>NC_057807.1:279710084-280346230 GCF_018294505.1 Triticum aestivum
TATGCCTCAGTCATAGGTTCTATAAAGTATGCTATGCTGTGAACCAGACCTATTGTATACCTTGCTCTGTGTTTGGCAAAGGAATACAATTTTGATCTAATAAGTAGATCACTGGACATGGGTCAGGAATATCCTTAGTGAGGACTAAGGAGACGTTTCTCGATTATGGAGGTGATAAAAGAGCCCGTCGTGAAAGTTACAACGATGCAAGCTTTTACACCAATCCAGATGACTCTAAGTCTCAATCTGGATACATGTTGAAAGTGGGAGCAATTAGCTAGAGTAGCTCCGTGCAGAGCATTGTGGACATAGAATATTTGCGAAATACATACGGCTCTGAATATGACAGACCCGTTGACTAAGCTTCTCTCACGAGCAAAACATGATCATACCTTAGTACTCTTTTGGGTGTTAATCACATAGCGATGTGAACTAGATTATTGACTCTAGTAAACCCTTTGGGTGTTAATCACATAGCGATGTGAACTAGATTATTGACTCTAGTAAACCCTTTGGGTGTTGATCACATGATGATGTGAACTATGGGTATTAATCACATGCAGATGTGAATATTGGTGTTAAATCACATAACGATGTGAACTAGATTATTGACTCTAGTGCAAGTGGGAGACTGAAGGAAATATGCCCTAGAGGCAATAATAAAGTTATTATTTATTTCCTTATTTCATGATAAATGTTTATTATTCATGCTAGAATTGTATTAACCGGAAACATAATACATGTGTGAATACATAGACAAACATAGTGTCACTAGTATGCCTCTACTTGACTAGCTCGTTTATCAAAGATGGTTATGTTTCCTAGCCATGGACAAAAGAGTTGTCATTTGATTAATGGGATCACATCATTAGGAGAATGATGTGATTGACATGACCCATTCCGTTAGCCTAGCACTTGATCGTTTAGTATGTTGCTATTGCTTTCTTCATGACTTATACATGTTCCTGTAACTATGACAATTATGCAACTCCCGTTTACCGGAGGAACACTTTGGGTACTACCAAACGTCACAACGTAACTGGGTGATTATAAAGGAGTACTACAGGTGTCTCCGAAGGTACATGTTGAGTTGGCGTATTTCGAGATTAGGTTTTGTCACTCCGATTGTCGGAGAGGTATCTCTGGGCCCTCTCGGTAATGCACATCTTTATAAGCCTTGCAAGCAATGTGACCAAATGAGTTGGTTACGGAATGATGCATTACGGAACGAGTAAAGAGACTTGCCGGTAACGAGATTGAATTGGGTATTGGATACCGACGATCAAATCTCGGGCAAGTAACATACCGATGACAAAGGGAACAACGTATGTTGTTATGCGGTTTGACCGATAAAGATCTTCGTAGAATATGTAGGAACCAGTATGGGCATCCAGGTCCCGCTATTGGTTATTGACCGAGAATGGTTCTAGGTCATGTCTACATAGTTCTCGAACCCGTAGGGTCCGCACGCTTAACGTTACGATGACAGTTTTATTATGAGTTTATAAGTTTTGATGTACCGAAGTTTGTTCGGAGTCCCGGATGTGATCACGGACATGACGAGGAGTCTCGGAATAGTCGAGACATAAAGATTTATATATTGGACGACTATATTCGGACATCGGAAGTGTTCCGGGTGATTTCGGAGAAAACCGGAGTGCCGGAGGGTTACCGGAACCCCCCCCCCCCCAGAGAGTTAATGGGCCACATGGGCCTTGGTGGGAAGAGAGAGGGGCGGCCAGGAAGGGCCGCGCGCCCCCTCTCCCTCTGGTCCGAATTGGACTAGGAGGGGGGCGGCGCCCCCCTCTTTCCTTCCCCTCCTCTCCCCCTTCCTTCCCCTCCTAGTAGGAGTAGGAAAGGAGGAGTCCTACTCCTACTAGGAGGAGGACTCCTCCTCATGGCGCCCCCAACAAGGGCCGGCCAGCCTCCCCCCTCCCTCCTTTATATACGGGGGCAGGGGGAACCCCATAGACACACAAGTTGATCTACGGATCGTTCCTTAGCCGTGTGCGGTGCCCTCCTCCACCATATTCCACCTCGGTCATATCATCGCGGAGTTTAGGCGAAGCCCTGCGCCGGTAGAGCATCATCATCGTCACCACGCCGTCGTGCTGACGGAACTCATCCCCGAAGCTTTGCTGGATCGGAGCCCGGGGATCGTCATCGAGCTGAACGTGTGCTGAACTCGGAGGTGCCGTACGTTCGGTGCTTGGATCGGTCGGACCGTGAAGACGTACGACTACATCAACCGCATTGTGCTAACGCTTCCGCTTACGGTCTATGAGGGTACATGGACAACACTCTCCCCTCTCGTTGCTATGCCATCACCATGATCTTGCGTGTACGTAGGAATTTTTTTGAAATTACCACGTTCCCCAACAGTGCGGCTGTCTAGGAGGGACCGAACGGCCCAGATCCTCCTACCACATTAGTCAGGAGGGGTGCATCCTCCTAGTCTTTGGTGACGAAGGCTTTAGCCTCGGCCATGGTGGCATCACCCTCCTCCCCCGTGTTCGGGCGAGGAGAGGTCTAATACGTCTCCAACATATCTATAATTTTTGATTGTTCCACGATGTTATATTATCATTCTTGGACATTTTACAATCATTTTATATCATTTTTTGGTACTAACCTATTGACATAGTGCCCAGTGCCAGTTGCTGTTTTCTACTTGTTTTTACATCGCAGGAAATCAATACCAAACGGAGTCCAAACGCAGAAAACTTTTTATGGATTTTTTTGACCAGAAGACATCCAGTGGGCTAATAAAGTTCCCGAGGGGAGCTCCAAGGGGAGCACAACCCACCAGGGTGCGCCTGGGGGCCCAGGCGCGCCCAGGTGGGTTGTGCCCACCTCGGTGGCCTCCCGCACCACCTCTTTGCTCTATAAATACCCCAATATTCCAGAAACCCTAGGGGGGTGACGAAAATCAATTCCAGTCATCGCAAGTTCTAGAAACACCAGATCCAATCTAGACACCATCTCGGAGGGGTTCATCATGTCCATTTGTGCCTCTCCGATGATGCGTGAGTAGTTCTTGGTAGACCTACGGGTCCGTAGTTAGTAGCTAGATGGCTTCCTCTCTCTCTCTCTCTTGATTATCAATACAATGGTCTCTTGGAGATCCATATGATGTAAGTCTTTTTGCGGTGTGTTTGTTGGGATCCAAGATCTGAGTTTTTACCCATGAAAGTTATTTGAGTCTTCTTTGATCTCTTATATGCATGATTGATTATAGCCTCGTATTTCTTCTCTGATATTTGGGTTTTGTTTGGCCAACTTGATCTATTTATCTTGCAATGGGAAGAGGTGCTTTGTGATGGGTTCGATCTTACGGTGCTTGATCCTAGTGACAGAAGGGGAAATGACATGTATGTATCATTGCTATTAAGGATAACAAGATGGGGGTCTATTTCTACATAAATAGATCTTGTCTACATCATGTCATCATTCTTATTGCATTACTCTGTTTTACCATGAACTTAATACACTAGATGTATGCTGGATAGCGGTCGATGTGTGGAGTAATAGTAGTAGATGCAGGCAGGAGTCGGTCTACTAATCTTGGACGTGATGCCTATATAATGATCATTGCCTGGATATCGTCATGATTATTTGAAGTTCTATCAATTGCCCAACATTAATTGTTTTCCCACTGTTTGCTATTTTTCTCGTGAGAAGCCACTTGTGAAACCTACGGCCCCTGGGTCTCTTTTCATCATATTTGCCTTTGCGATCTATTTTACTTTGATTCTATTTTCAGATCTACTAAACCAAAAATACAAAAGTACCTTGCTGCACTTTATTTATTTTGCAATCTATTTATCCTATCTATCACAACTTTATCATGTCTTCTTGCCAATTTGAGGCATCGTTACCCGAAAGGGATTGACAACCCATTTATCACATCGGGTTGCGAGTATTTGTTATTTGTGTGCAGGGGTTGTTTACGTTGTGTTGCTTGGTTCTCCTACTGGTTCGATAACCTTGGTCAAATCACTGAGGGAAATACCTACCGTCGCTGTGCTGCATCATCCCTTCCTCTTTGGGGAAATACCGACATAGTTCAAGCAGGCATCAAAAGGAATTTCTAGCGCCGTTGCCTGGGAGGATCTTCAACATCAACTAGGTTCCTAATCGCAAATCTCATCTCCTTGCAATTTACATTATTTGCCATTTGCCTCTCGTTTTCCTCTCCCCCACTTCACAAAAATTTGCCGTTTTATTCGCCCTCTTTTTCATTCGCTGTTTTCTCGTCAGATCTGTTTTTGAGTGCAATCTTGTTGTGAAGTCATCACGACTCAAGAGAACACCAAGTTGTGTGATTTCTCAAACACCAACAACAATGATTTTATTAGCACTCCGATTGCTCCTCCCGCCACTAGTGCGGAGTCTTGTGATATTAATGTTGGAAATATGCCCTAGAGGCAATAATAAAGTGGTTATTATTATATTTCCTTGTTCATGATAATCTTTTATTATCCATGCTATAATTGTATTGATCGGAAACTCAAATACATGTGTGGATACATAGACAACAACATGTCCCTAGTAAGCCTCTACCGGACTAGCTCGTTGACCAAAGATGGCTATGGTTTCCTAGCCATGGACATGAGTTGTCATTTTATAACGGGATCACATCATTAGGAGAATGATGTGATGGACAAGACCAAACTATGAACGTAGCATATGATCGTATCAAGTTTATTGCTATCATTTTTCTGCTTGTCAAGTATATGTTCCTATGACCATGAGATCATGCAACTCACTGACACCGGAGGAGTGCCTTGTGTGTACCAAACGTCGCAACGTAACTGGGTGACTCTAAAGGTGCTCTACAGGTATGTCTGAGGGTGTACATTGAGTTGGCATGGATCAAGACTGGGATTTGTCACTCCGTATGGCGGAGAGTATCGCAGGGTCCACTCGGTAATACAACATCATAATAAGCTTGCAAGAAATGTGACCAATGAGTTAGTCACATGATCTTGTATTATGGAATGAGTAAAGAGACTTGTCGGTAACGAGATTGAACTAGGTATGGAGATACCGACGATTGAATCTCGGGCAAGTAACATACCGATAGACAAAGGGAACTTCATACGAGACTAGCTGAATCCTTGACATCGAGGTTCGACCGATAAGATCTTCGTAGACTATGTAGTAACCAATATGGGCATCCAGGTCCCGCTATTGGTTATTGACTGTAGAGGTGTCTCGGTCATGTCTGCATAGTTCTCGAACCCGCAGGGTCTACACACTTAACGTTTGGTGATGGTATAAGTATAGTTGAGTCATTATGGTGGTTACCGAAGGTTGTTCGGAGTCCCGGATGAGATCCCAGACGTGACGAGGAACTCTGGAATGGTCCAGAGGCGAAGATTGATATATTGGACAAAGGGTATTGGAATGTTCCACGACGATGCCTTTCCTCTCCCTCGCATCCCTCTTCATCTTTGTAGCGCTTAGCGAAGCCCTGCTGAGATTCTTCCACCACCACCGCCACCACGCTGTCGTGCCGCTGGAGGACTCGAGATACTACTTCACCATCGCTCGCTGGATCGAGGAGGTGAAGGCTTCATCAAGCCATACGTATGTTGAACGCGGAGGTGTCGTCCGTTCAACACTTGGATCGGAGTTCGCGGTATGGATCATGATTGGATCGCGAAGACGTTCGACTACATCAACCGCGTTTCTTAACGCTTTCGCTTAGTGATCTACAAGGGTATGCAGATGCAATCTATCCTCTCGTAGATGTTCATCTCCCAGATTTATCTTGGTGAGCATAGGAAATTTTTTGTTTCCCATGCAACGTTCCCCAACAATTAATATTGCTTTGCTGAATCTTGTTATGAAGGATCAATTTACCGGTACTCCTAATGAGGATGTCGCGTCCCATCTTAACACATTCGTGGAATTATGCGATATGCAAAATAAAAAATATGTGGACAATGATGTTGTGAATTTGAAATTGTTTCCATTTTCTTTGCGAGATTGTGCAAACTTTTGGTTTTCTTCTTTGCCTTGCAATAGTACTGATTATTGGAACAAGTGCAAGGCTGCTTTTATTACTAAGTATTTCCATCCGCAAAAACATTTCCCTTAGAACCCAGATCATGAATTTCAAGCAACTTGAACATGAGCATGTTGCACAATCTTGGGAAAGGATGAAATTAATGCTAAGGAATTGCCCAACTCATGGGTTAAATCTTTGGATGATAATACAAAAAAATTATGCGGGGTTGAATTTGTTTCTCCTAATCTTTTGGACTCTGCCACGGGAGGTACTTTTATGGAAATTACTTTGGGTGAAGCTACTAAATTTATAGACAATATTATGGTCAATTACTCATAATGGCATACCGAAAGAGCTCCTACTAGTAAAAAAGTCAATTCGGTAGAAGAAATAAATTCTTTGAGTGAAAAGTTGATGCTCTTATGAAGTTGGTTGCTAATAAAAGTTCTCCTATTGATTTTAATGATGTGCCTTTGTCTACTTTGATTGAGCAAAATAGTGATGCCACAGATGTGAATTTTATCTCGCGAAACAATTTCAGTAACAATGCTTATAGAGGTAATTTTAATCCTAGGCCTTTTCCTAGTAATTTCTCTAATAGTTATGGTAATTCCTATGGTAATCCCTCTTATAATAATAAAAGAAATGCCTCTGATCTTGAGAATAATATTAAAGAATTTATCAATACTCAAAAAGTTTTCAATGCTTTGATAGAAGAAAAGTTGAATAAGGTTGATGATTTTTCTAGAAGTACTGATAGAATTTCTCATGATGTAGAAACTCTCAAGATGAAAAATTTTGTGCCTAAAGTTGAGGAATCAATTAAAGCTCTTTACGTTTCTGTGGATGAAAGTAAGAAAAGAACCTCTATGCTTAGAGCTAATAGAGAATTTTTAGAAAGGGCGTTTTCTAGTGATTACTTTCATAAAAGTGATGAAGATCTTAAAATGACTGGTGTTTCTTCTATTGATTCTTTGTTTAGTAAAATTAATATTGATGAAAAAGGGACTGAAAAAGAGTCAACTTTAGCTAGAAGGCATCCCTATGATTCAGAGGGTGAAAATCTTGTTGAAAAAATTGATAAAAGTGGGTTTGAAGAGGTCAAGACTTTAACTAGTGATGTGCCCACTATTTTAGATTACAAAGACTTTAATTATGGTAGTTGCTCTTTGGTTGATTGTATTTCTTTGTTGCAATCCATGATAAATTCACCCCATGCTTATGAGCAAAATAAAGCTTTTACTAAACATATTGTTGATGCTATGATGAAAGCTTTTGAAGAAAAGTTGGAATTAGAAGTTTCAATTCCTAGAAAATTACATGATGAATGGGAACCTACCATCAAAGTCAAGATTAAAAATTATGAGTTATATGCGGTATTTCCATGCCATTCTAAGCAAATTTTCATGTGCCATCTCTAATTTTCAAAATAAAATTCTCTTTTATGTGCTCGTACCGCTCGTGAGGCGGTGAGGGGTGGCCAATATTTTCCATGCTAGATGTGTTATTCTCACGATGAGTGTTTATTCACTTGTCATTGCACGAGAGTACGACAAAGGTATTAGGGATGCCCGTTCCCGAAATGAAAAATGAATTTACTTTATGTTGTCAAATAATAAATTCCTTGGAAAGTGTTGGTATGGAGGGCACCCGTGGATACGGTTAGCCATGGGAAGTGAAAGTAATGGTGGAAAAAGGAATAAACTTTATTTTCTGTTTGGGAACCGCCTATGATGTATCTAGCATGGAAAGTGTTGAGAGCTCTAAGCCGTTTTTGTTGGTGGGAAAAGTATGCCTCCCAAAAAAAATTTATCTCTCAATTTTCGCTTTGAGCTTTGGCACCTCTACAATTCCCTACTTCCCTCTACGAAGGGCCTTTCTTTTACTTTATGCAATTTTTATTTTGAACTTGAGTCTCCATCTTCTCTTATAAAGCACCAACTAAGGGGCACTATGATCATATTTGAGCATCGGGTGTAGCTAATATTCAAGTGTGTTTCATGAATGGATCAATAATTGAGCATAATGGGCTAGGTATAACTTGCTTTAGTGTTGATATTTTGAAAGACATGGTTGCTTCTTGATATGCTTGAGTATTAAAGTCTTCATGTCAAAACTAGACTATTGCTTTGAACCATATAAAAGTCAAAATGTCCATCCTACAAAGAAAAGATTATCTGATGAACATGTTAGGCAGCATTCCACATCAAAAATTATGTTCTTATCATTTACCTACTCGAGGACGAGCAGGAATTAAGCTTGGGGATGCTGATACGTCTCCAACGTATCTATAATTTTTGATTGTTCCATGCTGTTATATTATTGTTCTTGGATGTTTTACAATCATTTTATAGTCATTTTATATCATTTTTTGGTACTAACCTATTGACATAGTGTCGAGTGCCAGTTGTTGTTTTCTGCTTGTTTTTTACATCACAGGAAATCAATACCAAACGGAGTCCAAACGCAGTGAAACTTTTTGTGGATTTTTTTGGACCAAAAGACATCCAGTGGGCCAAGAAAGTACCTAAGGGGAGCTCCGAGGGGAGCACAACCCACCAGGGCACGCTTGGGGGGCCAGGCGCGCCCAGGTGGGTTGTGCCCACCTCGATGGCCTCCCGCACCACCTCTTTGCTCTATAAATACCCCAATATTCCAGAAACCCTGGGGATATGACAAAACTCAATTCCAGCCGCTGCAAGTTCCAGAAACACCAAATCCAATCTAGACACCATCTCGGAGGGGTTCATCAGTCCATTGGTGCCTCTCCGATGATGCGTGAGTAGTTCTTTGTAGACCTATGGTTCCGTAGTTAGTAGCTACATGGCTTCCTCTCTCTCTCTCTCTACCTCTCTCTCTCTCTCTTGATTATCAATACAATGGTCTCTTGGAGATCCATATGATGTAAGTCTTTTTGTGGTGTGTTTGTTGGGATCCGATGAACTTTGAGTTTATGACCTGATCTGAGTTTTTATCCATGAAAGTTATTTGAGTCTTCTTTGATCTCTTATATTCATGATTGATTATACCCTTGTATTGCTTCTCCGATATTTGGTTTTTTTTGGCCAACTTGATCTATTTATCGTGCAATGGGAAGAGGTGCTTTGTGATGGGTTCGATCTTACGATGCTTGATCCTAGTGACAGAAGGGGAAACGACACATATTTATTGTTGCTATTAAGGGTAACAAGATGGGGTCTATTTATACGTAAATAGATCTTGTCTACATCATGTCATCGTTCTTATTGCATTACTCCATTTTTCCATGAACTTAATACACTAGATGCATGTTGGATAGCGGTCAATGTGTGGAGTAATAGTAGTAGATGCAGTCAGGAGTCGGTCTACTAATCTTGGACATGATGCCTATATAATGATCATTTCCTGGATATCGTCATGATTATTTGAAGTTCTATCAATTGCCCAACAGTAATTGTTTTCCCACTGTTTGCTATTTTTCTCGAGAGAAGCCACTAGTGAAACCTACGGCCCCTGGGTCTCTTTTCATCATATTTGCCTTTGTGATCTATTTCACTTTGCTTTTATTTTCGGATCTACTAAACCAAGAATACAAAAATACCTTGCTGTACTTTATTTATCTTGCGATCTATCTATCCTATCTATCACAACTTTATCATGTCTTCTCGCCAATTCGAGGCATCGTTACCCGAAAGGGATTGACAACCCCTTTAACACGTCGGGTTGCGAATATTTGTTATTTGTGTGCAGGGGCTGTTTACGTTGTGTTGCTTGGTTCTCCTACTAGTTCGATAACCTTGATCTCATCACTAAGGGAAATACCGACCATCGCTGTGCTGCATCATCCCTTCCTCTTTGGGGAAATACCGACGTAGTTCAAGCAGGCATCAAGGTCCTTTGGGACAACGCTTCCCTGACTTCTTCGGGGATCATGGGAGGTGTGGAGTGTGAGGCGGATCCACTATCCGCCAATTCGGTGAGCGGAGATGTCCCCTTCGAGGTCTGCTTGGCGGGGTGGCTGCGCGGTGGGATGTGACATGATACAATCAGCTTCCACGAAGCGAAGGACTATTTAGAATAAAGCAACTACAAACGCCAAAGTACGTACCTGGCAGCAGGGAGCTTGACCCTAGGTTCCCTATCTGGAACCTTCTCGGACGCCACAAACTCCTCTTCGGAGTCTGAACTGTCGGGCAGGATCAGCTTGGGCCTGCAGTGCCTCTTCTGGGCCCGAGGAGGCTGCTCCTCCTCGACGTCCCCATCCGCCGCCCTCTTATTGGAGTGGGAGGAGGCGCTTTCCTCCTCGTCGTCCTCCTCATCCCCATCTAGGGCAGACGGGGCAGCAGTGTCTCCGGACTTGGTGCCCGGACGACCTCTCTAGCCTCCGCTAAATCCTTCTTCTTCCCCTTCTTTTCTGGTGCCTTGTAAGGCGCCACGACCAGCAACCCCTCCAGTCGGGCTGATCGAGGCCCTTCAGGTAGAGGAGCCAGGCTACTGACCTTCTCAGACGTTTCAAGCCAGCCCTATAAAAACCACAAACAGATGTTTAGACCGGATTCTATGCAGTACGCCTTCCCAAATATGGACCAGGGAAGGGATCAATTATTCTTCGACTGGGTTGCGGCATCGAGGCCTATGTCTTCATTCTCGGCCGACCAGTCCTCCTCGGACTTGAATAGTTGACCCCACACCTTGTCGTGGGTTGTCCCGTAAAGGTACTGCATGGTGGTCGGGTCATCGGATTTGTAAGCCCACATGGGGTTAACCCTTTGCTGGCAAGGAAGGAGCCAACGCCTGAGCATTATCCGGACCACGTTGGTCAGCTTGGCGCCGGTCTCCATCATGCTGATGACGCGCTTCTACAGCATATTCACCTCACTAGCGGACCCCCAGTTAGGGCCCTTTTGGGTCCACGAGGTCAATCTCGATGGGGGGTCAGATCAGAATTCGGGAGCAGCCGCCCAGACTGCATCCCTTGGTTCTGTGATATAGAACCACTCCTTTTGCCACACCTTGACGGTGTCAATAAACCGACCCTCAGACCATTGGACTCGGGTCAGCTTACTGATCATGGCTCCGTCGCAGTCCGCCTGGGCGCCACTGACCACCTTAGGCTTGACGCTGAACACTTTCATCCACAGCCTGAAGTGCGGCTGAACCGGCAGCAGGGCCTCACAGACAATGATGAAGGCCGAAATATGGAGGAGGAAGTTGGAGGCTAGATCATGGAAATCTAGCCATAGAAGAATATCAACCCCCTCACAAAGGGGTGCACAGGAAATCCTAGCCCCCAGATAAAATGGGGAAGGAATACTACCCTCTCGCCTGACTTGGGCGTGGGGATGATTTCGCCCTCCTCGGGGGCCCGATGGGATATGTCGGCCAATAAGTAGCCGGCCCGCTTCAGCTCCATGATGTCGTCGTTGGTGATAGTGGAGGCGTCCCACTTGCCAGTTGCGCTAGATCCAGCCATGGCTGGGGCTAGGGAGGAGCTGAAAGGGAATCACTGCAGAATAGCAAAGCGGGCGCTGGAGCTCTAGAGATTGGAAGGATAACAACGGGAGGTGGAAGAAGGCGTGAGGTGTTAACTGTAGTTGTTCCCCTCTTTATAGTCCGCATAGAAGCCAAGGCCCCCCCTTTTTTCACGCCGCGGGCCTCTCCACTTCCTGATACACTAGCAATGTCATGCACGGGTGAGGAATCGAAGTTATTGGTCATATCCCCAAAAAAACGGAGCACGATCTCTACCTTGATGAGGCATGCCAATGGAGGGGTGGCCTCGAGCTGCGCATCAAGAACCTCCCGCCGTTCGGTGTTATGACCGAACATGGCCCTTCGATAAAAGTTGTCACACGTGGGTACTATTCACACTTTAGCACTTTGGCCTTTGGGGCTAAGTAAGGTAAACACTCCGGATTTCGGACACTACTCAACTCCAAGCACGCATGGGACTAGATGACGAACTCGCCTCACAAGCCGAAGACCATGATATGTGCGGACGCCGGATATAAGCCTTGGCGTTGGAGGCTAGTTCGGGGGCTACTGAGGAGTCCTGGACTAAGGGGTCCCTGGGCCGTCGACCTACTACATGTGGGCCGGATTGATGGGCCACTATGGGGCCAAGCTAGAGTGCGGACCCGTGACCGGACAGGAGATCTTCAGAGTCATGGTGTGCCCTCCAAGTCAAGATTAGCATGATATTTCCTTCATTGTAACCAATCACATGTAACTCTAACCCTACTGGTGTCTATATAAACTAGAGGGTTTAGGTCTTTAGGGCCAGAGCTACATCCATCACCTTATCGACTTAGGGTTTAGCTCACCTGATCTCGAGGTAGATCTACTATGTAACCATATCATACATCAAATACAATCAAGTTGTACGTAGGGTTTTACCTCTTTGAGAGGGCACGAACCTAGGTAAACACTGTATTCATCGGTTCCCCATTGATTCTAGATCCACAGCTCGGGACCCCCTACCCGAGATCCGCCGATTTTGACACCGACAGAGAGGATGATGCAGTACACTAGAGATAAGTATTTCCCTCAGTTAAGAACTAAGGTTATCAATTCAGTAGGAGAACCAATCAACACTTTGTTAGCAGTACCTACACACAAATAACAAATACTTGCACCCAACGCAAACAAGGGGTTGTCAATCCCTTGGCGGTTAATTGCAAGGATCAAATCTCATAGTGATAGATAGATAAAAAAACACAAAGTAAAATAAAGTAAATAAAATTGCAGCAAGGTATTTTTGGATTTTAATATATGATAAAAAAGACCCGGGGGCCATAGTTTTCACTAGAGGCTTCTCTCTTGAATATAGCATACGGTGAGTAAACAAATTACCGTTGGGCAATTGATAGAAAAGTGAATAATCATGATGATATGAAAGGCAATGATCATGTATATAGGCATCACGTTCGAGACAAGTAGACCGACTCCTGCCCGCATCTACTTCTATTACTTCATATGTCGACTGCTATCCAGCATGCATCTAGAGTATTATGTTCATAAAGAATAGAGTAACGCCTTAAGCAACATGACATGATGTAGACAAAGTAAACTCAAGTAATATGAATAAAAACCATCGTTTTATCCTTAATGGCAACAATACAAATATGTGTCTTGTCCCCTTCTATCACTGGGGTATAGATCATCGCAAGACTGAACCCATCACAAAGCACCTCTCCCATTGCAAGATAAATCGATCTAGTTGGCCAAACCAAATCAAAAGACCAGAGGGAAATACAAAGCTATAGTAACCATGCATAAAAGAGTTCAGAGAAGACCCAAACAATATTCATGGATAATTTGATCTAAGCTCACAATTCATCGAATCCAACAAACACACCGCAAAAAAGGATTACATCGAATAGATCTCCAAGAACATTGTATTGAAGATCAAAGAGAGAGAAGAAGTCATCTAGCTACTAGCTATGGACCCGTAGGTCTATGGTAAACTACTCACACATCATTGTAGGGGCAGCAAGGTTGATGTAGAAGCCCTCCGTGATCGATTACCCCTCCGGCAGAGCACCGGAAAAGGCCTCCAGATGGGATCTCGTGGGAACAGAAACTTGCGGCGACGAAAAAAGTGTTTTGGGTGTCTCCCTGTCGGTTTCCCGATTTTAGAAAATTTACAGAGGCGGAATTAGGTCAAACGGAGCAAAGGTGGGCCCACAGGACACCAGGGTGCGCCTACCCCCCTATCAGATTCCATAGCTGATGAATCTCTTTCCTTTTCCACTCTTTCCCCGTCATGCAAGATGCTTTTCTGGCACAAACCTAGTAGTTATTTGTCCTGCTGATCTTGGGTGAACTGATGACACCGGTGCTCCAAGACCAAGAGTTTTCACAGCCAAAGCTATTGAAGTTGCTCCCTCTCATGAATCACAGCGTGCCCTGGTGGATCATGGCCACCTCCTTCACCTTCTGACTTCCTCCCGAAGCTTCCAGGGTCTCTTATGTCCAGAAAAAAAATTGTCAAAAGGTTTCGTGGCATTTGGACTTCGTTTGATACCGAATTCCTGAAAAACAAAAATAGGCAAAAAAACAGTAACTGGCACTTGGCACTAAGTTAATAGGTTAGTCTAAAAAATGATATATAATGACATATAATTGCATATAAAACATCCAAGATTGATACTATAATAACATGTCACAATAAAAAATTATAGATACATTGGAGACGTATCACCAAGCTCTACGAAAACAGAGCCCGTCGAAGACCTTGAAGACTAACTTCTGCGACCTCCGACGTGCTCGGGGGCTACTAACGGCGCAATACACCGAGTGTGGCTCACCAACAAGGAACCCGACAGCACGCCTGATAGGGGGGCTGCTAAGCCCATTACCCACGTGACGACGGGAAGGAGCCCAGAGGAAGAGATAAGTGTTCCCTGATAAGCTTGAACCCCAAGTTGATGGCAGAGGCGACCTAGATCGCATGTCCCCTTGTAAAACCCTAGCCTCCAACATGTATATAAGGGGAGGCTAGGGGGTTCTCATTCCCATCGACTCTCTCGTAGAACAACTCTCGATAGTATCCCATTCACCCCATTGTACACCCTCACATGAGGTATTCCACCATTAATGAATAACAACAAGTAGGACGCAGGGTAGTACTCCACCATGGAGACCCGAACTTGGGAAAATTATCGGTGTGAGCTCTTATCTGTGACTTCCAGCTACGCAAGGTACTCTATCGAGGGTACTGACAGAAATCTGTAGTGTCACAGGTCGGCTATCTCCTTTGATAATTCAAGACCGAGGTAGTTTGTGTCGCGTCGGGGCGCAGCCCGGTAGATGGAGGCCGGCTGCATGAAGGTGTTGTTAAGGGATGCTTTGTTGAACCTGTTTCAAGCCCGGCGACCAAAGACGACATGCAACTCAAAGTGCCCAAGGTGTAGTCAAGCTTAAAGACTAGTTTAGGGGCTGCTGACAGTGTCCCGGCTGTGGATTCCATACTACGTCGGTTCCCTGCCGGGCTAAGGACCCCTTGGTATTCACCTGTAATTTGTACACACCCCAACTCAAATAGACAAGAGCATGAGTAGGGTGGTGTCTTCTACGTGAGAGCTCGAACATGGGTAAAACCCTGCTTCTGTTACCATCGTGCCAAGTTGCCTAGTTAGGATACCCTACTCAGGGGCGGACCCAACCCAAAATTTCAATGGGGGCCCAACTAGTGAAAACTAGGCTTCAAAGCTGAAAAAACAGAAATTGAGTTGGGGCCTAGGCCCCCACTCGGCCCAACATGGGTCTGCCCCTGACCCTACCGAGGGATTGTCGGATCTAGCTCAGACACACGCTAAGATGACGCTCCTGCTCTGAGCCGATCCCCTGGACTGCTTTCTAGAGACGGTCTGCCGGCAAGCCTCCTGGGCCCTCGGGCCGTCCCAACACCGCGCTTCCTGGTCGATGGGCCACCCCTTGTGTATTGTATCATCACCTGAGGCGAAGATGTCCGATGTTCACTTCCTTGGAGCGAAGCTAATCGTCGTTGGAGGGATGGACGTTACTACAAAGGCGATTTCCAACCATTAGTGGTAGACTTTGAGGCAGTTCCAAACCTTCACAAACTATTGGGGGTAAATCATAAATCGATTCCTAACCAAAACTTCTACAGCCTAGGAGTCTTTAACCTTCAAAAGTAACAAGATCGAATGGGAGCACATTTATTTCTAGAATTTGCACAAGTGTGCATATCATCCATTAATAGAAGAAGTGGGTGAAGAGACCCTCCACCGCGCCTTGCATCGTTTGAAAATTACATCTCACCGCTTACAGTTACAACCATGCTATGGCAGTCTCCACCTAGATAACCTAGCTTACTACTCGCCACTTGCCCGCCTTGATATCCTACCAAAGAAAGAATCAACGTCCCCCATGAGAAGCCCAGCCGTCTTCCAAGTTCTTCCTTCACGGTTGATGCTCGGAAGTACTTCTCAAATGGAGGAGGTAGCTTCTTCAAGAACCACATCATTCCTATGTTTTCACAACTCTCAAAGACCCAACGTGATGATGAACTTGAGATCCTTCGGCGGTTGCCGCAAGTCCTTGATGTGCGCCCATCCGAGAATGGGAACACTTGAAACTTGCTCAAATCATGAAAAACGTAAGTCAGGATAAAGAGGATGTGCGGATCCATGCTTGTATGAAATCCCTCAAGTAATCTTGTTTATCTTCATAAAATAGATTTCTTGTACATTGAATCTTTTTTATCTTAAAATAATCTTTTTTTAGGGTTAAGTTTTCTCTTTTTGGGAACCAACCGAACGAGAGGCGAATATTTTGGCCATGTATAGTACTATGTGCTAAAGGCACACATGCACATCAGCCATTCACCCCCGGCACAACAAGAGGCCGCACAAAACCCTCCTCTCTGATTCTCCAAAGCGGCGGCGCGGTGGGCATGGATGGTGCCGGTATGGCGACACTGCCGGAGGCCAACACGTCGCCCGCGCCCAACGGCGGCGGCTGCGGCGGGATCAGTAAGTTCGCCCAAGATCCCCTTCTCCCTCCCCTCCCCCTCCGGCCCTCCCTCTCCCCTTCTGTCCTTCCCCTGCTGTGCTATTTTCGAGCGTCGGTTCCGGATCGTAGGTTATCTTGTTTCTTGGGCGCCCCAACTTGCTGCTACTACATGTCTTCTCAGAACTTGTTATCGGATGCTAGCATAGATTTCCCCCGAGATAAAATCCCAAATTTCATGTCCAACATTGCAACGATGTGGTTTCCTGAGCCGTGGTGCGCTTGATTTTGGCGCAGGGGTTGAGAATTGCTACGTCTTCAAGAGCAGGCTGCAGGAGTACGCGCAGAAAGCCGGCCTCATGACGCCAGAGTACCAAACCCTCAAGGAGGGGCCTTCCCATGAGCCAATCTTCAAGTCCTCCGTCGTGATAAACAACACCAAGTATGACTCTTTGCCTGGGTTCTTCAGCCGGAAGGCTGCAGAGCAGTCGGCTGCCGAAGTCGCGCTCATGGAAATCGGCAAGTCTGTGGTGTTACCAACCAATGCAACCATCCCCGCAGTCGTAAGTTGTTGATTGTTGTTTCTTTCTCAAGTCTGGCTGTGCTTATGTGAAATTGTTAGAAAGAATATTGTGGGTAGCATATGGTTAGAAAGAATTTTCTGTTTAACGTAGAAGCTAGTAAGAGGATGGATGACAATCTATCTTTCTATTCTTTGGTGGTGCTTGGGAAGAACTAACCATCTGGCCCTCTTCAATCATGTAGTGGAAAAATCGCCATTTCTGCTGCTGCCTACAGCATTTACATGCTTCCTTATTCCTAAATATGAGAAACATGCTTCACGGTCCAGTTGTGATGATGCACAGATTGGGTCGACTATATGAATGCCATTATCTTTTGTGTTCCTTGTAGTTAGTCTTTGAATAGTGCCTGCAATTTTGGCCGTAGTATCTTAAGGTGCATCGGAAAGCTCTTGTTTATTTCATTATTTTGCCACATTTAACATATCATTTACTCTCATTTGTTTGTGTTTATTTCTGAAGGAAATTGTTCGTATTTATCCAAGCCCCTCATTCTGCTAGTATCTTTGCTAAATGTAGGATTCAGTTAGTAATGAAGATGCACAACTTCTTTTGCCTCGGTTTCTGAACCATGAACAACGCAATAGGGACGTTTCTGTCCTTGAGAGAAAAATGCATACCTCACAGTACAAGTACTAAATTTTTGATATCACGTCTAAAACCATGCTTTATAGGATTGAGTGTACTTAATTCGTAGGAGGATGACTGAATTAGAATAATAACTGTCTAGTCTCTTTCCTGCTGTGCTTTCTTGACACATCTTACCTTGCTTTCCAGCAAGAAACTGGTCTGTGCAAGAATCTTCTTCAGGAGTATGCTCAGAAGATGAATTATGCTATTCCATCTTATATTTGCAACAAACAAGGTCCATACATATGCACCGTAGAGATTGGTGGAATACAATACATTGGTGCTACAGCACGGACAAAGAAAGAGGCAGAGATAAAAGCTGCCCGAACTGCTCTTCTTGCAATCCAAGGTATTCTTTTCGTTTGCTCATTTTGTCCTGGTTATTCACTTTCGAAATTGTACCGCTCTCATCCTTTGGGTATTGAGGTTGGACATTGGATCATCCACCGGCTTTATTAGTTGCAGGCCAATCAGAGGGTTGTGCAAATGGTACCACAAAATATATTGTTGTGCCTGGCAAAAGGCAAGGTAAGGAGATCGAGAAAAAGCCTGTTGAAACTCCAAAATCACTTAAGACCAAGAAAGGTGGTTTCAAGAAGCAACGGAACAAGAATAAATTCATCAAGAAGAATGGCCAAGAAGTTAACGAGGAAAAGGATGAGACTGGAGTGCCTGGAGATGCTCATCATTCAGATGTCCCTATGAAGCCAGCTGTAACAACAGAAGATCCAGTGACCAACACTGTAATGATCCAGCCTGATGAAGCTTGGCCATTCGAACATGAACCAACCGGTGACACTGCAATGCTGCAACCTATTGAAGACGCTTGGCCATCCAAACATGAACCGACCGGTGAGACTGCAATGCTGCAACCTGATGGCGAAGCTACAAAAGTGGAACAGGAGCAACTCAGTGACACAGCAATGCTGCAACCTGATGATGAAGGTGGAAGAGTAGAACATGAGCCACTCAGCAACGCTCCAATGGTGCTACGTAATGAGGAAGCTAGAAATGTAAAGCAGGAAGCACTCATCAGCACTGCAATGCCACAACCTCACATGGAAGATAGAAGAGTGGGAGCAGAGCCACCTAGAGATGCTGCAATGGTGCAACCTAATGATGAAGCTAGATGCATAAAGCAGGAGCTACTAATTGACGCTGCAATGCCTCTCCCCAATGAGGAGGCCGGAGCAGCTGCAAATCCTGTGCCATTGAGTGACTCCATAACAGCGCAACCTAATGCAGTGACTACAAATATAAATGAGGAGTCACTGAGGAATGCAGCATCAGTGCAACATAATGAAGAAGCTAGGACCGTAAACCAGGAGCCACCCAGCAGTGCTTCACTACAGCAGCCAAAGGAACCCAGAGTCGAGAACGGTGAATTTGTTTCTGAAAACAAGGACCAAACTCTGGGAGATGCATCTCGTGAGGCAAATAGGTCCAACGAAGATGTGCCAGAAAAGTGCTCAGATAATTCATCTGCTTTTACAAGTGTGGAATGATATGTGCTGTTTGAATCAAATGCAATGGCCTTCCAGTTTTACATCTTGATTTGCAAACTAGTAAAACCTGAATAGCTGGCTTCGCATTTTAGAAATATAATTGCATAACAGATGGACGTACGTGGACCAACCAAGGTCGGTTGGTGGTCCATGTTGGCCATTAGTTATTAGGAAATTTGCATGATGATGTATCTCATGTTGCTTATCTGATCAATGAACTATTATTAATTAATAGTCGGTGTTTTTTTTTGAATTAATAGTCGGTGTTTGTTATTAGCACATGTTATTCCTTCAATTGGAGCGTTGTCCATCAAATGGCCGAAATAAATAGCAGCATGCCTGACTTATTTTCAGGTGTATTTGTTTCTAAATTTTTGTAACCAAATAATAAACAAAATTTTGCCAGATGCTTGGGAGACAATAGCAGGTCTTGCTGCAACGGACAGTAGCTATTCTGCTGTTAGTGCTAACTTAGCCTATACACAACACCCCTAAACCTCAATCCTGCTATACCCTTGCACCTTCCAGACTTGATTCTCGGCCATCACCATCCTAGCCTCTTCTGCAGAATGCCACTCTCCAACATCAGCAAAGACATTCGAAAGCGATACATAGGCGCCATCACTGCTCGGGGTCATCCTCATGATCTGCTCTGCTGCAAGCACGCCAAGTTCTTTGTTCCCGTGGATCCGACAACCGTTCATCAGGGACCTCCAAACCGCAGGCCATGGTTGGAAAGGCATTACTTCGATCACGCCTTTCGCCTCGCGAAGGAGCCCTTTCCGCGCCAGGAGATCAACCAGGGTAGCAAAGTTGGCCCTCGTTGGATTCATACCCTGACCTTCAGACATCATCAGATTGAACACAACCTTCCCCTCTTCAACTAGCCCAAAATGGCTGCACGCTGATACAATGGCAACAAAAGTAGCTGGGGTGGGGATCAATTGAGCCTGTGCCATATCTTGGTAGAGACTGAGGGCTTCGTTGATCCGGCCATGGTTGGCGTAAGCTGTCAGCATGGTGTTGTACAATATGGCATCGGCACTTACTGATGAAATAGTAGCAAAAGCACTCTCCGCAGCTGATATGTCACCGCACTTTGCATACGCATCGACTAGAGCGCTCGCCACGCAGAAGTGCTTCCAGTGCCCCGTCCTGACAACAATTGAATGGATACATCTGGACTGCCGGATCAGTGCAGCGTTCGCACAGGCATTCAGGACTGTAGCTAGGATAAACTCGTCAGGTTTGTTCATGCGGTCACTTCTAAACAAGTTAAAAAGGAAAAGGACCTCATTGTTCAAGCCATGCTTGAGGAATGAAGTGATGATGACACCCCATGACACAAAATCCATCTCGCCAGTGTCCTCAATGACTTTCAGCGCACCCTGAACTGATCCAAACACTGCCTTTGTCTTGATCAGTGAAGTTGACACGAACTGCCGTGAAGCAACGCCTTGTTTCAGAATAATTGCATGGAGTTGCTCATGGTTCCTTGCTTCATGAGATTCTTGGAAAGCAGACAAAATGGCTGAATAGGTGAACTCATCTGGTCTTTCACCGAAGCAAACCATGCTGCGGAAGAGCCTCATTGCATCTTCAGAACAGCTGTACAGACCATAACCTGCAATCATCTCGTTCCATGTCACAATGTTTCTGAACTTGAGGTTACAGAAGAAGCCATGTGCGCAGTTAAGTAATCCACATCTCGAAAGCATGTTGATAACTGCATTTGCGACAAGAACATCGTCAGAGTAGCCATGACGATAGGAAAGGCTGAATATCTGAAGACCAAGTGAGGCGTTCTCTTTAGCACCACTCAGCCTCAGCATGATAGAGAAAGTGACTTCATTAGGCTTAGAACCCGATAGCGGCATATCAGCAAAGCAGCATGCAGCCGCTCTATCGTCTTCATCATGCGCGAAACGGGATATCAGTGTGTTCCAAGAAATCGTGTCCTTTTGCCGGATCCTACCAAAAGCAGCCATGGCAATGTCCGTCAGCCCGGATCTCAAATACATATCAACAAGAGCATTCATCACGGAGGTATCAGACTCAAACATGTTATGGATGACACATCCATGAAGCCGCCGTCCGAAATCCAGCTCCCCCGTGATGGAACATGCCTTGAGAGCTGAAACGTAGGTGAACATGTCAGCTGGTAGCCCACACTGTTGCATCAGAGCCATGGCCCTCATCGCGCCATATCCACAACCATTGGAGACATAACCCTCCAGCATCGCGTTCCAGCACGTCAAGTCTTTGCACCGGACGTCCGCAAATGCGCGCTCCGCAGCAGCGACACACCCATGTCTGGCATACATGAGCAGCAATGAGCTTCCCAGGAAAGGATCGGCATCCACGCCGACCTTCACCGCGACGCCATGGAGCAAAGCGCCAAACTGGAGCTTGGCACGGGCAGCGGACCGATCACAGGCAGCACGGAGCGCGCTGGCAAGAGAGAACTCGTTCGGGAAGAAGCCGCTCCTCAGCATGGAGACGAACAGCCCGATGCCCAGTTCAGCCGCGCCACCGCGTGTCGAGGCGGACACCATGGCGGTCCAGGAAACCAGGTTCCTGTGCGGCATTTCGTCGAACACGGCCAGCGCGCTCCCGAGTAGCCCGCTTCTGGAGTAGGAGATGAGGAGGTGGTTCGTGGTGAAAGTGTCGCCGGACATGCCGAGCTTGAGGACCTGCGCGTGGAGGCGCGACGGTGACCTGGAGGAGCGGGAGGCCGCGGAGAGCGCATGAGCGAGGGCAAGGGGGTCAGGCGACTTGGGGCCGGGGAAGAAGGTGGAGGAGGAACCCCTCGCTTGGAGAAGTAGTACTGATGCTCTCATCAGTCTTTTGGAACATTGGAGTTTGCAATCACTCGGAACAAATACCCCACAGATTGTTCAAGTGAAAAAAAAAGAACAATGCCAATGTGCTCCTGCCATTCCCGATTTTTCTCTTGTAAAAATAAAGTAGAGAATGCCTTTAACACACATTAGGCCTTATTTGGTACTAGTGTTTTTGAGGGGATTGGTGGGGATAATCCCCGCAGGGATTAGGTGAAACCCCAACCTTCACCCAACTTTATATCTTTATTTATCTCCGATCCACTAGGTAGGGATAGTGTATTGGGTATTGAGAAAAATGCACTAGAATTTGGGGATTTATGAAAAAATGTGGGGATGAAACATGTCAAATACACTAGAACCAAATAGTGTTTTGTGATATATGATGATTTAGGGTTTGACCGGAATAATCCTCACCAACGGCTGCGACCTCCACTATGGTCAGCCTTAACCAACCACGAATCATCAAGTCCGCATACATAATCTCTACTCCTAATGAAGGAGTTGGTAGCCTGGTATGGTTTATTTTCGTTCGATTTTTATTCGTTATCTCCCATCATTCTCACCAACTGGTTTTTCTCCTTTCCATTAAAAAATCAAATCTTATTGAAGAAGATATCTTGTTCGTGCTTACTTTCGCAGGTTCTGATTCATTCCAATCACGTACATAAATAGGTAATTAAGAATTCAGAAGTCGCACCATATATTTGAGATTAAATTCCTAAAATATAGATATAATATTAATCTCGATAACCTTCCAAAACAAAATGAGATATTCCTCAATAACAAAACATTAATCATGCACACTATGTCATTATTATTATCTTCACTATTAATTGACCATCACAAGTTTCCTATAAAGAACAAAAGAACATATCTTTTACTTGTGGGCGTACTTGCGTGATACTCGAGAATGCCAAGGCATGCATCACAACGTCAAGGACGGCCACGACGGAAGGCGTGTCGTCATACCACCACGTACATGTGTTCGTGGACACGGTCATATTATATTTCGTGTCATTAGTACACAGAGACACACAGACTCATTCTAAATCAAGTGTGTCCATTCAAATGTCAAGAAATTCGTTAAGGAAATGTGTCCTATAATACTTGGTAGTCCTCGTCATTCGTAGCAGCCATTTATGCGAAAATATTTTGGAAATTTAGCACTGAATCAATTTAGAAATAAAACCATTAATGTAATTAATTAACTAGACGGTTAATTGTGTATGCAATTAATTAGGCCCATTTAAATAGATTTTTTTGCACCCAATCATTTTTGAAACCAAGTCATTAATGTAATTAATGGTTTAGGTAGACACTTAATTATGCCTATAGACAATTAGAAGTAGAGATATTTTTTCCAATTAGGCGGTAATTAGTCTATTTGGTTGGCAGTTAATCAGGCGTGCGAAGAATTAGATAGGTTGTTAACTATTTGTGTAATTAATTAATTAAGCAAGCAGTTCATTGCGTTGAATCATTTTAAAAGCGCTCGTCGGCAAGGACGATCAACAGGCTCTCAGCGACATGGTCGATCACCACTTGCCAACATGGACAACAGACACCATGCGCCCGTGACATGGACGACCTAGCGTTCACCAAGATGGATGACGACCATGCTCTGCAGGATGTCCACATGTTGACGGTTTCTGAAATGTTCGCGGATGAGTACAACACGACACTAGATTGGCGAGGTGGTTCATGCTATAGTTGAAAGGGAGAGTGCTCCATGAATAAGAAGGAAAAAGGAACTAAAAGCGACCAAGTGGTACATGATGTTGGAGATGGAAAGAGTGTTCAAAAAATGTAAAGCGAAACAAGAAAGAAAGAGTATTATAAAAAATAAGTAGGAATGAGAATTAAAACTCGCGAAGAAGGAGGAAGAAGAAGAAGATGGGGCGTCGCTGACAAACGCGCTGATGTTGGCGTCAACGAAACGCGTTGGCGAAGAGACTAGGAGTAGTAGATGTGAGGAAGGACGTGGAAGAGAAGAACATCAAGTATCCCTTCTAGCAATGAATGGTATCTGGGCTAGAGGTGAAGCTTATTGGTGACTAGGAATACATTCAGGATACCACTTACTTCCCATGTCAGTGTGCATTTGCGAAGTTGAATGGACCTTTCAGACTGATCCCTATTGTTATTTATTATTTTGTGTCAATAGTATGTGTTAGTTTAATCCACTTTATTATACAGTAAATATGAAAAAATTCATCTTTGTTGCAACGCATGACGAAGGTGAGGCATGTGTCATTTGATTTTAAAGAAGAAAGCTCCAGCGAGAAATGTACCACTATGGCAGAAAACCGAATGAGAAAGGGAAGGCCCAAGAGAAAAAGGGGGCGGTACGTTGTGGGGTGGGTTTTTTGTGTTGGACCCATGTGTTGGAGATAACATGGGGATAGTCCGAACAACCACATTTCTCCCTCATATATGGTCTAAATTTGAGGGTGCCCGAACTGTCCATACGGTTGAATTTTAAATAGCCTACTAAGCGTTCGTTTGATGTCCGAACACGTCCGGACATTTGAGAACAAACGGGCTTTAACCTTACAGACAACCTTAATCATTTGTCTAATTAATTTATATATGCATAGCCCGTAGCAAACGTATGGGCAATCTGCTAGTTAACAATTGTGTGTCACCTCCTTCCAGCCTTTTCATTTGAGCACGTCAATGTCTCTCTGCCTTGATGAACATGATTATATTGCACCATTCTTTTTAATGTTTAGGTTGCTTTTGTTGCCGTGGGAAGGTGGAGTGCCACCGCCACCACTAGCACGGTACCACCTACTACCTCGTTGCTTCCCTCGCCATCAGAAAGCACACCCGGAGCGAGCCTATGGCGGCTAATTTTCGTGTTTTGACCCTTTTTTACAAGTTAATTGAGATCTGACCTTATTTTATAAAAATTTCGAGATCTGACCCTTTTGTTACCGTCAGGGCCCGTGGCGGTAGGCTAAGACAGGCTACCGCCACAGTCAATGGTGGTAGCAATTGGTCAACGTTAAAACCACGTCTACTAAGTACAGAGGCCTACCGCCATAGCTAACGGCGGTAGCCATAGCTACCCTCCCGCCATACTTGGTGGCGGTAGCCTCCATGCCATCGTTTAATCAGTCCCGTTGTGGTTGATACAACATGCATGCTGCTCTTTGTTTATTGGCAGTACATGCACACAAGCATGCATCCGTGCTATCTTCAATACAAATGCATATGCATACTACATAGTTTAATATGCTATCTAGCATAGTGCGGATGAGAATGGGACCCACGGTCTTGTGAATCGCAGCACACGCCAATGATTTTCAATACACATGCATGGCACAATCACAATTGCTAAGAGCAACTCCAACACACCGACCCATTTCATCGGCGCGTGTCCGTTTGGATCGCCGCGAACAAAAAAATTGGCACAGCGTGCCGACCCAGACCGACGCATGTACGCTTTTTCGTTTGCATGCCGACCCATTCCTGGCTCAAATTTGAGACTCATTTGCGTCGGCGCGGACAGTAAACAGATTCGCCCTGGCCCACCAGTCGGTGGCACAACGACCACCATTTTCCTTCAACCCTCCCGCCCAGTCGTGCTCCTGGCCATGGACGACGACACACCGACCCTCAATGCCGCCGCTGGCCTCGCCTCCCTCGCCTCGTCCGATCTCATCACCTCCGTCGCCTCTGCAAAAGGCAAGCCTCGCGCGCCCCCGCAAGACCGTGGCCGCCAAGAAGAAAAGGTTGACGCCCGAGGAGCGGGTTGTGCAGTCGACGAAGAGGAAGGACCGGAGGCACGCGCAGGACGCAAGGGACGAAGCGGCGGCCGTCGCTTCCCTCTTAACCGCCGCACAGCAGGAGAAAACCAATGCCCGAGTCGCCGCGGCAACGAGGGAGGCCTTGATCTACCTAGGGTTGAACCCTGGCCATCACGGGCTCGTCAGCGACCCGTGGCCGCGGCCAACGGGCTCATCAGTGTTTCCTCGAATGGTTCTGCCAGAGTTGCCGCGCACGTCTGCCACACATACGATTCCTGGCTTTCACGTTTATCCGCAAGTCTCCTGCTTATTTTCGTTCGAAAATATATTTTTCACTAAGAAATAAATAAGTAAACATAAATAAGTATTTTTCACTTAGAAACAAATTTCTAGTGATTTCTATTATCAATAATAAGTTATATTATAGTTTTTCCAAACGAATATACGACACACTTGTTTATTTCCAGCAAATTATCAAAGACCTGTATAAACCACATAGAAGTTGTTAAAGAATGATTCATGCGTATATGCCTTCAGTTCTCACACATGCTACGCTAGAGAAGATATCATGCAATGTAAGCAGATGCATTTGTGCTAATATGCCAAGGTGAGATATACTTCTGCTAGGTATGCCACGGTCCAGCGGGCGCTGCAAATCACTAGAGTGCTTACAGAGTGGCAGAGAGATTATGACCCAAATCGATGCAGCCACACTTGCATGCATGCACAACCAGAAATAAAATAAAAGATTGGCTGGAATAATGGCCCGGCGGCTACCGCCACCAAGTCTGGCGGTAAGGTAGGTAGGGCTACCGCCGTCAGCTATGGCGGTAGGCCTCTGTACATAGCAAACGCCAGTTTAGTGTTGACCAATTGCTATCGTTATTGATTGTGACGGTAGCCCGTCTTAGCCTACCGCCGGAGACAATGATGATAGAAAAAAGGGTCAGATCCTGAAATTTTTACAAAGTAGGGTCAAATATCGATTAACTTTAAAAAAAAAGTCAAAACACGAAATTTGTCCGCCCATGGCTGAGCATGGATATATACAATAATCAAAGTAGCAGGCTAAAAGGCAAAATCCCGTTTCGCCGCGCGCGCCACAAACTTTGACCATGCCAGGGGGAAACTTGGGCGCCACACTGCCTGGACTCCTATTTATCCATCCTTGGAACATCTGCAACACCAAAGAAACCAAGAACAGAACTGAAATATGGAGCCCACGGTCACCGCGGCGACAGCCACCACCAGCTCGAGCGTCTGCCACGGAGCCGGCGGCGGTGGTGCGAGAGTCCTGCTCCTCCCGGTCCCTGGGGCGCAGGGCCACACCAACCCGATGCTCCAGCTCGGCCGCCGCCTGGCGTACCACGGCCTCCGCCCGACACTCGTCGCCACCCGGTACGTGCTCTCCACCACCCCGCCCCCCGGCTCGCCCTTCGGCGTGGCCGCGATCTCCGACGGCTGCGACGCCGGCGGCATGGCCTCGTGCCCGGACACGGCGGAGTACTTCTCGCGGCTGGCGGCCGTGGGCTCCGAGACGCTGCGGGAGCTCCTCCTGTCGGAGGCGCGCGCGGGGCGGCCCGTGCGCGTGCTGGTGTACGACGCTCACCTGGCGTGGGCGCGGCGGGTGGCGCAGGCGTCCGGCGTCGCGGCCGCGGCCTTCTTCTCTCAGCCGTGCGCGGTGGACGTCGTCTACGGGGAGCTGTGGGCGGGGCGGCTGGCGCTGCCGGCGACGGACGGGCGCGCGCTGCTCGCGAGAGGAGCGCTCGGCGTGGAGCTGGGGCTGGAGGACATGCCGCCGTTCGCGGCGGTGCCGGAGTCGCAGCCAACGTTCCTCAAGGTGTCGGTTGGGCAGTTCGAGGGGCTGGAGGACGCCGACGATGTGCTCGTCAACTCATTCCGCGACCTCGAGCCGAAGGTGAGCCATACTTCTCTGCTCTAGTCACTCGATGGGTTCTGTAAAGACGAAATCACGTGAGCGTCTGTAGGACGACAGACTTTCTCTGTAAGCTTGAAGAAGTCATCCACAATTATAAACTGCACACAACACACATGCTTTTTATGATTGCAGCGCGTGCACATTTTGGGCATAACCAAGGATTTTCATAGGAATTTTGAAGGATTAGATTCCTTAGAATTTTTCCTATGTTGGTTGTTTGATTCATATGATTGAATCTTATAGGAATTTTTTCTAAGGAATTTTTCGTACTACTTCCCATAGAATTTCTAGCATCCACTCACATCTTTGAAACAATCATTTGTTTTTCCTATGATGCAATCAAACAACACAAAAACTTGTAGAATTGAGATGAGTATGACATTTCAATCCTATGTTTTTCTTATGCCCGGCATTTTATAACCCTGCGAATCAAACACATATACAAAACAAGAATTTACTTATTAGCCAATAACTCAATATAGAACACCACTGTAGTTTTCTACTCCCTCTGTACCGAAATAGTTGTCGTTGGAATAGCTGAAGTTCAGCTACTCGAGCGACGATTATTTTGGTACAGAGGGAGTACGAGTTTATATTTTATATTTATAGTATGAGGAGAACGCATAACACCAAATGAGGTTTGAGATTTGCGGGAGCCCTATGCTTGATTCTACTTCACAGACTGTGCATATGTTACCCTAGTGAATAAATATGGCACATCCGTTGTGAGCTGAGTCGAGTCCATATGCTTCTTTTCCGCGGCGAAATTTATATGGTTAGGAACAAACAAACTGGCTCCCATGAATAGGTTGTGCGTATGTTCGGTTCTGCTTCATTGGGTTCAAATAGAAACTGATCTTTGACACACTGTCATTTGAGCAGGAGGTAGAGTACATGGAATTAACATGGAGAGCGAAGATGGTTGGCCCAACCTTGCCATCATTCTACCTCAACGATGATCGCCTACCATCCAATAAATCATATGGTTTTAACTTTTTCAACGGTGATGCACTGTGCATGGATTGGCTAGAGAAGCAAAGCAATTCATCCGTTGTGCTGGTGTCCTATGGGACTGTCTCTAATTATGATGCAACCCAGCTAGAGGAGCTTGGCAATGGACTGTGCAATTCCGGTAAACCTTTTCTCTGGGTTGTAAGGTCCAACGAGGAACACAAGTTATCCAAAGAACTCAAGGAAAAATGTGAGAAGATTGGATTAATTGTCTCATGGTGCCCCCAACTTGAGGTTCTTGCACATAGGGCTATTGGTATGACATCACACAACATACTTCTTTTCATTCTTTGTTGCACAAGGTTATTACAAGATATGGCAAAACGATGGTGATAATAATATTTTAATTTTTAATTCTTGACATACATGCAGCTTGCTTTGTTACCCACTGTGGATGGAACTCGACACTAGAGGCACTTGTTAATGGTGTACCTCTTGTGGGTATTCCGCATTGGGCTGACCAACCCACCATTGCAAAGTATATGGAGAGTGCATGGAGCATGGGTGTGCGTGTACCGAAGGACAATAATGGATATCTAAAGATGGAGGAGCTTGAGAGGTGCATTAGAGAGGTGATGGATGTGGAGAGAAAGGATGAGTACAAAAGAAATGTTGTGAAGTGGATGCAAAAGGCCAAGGAGGCAATGCGGGAAGGAGGAAGTTCAGACAAGAATATCATAGAATTCGCTACCAAGTATTCATCAATATAAAGTTTGAACAATGTTTTACTTCAATATAAGCAAGTAGGCAGTGATTTCAGCCTTACAAAAGTTTAGAGTGGCCGACATTTTCCATATGTAATTGTAGTGATATCTTCTTCATGAAGGAAATATGCCCTAGATGCAATAATAAAGCTATTATTTATTTTCTTATATCATGATAAATGTTTATTATTAATGCTAGAATTGTATTAACCGGAAACTTAGTACATGCGTGAATACATAGACAAAACATAGTGTCCCTAGTATGCCTCTACTTGACTAGCTCGTTAATCAAAGATGGTTATGTTTCCTAACCATAGACATGTGTTGTCATTTGATGAATGTGATCACATCATTAGGAGAATGATGTGATGGACAAGACCCATCCGTTAGCTTAGCATTATGATCGTTACAGTTTCATTGCTACTGCTTTCTTCATGACTTACATATGTTCCTCACACTATGAGATTATGCAACTCCCGAATATCGGAGGAACACCTTGTGTGCTATCAAACGTCACAACATAATTGTGTGATTATAAAGATGCTCTACAGGTGTCTCTGAAGGTGTTTGTTGGGTTGGCATATATCGAGATTAGGATTTGTCACTCCGTGTTTCGGAGAGGTATCTCTGGACCTTCTCGGTAATGATCATCACTATAAGCCTTGCAATGTAACGCCCTCGATGCGGCTATATCTCCCACGTGTCGAAGCACGACTTAGAGGCATAACCGCATTGAAAGCAATGTCGCAAGTGAGGTAATCTTCACACAACCCATGTAATACATAAGGGAAAGAGATACATAGTTGGCTTACAATCGCCACTTCACACAATTACATGAATAAAGCATTACATCATCCAGATACAATCAAGGTCCGACTACGGAACCAAAATAAAAGAAGAACCCCAAATGCGACAAAGGTCCCCGATCGACCCCAACTGGGCTCCACTACTGATCAACTAGAACGAAACAACACAAAGGGCAAGATCTTCATCGAGCTCCTCCTTGAGCTTGGTTGCGTCACCTGCTCGGTAACATAGGCACCTGCAAACTGGTTTTGGAAGTATCTGTGAGCCACGGGGACTCAGCAATCTCGCACCCGCGAGATCAAGACTATTTAAGCTTATAGGAAGGATGGAGTAATGAGGTAGAGCTGCAGCAAGCGACTAGCATATATGGTGGCTAACATACGCAATTGAGAGCGAGAAGAGAAGGCAAAGCACGGTCGATAAAAGTATGATCAAGAAGTGATCCTATAGCAACCTACGTCAAGCATAACTCCAACACCGTGTTCACTTCCCGGACTCCGCCGAGAAGAGACCATCACGGTTACACACACGGTTGATGTATTTTAATTAAGGTCAACTTCGGGTTTTCTACAACCGGACGTTAACAAATTCCCATCTGCCTCATAACAGCGGGCACGGCTTTCGAAAGATACTACCCTGCAGGGGTGTCCCAACTTAGCCCATCACAAGCTCTCACGGTCAATGAAGGAATAGACCTCCACCCGAGACGTTCCGATCAGACTCGGTATCCCGGTACAACAAGACATTTCGACAGGGTAAAACTAAACCAGCAACACCGCCCGAATGTGCCGACAAATCCCGATAGGAGCTGCACATATCTCTTTCTTAGGGCACACTCAGATGAGCAATCTGTACAACTAAAACCAAACCTCGAGTTTCCCCGAGGGGGCGCTGCACAGGGCTCTAGTTTGGACCAACACTCAGAGGAGCACTGGCCCGGGGGGGTTAGAATAAAGATGACCCTTGAGTCTGCAGAACCCAAGGGAAGGTGGTAGGTTGTTAGTGCAAATGGTAAAACCAATGTTGGGCATTGCTGGAAGAGCTTTACTTAAGGCGAACTGTCAAGGGGTTCCCATTATAGCCCAACCGTGTAAGGAACGCAAAATCCGGGAACATAACACCGATATGACGGAAACTAGGGCGGCAAGAGTGGAACAAAACACCAGGCATAAGGCCGAGCCTTCCACCCTTTACCAAGTATATAGATGCATTAATTAAATAAGATATATTGTGATATCCCAACCAGTAAACATGTTCCAACAAGGAACAACATCTCCATGTTCCAACAAGGAACAAACTTCAATCTTCACCTACAACTAACAACACTATAAGAGGGGCTGAGCAAAGCGGTAACATAGCCAATCAACGGTTTGCTAGGACATGGTGGGTTAGAGGTTTGACATGGCAATTTGGGAGGCTGACCAGCAAATGGTAGGCATCGTAGCATTGGCATAGCAAAAGAGCGAGCAAACTAGCATAGCAAAGATAGTAGTGATTTCGAGGGTATGATCATCTTGCCTGAGATCCCGCAAGGAAGAAGAACGAGTCCAAGAAGAAGACAAACGGTCGTAGACGAACGAATCCTCATAACTCCGGAACGAAACCGAAGCTAACGAGAGAAGCAACCCGGAAAGAAACAAACAACATAGTAAACAAACATCACATAAACATGACATGATGCGCAAACAAGTATGATGCATGTCCGGTTTAATGAGGCATGGCATGGCAAAGTGCAACAAACAATACTACAAGTTAAGTGGAGCTCAATATGCAATGAGGTGCATGTTGACGGAACACCACATCAATTATTTAGTTATCTCTCGATTAAGCTACCCAACAACATTAACTGTTGTTAAACATGGCAAGAGGTGAAGCATAACATAAACTATACCATCTAAACAATTTAAATGGGGCCGGATATAAAAACAACAAATCCGGTAAATCCCCATATGCATTTAGCAATTTAATGCAACAACAAGTTTAAACATTTTAATTGTTATTATCATGATGCGGATGACATATACAAGTTTTATGCAATTTTATGAAAATATTGACAAGAGCATTAAGAAGCATTTGGTCACCATGGCGGAACAAAAAGGGTGCCACGGCGACGAAACAAAAATGGTGCCACGGCAACATTCCGGTCCCGATAGCTCATGGAGATACCGGTGCAAAAGGAGGCGTGCGGATGTGCGGAACATGCTAGAGATGGTGGGGTGATCCCGGTTACCGGGTTCCCACGGTTCATCGGCATGGCAAACGAGGAGGAACGTGCATGAAGCAAACGGGCACGGTGCAAACATAGGGTGCATCTCATACAACACATGCATTCGGTCCACGGCGGTCGTTCTCGGCGGTTATACCTTCGAAGCGTGCATTCGGGGCAGAACGCGTTCGGAGCGGTGTAGAGGAAGTAGGCGTTCACGGGACGTCGTGGAAGTAGTCGTTCTCGCGGTGGCGGTAGAGGTACATCTCGTTGCCGGGGTACTTGTCGGTCCGATCTTGGCGACGGTAGTTGTACACAAGTCGTAGAGGAACTTGGCATATCCATGAACTTGCGTTCCGGTGTGGTAGTCGAAGTAGCCGGTCTTGCTGAACTGAAGGGGCATCGAGGGACTAGCAAAGGCCCTGCCTCGGGAGGTCACAGGAGGTGTGTGGAGGTAGCTCGAGCTGCTGGTCGTCGGGGCATGGCCGAGCAGCGGCTGGAAGAAGTGGCCGGTGTTGGCCTTGGCATGAAGCAGGGGAGGCGGAGCTCCTGCTAAGGCGATGGCGGCGAGTAGGCAACGAAACTTGGCGTCGACGTACAGACGCAGCTCGGAGAAGCAACGACTGGACCGTGCAGCGGTGGGCGAGGGACTCCGGGACGACGCGGAGGTCGAGGAACTTGGCCGGTGGCGCGGTTTGGAGCAGATCGGGCGCGAGGAAGGTCGGAGGAGCCCGAGGCGAACGACAGAGGGGCGCGAAGGGGCAGCGCTTGGCGCGAGGGTGCAGCAGCTGCTGCTGTCGGCGGCGAGGTCGAGGAGGGGCACGTGGCTGCCGGAGTTGAGGACGCGGGGCGGCGTCGGGCGCGCAGGGCGAGGAGGAAGACAGGGCGCGGGGGCGGCGTCTCCCTGGTTCGGCGCGACGAGGAAGAAAAGAGGAGGGGGATCGAGGGAGAGAGATGAGTGCGGCGGCCAGAGGAAGAGATGGGGATCGATGGGAGGGAGAGTGGTTCGGGCTAGGGTTACGGGGAAAGGTGGGGGCGGCTGGGCCTTGGGCTTAGAGGCCGGCTGGGCTACAGGCTGCACTCTCTCTTCTCTCTCTCATTTTCCCATTTAAAACAAAACAGAAAAAGAGAAAGAAAAGAAAGAGAAGGATAGGCAAAGAATTAGCACATGCAAATAATATTCTTGGACTCACAAAAAATGAGTTTGTTCCGAGAAAAATAGAAAGGCCATGATTGAAAGATTAAATTCAAACTCATTTGATTTAAATTCAAATGATTTGAATAGGAAGTGAGGTTTGGGAAGGTCCAAAAATGTTCGGATTTTTGGTGGAGCTCCGAAAAACGATGAAATAATTATTGGCAAGGTTGGAGAACAAGAATTGAGATAACAACGACATGGGATATTTTGCAAGTGGGTTATGGGTAATTCCAAATAAATGGAATAATTTATAATATCTCCCTATATATCGGGAGGGTATGTTATAAAGAGAAGTCACCCTTCCCTCGATTTAAATGGATCGAAAAATCCATACAATTTATTTAGTTGAGTTAAAAAAATGACATGATGGCATGATGACATGATGCAATGCACATGATGCAAGGATGAATGCAACAAATAAAACAAATCACACGACGAAACTCGGAATAGCTGGAAGTCTTCTGGAGCGTCGGTCTCGGGGCGTTACAACACTCCACCACTACAAGAGGATCTCGTCCCGAGATCTAGGATGGCACCGGAGAGAAATGGAAGAGGAAGAGAAGAGGTAAAACTAAGTTGCTTCTTTGACCAATGAGTGAAACCAAAGAACCTTGAGAGGTTGAACAAATTGAAAGAAAGAATACAAAGGAGATGAACGAGATTGCAAACAATCCGTTAGAAAGAGGAACAAGGAACATTACGAGAACTTGAAGGTTGCAAAGACATGAATCAAGAGTTTAATGGACAAGATAGAATTCGAAACCACTCCGGTTAAAACAAGATGAGAGGGGAAGAATTCGAAACCACCGGAAGAATCAAAAGCGAAGAGGTTGAGCCAACTATGAAAAGAATTTGAAAGATCTTGGAGAAAAGCATTTGACTAATGATAACTCATTCTTACGTCAAACTTGGAGAAGAATTTAGGATAGCTCTGGGAAAATAGAAGAGTCAGGTAAGATCCTGGGAAAAGACCTGTGGGTTAGGGCCCACTCAAAAGAACACCGTTGAAAAGATTTAAAAGAGATGTTGCACCAGTTGAATTAAATGACTTGAATGAGATACCAATCTCGAAAGAGCTTGAACGAATGCAGAGTGGAAACACGAATCTTCGAGATATCTTGAGCACTCCGGAACAATTTAATAGCGAGAGATGGATGATTAAGAGGTGCACCGGCATAAGAAAAGCATTGGAAAAAAAAGGAGTATGCTTAATACCAAGGCTTGAATTAAATCCACCGGAGAAGAAAAGAACGAGGAATGACGAACTTGAAGCTCCATTAGAATCTTCATGAGAATCACCGGATAAGAACATTGACGGAAAAGAATGGAGAAACTTCCCATCAATAAAATGGATACTTGAAGAAGAAATCTTAGTCCTTGAAGAAAACAAAAGGGAGGGAGGGTGGGAAAAACAAAGGCAACTTGGAGACGGATGAAACAAACACCGTTGAGAAGAAGTGATAAATGATCTTGCAAATGTTGACGTGAACGGATCCACTTGAGGAGAGACACACCGGTTAAAAAAAAGGATTGACAAGACAGACTCGATGATCAAGAAGGATTAGTATTCACATAGGAATATGAGAACACCATTTGGAAAGGTATGGAATCAACATTTGACTTCGAAGCAACTCGAATACCACAACTCAAAAAAAAAACAAAGGATTGGCTTGCAAAATAAGCCAGAACAAACATATGATAGAGATTTCGTCCGAAGTTTTCGTGGTGGGGCCTACACGGGCTCGATCGTACAGCACCATCATGTACAAGGCAGTGCACATGACATACGAAGCGTCCCCGAGTCGGCATAGCCAAGGACTCTTTAAGACACAACGAGACCACTGTAAAACCAACCGTGAATAGGCGGACCACTAGACGTCGAACCCCAATTTCATATCATACATCCGTTGGAAAGATATCCTAAGAGCTACTTGAATTCCCACCTATGAAACTCCCGAAATTTTCCGGTTATGCAATCAGGTGTTGGGGATACAGGGGAAGCATAATATCTCACCCAAAACTAACAAATCCTACATCCAGCTGTATCCATCCTTCAACACATAACCAAGAAACCTTCGGAAACCATCTACCTCAACCTTCGAAAAGCATCCGTTATACAAGTCATGGCAATACTCCCGTACTCACCTCAGTACTGGGTTATCGGGGTTATCTCACCAACAACTGCATAAAAGAGATTTTCGATGTCGGCGTACTAAACTCAGGTATTCCAGAACTGCAACGATAAAATTATGATGACAACACCTCAGAGCTCAACTCCCCGGGACACTTCCACTAAACCCCTGACAGGAGGCACCAAGACAATGTTCTCATCATAAAACCATCGAAGCGATTCCAAGATACCCGCGTGATCCTAAAATTTTTTTTAGTGAAATTTGAGAAGAGAAGAGTCAAAACTCTACGTCAGGATGCCTTACCAGAGCGATGAAGAGACTGGGGAGTAAAAAGAATTCCTAACTCTCCGATATATATAATCCTAAATGACTCAAAATATTTTTCTAGACACAACTCGGCCGCTAAAAACGATCAAGCAATGGGGCTCCTAAGGTCGGGGAAGGCTCTGATACCAACTTGTAACGCCCTCGATGCGGCTATATCTCCCACGTGTCGAAGCACGACTTAGAGGCATAACCGCATTGAAAGCAATGTCGCAAGTGAGGTAATCTTCACACAACCCATGTAATACATAAGGGAAAGAGATACATAGTTGGCTTACAATCGCCACTTCACACAATTACATGAATAAAGCATTACATCATCCAGATACAATCAAGGTCCGACTACGGAACCAAAATAAAAGAAGAACCCCAAATGCGACAAAGGTCCCCGATCGACCCCAACTGGGCTCCACTACTGATCAACTAGAACGAAACAACACAAAGGGCAAGATCTTCATCGAGCTCCTCCTTGAGCTTGGTTGCGTCACCTGCTCGGTAACATAGGCACCTGCAAACTGGTTTTGGAAGTATCTGTGAGCCACGGGGACTCAGCAATCTCGCACCCGCGAGATCAAGACTATTTAAGCTTATAGGAAGGATGGAGTAATGAGGTGGAGCTGCAGCAAGCGACTAGCATATATGGTGGCTAACATACGCAATTGAGAGCGAGAAGAGAAGGCAAAGCACGGTCGATAAAAGTATGATCAAGAAGTGATCCTATAGCAACCTACGTCAAGCATAACTCCAACACCGTGTTCACTACCCGGACTCCGCTGAGAAGAGACCATCACGGTTACACACACGGTTGATGTATTTTAATTAAGGTCAACTTCGGGTTTTCTACAACCGGACGTTAACAAATTCCCATCTGCCTCATAACCGCGGGCACGGCTTTCGAAAGATAATACCCTGCAGGGGTGTCCCAACTTAGCCCATCACAAGCTCTCACGGTCAACGAAGTAATAGACCTCCACCCGAGACGTTCCGATCAGACTCGGTATCCCGGTACAACAAGACATTTCGACAGGGTAAAACTAAACCAGCAACACCGCCCGAATGTGCCGAGAAATCCCGATAGGAGCTGCACATATCTCTTTCTCAGGGCACACTCAGATGAGCAATCCGTACAACTAAAACCAAACCTCGAGTTTCCCCGAGGGGGCGCTGCACAGGACTCTAGTTTGGACCAACACTCAGAGGAGCACTGGCCCGGGGGGGTTAGAATAAAGATGACCCTTGAGTCTGCAGAACCCAAGGGAAGGTGGTAGGTTGTTAGTGCAAATGGTAAAACCAATGTTGGGCATTGCTGGAAGAGCTTTACTTAAGGCGAACTGTCAAGGGGTTCCCATTATAGCCCAACCGTGTAAGGAACGCAAAATCCGGGAACATAACACCGATATGACGGAAACTAGGGCGGCAAGAGTGGAACAAAACACCAGGCATAAGGCCGAGCCTTCCACCCTTTACCAAGTATATAGATGCATTAATTAAATAAGATATATTGTGATATCCCAACCAGTAAACATGTTCCAACAAGGAACAACATCTCCATGTTCCAACAAGGAACAAACTTCAATCTTCACCTGCAACTAACAACGCTATAAGAGGGGCTGAGCAAAGCGGTAACATAGCCAATCAACGGTTTGCTAGGACATGGTGGGTTAGAGGTTTGACATGGCAATTTGGGAGGCTGACCAGCAAATGGTAGGCATCGTAGCATTGGCATAGCAAAGAGCGAGCAAACTAGCATAGCAAAGATAGTAGTGATTTCGAGGGTATGATCATCTTGCCTGAGATCCCGCAAGGAAGAAGAACGAGTCCAAGAAGAAGACAAACGGTCGTACACGAACGAATCCTCACAACTCCGGAACGAAACCGAAGCTAACGAGAGAAGCAACCCGGAAAGAAACAAACAACATAGTAAACAAACATCACATAAACATGGCATGATGCGCAAACAAGTATGATGCATGTCCGGTTTAATGAGGCATGGCATGGCAAAGTGCAACAAACAATACTACAAGTTAAGTGGAGCTCAATATGCAACGAGGTGCATGTTGACGGAACACCACATCAATTATTTAGTTATCTCTCGATTAAGCTACCCAACAACATTAACTGTTGTTAAACATGGCAAGAGGTGAAGCATAACATAAACTATACCATCTAAACAATTTAAATGGGGCCGGATATAAAAACAACAAATCCGGTAAATCCCCATATGCATTTAGCAATTTAATGCAACAACAAGTTTAAACATTTTAATTGTTATTATCATGATGCGGATGACATATACAAGTTTTATACAATTTTATGAAAATATTGACAAGAGCATTAAGAAGCATTTGGTCACCATGGCGGAACAAAAAGGGTGCCACGGCGACGAAACAAAAATGGTGCCACGGCAACATTCCGGTCCCGATAGCTCATGGAGATACCGGTGCAAAAGGAGGCGTGCGGATGTGCGGAACATGCTAGAGATGGTGGGGTGATCCCGGTTACCGGGTTCCCACGGTTCATCGGCATGGCGAACGAGGAGGAACGTGCATGAAGCAAACGGGCACGGTGCAAACATAGGGTGCATCTCATACAACACATGCATTCGGTCCACGGCGGTCGTTCTCGGCGGTTATACCTTCGAAGCGTGAATTCGGGGCAGAACGCGTTCGGAGCGGTGTAGAGGAAGTAGGCGTTCACGGGACGTCGTGGAAGTAGTCGTTCTCGCGGCGGCGGTAGAGGTACATCTCGTTGCCGGGGTACTTGTCGGTCCGGTCTTGGCGACGGTAGTTGTACACAAGTCGTAGAGGAACTTGGCATATCCATGAACTTGCGTTCCGGTGTGGTAGTCGAAGTAGCCGGTCTTGCTGAACTGAAGGGGCATCGAGGGACTAGCAAAGGCCCTGCCTCGGGAGGTCACAGGAGGTGCGTGGAGGTAGCTCGAGCTGCTGGTCGTCGGGGCATGGCCGAGCAGCGGCTGGAAGAAGTGGCCGGTGTTGGCCTTGGCATGAAGCAGGGGAGGCGGAGCTCCTGCTAAGGCGATGGCGGCGAGTAGGCAACGAAACTTGGCGTCGACGTACAGACGCAGCTCGGAGAAGCAACGACTGGACCGTGCAGCGGTGGGCGAGGGACTCCGGGACGACGCGGAGGTCGAGGAACTTGGCCGGTGGCGCGGTTTGGAGCAGATCGGGCGCGAGGAAGGTCGGAGGAGCCCGAGGCGAACGACAGAGGGGCGCGAAGGGGCAGCGCTTGGCGCGAGGGTGCAGCAGCTGCTGCTGTCGGCGGCGAGGTCGAGGAGGGGCACGTGGCCGCCGGAGTTGAGGACGCGGGGCGGCGTCGGGCGCGCAGGGCGAGGAGGAAGACAGGGCGCGGGGGCGGCGTCTCCCTGGTTCGGCGCGACGAGGAAGAAAAGAGGAGGGGGATCGAGGGAGAGAGATGAGTGCGGCGGCCAGAGGAAGAGATGGGGATCGATGGGAGGGAGAGTGGTTCGGGCTAGGGTTACGGGGAAAGGTGGGGGCGGCTGGGCCTTGGGCTTAGAGGCCGGCTGGGCTACAGGCTGCACTCTCTCTTCTCTCTCTCATTTTCCCATTTAAAACAAAACAGAAAAAGAGAAAGAAAAGAAAGAGAAGGATAGACAAAGAATTAGCACATGCAAATAATATTCTTGGACTCACAAAAAATGAGTTTGTTCCGAGAAAAATAGAAAGGCCATGATTGAAAGATTAAATTCAAACTCATTTGATTTAAATTCAAATGATTTGAATAGGAAGTGAGGTTTGGGAAGGTCCAAAAATGTTCGGATTTTTGGTGGAGCTCCGAAAAACGATGAAATAATTATTGGCAAGGTTGGAGAACAAGAATTGAGATAACAACGACATGGGATATTTTGCAAGCGGGTTATGGGTAATTCCAAATAAATGGAATAATTTATAATATCTCCCTATATATCGGGAGGGTATGTTATAAAGAGAAGTCACCCTTCCCTCGATTTAAATGGATCGAAAAATCCATACAATTTATTTAGTTGAGTTAAAAAAAATGACATGATGGCATGATGACATGATGCAAGGATGAATGCAACAAATAAAACAAATCACACGACGAAACTCGGAATAGCTGGAAGTCTTCTGGAGCGTCGGTCTCGGGGCGTTACATTGCAAGCAATGTGACTAATGAGTTAGTTGCAGGATGAAGCATTACAGAACGACTAAAGAGACTTGCCGGTAACGATATTGAACTAGGTATGATGATACCGACGATCGAATCTCGGGCAAGTAACATACTGATGATAAAGGGAACAATGTATGTTGTTGTGCGGTTTGACCAATAAAGATCTGCGTAGAATATGTAGGAGCCAATATGAGTATCCAGGTTCCGCTATTGGTTATTGATTGGAGATATGTCTTGATCATGTCTACATAGTTCTCGAACCCGTAGGGTCCGCACGCTTAACGTTCGATGACGATTAGTATTATGAGTTATGTGTTTTTGATGACCAAAGTTTGTTCAGAGTCCCTGATGAGATCACGGACGTGACAAGGAGTCTCGAAATGGCCGAGACATAAATATTGATATATTGGACGACATTATTCGGACACCGAAAGAGTTCTGAGTGGTTTCAGGTAAAAACGGAGTGCCAGAAGAGTTACTGGAACCCCCCGGGGAAGCAATGGGCCAACATTTGCCATAGGGGAGAGAGAGGACAACCCACATAGGGGAGGCGCCCCCCATGGGGAGTCCGAATAGGACAAGGGAAGGGGGCGCGGCCCCCCTTTCCCTCTCCCTCTCCCTTCCCCTTCCTTACCCTCTTCCACCAGGTGGAATCCTACTAGGACTTGGAGTCCTAGTAGGACTCCCTTCTCCTGGCGCGCCCTGCAAGGGCAGGCCGGCCTCCCCCTATCCTCCTTTATTTACGGGGGCAGGGGCAGCCCAAGAGACATCAAGTTCTCTTAACCGTGTGCGGTGCCCCCCTTCACAGTTACACACCTCGGTCATATTGTTGTAGTGCTTAGGCAAAGACCTGTGCTGGTAACATCATCAACACCGTCGCCACGCCGTTGTGCTGACGGAACTCTCCCTCGCCCTCAACTAGATCAAGAGCTTGAGGGACATCATCGGGCTGAACGTGTACTGCACGCAGAGGTGTCGTACGTTCGGTGCTTGGATCGGTTGGATCCTGAAGATGTTCGACTACATCAACCGAGTTAACTAAACGCTTCCTCTTTCAGTCTATGAGGGTACGTGGACACACTCTCCCCTCTCGTTGCTATGCATCTCCTAGATAGATCTTGCGTGATCGTAGGATTTTTTTTGAATTACTACGTTCCCCAACAGTGGCATTTGATCCAGGTCTATGCGTAGATGTTATATGCACGAGTAGAACACAAAGAGTTGTGGGTGATAATAGTCATACTGCTTACCACCAATGTCTTACTTTGATTCAGTGGTATTGTTGGATGAAGCGGCCCGGACCGACATTACATGACCGCATTCATGAGACTGGTTCTACCGACGTGCTTTTGCACATAGGTAGCTGGCGGGTGCCAGTTTCTCCAACTTTAGTTGAATCGAGTTTGACTACGCCCGGTCCCCGTTGAATGTTAAAACAACACACTTGACGAAAAATTGTTGTGGTTTTTGGTGCGTAGGTAAGAACGGTTCTTGCTAGAAGCCCGGAGCAGCCACGTAAAACTTGCAACAACAAAGTAGAAGACGTCTAACTTGTTTTTGCAGGGCTTGTTGTGATGTGATATGGTCAAGGCATGCTGAGATATAAATTATTGTATGAGATGATCATGTTTTGTAACAAAGTTATCGACAACTGGCAGGAACCATATGGTTGTCGCTTTATTGTATGAAATGCAATTGCCATGTAATTGCTTTACTTTATCACTAAGCGGTAGCGATAGTCGTAGTAGCAATAGTTGGTGAGACAACAACGATGCTACGATGGAGATCAAGGTGTCAAGCCGGTGACGACGGAGATCATGACGATGCTTCGGTGATGGAGATCATGAACACAAGATGATGATGGCCATATCATGTCACATATTTTGATTGCATGTGATGTTTATCTTTTATGCATCTTATTTTGCTTAGTACAGCGGTAGCATTATAAGATGATCCCTTACTAAATTTCAAGGTATAAGTGTTCTCCCTGAGTATGCACCATTGCTACAGTTTGTCGTGCCGAGACACCACGTGATGATCGGGTGTGATAAGCTCTACGTTCACATACAATGGTGCAAGCCAGTTTTGCACGTGCAGAATACTCGGTTAAACTTGACGAGCCTAGCATATGCAGATATGGCCTTGGAACATTGAGACCAAAAGGCCGAACGTGAATCATATAGTATATATGATCAACATAGTGATGTTCACCATTGAAAACTACTCCATCTAACGTGATGATCGGACATGGTTTAGTTGATTTGGATCACGTGATCATTTAGATGACTAGAGGGATGTCTATCTAAGTGGGAGTACTTAAGTAATGTGATTAAACTGAACTTTAATTTATCATGAACTTAGTCCTGATAGTTTTTGCATGTCTATGTTGTTGTAGATGAATGCCCGTGCTACCGTTCCCTTGAATTTTAATGCATTCCTAGAGAAAGCAAAGTTGAAAGATGATGGTAGCAATTACACAGACTGGGTCCGTAACTTGAGGATTATCCTCATTGCTGCATAGAAGAACTACGTCCTGGAAGCACTGCTAGGTGCAAGGCCTGCTGCAGACGCAACTGCAGACATTTTGAATGTCTGGCAAAGCAAAGCTGATGACTACTCGATAGTTCAGTGTGCCATGCTTTACGTCTTAGAATCGGGACTTCAAAGACGTTTTGAACATCATGAAACATATGAGATGTTCCAAGAGTTGAAGTTAATATTTCAAGCAAATGCCCGAGTTGAGAGATATGAAGTCTCCAACAAGTTCTATAGCTACAAGATGGAAGAGAATAGTTCTGTCAGTGAACATATACTCAAAATGTCTAGGTACCACAACCACTTGACTCAACTAGGAGTTAATCTTCCTAATGATAGTGTCATTGACAGAGTTCTTCAATCACTACCACCAAGCTATAAAGGCTTCATGATGAACTATAATATGCAAGGGATGACGAAAACGATTCCCGAGCTCTTCGCAATGCTAAAGGCTGTGAAGGTAGAATTCAAAAAGGAGCATCAAGTGTTGATGGTTAACAAGACCACTAGTTTCAAGAAAAAGGGCAAAGGGAAGAAGGGGAACTTAAAGAAAAATAGCAAGCAAGTTACTACTCCCGGAAAGAAGCCCAAGTCTGGATCTAAGCCCGAAACTAAGTGCTTCTACTGCAAAGGGACTGGTCACTGGAAGCGGAACTGCCCCAAGTATTTGGCAGATAAGAAGAATGGCAAAGTGAAAGGTATATTTGATATACATGTTATTGATGTGTACCTTACTAATGCTCGTAGTAGCACCTGGTTATTTGATATTGGTTCTGTTGCTCATATTTGCAACTCGAAACAGGGGCTACGGATTAAATGAAGATTGGCTAAGGACGAGGTGATGATGCACGTCATAAATGGTTCCAAGGTTGATGTGATCGCCATCGGCACGCTACCTCTACATCTACCTTCGGGATTAGTTTTAGACCTGAATAATTGTTATTGCGTTGAGCATGAACATTATATCTAGATCTTGTTTGATGCGAGACGGCTATTCATTTAAATTAGAGAAAATGGTTGTTCTATTTATATGAGTAATATCTTTTATGGTCATGCACCCTTGTTGAATCTCGATCGTGGAGATACACATGTTCATAAATTGAAGCCAAAAGATGCAAAGTTGATAATGATAGTGCAACTTATTTGTGGCACTGCCGTTTAGGTCATATTGGTGTAAAGCGCATGAGGAAACTCCATGCCGATGGGCTTTTGGAATCACTTGATTGTGAATCACTTGGTGCTGGCGAACCATGCCTCATGGGCAAGATGACTAAGACTCCATTCTCCGGAACAATGGAACGAGCTACTGACTTATTGGAAATAATACATACTGATTTATATGGTCCAACGAGTGTTGAGGCTCATGGTGGGTATCGTTATTTTCTTACCTTCATAGATGGTTTGAGAAGATATGGGTATATCTACTTAATGAAGCATAAGTCTGAAATGTTTGAAAAGTTCAAATAATTTTAGAGTGAAGCAGAAAACCATCGTAACAAGAAAATAAAGTTTCTATGATCTAATCGTGGAGGTGAATATTTGAGTTACGAGTTTGGTATTCATTTGAAACAATGCGGAATAGTTTCGCAACTTACGCCACCTGGAACACCACAACATAATGGTGTGTCCGAACGCCGTAACCATACTTTATTGAATATGGTGCGATCTCTGATGTCTCTTACTGATCTACTGCTATCGTTTTGGGGTTATGCTTTAGAGATGGCTGCATTCACTTTAAATAGGGCACCATCAAAATCCGTTGAGACGACGCCATATGAACTATGGTTTGGCAAGAAACCAAAGTTGTCGTTTCTTAAAGTTTGGGGCTGTGATGCTCATATGAAAAAGCTTCAACTTGATAAGCTCGAACCCAAATCGAATTGGAGAAGTGCGTCTTCATAAGATACCCAAAGGAAACTATTGGGTACACCTTCTATCACATATCCAAAGGCAAGATATTCGTTGCTAAGAATGGATCCTTTCTAGAAAAGGAGTTTCTCTCGAAAGAAGTGAGTGGGAGGAAAGTAGAACTTGATGAGGTAGTTGTACCTTCTCCCGAATTGGAAAGTAGTTCATCATAGAAATCAGTTCCAGCGATTCCTACACCAATTAGTGAGGAAGCTAATGATGATGATCATGAAACTTCAGATCAAGTTACTACAGAACCTCGTAGGTCTTCTAGAGTATGGTCTGCGCCAGAGTGGCATGGTAATCCTGTTCTAGAAGTCATGTTACTAGACCATTATAAACCTACGAATTATGAGGAAGCGATGATGAGCCCAGATTCCGCGAAATGGCTTGAGGCCATGAAGTCTGAGATGGGATCCATGTATGAGAACAAAGTGTGGACTTTCGTGGATTTGCCCGATGATCGGCAAGCCATAGAAAATAAATGGATCTTCAAGAAGAAGACTAACGCTGACGGTAATGTTACTGTCTACAAAGCTTGACTTGTTGCGAAAGGTTTTTGACAAGTTCAAGGAGTTGACTACGATGAGACTTTCTCACCCGTAGTGATGCTTAAGTCTGTCTGAATCATGTTAGAAATTACTGCATTTTATGATTATTAAATTTGGCAGATGGATGTCAAAACTGCATTCCTGAATGAATTTCTAGAAGAAGAGTTGTATATGATGCAACCAGAAGGTTTTGTCGATCCAAAGGGTGCTAACAAAGTGTGCAAGCTCCAGCGATCCATTTATGGACTGGTGCAAGCCTCTCGGAGTTGGAATAAACGCTTTGATAGTGTGATCAAAGCATATGGTTTTATACAGACTTTTGGAGAAGCCTGTATTTACAAGAAAGCGAGTGGGAGCTCTGTAGCATTTCTAATATTATATGTGGATTACATATTGTTGATTTGAAATGATATAGAATTTCTGGATATCATAAAAGGATACTTGAATAAGAGTTTTTCAATGAAAGACCTCGGTGAAGCTGCTTACATATTGGTCATCAAGATCTATAGAGATAGATCAAGATGCTTAATTGGACTTTCACAAAGCAGATATCCTGATAAAGTTTTGAAGAAGTTCAAAATGGATCAGTCAAAGAAAGGGGTCTTGCCTGTGTTACAAGGTGTGAAGTTGAGTTAGACTCAATACCCGACCACTTCAGAAGATAGAGAGAAAATGAAAGTCTTTCCCTATGCTTCAGCCATAGGTTCTATCATGTATGCAATGCTATGTACCAGACTTTATGTGTGCCTTGCTATATGTATAGTAGGGAGGTACCAAAGTAATCGAGGAGTGGAGTAGTGGACAACGGTCAAGAACATCCTGAAATACCTGAAAAGGACTAAGGATATGTTTCTCGCTTATGGGGGTGACAAAGAGCTCGTCGTAAATAGTTATGTCGATGCAAGCTTTGACACCAATCCGGATGAATCTAAGTCGCAATCCGGATACATATTTTTATTGAATCGTGGAGCTGTCAGTTGGTGCAGTTCCAAGCAGAGCATCGTGGCGGGATCTACGCATGAAGTGGAGTATATAGTTGCTTCAGAAGCAACAAATGAAGGAGTCTGGATGAAGGAGTTCTTATCCGATCTAGGCGCTATACCTAGTGCATCGAGTCTAATGAAAATCTTTTGTGACAATACTGGTGCAATTGCCTTGGCGAAGGAATCCAGATTTCACAAGAGAACCAAACACATTAAGAGACGCTTCAATTCCATCCGGCATAAAGTCGCGGAGGGAGACATAGAGATTTGCAAAATACATACGGATCTGAATGTTGCAGACCCGTTGACTAAGCCTCTTCCACGAGAAAAACATGATCAGCACCAAGACTCCATGGATGTTAGGATCATTACTTTGTAATCTAGATTATTGACTCTAGTGCAAGTGGAGACTGAAGGAAATATGCCCTAGAGGCAATAATGAAGTTATTATTTATTTAATTATACCATGATAAATGTTTATTGTTCATGCTTGAATTGTATTAACCGGAAACTTAGTACATGTGTGAATACATCGACAAAACATAATGTCCCTAGTATGCCTCTACTTTACTAGCTCGTTAATCAAAGATGGTTATGTTTCTTAACCATAGACATGTGTTGTCATTTGATGAATGGGATCACAACATTAGGAGAATGATGTGATGGACAAGACCCATCCGTTAGCTTAGAATTATGATCGTTACAGTTTCATTGCTACTGCTTTCTTCATGATTTATACATGTTCCTCAGACTATGAGATTATGCAACTCCCGAGTACCGAAGGAACACCTTGTGTGCTATCAAACGTCACAACGTAACTGGGTGGTTATAAAGATGCTCTACAGGTTTCTCCGAAGGTGTTTGTTGGGTTGGCATGGATCGAGATTAGGATTTGTCACTCCGTGTTTCGGAGAGGTATCTCAGGTCCCTCTCGGTAATGATCATCACTATAAGCCTTGCAAGCAATGTGACTAATGAGTTAGTTGTGGGATGAAGCATTACAGAACGAGTAAAGAGACTTGACGGTAACAATATTCAACTAGGTATGATGATACCGACGATCGAATCTCGGGCAAGTAACATACCGATGACAAAGGGAACATCGTATGTTGTTGTGCGGTTTGACCGATAAAGATCTTCGTAGAATATGTAGGAGCCAGTATGAGCATCCATGTTCTGCTATTGGTTATTGATCCGAGATATGTCTCGATCATGTCTACATAGTTCTCGAACCCGTAGGGTCCGCACGCTTAATGTTCGATGACGATTTGTATTATGAGTTATGTGTTTTTGATGACCGAAGTTTGTACGGAGTCCCGGATGAGATCACGGATGTGACGAGGAGTCTTGAAATGGTCGAGACATAAAGATCAATATATTGGACAACATTATTCGAACACCGAAAGAGTTCCGAGTGGTGTCGGGTAAAAACGGAGTGTCGTAAGGGTTACCGAAACCCCCCGGGGAAGCAATGGGCCAACATGGGCCATAGGGGAGAGAGAGGACAACACACATAGGGGAGGCGCCCCCCATGGGGAGTTCGAATAGGACAAGGGAAGGGGTCTCGACCGTCCTTTCCCTCTCCTTCTCCCTCTCCCTTCCTTCCCCTCTTCCACCAGGTGGAATCCTACTAGGACTTGGAGTCCTAGTAGGACTCCCTTCTACTAGCGCGCCCTACAAGGGCTGGCCGGCCTCCCCTCTCCTCCTTTATATACGGGTCAGGGGGGCACCCCAAGACACATCAAGTTATCTTAACCATGTGCGTTGTCCCCCTCCATAGTTACACACCTCGGTCATATTGTCGTAGTACTTAGGCGAAGCCCTGCGCCGGTAACATCATCAACACCGTCGCCACGCCTTCGTGCTGATGGAACTCTCCCTCGTCCTCAACTGGATCAAGAGCTCGAGGGACGTCATCGGGATAAACATGTGCTGAACACGGAGGTGCCGTACGTTCGGTGCTTGGATCGGTTGGATCGTGAAGACGTTCGACTATATCAACGCGTTAACTAAACGCTTCCGCTATCGGTCTATGAGGGTACGTGGACACACTCTCCCCTCTCGTTTCTATGCATATCCTAGATACATCTTGCGTGATCGTAGGATTTTTTTGAATTACTACGTTTCCCAACAGTGGCATCCAAGTCAGGTCTATGCGTAGATGTTGTATGCACGAGTAGAACACAAAGAGTTGTGGGCGTTAATAGTCATACTGCTTACCACCAACGTCTTACTTTGATTCAGCGGTATTGTTGGATGAAGCGGCCTGGACCAACATTACATGAACGTGTTCATGAGACTGGTTCTACCGACATGCTTTTGCACATATGTGGCTGGCGGGTGTCAGTTTCTCCAACTTTAGTTGAATCGAGTTTGACTATGGACGGTCCTTGTTGATGGTTAAAACAACACACTTGATGAAAAATCATTGTGGTTTTTCATGCGTAGGTAAGAACGGTTCTTGCTAGAAGCCCGCAACAGCCACGTAAAACTTGCAACAACAAAGTAGAGGACGTCTAACTTGTTTTTGCAGGGCTTGTTGTGATGTGATATGGTCAAGGCATGATGACATATAAATTGTTGTATGAGATGATCATGTTTTGTAACAAAGTTATCGGCAACTGGAAGGAGCCATATGGTTGTCGCTTTATTGTATGAAATACAATCGCCATGTAATTGCTTTACTTTATCACTAAGCGGTAGCGATAGTCATAGTAGCAATAGTTGGCGAGACGACAACGATGCTACGATGGAGATCAAGGTGTCAAGCCGGTGACGATGGAGATCATGATGATGCTTCAGTGATGGAGATCATGAGCACAAGATGATGATGTCCATATCAGGTCACATATTCTGATTGCATGTGATGTTTATCTTTTATGCATCTTATTTTTCTTAGTACGGCGGTAGCATTTTCAAGGTATAAGTGTTCTCCCTGACTATGCACCATCGCTACAGTTCGTCGTGCTGAGACACCACGTGATGATCGGGTGTGATAAGCTCTATGTTCACATACAACGGTGCAAGCCAGTTTTGCACGTGCAGAATACTCGGTTAAACTTGACGAGCCTAGCATATGCAGATATGGCCTCGGAACACTGAGACCGAAAGGTCGAACGTGAATCATATAGTAGATATGATCAACATAGTGATGTTCACCATTGAAACCTACTCCATCTCACGTGATGGTCGAACATGGTTTAGTTGATTTGGATCACATGATCATTTAGATGACTAGAGGATGTCTATCTAAGTGTGAGTTCTTAAGTAATATGATTAGATTGAACTTTAATTTATCATGAACTTAGTCCTAATAGTTTTTATATGTCTATGTTGTAGATAAATGGCCCGTGCTACCGTTCCCTTGATTTTTAATGCGTTCCTAGAGAAAGCTAAGTTGAAAGATGATGGTAGCAATTACACGGACTGGGTCCATAACATGAAGATTATCCTCATTGCTGCATAGAAGAACTACGTCCTGGAAGCACCGCTAGGTGCAAGGCCTGTTGCAGATGCAACTGCGGACGAACATCTGACAAAGCAAAGCTGATGACTACTTGATAGTTCAGTGTGCCATGCTTTACGGCTTAGAATCGGGACTTCAAAGACGTTTTTGAACGTCATGGAGCATATGAGATGTTCCAAGAGTTGAAGTTAATATTTCAAGCAAATGCCTGAGTTGAGAGATATGAAGTCTCCAACAAGTTCTATAGCTGCAAGATGGCGGAGAATAGTTCTTTCAGTGAACATATACTCAACATGTCTGGGTACCACAACCACTTGACTCAACTAGGAGTTAATCTTCCTGATGATAGTGTCATTGGCAGAGTTGTTCAATCACTACCACCAAGCTATAAAGGCTTCATGATGAACTATAATATGGAAGGGATGACGAAAATGATTCCCGAGCTCTTGCAATGCTAAAGGATGCGTAGGTAGAAATCAAAAAGGAGGATCAAGTGTTGATGGTTAACAAGACCACTAGTTTCAAGAAAATGGGTAAAGGGAAGAAGGGGAACTTAAAGAATAATAAAAGTTGCTACTCCCGGAAAGAAGCCCAATTTTGGACCTAAGCCTGAATCTGAGTGCTTCTACTGCAAAGGGACTGGTCACTGGAAGTGGAACTGCCCCAAGTATCTGGCGGATAAGAAGGATGGCAAAGTGAAAGGTATATTTGATATACATGTTATTGATGTGTACCTTACTAATGCTCGTAGTAGCGCCTGGGTATTTTATACTGGTTCTGTTGCTCATATTTGCAACTCGAAATAAGGGGCTACAGATTAAATGAAGATTGGCTAAGGATGAGGTGACGATGCGCGACGGAAATTGTTCCAAGGTTGATGTGATCGCCGTCGGCATGCTACCTCTACATCTACCTTCGGGATTAGTTTTAGACCTGAATAATTGTTATTTGGTGCCAGCGTTGAGCATGGACATTATATCTGGATCTTGTTTAATGCGAGACTGTTATTCATTTAAATCAGAAAATAATGGTTGTTCTATTTTTTGAGTAATATCTTTTATGGTCATGCACCCTCGTTGAGTGGTCTATTTTTATTGAATCTCGATCGTGGAGATACACATGTTCATAATATTGAAGCCAAAAGATGCAAAGTTGTTAATGACAGTGCAACTTATTTGTTGCACTGCCGTTTAGGTCATATTGGTGTAAAGCGCATGAAGAAACTCCATGCTGATGGGCTTTTGGAATCACTTGATTATGAATCACTTGGTGCTTGCGAACCATGCCTCATGGGCAAGATGACTAAAACTCCGTTCTCTGGAACAATGGAGCAAGCTACTGACTTATTGGAAATAATACATACTGATGTATGTGGTCCAATGAGTGTTGAGGCTCGTGGCGGGTATCATTATTTTCTTACCTTCACAAATGATTTGAGCAGATATGGGTATATCTACTTAATGAAGCATAAGTCTGAAACATTTTAAAAGTTTGAATTTCAGAGTGAAGTGGAAAATCATTGTAACAAGAAAATAAAGTTTCTACGATCTAATCGTGGAGGCGAATATTTGAGTTGCGAGTTTGGTCTTCATTTGAAACAATGCGGAATAGTTTCGCAACATGCGCCACCTGGAACACCACAACGTAATGGTGTGTCCGAACGTCGTAACCGTACTTTATTGGATATGGTGCAATCTATGATGTCTCTTACTGATTTACAGCTATCATTTTGGGGTATGCCTTGAGACGACTGCATTTACTTTAAATAGGGCACCATCAAAATCCATTGAGACGACGCCTTATGAACTATGGTTTGGCAAGAAACCAAAGTTGTCGTTTCTTAAAGTTTTGGGCTGAAATGCTTATGTGAAAAAGCTTCAACCTGATAAGCTTGAACCCAAATCAGAGAAGTGCATCTTCATAGGATACCCAAAGGAAAATCTTGGGTACACCTTCTATCACAGCCATGGCGGCAAGTGCGGCAGGCGACATGTGGCACGTGCCGCCACACTTGGAGGCAGCGGACCCTGCCGCCATGCCTGGATATGGCCGCCCAGGTATAACATGTTTTTGGAGCGGCTCGAGTCGGGACGGAATGGGGCAAGGCAGGTGGGCCCTGATGCCACTCGACGAGGCGGCCACCGCTGCTGCTGCCGCTCCTAGGCTGACAACTCCTACTGCACGCGGGCCCAAACGGCGGGCCTTGCCGCCACTTCATCAGGCGGCAACACTATAGCTGCTGCATGCGCTCCGACAGCCTCGCCTGTTGCCGTGGCCGACGGGACAGATTCCCACGCGTGGAAATCCAATGTTGTGCGGTAGGTGAATTTTTTACGCCTTGTGCCGACACTATGCGGTGCTCCTCTGCACTGGTTGCATTTTTTGGGATCACACGTATTTCCCGCCTGAAATTTCGTCTGTTTGCGTCTAATTTCTCGCCATCATTTGTCGTCTGAGACTATAAAACGAGGCACCAAGGCTCTCTCTTCATCCATCATCTAGGCACCCTCATAATCACCACTACGTAAAGTGTGTCACACTTTTTTCCAGTCAGTATGAGTTTGCCTAGCTCAGATCAAAGCATTAGGTCGAGGAAATTGAAGAATGCAAGTTTGCCTCCGGGGCTTACAGTCTTGCGGTGTTGGTGTGGTGATCTTTGCAAGGTGAAAGAGGTGACAGATTTTTCAGATTGGTTGGGCATGGAGTTTTTCATGTGCGCCAATTATGAGGAAACCCGTAGCTAGTTCAAAGTACGACAAGCCTCTGGTATGCTTTAACCATCACGAATAGATATATTGTTGGTTTTTTGGTTGATTCTTCATTAACATTTTTGTTCTTGTTGTAGTCTCCTCCACCTCTGTGCATGTACTATCGTTGGATTAACACGGAGATGCCGACTTGGGCAGTCACTGAGATTTGTGAAAGAAGTCGCCATTCATGGGATAGTTTGTACACGGAAGAGCAACACGAAAAGGCGGAAGCAGAGGAGAAAGCAGAGCAAGAGAGAGAGAGAGTTAAAATAATACTATGCCGAGCAAAAGGGTTACTTTGGGGATTTACTGAAGAAAAACAGGAAAGAGCCTCGTCGTATGGAGGAGCAGGAACGACAATGAAAGGAGGCTCGTGAGGCAGAGAGACAGAGAAAGAAAGAAAGGGCTCGTGAGGCCAAGGAAGCAGAAGAAGCTAGCGATGGAAAAGGAAAATATCCATGCTGGACTCAGTACATACCTGTCATAGTATTTTAAATTTCGCAACCGTTTGTATCTTAATTTCGGCAGTTTAATATAGATTTATTTTAGTACTTAAATGTAGCTTTATTTCAATAGTACAATGTATCTTATTTTCAGTTGTACCATGTCGTAATGAAACCAATATAGTTTTGGAATAAAACGTGGCATTTTCTTGCCGCTATTTTCTTTCCCGCCATAAATTATTTCCGTCATTTTCTTTCCCGCCAATTTTTCCTTCTTTCCTTCTCTCCCCACCCGAAAACACTTTAATAATACAAACTAATTATCGAACATCATGCAACAACTACAACATCAAATTAAGATAGAACATAATGCCCTACAATAAGACCGTACAAACTAATAATGCAAGTACATCGGAATTAAACGGTAGAACTGAACTTAAAAACAAAAAATACAACTTAAAAACTACATAAAGGCATCATTGTCATCCTCCGTCGATGCGGAACTCTTGCCCTTGGACGATGCAGAACTCTTGCCCTTAGATGATGCAGAACTCTTGCCCTTCGATGATGCGGTAGTCTTGGCCTTGGTGCTAGGCATGAAGATATCGTCTTCGTCCTCGCTGTCGGCAGTCCATAAAGAAGTATGTTTTGCTGCAAACTTCAGGTGTGATCCACTCTTATGTTGTATCTTCTTCCATCTTCCATGCAACTTGAGAAGTTCTTTCTGTATCTCCTCAAAGGTCCTGGAAGGCCACCCACACCTAGATAATGCTTGACTCAACTCATTCATGAGGGTGTCACTACTGATGAGTTCATCCCATGGAACTATTGTATTGTCTCTCTTGAAATTGGCTGCTAAACGCAGAAGACATTGGGCCATACTAGGGTGAAAACTACGATCAAAAGGATAACTGGACATCTTGATGAGACTGGAAGACTACACTAAAGTGCGTACCCACCTTAGTGTGGAGGGGTTTTTATAGGTTCAGAAGATAAGAATAAGCGGGAACTCAGAAGCGGGAACTCAGAAGCGGGAAAGTATTGTGGGAGATATAGGCGGGAAATGGCGGTGTGAGGTATACGAGGGAACTCAGAAGCGGGAAAATATGGAGGGAGATATAGGCGGGAAACATTGTTGCCGCCTGGTCTAGTAGCGGCAAGTGCCACGCGGCAACCAAGGGGGTCTTTTTGTCATTCTGGTCCAGAGGTGATCCGACACAACACACTGTTCATGCTTTATTTATCTCTCTAATTTAATGTTAGAATTCAGTTGCATTTTTATTTCAGCATACACATATGTTTCTTACATAAGTTGGAAAGTTTGAAACTGACATAGGTAGATACAATAGGTTGCACATGTAGATAGATGAATCACCCTATTCGACGATGGCCACTCTGACCTTTCCTTAGGACCGAAAAGTGTCAAGCGATTAGGTGGTCGAGTTACGCAAAGACCGCGGCCGTACTCCCCTTCGGCTTCCTATGTCTGCGACTCCTGTGTAGGTGGTGGAGTCTGGAATCCTTGTTGCGTTCCTGATGCGTAATTGTAGGCGTATGGTTGTGACACCTCGGGGATAAAAGATGGGCCAATAACACCCCCTCCAAAGAAGTCTGTAACTAATGCTGTAATCGTGTCGGCATGATCATGTGATGCTCCCCGGATGCGTGTGTTGAGGCCACCTCATCGTCCCAAGTACGATCAGGTATATCCTGCACAGAGAAACATTGTAAACAAACCGTTAGAGGACAATATATGATATCATTGTAAATGCATTAAAAATGTAAACATGACTACCTGATTAGATCCCCCGCCTCTACTGTTTGGCCATTGTTCGCCGTAGTGGTTTAACTCTGGGACAAGAGTCTCCTCGGGTATGAAGATCCCTCACATGGAGAGATATGGCTGAGATCCCTCACCTTAGGTGTATGTGCCATATGCTGTGTACGCATATGGGTTCGGGGAAAGTGTCTACTCAGGCATCGAATCCAAGCCCATGCCATGGTCCTGAGATGTTTCCCCCTGACAAAGCTGCACCGAAGAAGAGCGATGCAGTGACAGAGACGAGTCATGTCGTGGCAATGTAGTTGTAACACCCCGGATGTAACTTTCCATCTTTGTAACTCCAACTCTTGCCATTTTTGGCTATGGTTATGATATTCCCTCTGTGGTTGGGTTTTGTCTTTTGTTTTGCATTTTATTCATGTCATGCATATCATATCATGTCATCATGTGCATCTCATTTGCATACGTGTTCGTCTCATGCATCCGAGCATTTTCCCCGTTGTCCGTTTTGCAATCCGACACTCCCACATGCACCGGTGCACCCCTCTTGTATCTTTTCGTGTGCGGGTGTTAAACGTTCTCGGAATGGACCGAGCCTTGCCAAGTGGCCCTGGTATAGCACCGGTAGACCACCTGTCAAGTTTTGGGTCATTTGGAGCCTGTTTGGTACTCCAACGGTTAACCGCATAACCGCAAAGGCCTCTTTTGTGTTGCAGCCCAACACCCCTCCAAAACAGCCCAATAACCCATATAAGTCACTTCCATGCTCTCCGTCGTCGGATCACGATCGTGTGGGCGAAAACTACACCCCATTTGGAGTCTCCTAGCTCCCTCTACCTATCAATATGTGCACCCCTCCGAAAATTCCGGATCCCCAAACCCTAGCACGCTCCCTCTCCGCCGCCAGACACGTCCGGGCGGAGCCGGACACGTCCGCCCCGCGCCCCAGCCACTCAGGGCGCGCCACGTGCCGCCGCCGACGCCCACCACCGCCGGCCCGCCCGAGCCCGGGCCCCCGAAGCCCGTCCGCGCCACCCAGCCGCCGCCGCCTCCTCGGCGTCGCGCTGCCCGGCCGCCGCCCGGTCTCCGCTGCCGCCCGTCCGTGCCTCCGGCCCCGCCTCCGCCGCCTGAGGAGCCGGATCCGGCGAGGAGCGCCCGGATCCGACCGCCCCGCCCCGCCGGCGTCCTCCTCCGGCGTCCTCCTCTCCATCTCCGGTCTCCTCCGTGACCTGCAGCTCCGGCGAACCTCGGTCTCCGTTCCACGAGCCGGATCCAGATCTGCCTGGTTGACTTTCTTCTCCCCCCGAAATTCCTCCAAGTCTTTCTGTCATTAATTTTTGTTGCATGCTCATCGCCCCACAACTTTGCACCCGTGGCTCCGTTTTGGGCGTGTAGCATACCAAATTGTTCGCCTCGAAGAGTACATCATTTCATCTCATTGCATCATTTTCTTTTGAGCTCATCTTGATGCCCTAAATGCTGTTGGAAGAGTGCTTCATAATGTTAGTTTCAGATTCTTATCAGAACATGCACTTTTGTCATTTTTGCCATGATTGATGTGTGCATCCTATGTATTTGATCCCTACATGTGTTTTGAACTATGCCATGCCATCTTTACAGAGGTGCTTACCATGTATTTTTGTGATCAATGTGGTGACTAGCACAAGCATGCAAACTAGGCTTCGTGATATTGCTGATTTTAGTCCCTGTTATGTTGTTATTTTCATGCCATGTAAACATGTTGCTACAGAGAGATCCATGCATAATTTGAGATACTTCAGTAAGGATGTTTTGAACATATGGTTATGCTATATCCATCCATGCCCCTGGTTGCAATTATGGAGTAGTCTAGCATGTCATTTTCGTGCTCAACTTTTGCTTCAAAATGTTTCCTGGTAGATTGTTTACATGTTATTCAATTTTGCCAAGGTTGTTGTAGTTGATCCGTGTATGCTATGATGTTGTTCTTGCCATGCATAGCTTCTATGCCATGTCTTCTTGATGGATGTATGCTTACTTTATCATGAAATGCTCTGTAGTGAGTGCATCGAGCTCGCGAAGGTGCCTTCGTAATTCTGTCAATGTCATGCTTTGTTTGCTGAATCTGTTAACGAAACTTGCTATGTTTACATGGGTGCCATCATATTTTCTGATCCTTTTTGGCTTATGGTCAGTAAGGGACTTTTGATCTATGCTTTGAGTAGATTCATGCCATGTCTTGTTTTGCTATTATAAGTTCCTGTAGCATGTTGATAACTTGCTCTGAACATTGCTTCGTGATGCTGTTTATGCCATGTCCAACCTGATATTTTTTGCACTTTCACCATGCTTGTTTGAACCTGTTATGATGTGATTTAGCCGTAGCTCAGTGTTCCTCTTTTGTTAAGCATCTCCTGTAGATCACTGCCATATGTTTTGTTTTATGTTGGGGTGCTGTAGCATAGTTTCTTGTTGCATGCTAAGTAGCATCGTGCTGTTAATCGCAGCTTTGTGCCATTCTTGTTTTGCTTGCCATTTGCAAACCGTGCATCCGTTCCCGGTGATCCTTATATCGATTTCAACCGAAATCATCTCATCTTTCCAGCGGCATACTTGGTTTGCCAAGTTGATGCCTTGTTCATCCTTTTTCCTCCCGAAGCACGCATATGCATTGCATATCACATCTCGCATATCATGACATGTATTGCATCATGTTGCTTGTGCATTGCACCGTGATTTATTGTGGTTCCTTTGCTTGTGTTCTTGCTTTGGGTAGAGCCGGGAGACGAGTACGTGCACGAGGAACCTGTTGAGTACGCTAACGAGGATCAAGCCTTCGACAACTCTGAGAACCTTGCAGGCAAGATGACCATACCTTCGATATCACTTCTATCTTTGCTTGCTAGTACTCGCTCTATCGCTATGTTAGCTCTACCTGCCATTGTTTATCATGCCTCCCTATTGCCATGTCAAACCTCTAACCATCCTGTCCTAGCAAACCGTTGTTTGGCTATGTCACCGCTTTTGCTCAGCCCCTCTTATAGCGTTGTTAGTTGCAGGTGAAGATGAAGTTTGTTCCTGGTCGGAACATGGATATTTTGGGATATCACAATATCTCCTGTTTAATTAATGCACCTTATATACTTGGTAAAGGGTGGAAGGCTCGGCCTTATGCCTGGTGACTTGTTCCACTCTTGCCGCCCTAGTTTCCGTCATACCGGTGTTATGTTCCTTGATTTTGCGTTCCTTACACGGTTGGGTGATTTATGGGACCCCCTTGACAGTTTGCTTTGAATAAAACTCCTCCAGCAAGGCCCAACCTTGGTTTTACCATTTGCCACCTAAGCCTTTTTCCCTTGGGTTTTCGCGAGCCCAAGGGTCATCTTTATTTTAACCCCCCCGGGCCAGTGCTCCTTCGAGTGTTGGTCCAAACCGAGCAGCCTGCGGGGCCACCTCGGGGAAACTTGAGGGTTGGTTTTACTCGTAGCTTGAGTCATCCGGTGTGCCCTGAGAACGAGATACGTGCGACTCCTATCGGGATTTGTCGGCACATCGGGCGGCTTTGCTGGTCTTGTTTTACCATTGTCGAAATGTCTTGCGAACCGGGATTCCGAGGCTGATCGGGTCTTCCCGGGAGAAGGTATATCCTTCGTTGACCGTGAGAGCTTGTGATGGGCTAAGTTGGGACACCCCTGCAGGGTATATTATCTTTCGAAAGCCGTGCCCGCGGTTATGAGGCAGATGGGAATTTGTTAATGTCCGGTTGTAGATAACTTGACACTTGACTTCATTAAAATGCATCAACCGTGTGTGTAGCCGTGATGGTCTCTTCTCGGCGGAGTCCGGGAAGTGAACACGGTTTGAGTTATGCTTGACGTAAGTAGTTTCAGGATCACTTCTTGATCGCTTCTAGCTTCTCGACCGATGCGTTGCTTCTCTTCTCGCTCTCACTTGCGTATGTTAGCCACCATATATGCTTAGTGCTTGCCGCAGCTCCACCATATTACCCCTTTTCCTACCTATGAGCTTAAATAGTCTTGATCTCGCGGGTGTGAGATTGCTGAGTCCTCGTGACTCACAGATTCTACCAAAACAGATGCAGGTGCCGAGGATACCAGCGCAGATGGCGCAACTGAGCTGAAGTGGGAGTTTGATGAGGACCTTGGTCGTTACTATGTATCGTTTCCAGATGATCAGTAGAGGAGCCCAGTCGGGACGATCGGGGATCTAGCATTTGGGGTTGTCTTCTTTTCATTTGAATTTGACCGTAGCCGGTCTATGAGTGTATTTTGAATGATGTATGATCTTAATTTATGTATTGTGTGAAGTGGCGATTGTAAGCCAACTCTCTTTATCCCATTCTTGTTCATTACATGGGATTGTGTGAAGATGACCCTTCTTGCGACAAAACCACCATGCGGTTATGCCTCTAAGTCGTGCTTCGACACGTGGGAGATATAGCCGCATCGTGGGTGTTACAAGTTGGTAATCAGAGCCATCCCCGACTTAGGAGCCCCCTGCTTGATTGTTTGCTGGCGATGTTGAGTCTAGAACAAAAATGTTTTGAGTCTTAGGATTATATATATCGGAGAGTAGGATTCTTTTTACTCCTCAGTCCCTTCGTCGCTCTGGTGAGGTCTCCTGACGTAGATGTTTTGACTTTCCTCTCCTCAAATTTCACTAAAATTTTTTAGGATCACGCGGGTATCTTGGAATCGTTCCGATGGTTTTGTGACGAGAACATTGTTCTTGGTGCCTCCTGTCTATTATGTGGCTTTGACCCGGGGAGTTGAGCTCCGAGGTGTTGTCGTCACAATTTTATCGTTGCAGTTCTGGAATACCTGAGTTTTGCCGACATCGAAAATCTCTTTTATGCAGTTGTTGGTGAGATAACCTCGACGCCACCCAGTACTGGGGCGGGAGTTCGGGAGTATTGCCATAACTCGTATAACGGATGCTTTTCGAAGGTTGAGGTACACGATTTCCGAAGGTTTCTTGGTTATGTGTTGACGGATGGATACAGCTGGATGTAGGGATTGTTAGTTTGGGTGAGATATATTGCTTCCCCTGTATCCCCAACACCTGATTGCATAACCAGAAAGTTTCGGGAGTTTATAGGTGGGATTCAAGTAGCTCTAGCATTTCTTCCCGCAGATATTTGGTTTGTGATTGGGTAATCCTTACCACTTATTTGTTCCAGTTGTACCTTGTTTATTTCATTCATCAATCTCTTATCAAGTGGCTTCTCACCTTAATGGACGTGTGATGTTTGCTTTGGAATTCATTCGTTCATCCTTGTTCGAATGTTTATTGTGAAGACTATATGTTGCAATTTCTATCCGTTGATTCAACTTGTCTATCTGTCTATCAAGATGCTAACGGATGTCACCCTCTTCAGGATGGCTCCGCCAACGCGTCAGAATCCGGAACGCAATGATGGGAGTCAGGCGAACCCTCCACCTCCACCTCCGCCTCCGGAGGCATGGCAAGCTTTGATGGCAGCCACAAACGCCAATGCCCAGATGATGATTCAGCTCATGCAAGAGCGCAACCAAGGCCAAGGCAACCAAGGGAATCAAGGTCAAGGGCAGTTCAATCATCAGCCTCTATTTCCTACCCTCAACCAATTCCTTGCAAATCAGCCGAAGTCTTTCAGCTACTGTGTCGAGGCCACAGACGCCGATGATTGGCTCGTGGATATCAACAAGCATTTTGAATGCAGCAATGTCAGGCCTGAGGACTATGTCAAGTTCGCTTCTTTTCAGCTCAAGGATCAGGCAGCTGATTGGTTCCAGCAATACAAGGATTCCAGAGGAGGTCGAGTGATTACTTGGACTGACTTCTGTCGGGACTTTAAAGCTCACCACATTCCTACCAGTGTTGTTGAGAGCAAGCGTGAGGAGTTCCGCAATCTCAAGCAAGGCAACATGTCAGTGTACGAATACAACAAGCAGTTTCAGAAACTTGCTCGCTTCGCTAAGCAAGATGTTCCTGATGAGAAGAGTATGATCTATCAATTCAGAGGTGGCCTTAGAGAGGATCTGCAGTTAGCTCTCGTTCTTGTTGAGCCTACTCAGTTTGATCAATTCTACAATATGGCACTCAAGCAAGAAGGTGCTCAGCTCAAGTGTGAGGCTTCTAAGAAGAGAATCAGGGATGCAGTGCAGTCTTCTTCTTCCTCACAAGTGGCAGCTAAGCAGCAGAAGTTCTACCTTCCTCCTCCTCCGTTTCGTCAGCCTTACCAGCAGAAGAACTCAGGTGGTCGTGGATCTTCCCACCCACCCAACCCAGGCTATCAGAACAAGTCTCAGCCTCAAGCTCCAAGGTCAAATGCTCCTTATCATCGTCCGCTCTCAGAAGTGACTTGCAACAAGTGCCAGCAGAAAGGTCACTATGCGAACAAATGCTTCAATCAAAGGCGCCTTCGTCCTCCTCCTCCTGTGAGATCTTCAAGCAATGCAGTGGTCAAGCATAATCCAAAGTCTGCAAAGGTGAACATGATGAATGCAGCTCAGGCAGAGGATTCTTCAGATGTGATCATTGGTAATCTTCATGTTAATGATATTCCTGCAAAAGTCTTATTTGATACTGGTGCATCGCATTGTTTCATGTCAAGACCGTTTTTTGCCAAGCATGAATTCTCTTCTTCACATTTGGGTAAACCCATGGATGTCGTTTCTCCGGGTAAACGGTTGAGCTCCAGTTTGGTGGTTCCGGATACCACAATCAAGATGGGCGACTATAAATTTATGTCTTCTCCAGTTGTTCTTGGCGACTCTGATATTGATCTAATTCTTGGGATGGACTTGCTTTCTAAGCACAAGGCTCAGCTTGATTGTGCTGCCAGGCAGATTCAATTGACAGGCCCTTCTGAGGATGTTATCATCTATGCCACTCGCGATGAAACCATTCGGTTGTTTTCTCTCAATGAGAAGGGCGAGCTAGATGCTATTTCTCAAATTCCAGTCGTTTGTGAGTACCAAGATGTCTTTCCAGAAGAGCTTCCGGGTATGCCTCCGCATCGGCCAGTCGAATTCGTTATTGATCTTGAGCCTGGAACTGAGCCCGTTTGCAAGCGTCCTTACAAGCTGGGACCCAAGGGGCTGAAGGAATTGAAGAAGCAGCTTGATGAACAAGAGCGTCTGGGTTTGATCAGACCGAGTTCATCCCCATGGGGTTGTGGAGTTCTTTTTGTCCAGAAGAAGGATGGCACGGACCGACTTTGCGTCGATTACCGTCCATTGAACAAGAAGACAATCAAGAACAAGTATCCACTTCCCAACATCAATGAGCTTTTCGAGCAACTCAAAGGTGCTAAAGTATTCTCCAAGCTTGACCTTCGTATGGGTTATCATCAGATTCGCATTCGTGAACAAGATATTCCCAAGACAGCATTCAGAACAAGCTATGGTTCTTATGAATATACTGTCATGTCTTTCGGCCTTGTCAATGCTCCTCCAACGTTCTCTCGCATGATGAACTTTATCTTCAACCCCTACACCAATGAATTCGTTCTGGTGTATCTCGATGATATCTTGGTCTTCTCCAAGAATAAGCAGGATCATGCCAAACATTTGCGATTGGTGCTCGACAAGCTCAGAGAGCATCAATTCTATGCGAAGTTTTCCAAATGTGAGTTCTGGCTTGATGAAGTTCTTTATCTTGGTCATATCATCTCTGCCAAGGGCATTGCTGTTAATCCCGCGAAGGTGTCTGCAGTTGTGAATTGGGAACCTCCTCAGAATGTCAAGCAGCTCCGCAGTTTTCTTGGTCTTGCAAGCTATTGCCGAAGATTCGTTGAGAACTTCTCTAAGATTGCAAAGCCTCTTTCCAACCTCCTCCAGAAGCATGTCAAGTATGTCTGGACGCCTGAGTGTGACGTTGCTTTCAACACCCTCAAAGAGAAGCTAGTCACAGCTCCTGTCTTGACTCCTCCTGATGAATCCAAGCCATTCGAAGTATTCTGTGATGCTTCCCTTCAAGGTCTCGGTGCTGTGTTGATGCAAGAGAAAAAAGTTGTGGCCTATACCTCTCGTCAGTTGAAGCCCAACGAAAAGAACTACCCCACTCACGATCTTGAGTTGGCGGCAGTTGTCCATGCATTGATAACATGGAGACATCTCTTATTGGGAAGGCAAGTGGACATTTTCACCGATCACAAGAGCCTCAAGTATATCTTCACTCAACCCAACCTCAACCTCAGGCAAACTCGATGGGTCGAAATGATTCAAGAGTACAATCCGAGTATTGAATATACTCCTGGCAAGGCGAATGTGATTGCAGATGCTCTGAGCAGAAAGGCTTATTGCAACAGTCTAATTCTCAAGCCATTTCAACCGGATCTTTGTGAAGCTTTCCGCAAGCTGAATCTTCAAGTTGTTCCTCAAGGCTTTCTTGCCAACCTCATAGTCTCTCCTACTTTGGAAGATCAAATTCGTGAGGCACAACTCCTGGATACCATGGTGAAGAAGGTGAAACGTGGTATTGACAAGGGCATTCCCAAATACAAGTGCTATCGCTTGGATGACAAAGATACTCTTTTCTTCGAGGATCGAATTGTGGTTCCTAAAGGTGATCTGAGAAAAGTCATCATGAATGAGGCACACAATTCCCTCCTATCCATTCATCCTGGAAGTACAAAGATGTACCATGACCTCAAGCAGTCGTATTGGTGGACTCGAATGAAGCGAGAAATTGCTCAATTCGTGAATGAATGTGATGTCTGCAGAAGGGTGAAAGCAGAACACCAAAGACCAGCTGGTCTCCTCCAACCTCTTGCTATTCCGGAATGGAAGTTTGACCATATCGAGATGGACTTCGTGACTGGTTTTCCTAAGTCCAAGCGTGGAAATGATGCTATCTTCGTTGTCATTGACAAGCTTACTAAAGTGGCTCATTTTCTTCCTATCAAAGAATCTATCACAGCAGCTCAGCTGGCAGAGCTATACACCTCCAGAATTGTCTCCTTGCACGGCATTCCACAATTGATATCTTCAGATCGTGGAAGCATCTTCACTTCTAAGTTCTGGGACTCCTTTCAGAAGGCCATGGGCACCAACATTCGTTTCAGCACAGCTTTCCATCCTCAAACAAGTGGCCAAGTCGAGCGAGTCAATCAAATCCTTGAAGATATGCTCAGGGCTTGTGTCATCTCTTTCGGTATGAAGTGGGAAGATTGTCTTCCATATGCCGAGTTCTCCTACAACAACAGCTTCCAAGCGAGTTCGGGCAAGGCCCCATTCGAAATTCTCTATGGCAGAAAGTGCCGTACTCCTCTCAATTGGTCCGAGACAGGTGAACGCCAACTTCTTGGCAACGACTTGATCACAGAAGCCGAAGAAATGTGCAAAGTCATTCGTGAGAATCTCAAAGCCGCGCAATCGCGCCAGAAGAGTTACTATGATAGCAAGCACCGTGACTTGGCTTTTGAAATCGGAGACCATGTCTACCTCCGCGTCTCTCCAATGAAAGGCACTCGTCGCTTCGGTATCAAAGGGAAGCTTGCCCCTAGATACGTGGGTCCTTTCAAGATCATTGGCAAAAGAGGCGACCTCGCCTATCAACTTGAGCTTCCATCCAACTTTGCGAACGTGCACGATGTGTTTCACGTGTCACAGCTTCGCAAGTGCTTCAAGACTCCTGAGCGCACTATCAACTTCGAAGAAATCGACCTCCAAGAAGATCTCTCTTATCATGAGCACCCCGTTGCTATTCTTGAAGAAACCGAGCGCAAGACTCGCAACAAGTCAATCAAATTCCTGAAAGTGAAGTGGTCACACCATTCCGACCGAGAAGCCACCTGGGAGCGCGAGGATCACCTCCGTTCCGAATATCCGGAGTTCTTTCAGTCCTAGATCTCGGGACGAGATCCTCTTGTAGTGGTGGAGTGTTGTAACACCCCGGATGTAACTTTCCATCTTTGTAACTCCAACTCTTGCCATTTTCGGCCATGTGTTATGATATTCCCTCCGTGGTTGGGTTTTGTCTTTTGTTTTGCATTTTATTCATGTCATGCATATCATATCATGTCATCATGTGCATTTCATTTTGCATACGTGTTCGTCTCATGCATCCGAGCATTTTCCCCGTTGTCCGTTTCGCAATCCGACACTCCCACATGCACCGGCGCACCCCTCTTGTATCTTTTCGTGTGCGGGTGTTAAACGTTCTTGGAATGGACCGAGCCTTGCCAAGTGGCCCTGGTATAGCACCGGTAGACCACCTGTCAAGTTTCGGGTCATTTGGAGCTCGTTTGGTACTCCAACGGTCAACCGCATAACCGCAAAGGCCTCTTTTGTGTTGCAGCCCAACACCCCTCCAAAACAGCCCAACAACCCATATAAGTCACTTCCATGCTCTCCGTCATCGGATCACGATCGTGTGGGCGAAAACTACACCCCATTTGGAGTCTCCTAACTCCCTCTACCTATAAATATGTGCACCCCTCCGAAAATTCCGGATCCCCAAACCCTAGCCCGCTCCCTCTCCGTCGCCGGACACGTCCGCCCCGCGCCCTAGCCACTCAGGGCGCGCCACGTGCCGCCGCTGCCGCCCACCGCCGCCGGCCCGCCCGAGCCCGGGTCGGGCCCCCGAAGCCCGTCCGCGCCACCCAGCCGCCGCCGCCTCCTCGGCGTCGCGCCGCCCGGTCGCCGCCCGATCTCCGCTGCCACCCGTCCGTGCCTCCGGCCCCGCCTCCGCCGCCTGAGGAGCCGGATCCGGCGAGGAGCGCCCGGATCCGACCGCCCCGCCCCGCCGGTGTCCTCCTGTGGCGTCCTCCTCTCCATCTCCGGTCTCCTCCGTGACCTGCAGCTCCGGCGAACCTCGGTCTCTGTTCCACGAGCCGGATCCAGATCTGCCTGGTTGACTTTCTTCTCCCCCCGAAATTCCTCTAAGTCTTTCTGTCATTAATTTTTGTTGCATGCTCATCGCCCCACAACTTTGCACCCGTGGCTCTGTTTTGGGCGTGTAGCATACCGAATTGTTTGCCTCGAAGAGTACATTATTTCATCTCATTGCATCAGTTTCTTTTGAGCTCATCTTGATGCCCGAAATGCTGTTGGAAGAGTGCTTCATAATGTTAGTTTCAGATTCTTATCAGAACATGCACTTTTGTCATTTTTGCCATGATTGATGTGTGCATCCTATGTATTTGATCCCTACATGTGTTTTGAACTATGCCATTCCATCTTTACAGAGGTGCTTACCATGTATTTTTGTGATAAATGTGGTGACTAGCACAAGCATGCAAACTAGGCTTCGTGATATTGCTGATTTTAGTCCCTGTTCTGCTGTTATTTTCATGCCATGTAAACATGTTGCTACAGAGAGATCCATGCATAATTTGAGATACTTCAGTAAGGATGTTTTGAACATATTGTTATGCTCTATCCATCCATGCCCCTGGTTGCTTAACGTTTGCTTCAAAATGTTTTCTGGCAGATTGTTTACATGTTATTCAATTTTGCCAAGGTTGTTGTAGTTGATCCGTGTATGCTATGATGTTGTTCTTGCCATGTATAGCTTCTATGCCATGTCTTCTTGATGGATGTATGCTTAGTTTATCATGAAATGCTCTGTAGTGAGTGCATCGAGCTCGCGAAGGTGCCTTTGTAATTCTATCAATGCCATGCTTTGTTTGCTGAATCTGTTAACGAAACTTGCTATGTTTACATGGGTGCCATCATATTTTCTGATCCTTTTTGGCTTATGGTCAGTAAGGGACTTTTGATCTATGCTTTGAGTAGATTCATGCCATGTCTTGTTTTTCTATTATAAGTTCCTGTAGCATGTTGATAACTTGCTCTAAACATTGCTTTGTGATGCTGTTTATGCCATGTCCAACCTGATATTTTTTGCACTTTCACCATGCTTGTTTGAACCTGTTATGATGTGATTTAGCCGTAGCCCAGTGTTCCTCTTTTGTTAAGCATATCCTATAGATCACTGCCATATGTTTTGTTTTTATGTTGGGGTACTGTAGCATAGTTTCTTGTTGCATGCTAGGTAGCATCGTGCTGTTAATCGCAGCTTTGTGCCATTCTTGTTTTGCTTGCCATTTGCAAACCGTGCATCCGTTCCCGGTGATCCTTATATCGATTTCAACCGAAATCATCTCATCTTTCTAGCGGCATACTTGGTTTGCCAAGTTGATGCCTTGTTCATCCTTTTTCCTCCCAAAGCATGCATACGCATTGCATATCACATCTCGCATATCATGACATGTATTGCATCATGTTGCTTTTGCATTGCACCGTGATTTATTGTGGTTCCTTTGCTTGTGTTCTTGCTTTGGGTAGAGCCAGGAGACGAGTACGTGCACGAGGAACCTGTTGAGAATGCTTACGAGGATCAAGCCTTCGACAACTCTGAGAACCTTGCAGGCAAGATGACCATACCCTCGATATCACTTCTATCTTTGCTTGCTAGTACTCGCTCTATCGCTATGTTAGCTCTACCTGCCATTGTTTATCATGCCCCCCTATTGCCATGTCAAACCTCTAACCATCCTGTCCTAGCAAACCATTGTTTGGCTATGTCACCACTTTTGCTCAGCCCCTCTTATAGCGTTGTTAGTTGCAGGTGAAGATGAAGTTTGTTCCTAGTCGGAACATGGATATTTTGGGATATCACAATATCTCCTGTTTAATTAATGCACCTTATATACTTGGTAAAGGGTGGAAGGCTCAGCCTTATGCCTGGTGACTTGTTCCACTCTTGCCGCCCTAGTTTCCGTCATACCGGTGTTATGTTCCTTGATTTTGCATTCCTTACACGGTTGGGTGATTTATGTGACCCCTTGACAGTTCGCTTTGAATAAAACTCCTCCAGCAAGGCCCAACCTTGGTTTTACCATTTGCCACCTAAGCCTTTTTCCCTTGGGTTTTCGCGAGCCCAAGGGTCATCTTTATTTTAACCCCCTCGGGCCAGTGCTCCTTCGAGTGTTGGTCCGAACCGAGCAGCCTGCGGGGCCACCTCGGGGAAACTTGAGGGTTGGTTTTACTCGTAGCTTAACTCATCCGGTGTGCCCTGAGAACAAGATACGTGCAACTCCTATCGGGATTTGTCGGTACATCAGGTGGCTTTGCTGGTCTTGTTTTACCATTGTCGAAATGTCTTGCGAACCGGGATTCCGAGGCTGATCGGGTCTTCCCGGGAGAAGGTATATCCTTCGTTGACCGTGAGAGCTTGTGATGGGCTAAGTTGGGACACCCCTGCAGGGTATATTATCTTTCGAAAGCCGTGCCCGCGGTTATGAGGCAGATGGGAATTTGTTAATGTCCGGTTGTAGATAACTTGACACTTGACTTCATTAAAATGCATCAACCGTGTGTGTAGCCGTGATGGTCTCTTCTTGGCGGAGTCCGGGAAGTGAACACGGTTTGAGTTATGTTTGACGTAAGTAGTTTCAGGATCACTTCTTGATCGCTTCTAGCTTCTCGACCGTTGCGTTGCTTCTCTTCTCGCTCTCACTTGCGTATGTTAGCCACCATATATGCTTAGCGCTTGCCGCAGCTCCACCATATTACCCCTTTTCCTACCTATGAGCTTAAATAGTCTTGATCTCGCGGGTGTGAGATTGCTGAGTCCTCGTGACTCACAGATTCTACCAAAACAGATGCAGGTGCCGAGGATACCAGCGCAGGTGGCGCAACTGAGCTGAAGTGGGAGTTTGATGAGGACCTTGGTCGTTACTATGTTTCGTTTCTAGATGATCAGTAGAGGAGCCCAGTCGGGACGATCGGGGATCTAGCATTTGGGGTTGTCTTCTTTTCATTTGAACTTGACCGTAGCCGGTCTATGAGTGTATTTTGAATGATGTATGATCTTAATTTATGTATTGTGTGAAGTGGCGATTGTAAGCCAACTCTCTTTATCCCATTCTTGTTCATTACATGGGATTGTGTGAAGATGACCCTTCTTGCGACAAACCACTATGCGGTTATGCCTCTAAGTCGTGCTTCGACACGTGGGAGATATAGCCGCATCGTGGGTGTTACAGTAGTTGTAGTACTCGGACCCTCCCCCCGCCGCCCATGGCCCGTACGTACCTCGCTCGGTCTAGACGACGGCACCACACTCGGTCTGGCTAACCTCGCTACCGGCATGTTGTACGCTCCAGTGACAACGTCGTCGCCTCTACCGCATCTCAACTTTGTTGCCACCAGTACAAAAAAATACACCTCCGTGATGATACATGTTTGTCACAGTAGGTCACGTTTTCTGTCATACATGTACATCCATGACGATTTAATGACAGAATCAAGATAGTCATACCTGTGTTGTCATAGAAGTGTTCCATAACATTACCAAAATTATCATCATGGAAGTGTCGACTTCCATGACGATAAATCACGCGTCATAGAAGTGCTTTCGTCAAGGGTGACCAACACATGGCATCCATAGTAACAGCTCGCCGTTAAGCTATCTGGTCCTGTTTTCGATCCGATAACCCGTTAACAGCCCGAACCAATGGGGATTTTCCATGTGTAAAATTCTCATTGGCCGGAGGAAACATGTGTTGGCTCACCGTTGGGACATATGTCATCCACTCATTGGATAGGAGGTGCCTATGATACGTCGACATGTGGCACGGACCAATAGAGGCCCATTCCAGTGAAAAGGTCGGCCTGTTTGACTTGGTCAAAAGGTAACGGGCCGGCCCACGGAAAGCATGTTAACGACCTATTCGTATATTGCCCATTTACGGCCCGCTAACACCCGGCCCGTTACGACCTAACGGAATTAAGCCCAGTAGCTTCATCTGGGCTGTCCAATATGATTCCAGCCCATTGTAACTTCCGGCCCATGTATGGCCCATGATGTCTTTCGGCCCATATGAGGCCTTTCGTAACTCTGGTCCCATTAAAGGCCTGAGATGAAACTAGCCCATAATGAATAGTGTATCGCTTTATACCCATTAACTGCCCATTATTCCGTCCGCCGTTTCTAGCCCATGTTAACTTTCGGCCTTCTATGGGCCCATTTATTCTTGGGGTCATTTCTAGAATTCGGTTAGGTACGGTCCGTTACTGGCGTGTTCCGTTTGTGGGCCAAATTCAGCCTGTGGTTACATTCGGCCCGTTTGTGGCCCGTTAACCCGTTGGGTTGTTTTCATCTAAAAAAACATTGGGCTGTTTTCATAGAGTTATCAAATACGGCCTATTAACGGCCTGTTATGGTCCATGAATAGTATGGCCCATGATTGGCGAAATGATTATACGCCTCGTAGAAGGCCCATGGATCCTATGGCCCGTATAGAAGACCAATGGATCCTACAGCCTGTAGAAGGCCCATGGATCATACAGCCCGTAGAGGCCCATGGTTACAACAGTCCGTGTGTTACCATGATTATTGTGGCCTAGTTACCAAAAATGGGTTATTGTGGCTAGTAGAAAAACGCGGAAAAATAACTACATTGACTATAAGCAAACAACTAAACAAGACAATAAGGAAATAAATAAGCAAGCAACTAATGCTAACCTATTACCGCTATTATACATATCACATCCACTAGGCATCAAAGTTCGCCACCAGTGCAAATATAGGGAACAAAGCAACATATTACATACACTGGCCGTCAAAATTGGCCACCAGTGCAAATAAACATGGCAGAAAAACAAGAGCATAACTGAAACAACTTCAAAAGAGCTCAAGAAATGTTATCTTGGGTATCCACCATGCTGGCAATAAGCTTAGCAAGCTTATTAGCTTTGTCCTGTTTGGCGCTAAAATCCTCCAACGCTTGCTGTTGCACTAGAAAGTATGCATCTGAATGCTCAATGGACTTTCGCAGTCCTTCCGCTTCTTGTCGCAGCACAGCTGATCGATGTCTTTCATCTTGTAGTTGAGACTCAAGAAACCGAACTGATTCAGAAAGTGAGTTTGAATAGCTTGTGCAAGCGGTAGTGGCGAGTAACTCGAACACTAAACCAAGACATGACTTTGGGGTTGTCTCACTGTCTTCAAGATAGTCTTCCTTAGCTGTTTTATCAGCTTTGTTGGAGACCAACAAGGATGTCTCACTATCCTGAACCTTATCTGCATTACTTCCTTTACCATTGCTTAATAAGGCATTCTACCCCAATATTCTGTCAGCATTCTAAAAGAAGAAACAAGCAGACACATAACATGTTTAGCATGTACTAGTATATAAAACTCATTTAGGTGAACCAGTTCATTAGTAAGGTGGACAGGATTAAACTACCAAGTCTTCTATTGCCAAGTACTAGTACATAATAAAAGCATCAAACAAACATATTTCTATGTCCTATGGTCACTGCATTGTCTTTCCAAATCAAAATAGAGACACGGTTCAGATCATATCAGTTCAAGACAAAGCAGCAGTGAAAGAATACAAAGCATGGGAAACTACGCGGCACAACAAGATTTCAGATGCGTACCACATGTCTACATGTACAACAACACTATTGGCTCTGTTGTGATGCTAGTAATGTGCATGATATGAGAAGTCAACTGTATACACAATTGAAATTGAAATCAACAGAGCTATTGATAAGAGAAAACATGTTAAAGAAACATGCGTGAACATACCTGCTGTGCCATTGGTGTTTCGATTGGATCCTTCAATTTAAAAATAAGTTTGTATGAGTAAATACAGTGATACAAGAGCAAAGCAGTATGCACGACAGCAATGGAATGTTAAATTAGAAGAGTTGTTCTTCAGGTTTAAGCACTTGTTCTACATGAACAGAGTACAATAAGACGCAAGAATATAGTACTTAAAAATAGAAAATGAGCTCATAGACCTTACCACATTCTTGGTTCGGGACCAGTACAGAACAAGGCGTTCCCGGTCATCGTCCAGTAAATGTGTCTCAGGAGAATGTAAGGGAATTTGATGAGTTTCTTTGCCGGTGAAGTGCGTTTTCTTTAGGTAATTCCGATACTGCCACCAAGAATTATTGAAGATAACAAAGGTATTAGCATAGGTTACCTCATCCTGAGTTTCCAAATCGGTCCTTCTCTATAGAGAAAAATGGGAAAATTTGTTGTATCATAACCATCATGGAGGTAGGATGTATGGGGCAAAGCAAAGTAATTGCCATGAATAATATTACTTACACATAACTCCCGGACAAACACCTGCAACTGGCATTTTCCTTCATCTTCAGTATAATATTTCCAAGATGGGAAGATACACACATAGGATTTAACAACATCAAATGCGATAGATGCTAAACTATGACTGACTGGTTGTGCTTCCTCCACATGAATAGGTGTACTAACTGGTGGAGTTGGGGTTCACCGTGGTAGTACTAGCCCTTTGGGCACTGGAGCTGCCTTACTAACTTCTCTTGTTTGGGAGCTCTGTGGTTGAGATGGTACTGTGTCAACATGAACAGGGTTACTATCTGCTGGGGTTGGGGTTAGATTGGGTGAAGCTGGTTCTCTATCCATCGCAGTAGGGGTACAATCTGCGAGAGTCTGGGTTATGTGTGGTAGGGCTGGTTCTCGTGCATGTACGAACGGGGTGCTATCTCCACCAAGAGGTAGCACTGTTTTATTTGAAGACCGTGTTTTTACTCCGCTAGATACTGACATCACCCGCCCCAATTCAAATGGCTGATAAACAAGAAACATAGTTGAATGTGCAGACATTGTATGAGAGACAGATGCAATAGATAGTGTGGAAAAAAGAGGGCATGAAATAGTTGGCATGTATATTGTTTAACTAAAATGGATAGCATGACATAATTTCACATATATGATGTCTATCTAAACTAGATAGCATAGCATAACATAATTCAAAGATATGATGAATAACTAAACAGGATCGCATGACATAATTCACATACATGTTATCTAAGTAATCAGGATCGCATGATTTAATTCACATATGTGATTTTTATGCTAAACAGAGGGCATTCGATATGATGTCTGAACTAAGAACATGGTGTTGAATATTGTGTATATGATGTCTAAACTATGCAATGCAAGACACCATATGCATGATATGAGAAGTATAACCGTGCCAAGTTAGAGCATACACCTCGGTGGGGGAATATGACCGGTCATCTGTCTCTGAATCCATCTCTGAGGAGCTATCGGGACCCAACAAGAGATCTGCTTCGACAGGTAGCACTGTCTGCTCTGAAGGCCTTGTTTTCACTCCAGATTTTTCCATCTCCCACCCAAATGGCTGATTCACAGGAAGAGTAGTTTAATGTACAAACATTGTTGACAAATGGAAATGTATGAAGAAAAGGATGTGCAAGATATCATACAAATATATGATGCTTGGTTAAATAGGATGGCATTGCACATTTCACATATATTACGGCTGGCTAAAAGACACGAGACTGCATAATTCCGATATATGATATAGAAACTAAACAGGTGGCATTACAGAACATGTCTAAACTAAGCAGATGACATATATGATGTCAAAAGTAGGCACCGCAAGGCAACATATGCATGATATGACTAATATCATCATGCCAAGGTAGAGCAAACACCTTGGGGGTAAATAGGAGTGGTCAGCTGCGTCTGAATCCGCCTCAGAACAGAGATATCTTCCTCTGGATTACAATCTGGAGAGGGGGGGAGGGTTTTCCATTGAACCCACCATGGAACGATGTCTGATGACATTGTATTGCCACGCAAAACTCTTCTCTTCTTCTCTACATGTTCAGCATGACTGTGTACAATATCTGATATGCATACGAGATAAATATCGTGAGATTATGTAAGGAGAGCATGCAAAAATTTAGAGTGATGGTAAAAACCAGTGGATGGATCCAAAAATAATGATAGTAGGCTGATGATTGCTTTAATTTAATAAAAAGACAGATGATGATTGCTTTACTATTTTTCCCACCCAAGATGAACAACATAGGCATACCCTAGGTGAACAGGATATTAGACAAAGATACTATTCATTGCTACCTTGATATGTGCCCCACAACTAATTTAGAACTCAAGTTTGAATATTAATTTGGACCTGACTTGGAGTCTAAGAGGTGAACAGGATGATAAAGTAGCAGGTAATTTTAAGCAATACATAACATTAGCAGAAACAAAAGAGTGCGACCTCTCTTGTGGACCCGTGTACTCCTCAGGTTCATCTGCTGAGTCGATGATGGTGATGCCGTTGCGGTGGGTGCCAGTGGCAGGGAAGGAGATCTGAGGCGGCGAAAGACGGTCAGGAGTCGTGATGTCTGGTTTGGTGGATGCTTCTATTGATGGAGCAGCTCAGCTGAGGAGGACGGTGTCGCGGCAGGAGCAGGACAAACCACACAAAGTTCCCTTCGACACCTACCTGTAACTGAAGTAGATCTGTAAGGGCTGATTTGGCTTGCATGATTCTAAAAACGTAGGGATAGGAAAAACACCAGAATAGGATAGGAATGCACATGGTAAACAGAGCATTTGTAAACACATGATTTCTGTCAACTTGGGTGTTTGGTTCACAGGAATTGGAAGAGCAGAGGAATGCAAAGAAACATGGCCAAAATAAAGTGAAACCATATGAAAGCGTGTACAGTTAGAATGTTATTCTGCCACTAATGCACTTGGTCTTGTTTTCATGCATAGGATTTTGAAAAGTAGGTCCAGGTGGATGTTTTGCTCCATTCCTTTCAACAAAATGCATGAATAATTGAATAGTAGAGTGCCATAGGAAAATTTCCTATTGCTATGTTTTTTCGTTGAACCAAAATACCCCTAATGGATCTACATGAATGTAGAGTAATAAGTGATGCAACAAGTGTAAAACCTCTTTGCCGTAGCCGTGTTGACCTCAACATCATTGGGTTGGTCGCTGAAGAAGTTGAGGCAGAGGTGGCTGTCGGAGGTGTGGAGGAAGATTTGAGGAATCTGTAGACAGTGTTGAGGGCACTGCTCTGTTGTGATGGATCGTTATGTCGGTGGAGCAGCTCCGGTGAGCCGTAAGACGTCAAGGCTGAAGTAGCACAAGACAGATGTCGTTAATATCAAGTGGGATTCTAATAGCATCTCCAATAGATGATGTAAAATATATGTAAAATTTACATCACCAAAAACCACCTGACTACTATAGATAAGGTAAAAACTGTTGACTCTGAACTTAACTGCAGAAACTGAAATTTACTGTGGAATCTGAATGTTACTGTTGAAACTGAACGCAATGGTAGCAGAGAGGCACTTGACATGTAGTTTAGGGAGGGCCTGCAGTTCATCTTCAACCTGTACCCCCTTGAGCCGCCAGCCAGCACCGGCCGAACCGCCGGCCCTAGCGCTGCCTCGCCGCCCCAAAACAACTCCCCACCGCCGGTCCGCCGCCGCCCCGGCCAGCCCTCTAGCCCCCCCACCTGCGCTGAGCTTTTTCTCAGGCAATCCCCACGCCACCACCCCACCACCGCGCCCCCACCGCCCCCACCCTGAACCCTAAGATAAATAGTGGGGTACCTCTCTGGCGAGCCCCCCTCCCCGCTGCGGGTGGTTCTTCCTTAACTCCGGCGAGCCCCCCAACCCCCTGAAAATCGACTGACCCAAAAGTTGATTCAGTTGACAGAAGTGTAGCTAAATTGGAGCAGAGCAGCAGCATGAGCGAGGGGAGAGCAGCAGCAGCAGCGCAAGCGAGTGAGAGCCGGAGCAGCAGCAGAAGCAGCGCGAGCGAGAGCCGGAGCCGCAACAGCAGATCCGGCTGGTGTGGCCGTCGCAGCCGAAGGGGTCTCGCACTAGGGGAGAGCCGCCATGGAGATGTCGCTCGTGGCGCCGGCTTCGAGGTAGCTGCTCCATGGGGGTGCGGGATGGAGCACCGTCGGTGCCGGGAGGTCGAGTTAAGGGGAAGGTGCGATGCGATGAGTGTATAACCTATTTGGTGGCGCCGAGTAGGCCTCGGCTTCGTCTGAGGAGACGGTGAGGATGTTGCGGTTCCGGTGGAGCAGGTTAAGGCAACACTGTGGGGATGGAACAGCCGCAATAGATGAGGCGATCATCGGAGCATCTCCTTGGAAGTGGAGGACGGGGCGGCTGAACCGGCGGGACGATGAGATGGACGACTGATCCTCATCCGGGGAGGTGGACGAGGGACGTCGAGCTGTTGCGGTGGACGACGTCATCGAGGAAGAGGCTACGGCTGGGCAGCGGTGAGGTGGCGGACGGAGGAGGATGGGGTTTCACGGCTGGAGTAGAGAGGTTATGGCGGCTTGGGATTTCGGATGGTGAAAAGGAGGCGATGGGAGGGGGAACAATGACTTAGGGACACGCTTGTCCAAAATGTAGGGTGTGTTACAAAAGTACCCCCACCGATTTGAACTAGCGTCCCTTTCGGCTCAGTGTTAGAAGGGGGATTTCACGTGTCGGGATTTCGCAGCTGGAGGGAGTTTTCGCGCGCATTGTAATTTCGGGATAGCAAGGCGCGGGTTGTGAAGGCGCCAGTTTTGGGAGCACGATATCTGAATTTTCGGGATATAACAAGGCACGGGTTGAATTTTAGGGACAAGCCTAACGTGTAGGATTGTACTTGTACGTACCAAATCAATTCCCACTTCCCTCAACGAAAAAAAACGAAAAAAATAAAACTATTCACACCACACAACGAGTGCCCTGTCCCATTTTACTATACAAATGCCATTCAAAGCTAATACCTCCTTCCATCTATATAGGGCCTAATGCATTTTTTGAGGCTAACTTTAACCAAATATTAGAGCAATAATATATGACATGCAACTTACACAAAGCACACTGTAAAATTCATGTGTGAAAGGAGCTTTCAATGATATAATTTTCACATTGTGCATGTCATGTATTATTAATCTTGTCAATAGTCAAAGGCGGTTTAAAAAAATGCATTACGCCCTATATAGATGGAAGGAGGGAGTATGAATCCATGTTATGTACCATTAAATTTTTTCGCTGGCCATATAATGCATGTAACCTACTCATACCGACATTTTAGTGCATTCCAAATGTCTATACTACCGTTGCAATTCGAACTGAATTTCAATTCGTTTCTCTATTTCAATAAGAATCTACAATCATGATTGTTGCCAACTTCAACCATCATTCGTGTATTACCTTAATAACACACCACATGATTACTATAGAGATAGATATGAACTATGCGTACTATATAAACTCAAATTCTATTTTTTCAATACACTTGATGTTGATTCCAAATAATAGTACATTTGATGTACTAACTATATATTCATAATCTAAACCATGTTCCATACGTACACCGTGTTTATCACACAAAGTATAGTGCCCCGCCCCCTACATTATGACAAATATTTAGCCCTGAGCTGCAAAAGCCACACATTAGCCCAAATTATAATCAATATTCTACATTATGATATCTTCTTCAAGTATCCATATCCACTTTTTTATAATGAATTATGATCTTTGTTCGTCTTTTACACCTTCATGATCCTCTTCTATTTGTAGCTAGCTAGCGCTAACTTTCTATCGTGCATGCACACGCCTGACCCCCCTCTCACCCTCCCTCAGCGTCCCCTCCACCGCGCACGTTCGTTCTTTCTCTTTAGGTCGTTCACCCGCGGTGTGTGTAGGCCCCCTGGCTCCTTCTTTCCGGCACACACCGGTCGATAAACCTCTCCCGCCAAGTGTGCCTACCACAAACACATATATACTTCCCCTCTTCTCTTCTCAACGTCCATGCCCCCTATGTCCAATACAGTTCCACGCAGGTGCACACTCCCGCCCCTCTTTTCATTGATCTCATACTTGCACACTCCTCCCCCCTCGACATGGTAGGCCTCTCGCACCACCTCCTAGCCGCACCCCTCTCCCCCTATTTGTCTCTTCGAACCTTATTTGCTTCTAACACATGCATGCATGTATACGTACCGATCTCCCTACATATAGCCAGTTCGACTATAATTCGCTTTCCCCATGCACCAATACACTTACCTCGCTAGTTATGTCTCTCCCTTTCTCGGACACACGACGGTTGATGTTCCTATGTAGTTATGTATGCTTACCACAACCATATCGTCTCCCCTCATCATCCCTGCATACCTCCCAACCTGTCTCTCACACGGACGTGCATAGGCAGACAGACATCCCTCGCCCTCTCTTATTGATATTGCACTCGTACCCTCCATTTGTCTAGCAGGCCTCTCCCACCATTTCTTAGACGCCACTCCACCACCAACCTTCTGACACTCTACCTTTGTCTTTCTCCAAACCTTATTCCTCTACTACACATATCCATGGATGCCGATCGATCTCCCTCAATACATAGCTAGGTCTCTCTCCTTCCCCACACATGTACTAGATGATCAGTCTCTGCCCCTCCCCCCCCACACACACACCGATAGTCAAACATTGTAGGTAGGTATCCATGCCACAGAGAAAAACTTCACCTCTGGCCTCTCAAATTCTAGTAGGCCAGCCGCCCTATATCTTTGATGTGGGAAAACACAAATTCGATGGCACTCTTTATCAATTGCGCAGCCACATACTTCATCCCTGTTTTCAATTCTATCGATATCTCACGTCCATGACTCTGTTTCACACACATTGCATATGTTACGTTTATTTGTTTGAGATATCATCGACACATTGTCTCTGTTTCGCACAAGCCATCTCTCTCACACCCACCCACATACGTACCTGCACCTAAAGAAGAGGTGCACGCAGGATGCATGTACTCATGTCTCATTCCCAGCGACACCCGTGCGGGTACACGGTGGAGTTCGTTTCTGTACGAAAAGGCAACCCACGTGATAATTTGACGCGTGTAGCGGTTGTTTACTCGAGGGAGGGTCGGGTACCATGCCTAGACGGAACAAAGTTTGACTTGACGCGTTAGTATTAAAATAAAGTTATATCTCAATGGCATGTACAGAATATAAAACGATTGCCGTTGGGAAAATGTAAAAATGGGTTTGTCTCTCGTCACACCATCTCACACAAGGCGGCAGTGGCCTCTCTCTCTCACCGTTGGTCAGTGATCTGCCTGCATCCCGTCCGCCGGCGGAAAGGGAGGATGTGCATCGTTTCTTCGTTCGACGATGTTGAGGTAGCACATCCCGATCTGCAGTACCCGTCGTTCTCTCTGACCAAGCTCCAGCGCGGTAGGGCCTTCGCCACTTGCTCGCTGCCGCCGTATGGGCAGATCCCGGCCGCCGGTGCCCTCCTAGTAACATCTCGACGACCCTCAGGTACATCTTCCTCCGGCCTTGCTCCACTTCCCATCTTCCCACATTGCTGCATATGGATCTTATTTAGTTGTTTGCTTAAAACATATCTCGGCCGGCGTACTTTCCATCTTGCAATATCGTCCTCAAACCATTTTTGATAAACCACCATGTGCTATCTTTCTCTTATTACATGGAATATGATTCTTTTTTTTCGCTGTATGTGTCTTCAACTCGTGTTATTGGGCAGTAATTGTTTCCTTTCTACCTCCTTTTGCAAACAGGGCTATCCATTTTCACCTCGTTGCTATTGCGACCTTTTGGTGAACTGCACAAATCACTTTTTTCTTAAGAGTGTTTTGTGCAGTTCCACCAAAATGTCACACGGGCAATGTTTTTACATTTCTGTGGGACTGCAGAAAGGGAGATTGGTTTTGCTATCCTCCTCATTCAACTCCGTGCCTAATCTTCTCCAACAAGTAGTTAGTCCTAAAGAGAGATCATAGAGGTGATCGCCTTCTATTTGTGTGTGTTATGTTTCATAATCTAGTTCCACTATTATTGTAATCACACTGCCTGGATATATTTGCAAACAGGGATGGTCCGCTCGATTTTAATGGAGCTGCACAAAATGATCGGATTGTGGTGTCCTCCATACACCTCTTTTTTTGCTACGGAGCTGGGTGAAACTAGCTGCCAAGCAATGACCACTGTGCCAAGGAAATGGAGCCATGCCTACAAACAACATCGATCAATTATATATTTTTCTTTATTTGTACACCTTGATACGTCTCCGTTGTATCTATAATTTTTTATTGTTCCATACCAATATTCTACAACTCATACATACTTTTGGCAACTTTTTATACTATTTTTGGGACTAACATATTGATCGAGTGCCTAGTGCTAGTTCCTGTTTGTTGCATGTTTTTTTGTTTCGCAGAAAATCCATATCAAACGGAGTCCAAACGGGATAAAAACGGACGGAGTTTTTTTTGGAATATATCTGAATTTTGAGAAGTGGAATCAATGCGAGATGATGCTCGAGGGGCCCACGAGGGAGGGGCGCGCCCCTGACCCTCGTGGACACCCGTAAGGCGGCTGTTGCCCTTCTTTCGCTGCAAGAAAGATAATATCCGGAGAAAAATCGTGTTCAAAGTTTCAATCCAATCGGAGTTACGGATCTTCAGGAATATAAGAAACGATGAAAGGGCAGATTCAGAAACGCGGAAACAGAGAGAGACAGAGAGACAAATCCAATCTCGGAGGGGCTCTCGGCCCTCCCATGCCATGGAGACCAAGGACCAGAGGGAGAACCCTTCTCCCACCTAGGGAGAAGGCCAAGGAAGAAGGAGAAGGAGGAGGGGGGCTCTCTCCCCCTCGCTTTCGGTGGCGTCGGAACACCTCCGGGGCCATCATCATCACCATAATCTACACCAACACCTCCGTCATCTTCACCAACATCTTCATCACATTCCCCCATCTATCTACAGCGGTCCACTCTCTCGCAACCCATTGTACCCTCTACTTTAACATGGTGCTTTATGCTTCATATTATTATCCAATAATGTGTTGCCATCCTATGATGTCTGAGTAGATTTTTCTTTGTCCTATCGGTAATTGGTGAATTGCTATGATTGGTTTAATTTGCTTGTGGTTATGTTGCTGTCCTTTGGTGCCCATCATATGAGTGCGCGCGTGGATCACACCATAGGGTTAGTTGTATGTTTATAGGACTATGTATTGGAGGGCAAGAGTGACAGAAGCTTCAACCTAGCATAGAAATTGATGCATACGGGATTGAAGGGGGACCAATATATCTTAATGCTATGGTTGGGTTTTACCTTAATGAACGTTAGTAGTTGCGGATGCTTGCTAATAGTTCCAACCATAAGTGCATAGAATTCCAAGTCAGGGATGACATGCTAACAGTGGCCTCTCCCACATAAAACTTGCTATCGGTCTAGTAAGTAGTCAATTGCTTAGGGACAATTTCACAACTCCTACCACCACTTTTCCACACTCGCTATACTAACTTTATTGCGTCTTTATCTAAATAGCCCCTAGTTTTTATTTACGTGCTCTTTATATTCTTGCAAACTGATATGTCTCCAACGTATCTATAATTTATGAAGCATTCATGCTATTTTATTATCTGTTTTGAATGATGATGGGCTTTATTATACACTTTTATATTACTTTTGGGACTAACCTATTAACCGGAGGCCCAACCCATATTGCTGTTTTATTGCCTGTTTCAGTATTCTGAAGAAAAGGAATATCAAACGGAGTCCAAACGGAATGAAACCTTCGACAGCATGATTTTTTGGAAAAATATCACCCAGGAGACTTGGAGTTCACGTCAGAAGAGCCTCGAGGAGGCCAGGAGATAGGAGGGCGCCCCCCTACTGGGCGCGCCCCTCAGTCTCGTGGGCCCCTCGAGCACCTCCCGACCGACTTCTTTCGCCTATATAAGCCTACGTACCCTAAAACATTGAATATCAAGATAGATCGGGAGTTCCGCCGCCGCAAGCCACTATAGCCACCAGAATCGGGAGCCCTTCCCGGCACCCTGACGGAGGGGGGATCCTTCACCGGTGGCCATCTCCATCATCCCGGCACTATCCATGACGAGGAGGGAGTAGTTCACCCTCGGGGCTGAGGGTATGTACCAGTAGCTATGTGTTTGATCTCTCTCTCTCTCTTGTGTTCTCTCTCGTGTTCCCTCTATGGCACGATCTTGATGTATCCCGAGCTTTGCTATTGTAGTTGGATCTTATGATGTTTCTCCCCCTCTACTCTCTTGTGATAAATTGAGTTTTCCCTTTGAAGTTATCTTATTGGATTGAGTCTTTTATGAGAACACTTGATGTATGTCTTGTCGTGCTTATCTATGGTGACAATGGGATATCATGTGCCACTTGATGTATGTTTTGGTGACCAACTTGCGGGTTCCGCCCATGAACCTATGCATAGGGGTTGGCAGACGTTCTTGACTCTCCGGTAGAAACTTTGGGGCACTCTTTGAAGTACTTTGTGTTGGTTGAATAGATGAATCTGAGATTGTGTGATGCTTATCGTATAATCATGCCCACAGATACTTGAGGTGACAATGGAGTATCTAGGTGACATTAGGGTTTTGGTTGATTTGTGTCTTAAGGTGTTATTCTAGTATGAACTCTATGATAGATTGAGCGGAAAGAATAGCTTCATGTTATTTTACTACGAACTCTTGAATAGATAGAACATAAAGGATAACTTTGAGGTGGTTTCGTACCCTACCATAATCTCTTCGTGTGTTCTCCGCTATTAGTGTCCTTGGAGTGACTCTTTGTTGCATGTTGAGGGATTGTTATATGATCTATCTATGTTATTATTGTTGAGAGAACTTGCACTAGTGAAAGTATGAACCCTATGCCTTGTTTCCTACCATTGCAATACCTTTTACGCTCACTTTTATCATTAGTTACCTTGCTGTTTTTATAATTTCAGATTACAAATACCTTTATCTACCATCTACTTTGCACTTGTATCACCATCTCTTCGCTGAACTAGTGCACCTATACAAATTACCATTGTATTGGGTGTGTTGGGGACACAAGAGACTCTTTGTTATTTGGTTGCAGGGTTGTTTGAGAGAGACCATCTTCATCCTACGCCTCCCACGGATTGATAAACCTTAGGTCATCCACTTGAGGGAAATTTGCTACTATCCTACAAACCTGTGCACTTGCAGGCCCAACAACGTCTACAAGAAGAAGGTTGTGTAGTAGACATCAAGCTCTTTTCTGGCGCCGTTGCCGGGGAGGCTAGGTAAATGTTACTCACACCCCCTCAACTAAGCTCTTTTCCGGCGCCATTGCCGGGGAGGTGAGTGCTTGAAGGTATATCTTTAGATTTTGCAATCGAATCTTTTTGTTTCTTGTTTTATCACTAGTTTAGTTTATAAAAGAAAACTACAAAAAAATGGAATTGAGTTTGTCTCATACGCTTCGTCTTTTTAATATCTTTCGTGAGTATGATGAAAAGGAAAATTGTGCTCAAGTGCTAGAAGAAGAATTACATAGAATGCTTGGCATGAAATATGTGAATGATGAGCATGATTGCAATGTTGTTAGTATGAATTCCTTGAATATCCATGATGCTAATGATATGCAAAGCCACAAGCTTGGGGATGCTATGTTTGATGAATATGATATCTTTTGTCCCCCAAGTTTTGATGAGAATATTTATTATGATGATAGCATGCCTCCTATTTTTGATGATTGTATTGATGAAAGTGGGTTTGGAAGAGTGTCAACTTTAGGTAGTATTGATCCCACTATTTTGGAGGATGTTGAGTCTTATTGTGATGAATATGAAAGTGGATTTGGAAGAGTGTCAACTTTATTTAGTGATGATTCCACTATTTCGAAAGAGGTTCCAATTGATTATGAGAACAAAGTTGCTATATATGATGATTATTGTGATGACATGTATGCTATTAAGAACAATGATAACCATGAAACTTGTCATCGTGATTTTAGTTTTCAATTGGATTATGCCTCACATGATAGTTATTTTGTTGAGTTTGCTCCCACTCTTATTCATGAGAAGAATTTTGCTTATGTGGAGAGTAGTAAATTTTCTATGCTTGTAGATCATGAAAATAATGTTTTAGGTGCTGGTTATTGAAATGATCGATATGGTTGACTAGAGAGGGGGGGGGTGAATAGGCAACTAACAATTTTTAAGCTTTTCTTGAACAATTTAAACCTTGCAACAAAATAGGTTGTCTAGATATGCAACTACGTGGACAACCTATATGATGCAATGACAACTAGCACACAAGCAAGCAATAGAAACAACACAAGTAAGCTTGTAAAAGTAAAGGCACGAAATAACCAAGAGTGGAGCCGGTGAAGACGAGGATGTGTTACCGAAGTTCCTTCCTTTTAAGGGGAAGTACGTCTCTGTTAGAGCGGTGTGGAGGCACAATGTTCCCCAAGAAGCCACTAGGGCCACCGTAATCTCCTCATGCCCTCACACAATGCGAGATGCCATGATTCCACTATTGGTGTCCTTGAAGGCGACGACCGAACCTTTACAAACAAGGATGGGGCAATCTCCACAACACTTGGAGGCTCCCAACAACACCACGAAGCTTCACCACAATGGAGTATGGCTTCGAGGTGACCTCAACCGTCTAGGGTGCTCAAACACCCAAGAGTAACAAGATCGGCTAGGGATTAGTGGGGGAATCAAATATCTCTTGGTGGAAGTGTAGATCGGGCCCTTGTCACCCAATCCCGAGCAAATCAACAAGTTTGATTGGCTAGGGAGAGAGATTGGGCCAAAATGGAGCTTGGAGCAACAATGGAGCTTGGAGGTGGAAGAGGTGGTCAACTAGAGGTAGGAGACGCCCCTTTTATAGTCATGGAAAAGATCCAACCGTTATCCACATGTTCAGCCTGCGACAAGCGGTACTACCGCTCCAGGGGCGTGGTACTACCGCAAGGCCACACGCTACTACCATGGAGGACCACGGTACTTCCATGGCAGCATCAGAGGTCGGGACTTGCCTGACTTGGGTGCAGTACTACCGCTTGCGCGGTACTACCGCTCCCCCTTGCGGTACTACCACAAGGCAGCAAAGTCACTGCCTATGAAGAGCGTGGATGAAATAAATTACATCCGTGCCTACTTCCGCTAAAAATGAAACAGTGCAAAAATCCGACGCGGTACTACCGCGCACGAGGCACGGTACTACCGTGGAGTCGCGGATGTAAAAAATTACATCCGCTCCTACTACCGTGACGCAGCGGTACGAGGTATGAGGGCCACGGTACTACGACTCCGGGGGAGCGGTACTACCGCGCAGGACGTGCGGTACTACCGTGGGGGCGCGGATGTAAAAAATTACATCCGCCCCTACTACTGTACCAGAGCGGCACTAGGCCTGGGAGCCATGGTACTAAGGCTCCAGAGGAGCGGTACTACCATGACTCCCAGCGGTACTACCGCAGGTGCTTGTGGTACTACCGCTCCATAGAGCAGTACTACCGCAAGTACAGCAGTAGTTGTCAGTTTAGGCACAACTAGGATAACAGAGAGATGCTCCAAAGTGCAAGGGAAAGGAAGGACATGTGTACGTGTTGATTCCACCCGAACCTTTCCGACGCGGACCCCCTCTTAATAGTACGGCTCTCCTACGACGCAAATCCACCAAAGAGAAACGTAGAACAACACCGTCTTCAATAGTATTCGAGGGGCACCGAATCGTCTCGTGCCTAGAGATGAAGTGTCTGAGAAACTAAAGGCACACGATTAGTCCACAAAAGCATTGTCATCAATCACCAAAACACTTAAGGGATAAATATGCTCTTACAATCTCCCCCTTTTTGGTGGATTGATGACAATACAGGATTTGCACATAGATGAGATAATATAGGGCACATGCAAACCCCTCCTCTCTAGAATATAGACGGGCTCCCCCTAGATGTGTGCAATCTAGATAGATGCTTTGGACTGCATCGCACACAACCTAGGATCAACACTCCCCCTATATTATAGAGACAAAGGCATGATAACTAACATCTAAGCAGAGTATATCACAAAGGTAGCACAATATATCACAAGCTTGCTAAGATAGATAGAGTGCATATATCTTACACCATAAGAAGTAAAGCAATCCAAAGCAACTGAAACGAGGTTCAACGAGAAAGCAGCAAACACACCGAACACGAACGACGACACAAGACTCGCAAATCCCTACACTCTCTCCCCCTTTGGCATCGAGACGCCAAAAAGGCAGAGAGGACACCTACACACACGGGGTGACTCAAGCAGCAAACTCATCCCAACCCTCTCCATCGGACTCCTCAGCAGCAGGGATGGTCTCCTCAACGTCCTCCTCAGAGTCAGTCCACCTGTAGCCTTGCTTCTCCATCCACTCGGCCTCTGGAGTGATGCGATCCTCAGAACCGCCAGACACACCCTCACCATAGAGCGGCAAGATCTTCTTGTCCCGGCGACGAATCTCCTTGGATGCCATGTGAGTCCTGTACTGGCCGTTGGCTTGCATGCAGAAAAGAGTCTTCATCTTGTCCTTCAGCTTCTTGGCCCACGAGGGCATAGAGGAACTATGGGAAGGCCTGGCAGCACGGTCCTCAACAACACCCTCTGCGCCAACATCCTCCTCATCAACAACAGCCCTAGCAGCAGACGCCTCAGCGCGAGTAGTAGTGTTGGCCCAGTTGGACGTGACACAGAGACAAATGGGATCATGACGAATCCAGTCTGGAGCACGGAACTCCTCACCAGGGAACATCTTCTCCCAAGTCTTCGATATCAGCAGAAACAGATAGGGCCCATAGATAGGCACTTTGCGGTTGAACACTGCAAACCGAAGCGCGCACCACATGATGTGTGAGACATCAAGTGGATGAGTCTGAGACAACCGAGCCTCCTCGCAAATGAGCATCATATCCACCATATATGCATGAACCTTGTCCTTGTCACCAATGCGAGGGAACAAGGAGTTGCGGAAGATGCGATACATGATATCCAGGAAAGAGTTGAGCACAAACCCCGTCTTGCCATTGGCAAGCGCCTTCTCAACATAGTATGGCTGAAGCTTGTCCTTCTTAGCAGACTCAGGATTAGCATGGGGGCGAACACCCACGGGAGTGTTGAGCCCGTCATCAGGAACGTGGAGCAGGTCCATGAACTCCTTCCAAGTAGCAGTCATCATACGGCCATTGGTCATCCAGGTCATCCTCCGCTCCTCATCATGGTGAAAGTATACTGAGGCAAAGAACTGACAGATGAGCTCAGGATCATAGTTAAGGTGAAAAGAGATCACATGTTCAATACCAAACTGCTCCACTAGGTCCAGAGCTTCTCCAAAGTACGCACGATGCTGGTCCTTCCTCATGTGATGCATTTCTATCCATTTGACATCCACATAGGTATTCTGCTTGTTCTTGATGACATCCAGATAAATGAGAGTCTGTTGCTTGTTCCGAAACAGCTCACAACCTTTGACAGTGGCACGAGGGTTCACACGGGTTGAGCTTCCTGAGACGGACAAACTCAGATTGGGGTATCTCGTCCATGCCCTTAGCGGGTTCCTTGTGCTTGCTAGCTGATGACTTGACATGGCGCTTGGGGGCAGTGGAGCCCTCTGGTGCTTCACCTGGATTGCGCAGACGCTTGGAGCCCGTGTCACGACTAGGGCTGGAATGGCGAGAGCCACCACCTGAGACACACACGCAAAACACGCACGAAATGCAAAAGGATCAATGCAAAGACCACGGTAAAGCACAAGAAACACATAGAAAGTATACGTGAAAGTTGCCAAGAGATAGATGTGAGCCACGGTAGTACTGCCTGATCCTGCGGTACTAAAATTTTAGTACCTCTCTAGGTCGCGGTAGTACCGTGCGAGGCACGGTAGTACCGTGGTTGGAGCGGTAGTAAAGTTTTAGTGCCGCAGTGAGTGCGGTAGTATCGCGCCAGAGGGCGGTAGTACCGGACAAGAGGTAGTACCGCGCCAGATGGGCGGTAGTACCGCACCGCGTCAGATCCAAACGACGGTTCGAATCTGAAAAGAACCGTGAAACCATGGCAGTGCTACGGCGATCACATCTAGCACAGGACAAAGGACAAGTATAATTCCTACGCAATACTACGCTCCTTCATCCTACTCTTGCTAAGATTAAGCCTAAGAATCTCAAGAACACACAAGTCTCCCCCAAAATCTAGAGACAATGAACACAACAAAACAAGAAGAAGTTGGGGAAAGACCTTGGTCCATAGCAAGAGCACGTGGTGGGGAACGATCCCACCGGTCGGAATCACGGGAGGGCAGCCGGAGGCGGAGATCCGGCGATGGACGCCGGCTCCATTCTTGAGCGAGGTAGAGAGAGAGAGAGACGAGATGGGGAACGGGCGAATGGGTATGGGGGAGTTAGAACTCCCCCTGCCCGTCCTTATCCCCACGCGTCTGAGCCGTCGCGGTAGTACCGCATGTCATTGCAGTAGTACGGCTTGGGCGGAAGTACCGCACCGAAGTGGTAGTACCGCTCTCCCAGGCGGCAGTAAAAAATTACTGCCGCGTGGGGGCAGTAGTACCATGCTCCCCTCACGCGGTAGTACCGCAGCTGGCTGCGGTAGTACCGTGAGCTCAAGAAAATGCATGTTTCAACACACGAAAAGAGGTCTTTGCAAAGAAACTTTTAGCACAAAAGACACCACAAGAACACGAACAACCCAAAGGCAGAAAGACAACAAGAAGCAACCGCGCAACCCAACCTCTCAAAAGGAGAGGGCAGTGGCCGGAGCCACCTATGTTTGAGTTAGTTGGTATGGCACCGCGAAGAATTATCCTTGGGCCCATGACCAAAACTCGACTTTGAAGCACAAGTACCCTCAAAAATGGCTAATGTGAAAGAGTTGATCGATTTATGCATAATGGGGGGAGGGAGAGTTCATTGAGAGAACAACACTCCCCCTATGTCCATGCCTACATCTAAACTAGACAACAAGTTGAGTGTGGTCGGGGGAGCAAGGGTTCAAGTCACATTGCTCGAATCAATGATATTTAGCTCATGCCTTAACTCGTGAAATCTTGCTTCATCCAAGGGCTTCGTGAAAATATCTGCAAGGTTATCATGAGTGTTGACATACTTGAGCTCGATCTCCCCTCGCCTAATGTGATCCCGGATGAAGTGATACCGAATCTCAATATGCTTCGTCTTGAAGTGTTGCACCGGGTTGAGAGAAATCTTGATGGCACTTTCATTGTCACACCAAAGAGGCACTTTGTCAAAAATGACATCGTACTCCTTTAAAGTTTGCCTCATCCATAAGAATTGTGCACAACAACTGCCGGCCGCCACATATTCCGCTTCGGTGGACGAGAGAGACACACAACTTTGCTTCTTGGAAGACCAACTTACCAAAGAGCAACCAAGAAATTGGCACCCTCCAGAAGTGGACTTCCTATCCACCTTGTCTCCCACCCAATCAGAATCGTGAATCCTTCAAGCTTGAAGTTAACTCCTCTTGGGTACCATAGGCCAAAGTTTGGGGTATGAGCCAAATATCGAAAGATTCGCTTGAACGCCACAAAGTGGCTTTCCTTTGGTGCGGATTGGAACCATGCACACATTCCCACACTCAACATGATATCCGGTCTAGATGCACAAAGGTAAAGCAAGGAACCAATCATAGAGCGATATACCTTTTGATCCACTGCTTTACCATTGGGATCAATGTCAAGTTGGCACTTGGTGGGCATCGGAGTAGAGGCCGGCTTGACATCACTTAGCTTGAATCTCTTAAGCATGTATTGAGTGTATTTGGCTTGGTTGATGAAGGTACCTTTTCTTATTTGTTTGATATCAAAACCAAGGAAGAACTTCAACTCTCCCATCAAAGACATCTTGAACTTAGAGGTCATGAGAGCGGCAAATTCTTCATTGAAAGCATTGTTAGGGGAACCAAAGATAATGTCATCAACATATAGTTGGCACACAAACAACTCCCCTTTGACCTTCTTAGTAAAAAGAGTGGGATCGATTTGCCCTACTTCAAATCCACGATCTTGTAACAACTCGGTAAGGTGGTCATACCACGCACGTGGGGCTTGTTTAAGGCCATAGAGTGCCTTATCGAGTTGATACACATGATCCGGGAAGTAGGGATCCTCGAACCCGGGGGGTTGCTTGACATCAACCAACTCATTAATAGGACCATTAAGAAAAGCACTTTTCACATCCATTTGTTGTAAATTAAAGTTGTGATGGGAAGCATAAGCAATCAACAAACGAATGGATTCAAGGCGAGCAACGGGAGCAAAGGTTTCATCGTAGTCGATACCCTCGACTTGGGAGTAGCCTTGTGCTACCAATCTTGCCTTGTTGCGAATGATGTTCCGATGAGCATCTTGCTTGTTCTTGAAGATCCACTTGGTTCCAATGACGTTATGGTTCCCCGAAGGCCTTGGCACCAACCTCCACACCTTGTTGTACTCGAAGTTGTTGAGTTCTTCATGCATGGCATTGAGCCAATCCGAGTCTTCGAGCGCCTCATAGACCTTTTGGGGTTCAACACAAGAGACAAACGCGTGATGTTCACAATAGTTTGCTAATTGTCTATGAGTGCTTACGCCCTTTCTTAGGCTTCCAACCACATTCTCCATGAGATGGCCTTTGGTGGTGAGTTTGGAAGCAATCTTCGCGGCACGACGCTCTAATTCCTCCGCGGATGTGGAAGGAGGAGGGTTAACTTGATCATCTTGAGCGCCTCTTGAGCTTGTTCTTGATATTGAGCTTGCTCATGATCTTGAACTTGCTCGAGGGGGAGAACTTGACCTTGGGCATCATTTGGAGGTTCACCATTATCTTGAGATTAATCTTGCCCTTGGTCTTGTTCCCGAGGTTGAGGGCCTACACTTTGTTCTTCGGAAGTGTGTGGGTCTTGAGTAGGTGAAGGCTCCACTTGAGTGGAGCATTACCCTTCTCCTTCGGCCACAAGGGGTTCCTCAATGGGTAGAATATGACCAATACCCATTCTTCTTATGGCTTTGGGGAGGAATTTCATCACCTACATCACAAGTACCACTTTGCTCCACTTGGGAGCCATTATTTTCGTCAAACTCTACGTTAGATGTCTCCTCAATGAGTCCGGTGGACTTGTTGAGAACATGGTAAGCATGAGAGTTTGTAGCATAACCAACAAATATGCCCTCATAAGCTCTAGCCTCAAATTTAGACAAACGAACACCTTTCTTGAGAATGAAACACTTACACCCGAACACCCGGAAATACTTGACATTGGGCTTGTTTCCGGTGAGTATCTCATAAGGAGTCTTGTTCAAGCCTTTGCGGAGATAGAGCCGATTGGATGCATGACATGCGGTGTTGATGGCTTCGGCCCAAAAGTTGTATGGAGACTTGAACTCCGCCATCATGGTCCTTGCCGCATCCATCAATGTCCGGTTCTTCCTCTCCGCAACACCATTTTGTTGAGGGGTATATGGTGCAGAATATTGATGCTTGATCCCCTCATCACTAAGAAACTCATCCAAGGTGTAGTTCTTGAACTCGGTGCCATTGTCACTTCTTATTGTCAAGATCTTTGCATTATGTTGATGTTGAGCTTCATTTGCAAAGTCGATGATGGTTTGTTGAGTCTCACTCTTCCTCTTGAAGAAGTATACCCAAGTGTATCTTGAATAATCATCCACAATCACCAAGCAATACTTTCTACCCCCAAGACTATCAAAGGATGGAGGCCCAAAGAGGTCCATGTGAAGGAGCTCCAAGGGTCTCTTTGAGTAGATGATAGTCGTGGGAGGGTGAGCCGTCTCATGAAGCTTTCCTTCGATACAAGCACTGCAAGCACGACCTTTGGCAAAACTAACATTTGTTAGTCCACGGACATGGTCCCCCTTGAGAAGACTTTGCAAAGATCTCATATTGACATGGGCTAAACGGCGATGCCAAAGCCATCCCACATCAACTTTAGCCATTAGGCATGTCGCGGTCTTAGTGGGTTGCTCCGAAAAGTTAATCACATAGAGACCATTCTCGACATGCCCAACAAAGGCTACTTTAAGAGTCTTGCTCCACAAGAGGGCCACGGTATCAATATCAAAGAAGGTGGCAAAGACCATGAGTGCGAGTTGACGAATGTAAAGTAAATTGAACGCAAGGGACTCAACAAGCATGACTTTCTCGATCGTTAGATCATGAGAAATGACAACCTTGCCAAGACCCAATACCTTAGAATGTAAGGCATCACCCCACTCGACATTGGTGGGCATAGATGGGATCTTTTGCACGTCTCCTTGCTCCTGGTCATATGATTTGCTGCTCCACTGCCGAGCAACCATGATCCCCCACCGGAAGCAAACACCTACAAGAGATCAATGCTTGGTTTTAGGTACCCATTTAGTAATGGGTCCTTTGATGTTAGTAACAAGGGTCTTAGGAACCCAAATAGACCATTCAATGTACTCATAAGAAGAACCAACAAATTTAGCATAAACATGCCCATCACTAGCACGGCACAACACATAAGAGGGGTTAAAGTCGCCGGCTTTGTTGGAAGAGATGGCTTTGCGCTCTTTGGCATCAACACTCTTCGCATTGTTCTTCTTCTCCTTAGGAGCACCCTCTCCCTCCTTCACAAAAGTTTGCTTGAGCGGGGGAGGTCGTTTGGTCTTGTTATTCTTCTCCTTGTTCTTCTTCTTGTTCTTGGACTTGGGTGAGAACCCAACTCCCTCCTTGCCCACAACTTCCTTTTGATTGCTCAAAAGGTCATTTAGGTTCTTCTCACCTTGTATGCATGACACAAGACCTTTCTCGAGTTGTTCCTTCAACTTGGCACTCTCCTCCACAAGATGCACATGGTCACAACACGGGTTAGTAGAATTTGCATTATCAATTAAGACCATGTGAGGAAATGTGGCCTTTTCCTTGGTTAGCTTAACTTGGAGTTGAGCATGAGACTCCTTGAGGTTCGCATGAGCACCTTTCAAGACCTTATGGGCCTTGTCAAGTACATCAAACTCCTCCTTGAGTCTAGCATGATCAACCACAAGTTTAGCCTTCTCGAAAGTTAGAACACTAGACACAACAAGAGCATGATCAAGATCTTTCTTTAATTTGGCATGGTCATCGTTGTGTGACTCCTCAAGAGCCAAACGATGCCCATGCTCTTCCTCAAGAGCATTAGAGAGATCCGATATCTCATCGGCATAGTCACGACTATGACCTTCCATCTTAGAGATGGTTTCTTCATGAGCCTCGATCATGTCATTGGCTTCACCAAGTTGTTCCAAGAGAGCAACGAAGTGCTTCTTGGATTTGCCCTTGAGCTTACTCATGAAGGACTCAAATTCATTTACCTCCTCATTAGACCCCTTACCATCATCAAAGCCTACCGTCGAAGAAGGGTTAGGAATAATGGTGGTTTTGATGTTGGGGGTTACCTTGTTGGTGGCTTTAGCCATGAGGCACTTGGCGGTGATGTTCTCGTTGGGTGAATCGAAGAGAGACACCCGGGGAGTTGTGGCAATGGCAACGGATGCCATAGCCATTGCTTCACTATCTTCATCATCATCGTCATACTCACGGTATTCTTCTTGAACTACCAACCCACGTGTAGGAGTCTTCTTGGTGAAGTTGTTCTTGTTGGGGAAGGACTTGGCTTTGTCTTTTCAGATGAACTTGCCACCATTGTCTTCCCGCTTCTCGTAAGGACAATCCGCAATGAAATGCCTCACATTGCCACAGTTGAAACAAGTTCTAACTCATTGCTTGCCCTTGAGGCCACTTGAGTTGTTCTTGTTGAAGTTGGGTCTTGAATTCTTCTTACTCCAAAACTGTCTTGAGGCAAGAGCCATGTGCTCATGATAATCATACTTCGTGTCTTCGGGGTTGCTCTCCTCATCTTCCTCTTCTTCTTCTTATTCCACACTAACCTTGGCCTTCAAGGCAAGGTTGGGCTTCTTTGCCCTTTGATAATGGAGCACCGCATTGTCGGCGGTCTTGTCCAAGATGCTCATTGCAACGAACTCATCCAACACTTCACTTGAGGTCATGGAGTGGTAGTCCGGTCTTTGACGAATGACGGAGGACATGGCCTTGTTGTAGGGTATCATGGCCTTGAGGAACTTGCGCTTGATCCAATTGTCATCCGTGTTCTTCCTCCCATGATCTCGGAGTGCGACCGCGAGTTTGGTCACTCTTCGAAAGAGCTCACAAGGTTCTTCATCTTCTTTCATTGCAAACTCATCGGCTTCATCTTGCACCACTTCATAGTTGGAGCGTTGAATGCTAGCACTTCGTCGATAGAGAGACACAACACATTGCCATGCGTCTTTAGCCATGGCAAGAGGTCGAAGATGAGGGAGACCTTCGCGAAGGATTGCGTCTTGGATGATGAAGAGAGCACTCTCATTGAATTGATTATCCACGGCTTCTCGAGGGGTGAAGTTGCTTGGGTCATGTGGATAGAAACCTTCTTCTATAATTCTCCAAAGATTAGTATTCACATGTTTTAAATGATGCTTGAAACGATACACCCAAGCATCAAAATCCTCATTTTTCACAATCTTAGGAGGAGGATCGGCATGATTTAAATGAGTAGTGGGAATCGGTCCACCATAAGTAGGAGGTTCCACATGGGCAAAGATGCCGGAGCCATTTCTACCACTAGTAGAAGGACCTTTTTCACTATTAGCTTCCCCCTTGTCAGAGGTGGCATCCGTCACCTTGTTAGTGGGATCACCCACTTTCATTGGCGAGGTGGATAGTTTAAGTCCTTCTAGGAATTCAGAAAACATGCTTTTAACCTCGGCCGTCATGGAGGTTTTCAATGTGTCTAAGGCCACATTGAATTCCTCACGTGAGACTGAGGTTCCCCCATCGACCATAGACGAGATAGGATTCACACCGGAGTGCTCCTCCGCACCGTCGTTGGTGTCAACCATACTCTTCGGACGACAAAGTCCTTATAAAGAGACGAGGCTCTGATACCAATTGAAAGGATCGATATGGTTGACTAGAGGGGGGGGGTGAATAGGCAACTAACATTTTTTAAGCTTTTCTTGAACAATTTAAACCTTGCAAAAAATAGGTTGTATAGATATGCAACTACGTGGACAACCTATATGATGCAATGACAACTAGCACACAAGCAAGCAATAGAAACAACACAAGTAAGCTTGCAAAAGTAAAGGCACGAAATAACCAAGTCTGGAGCCGGTGAAGACGAGGATGTGTTACCGAAGTTCCTTCCTTTTAAGGGGAAGTACGTCTCCGTTAGAGCGGTGTGGAGGCACAATGTTCCCCAAGAAGCCACTAGGGCCACCGTAATCTCCTCACGCCCTCACACAATGCGAGATGCCGTGATTCCACTATTAGTGCCCTTGAAAGCGGCGACCGAACCTTTACAAACAAGGATGGGCAATCTCCACAACACTTGGAGGCTCCCAACAACACCATGAAGCTTCACCACAATGGAGTATGGCTTCGAGGTGACCTCAACCGTCTAGGGTGCTCAAACACCCAAGAGTAACAAGATCCGCTAGGGATTAGTGGGGGAATCGAATATCTCTTGGTGGAAGTGTAGATCGGGCCCTTGTCACCCAATCCCGAGCAAATCAACAAGTTTGATTGGCTAGGGAGAGAGATCGGGCCAAAATGGAGCTTGGAGCAACAATGGAGCTTGGAGGTGGAAGAGGTGGTCAACTAGAGGTAGGAGACGCCCCTTTTGTAGTCATGGAAAAGATCCAACCGTTATCCACATGTTCAGCCTGCGACAAGCGGTACTTCCGCTCCAGGGGCGCGGTACTACCGCAAGGCCACGCGGTACTACCATGGAGGACCACGGTACTTCCGCAGCAGCAGCAGAGGCCGGGACTTGCCTGACATGGGTGCAGTACTACCGCTTGCGCGGTACTACCGCTCCCCCTTGCGGTACTACTGCAAGGCAGGAAAGTCACTACCTACGAAGAGCGCAGATGAAATAAATTACATCCGTGCCTACTTCCGCTGAAAATGAAACAGTGCAAAAATCCGACGCGGTACTACCGCGCACGAGGCACGGTACTACCGTGGAGTCACGGATGTAAAAAATTACATCTGCTCCTACTACCGTGACGCAGCGGTACGAGCTATGAGGGCCACGGTACTACGACTCCGGGGGAGCGGTACTACTGTGGCCTCCCGCGGTACTACCGCGCAGGACGTGCAGTACTATCGTGGGGGCGCGGATGTAAAAAATTACATCCGCCCCTACTACCGTACCGGAGTGGTACTAGGCCTGGGAGCCACGGTACTAAGGCTCCAGAGGAGCGGTACTACCGTGACTCCCAGCGGTACTACCGCAGGTGCTTGCGGTACTACCGCTCCATAGAGCAGTACTACCGCAAGTACAGTAGTAGCCGTCAGTTTAGGCACAACTAGGATAACGGAGAGATGCTCCAAAGTGCAAGGGAAAGGAAGGACATGTGTACATGTTGATTCCACCCGAACCTTTCCGACGCGGACCCCCTCTTAATAGTACGACTCTCCTACGACTCAAATCCCTCAAAGAGAAACGTAGAACAACGCCGTCTTCAATAGTCTTCGAGGGGCACCGAATCGTCTCGTGCCTAGAGATGAAGTGTCTGAGAAACTAAAGGCACACGATTAGTCCGCAAAAGCATTGTCATCAATCACCAAAACACTTAAGGGATAAATATGCTCTGACAGTTATATTGTTGAATTCATTCATGATACTACTGAAAATTATTATGAGAGAGGAACATATGCTTGTAGGAGTTGCAATAATGTCATGTTTCCTCTCTATGTGCTTAAAATTTTGAAGCTATGCTTGTTTTACCTTCCTATGCTAATTGATTATTGTTCCCATAAGTTGTTTGCTCACAAAATCCCTATGCATAGGAAGTGGGTTAGACTTAAATGTGCTAGTCATATGCTTCATGATGCTCCCGTTATGTTTCAATTCTTATCTTTTATGTGAGCATCATTGCCATCATCATGCCTAGCTAGAAAGGCATTAAAGAAAAGCGCTTGTTGGGAGACAACCCAATATTTACCCTTACTGTTTTTGTGTGTCCACATGATTATGCTACTGTAGTAATCATGTTTTATAGCTTTTGTTTCAATAAATTGCCAAGTAGAACCTTTGGGAAGACTTGGGTGAAATCTATATGATCTTGCTGTAGAAAACAGAAACTTTAGCGCTCACGAGAATGGATGCCATTTTTTACTGGAGAGTGCTTTTAGGTTGATTCTGTTTGAATATGATTAATAGACAAATTACTCAGGTCCACCAATTTATTTCAGAATTGTTTGAGTTCTAGAAGTATACGTTTGATACAGATTACTACAGACTGTTCTGTTTTTGACAGATTCTGTTTTCTATGTGTTGTTTGCTTATTTTGATGAATCTATGAGTAGTATCGGAGGGTATGAACCATAGAGAAGTTAGAATACAGTAGGTTTAACACAAATATAAATAAATAATGAGTTAATTACAGTACCTTAAAGTGGTGATTTATTTTCTTACACTAACGGAGCTTACGAGTTTTGTTTTGAGTTTTGTGTGGTTGAAGTTTTCAAGTTTTGGGTAAAGATTCGATGGACTATGGAATAAGGAGTGGCAAGAGCCTAAGCTTGGGTATGCCCAAGGAACCCCAAGGTAATATTCAAGGAAAATCAAGAGCCTAAGCTTGGGGATGCCCCGGAAGGCATCCCCTCTTTCGTCTTCGTTCATCGGTAACTTTACTTGGAGCTATATTTTTGTTCGCCACATGATATGTGTTTTGCTTGGAGCGTCATTTTATTTTGTTAGTATTTGCTTGCTGTTATTTATAATAAAGTTTTGCATCTTTATTTCCAATAAAAATGTCAAGGATAGCCTTTACCATGCTTATTTTGCTAGTATACATGTTGCTGTTTGAAAACAGAAAGTTTACCGCTGTTGCAAAAATTCCCTAGAAAATTCAGAGAGTGATATAATGTTGAATCTTTTTTCATATTGAGATATGATAAATGCATTAAAGTGGGAATTTTATTTCATAATTTTTGGAGTTAGGGAAGTATGATGAATCCTGTATTCTTTACAGACTGTACTGTTTTGGCAGATTGCTGTTATGGTTGCATTGTTTGCATATGTTTGCTTGGTTAATGATTCTATTTGAGGATAGGAGTATTAAATATGCAGAGAAATTTAGTATTCAATGTTTAATAATAATATTAGTAATATGTTACAGTAGAAAATGATAAGTTTTTGCATTGGTTTATACTAACCTATCTCACGAGTTCTTGTTGAGTTTGTTGTGGATGAAGCTTTTGATAAAAAGAGAAACCATGATATGAGAGGAATTAAGGAGACACAAAAGCTCAAGCTTGGGGATGCCCAAGGCACCCCAAGATAATATTTCAAGAAGTCTCAAGCATCTAAGCTTGGGGCTGCCCAGGTAGGCATTCCACCTTTCTTCTTCAACAACTATCGGTTAGTATCGGTTGAACCTAAGTTTTTGCTTCTTCACATGAGATGTGCTATCCTTGCAATGTCATTTTATTTTGTTTTGCTTGCTGTTTGAATAAAATACCAAGATATGAAATTCTTTAGTGAGAGAGACTCTTCATATAGCTACGTAATTATTTAGCTACTCATTGATCTTCACTTATATCTTTTTGGAGTAGTTTGTCATTTACTCGTGTGCTTCACTTATATCCTTTGAGTAAATGGTTGAATGGGTTGATTGTCATATATCTGAATTTATATATGTCTTATTTGCTTAGCCCATGGGTAGAAATGACTTCACATCTAAGAAGTGGAGGTTGTAAATTTATTGACGGTTAGCAAGCATTGTATTGGTCATTTGAACAATTCATAAAAGAATATTGAAGGAAGAGAGATTTCACATATAAATATACTATCCTAGACATCTTTTATAATTGTGAGCACTCATTAAGTATGACATGCCAAAGAGTTGATGTTGGACAAGGAAGACAATGTAATGGGTTATGTTCTCTCACATCTCAGTTAAAGTATATTGTCATGGATCATTCAAACATGTTGAGCTTGCCTTTCCCCCTCATGCTAGCCAAAATTCCTACCACCAAGTAGAGATACTACTCGTGCTTCCAAATATCCTTAAACCCAGTTTTGCCATGAGAGTCCACCATATCTACCTATGGATTGAGTAAGATCCTTCAAGTAAGTTGTCGTCGGTGCAAGCAATAAAAATTGCTCTCTAAATATGCATGACTTATTAGTGCGGAGAAAATAAGCTTTGTACGATCTTGTTGTGGAAGCAATAAAAGCGACGGACTGCATAATAAAGGTCCATATACAAGGGGCAATATAAAGTGACGTTCTTTTGCATTAAGATTTTGTGTATACAACCCTAAAAGCGCATGACAACCTCTGGTTCCCTCTACGAAGGGCCTATCTTTTACTTTATGTCTTTTACTTTATGCAAGAGTCAAGGCGATCTTCACCTTTCCCTTTTTCATTTTATCCTTTGGCAAGCACTTTGTGGTGGGGTGATCCTGATATATATATCCAATTGGATATACGTTAGCATGAACTATTATTGTTGACATCACCCAAAGGTGAATACGTTTGGAGGCAACATTATAAGCCCCTATCTTTCTCCGTGTCTGATTAAAACTTCATAACCACAAGTATTGCGTGAGTGTTAGCAATTGTAGAAGACTATATGATAGTTGAGTATGTGAAGTTTGCTAAATCAAAGCTCTGACATAGACCCTTCCTGAAAATAGGATGAATTGCAATTGTTTGATGACTAAGAATGAAGTTTGCTAGTTTTCAAGAAAGTTTATGGTCTATGCTTTAACATGTGAATAGCTTGTTACTTGATTATGAAAAGTTTTATGAGATAAACTACTGTTATGACATATAATGATGCTAGTAAAGGTGATTGAAATTATCATTGATCAAACTTGTGCACCTCTAGCATTCACACTTCATAAATTCTTTCTTTTATCATTTACCTACTCGAGGACGAGTAGGAATTAAGCTTGGGGATGCTGATACGTCTCCAATGTATCTATAATTTATGAAGCATTCATGCTATTTTATTATCTGTTTTGAATGATTACGGGCTTTATTATACACTTTTATATTACTTTTGGGACTAACCTATTAACCGGAGGCCCACCCCATATTGCTGTTTTATTGCCTATTTCAGTATTTCGAAGAAAAGGAATATCAAACAGAGTCCAAACGGAATGAAACCTTTGGCAGCGTGATTTTTTGGAAGAATATCACCCAGGAGACTTGGAGTTCATGTCAGAAGAGCCTCGAGGAGGCCAGGATATAGGAGGGTGCGCCCCCCCCTATTGGGTGGGCCCCCTGTCTCGTGGGCCCCTCGAGCACCTCCCGACCGACTTCTTTCGCCTATATAAGCCTACGTACCCTAAAAACATCGAATATCGAGATAGATCGGGAGTTCCGCCACCGCAAGCCTCTATAGCCACCAGAAACCTCTCGAGAGCCCTTCCCGGCACCCTGCCGGAGGGGGGATCCTTCACCGGTGGCCATCTCCATCATCTCGGCGCTATCCATGATGAGGAGGGAGTAGTTCACCCTCGGGGCTGAGGGTATGTACCAGTAGCTATGTGTTTGATCTCTCTCTCTCTCTGTCGTGTTCTCTCTCGTGTTCCCTCTATGGCGCGATCTTGATGTATCCCGAGCTTTGCTATTGTAGTTGGATCTTATGATGTTTCTCCCCCTCTACTCTCTTGTGATGAATTGAGTTTTCCCTTTGAAATTATGGATTGGGTCTTTTATGAGAACACTTGATGTATGTCTTGCCGTGCTTATCTATGGTGACAATGGGATATCATGTGCCACTTGATGTATGTCTTGGTGACCAACTTGCGGGTTCCTCCCATGAACCTATGCATAGGGGTTGGCACACGTTCTTGACTCTCCGGTAGAAACTTTGGGGCACTCTTTGAAGTACTTTGTGTTGGTTGAATAGATGAATCTGAGATTGTGTGATGCTTATCATATAATCATGCCCACAGATACTTGAGGTGACAATGGAGTATCTAGGCGACATTAGGGTTTTGGTTGATTTGTGTCTTAAGGTGTTATTCTAGTATTAACTCTATGATAGATTGAGCGGAAAGAATAGCTTCATGTTATTTTACTACGAACTCTTGAATAGATAGAACAGAAAGGATAACTTTGAGGTGGTTTCGTACCCTACCATAATCTCTTCGTTTGTTCTCCGCTATTAGTGTCTTTGGAGTGACTCTTTGTTGCATGTTGAGGGATTGTTATATGATCTTTCTATGTTATTATTGTTGAGAGAACTTGCACTAGTGAAAGTATGAACCCTATGCCTTGTTTCCTACCATTGCAATACTGTTTACGCTCACTTTTATCATTAGTTACCTTGCTGTTTTTATAATTTCAGATTACAAATACCTTTATCTACCATCTATTTTGCACTTGTATCACCATCTCTTCGCTGAACTAGTGCACCTATACAAATTACCATTGTATTGAGTGTGTTGGGGACACAAGAGACTCTTTGTTATTTGGTTGCAGGGTTGTTTGAGAGAGACCATCTTCATCCTACGCCTCCCACAGATTGATAAACCTTAGGTCATCCACTTGAGGGAAATTTGCTACTGTCCTACAAACCTGTGCACTTGTAGGCCCAACAACGTCTACAAGAAGAAGGTTGTGTAGTAGACATCACAAACCTATCCAACAACACCTACAAAGTCCTTCTAGTTTCATACTTGTTTTAGGTAAAGCGAACGTTAAGCGTGCGTAGAGTTGTATTGGTGGTCGATAGAACTAGAGGGAATATTTGTTCTACCTTTAGCTCCTCGTTGGGTTCGACACTCTTACTTATCGAAAGAGGCTACAATTGATCCCCTATACTTGTGTGTTATCAAGACCTTTTTCTGGCGCCGTTGCCGGGGAGTTATAGCATGGGGTGAATATTCTCGTGTGTGCTTGTTTGCTTTATCACTATGTAATTTTTATTTGCTATTCTTAGTTGTTTTCTATCTTTAGTTATTGGTAGGAAACGCAAAATACCAAAAACATTAGTTGTACCTACTACACCAATGTTTGAAGAACCACTCAAAATCTATCACACTCCTGAAGCTTTTTACTTGGATCATCTTCGATCCCTGTGTGCTTGTGCTGAACTAGCTTAGTTGAGGGAAAATCTTTATATGAGCATGCTTGTTATGTGCGACACCACATATCTGAAAAAGGGGAACTTTTACTGGATCAAATTCATCGTTTGCAATGCTATGCTTGGAATTTATGTGAAATATATGATTTTACTTGTTGTTCTGAAGACCCTAAGAAACACCTTCCCTACCAATGTGAGTTTAGTGATAATGGAATCATATCTTCATATGCTAAGGGTGTTTATAATTACTATGATGTTCAACAAATTGAAGAATTTGTTGCTCTTAAGGGTACTTATGAAATTGCTTCTTTGATTGGAAAGTATGATGCTACTCTTTACAAATCTGAAAAATTTGCCATACTCAATTATTGTTACGATAATTATGCTTCTAATGCCTATGTTAAACTATATATTAAGGACTCCTCCGCTGTCCAAGAAGAGACTAATATTTTGCAGGAGTCTATGGAAGAAGGAATTGATGAAACTGTGAGCTCATTGGATGAAAAAGATGATGAGGAGAGCAAAGAACAAAAGGAGGAAGAGCGGATTGGCTACCCATGCCCACCTTCTAATGGGAGTAACTCTTCAACTCATACATTGTTTAATATCCCTTCGTGCTTACCGAAGGATATTGCTATGATGATTGTTATGATCCCGTTGATTCTTTTGAAATACCCCTTTTTGATAATGCTTGCTATGCTTGTGGCCATGATGCCAATATGAATGATGCTTATGGAGATGAACTTGCTATAGTTCCTTATGTTAAACATGAAATTGTTGCTATTGCACCCACGCATGATAGTCCTATTATCGTTTTGAATTCTCCCGACTACACTATATCGGAGAAGTTTGCCCTTATTAAGGATTATATTGATGGGTTGCATTTTACTACTACACATGATGATTTTGGTAGATACAATATGCATGTGCTTGCTGCTCCTACTTGCATTATTATGAGAGAGGAACTATATCTCCACCTCTCTATGTTTCCCATACGATGAAATTGCAAGAAACTATTTATACTATGCATTGGCCTTTACTATGTGTGCATGAATTGTTCTTTTATGACATGCCGATGCATAGGAAGAGAGTTAGACTTCGTTGTTGCATGATATATGTTACTTTGTTCTCACTACTAAATTACAAATCATTGTTAATTAAAATTGTCTTTGATATACCTTGGGATCTGGGTGGATCCATTACTTGAGCACTATATGTCTAGCTTAATGGCTTTAAAGAAAGCGCTGCCAGGGAGACAACTCGGAAGTTTTGGAGAGTCATTTATTTATGTTGTGTGATTTCATAAATTTTAAAAACAAAATAAAATAAAGAGGGGAACCCAAAACTTTTTCAAAAAGAAAAGCGAAAGTGAGAAAGACGAGCATTGTTAAAGCGGGAGCTAGCCTTGAACTTTGTTCATGCTCACGGAAACTTTGTGAATCTTGATTACATAAACTTATAAAAAAAGTATCTCCTTGTACAATTCCATTATATAATAAAAATAATGTGCCAAGGTTTGCCTTTAGGATATGTACAATGCTTGTTGGTTTGTATGGTGCAGGACAGAAACTTTGGCTGTAATACGCGATTTTACATTTTTTTACTGGAATGTCAAACGGTTCTGAAACTTTTTGCACTGTCTTTCTATACAAATTTTTTGTTTTTCCTAATTTTTCAGAATTTTTGGAGTACCAGAGGTATGGTGAATGTTTAGATTACTACAGACTGTCCTGTTTAAGACATATTCTATTTTTGATGCATAGTTTGCTTGTTTTGATGAAACTATAAATTTCTATCAGTGGATTAAGCCATGGAAAAGTTATTTTATAGTAGCTACAATGCAAAAACAAAATATGAATTGGTTTTCAACAGTACCTAGAGTAGTGATTTGTTTTATTATACTAACGGATCTTACTGAGCTTTCTGTTGAGTTTTGTGTGGATGAAGTGTTCGAAGATTGAGGAGGTCTCGATATGAGGAAAAGGAGGAGAGGCAAGAGCTCAAGTTTGGGGACGCCCAAGGCACCCCAAGTGAATATTCAAGGAGACTCAAGCGTCTAAGCTTGGGGATGCCCCGGAAGGCATCCCATCTTTCTTCAACAAGTATCGGTATGTTTTCAGATTCGTTTCATTCATGCGATATGTGCAAATCTTGGAGCGTCTTTTCCATTTAGTTTTCACTTTTCTTTTATGCACCATGATGGTATGAGATAGTCCTTGGTTGATTTATAGAATGCTCTTTGCACTTCACTTAAATCTTTTGAGTATGGCTTTATAGAATGCTTCATGTGCTTCACTTATATCATTTGAAGTTTGGATTGCATGTTTCTCTTCACATAGAAAACCGCCATTTGTAGAATGCTCTTTTGCTTCACTTATATTTGTTAGAGCATGGGCATATCTTTTGTAGAAAGAATTAAACTCTCTTGCTTCACTTATATCTATTTAGAGAGATGACAGGAATTGGTCATTCACATGGTTAGTCATAAAATCCTACATAAAACTTGTAGATCACTGAATATGGTATGTTTGATTCCTTGCAATAGTTTTGCGATATAGAGATGATAACATGTGGGAAGTTCTAGTAGATGGTTGTGTTTAGTAAGAATATTGGTGTTAAGGTTTGTGATTCCCGAAGCATGCACGTATGGTCTCCTAACTGTGTAACCAAATTTGCGCGCATTGTGTTTTGAATGTTTATCTTTGCGTGAAGGTCAGGGGCGCGCGATGGTTAACTCCTACCAACCTCCCCCCTAGGAGCATGCGTAGTAGTACTTTGCTTCGAGGGCCAATAAACTTTTGCAATAAGTATATGAGTTCTTTATGATTAATGTGAGTCCATGGATTATACACACTCTTACCTTCCCGCAATTTGCTAGCCTCTACGGTACTGTGCATTGCCCTTTCTCACCTCGATAGTTGGTGCAAACTTTGCCGGTGCATCCAAACCCCGTGATAAGATACGCTCTATTAAGCCTCCTTATATCTTCCTCAAAACAGCCACCATACCTACCTATCATGGCATTTCCATAGCCATTCCGAGATATATTGCCATGGAACTTCCATCATCATCATATACATGACTTGAGCATTCAGTGTCATATTGCTTTGCATGATCGTAAGATAGCTAGCATGATGTTTTCATGGCTTGTCCGTTTTTTGATTTCATTGCTACGCTAGATCATTGCACATCCCGGTACACTGCCGGAGGCATTCATATAGAGTCATATTTTTGTTCTAGTATCGAGTTGTAATATTGAGTTGTAAGTAAATAAAAGTGTGATGATCATCATTATTAGAGCATTGTCCCATGTGAGGAAAGGATGATGGAAGCTATGATTTCCTCACAAGTTGGGATGAGTCTCCTGACTTTATGAAAAATAAGAGAGGCCAAAGAAGCCCAAATAAAAAAAGAGAGGCCAAAGAAGCCCACCAAAAAAAAGAGAAAATAAAAAAATGAGAGAAAAATAGAGAAGGGGCAATGCTACTATCCTTTTACCACACTTGTGCTTTAAAGTAGCACCATGTTCTTCATAGAGAGAGTCTCCTATGCTTTCACTTTCATATATACTAGTGGGAGTTTTTCATTATAGAACTTGGCTTGTATATTTCGATGATGGGCTTCCTCAAATGCCCGAGGTCTTCATGAGCAAGCAAGTTGGATGAACACCCACTTAGTTTCAGTTTGAGATTTCATACACTTATAGCTCGAGTGCATCCGTTGCATGGCAATCCCTACTTCTCACATTGACATCAATTGATGGGCATCTCCATAGCCCGTTGATTAGCCGCGTCGATGTGAGACTTTCTCCCTTTTGTCTTCTCCACACAACCTCCACCATCATACTCTATTCCACCTATAGTGCTATATCCATGGCTTGCGCTCATGTATTGCGTGAGGGTTGAAAAAGCTGAAGCGCGTTAAAAAGTATGAACCAATTGCTTGGCTGACACCGGGATGGGCATGAGGGGTACCTTGTCTTAAGAAAAGGCAGCATAAAAGACTATATGATTTTGTAGGGATAATGTTCTTTAGTATTGATATTTTGAAAGACATGATTGTTTGTTGGGATGCGTGAGTATTAAATTCTTTTATGTCAAATGATAGACTATTGCTTTGAATCACTCGTGTCTTAATATTCATGCCATGATTAGATATATGATCAAGATTATGCTAGGTAGCATTCCACATCAAAAATTATCTTTTTTACCATTTACCTACTCGAGGACGAGCAGGAATTAAGCTTGGGGATATTGATACGTCTCCATCGTATCTATAATTTTTTATTGTTCCATGCCAATATTCTACAACTCTTACATACTTTTGGCAACTTTTTATACTATTTTTGGGACTAACATATTGATCCAGTGCCCAGTGCCAGTTCCTGTTTGTTGCATGTTTTTTGTTTCATAGAAAATCCATATCAAACAGAGTCCAAATGGGATAAAAACGGACGGAGATTTTTTTGGAATATATCTGAATTTTGAGAAATGGAATCAACGCGAGACGATGCTCGAGGGGCTCATAATGCAGGGGGGCGCGCCCCTGACCCTCGTGGACACCCCATAAGGCAGTTGTTGCCCTTCTTTCGCCGCAAGAAAGCTAATATCCGGAGAAAAATCATGTTCAAAGTTTCAATCCAATCGGAGTTACGGATCTCCGAGAATATAAGAAACGGTGAAAGGGCAGAATCAGAAACGCAAAAACAGAGAGAGACAGAGAGACAGATCCAATCTCGGAGGGGCTCTCACCCCTCCCATGCCATGGAGACCAAGGACCAAAGGGAGAACCCTTCTCCCACCTAGGGAGAAGGCCAAGGAAGAAGGAGAAGGAGGAGCGGGGCTCTCTCCCCCTCACTTCCGGTGGTGCCGGAATGCCTCCGGGGCCATCATCATCACCGCAATCTACACCAACACCTCCGTCATCTTCACCAACATCTTCATCACCTTCCCCCATCTATCTATAGTGGTCCACTCACCCGCAACCCGCTATACCCTTTACTTGAATATGGTGCTTTATGCTTCATATTATTATCCAATGATGTGTTTCCATCCTATGATGTCTGAGTAGATTTTCGTTGTCCTATTGGTAATTGGTGAATTGCTATGATTGGTTTAATTTGCTTGTGGTTATGTTGCTGTACTTTGGTGCCCATCATATGAGCGCGCGCGTGGATCACACCATAGGGTTAGTTGTATGTTGATAGGACTATGTATTGGAGGGCAAGAGTGACAGAAGCTTCAACCTAGCATAGAAATTGATGCATTCGGGATTGAAGGGGGACCAATATATCTTAATGTTATGGTTGAGTTTTACCTTAATGAACATTAGTAGTTGCGGATGCTTGCTAATAGTTCCAATCATAAGTGCATAGAATTCCAAGTCAGGGATGACATGCTAGCAGTGGCCTCTCCCACATAAAACTTGCTATCGGTCTAGTAAAGTAGTCAATTGCTTAGGGACAATTTCACAACTCCTACCACCACTTTTCCACACTCGCTATACTAACTTTATTGCGTCTTTATCTAAACAGCCCCTAGTTTTTATTTACGTGCTCTTTATATTCTTGCAAACCTATCCAACAACACCTACAAAGTCCTTCTAGTTTCATACTTGTTTTAGGTAAAGCGGATGTTAAGCATGCGTAGAGTTGTAGCGGTGGTCGGTAGAACTTGAGGGAATATTTGTTCTTCCTTTAGCTCCTCATTGGGTTCGACACTCTTACTTATCGAAAGAGGCTACAATTGGTCCCCTATACTTGTGGGTTATCACACTTTCTCACAACTTTTATTCAGTTGTGATGTGAACATTGGCGCTGATCTGCGAACCATTGAGATGCATTAGCAGCCAATGTAGTTTCATTTGTATTTGATGGAATGTTGTAACGAGATAATATTAAGGCAAGAGACATGGATCGTAAGTTGAAACCTTTTTTTCCTGCGGGAACCAAAGTTGAAACCTTCATATCATCACAGTATAATTTATTAAAATTATGCGTACATATAAACAAATCCAGAAGGATTGATAGCAATGCCAGAAACAATTCAACTTCGTCTTGCCGACATGTGGGACATCCTTCATCCGGCTCCACCTGCCATGCAGCAATATTGAGGGCACAACTGCAGGGAAAGATTCACCCCAGTCATTGCACCGCAGTAGTAATGACTAGTGAGTGATCAAATCACAGAGCCCCATGATAACCCACAAGTGTAGGGGATCGCAACAGTTTTCGATAAGTAAGAGTGTCGAACCCAATAAGGAGCTAAAGGTAGAATAAATATTCCCTCAAGTTCTATCGACCACCGATACAACTCTACGCACGCTTGACGTTCGCTTTACCTATAACAAGTATGAAACTAGAAGTACTTTGAAGGTGTGATAGGATAGGTTTGCAAGATAATAAAGAACACGTAAATAAAAAGTAGGGGCTGTTTAAATAAAGATGCAATAAAGTAAATAAAGCGAGTGTGGAAAAGTGGTGGTAGGAGTTGTGAAATTGCCCCTAACCAACTGACTACATTACTAGACCGATAATCACTATTGCAATTCTATTTGAGGGAGAGGCATAAGCTAACATACTTTCTCTACTTGGATCATATGCACTTATGATTGGAACTCTAGCAAGCATCCGCAACTACTAAAGATTCATTAAGGTAAAACCAACCATAGCATTAAAGTATCAAGTCCTCTTTGTCCCATACGCAACAACCTACTTACTCGGGTTTGTGTTTCAGTCACTCACGCAACCCACTATAAGCAAATCATGAACGCATTGCAACACCCTACATCAAGAATCCCTCATGCTTGTGCAACACGGAGGGCACCATAGGACAGCACCAATAATAAAACATGCAACTCAAACCAATCATAGCAATTCATCAATCACAGATAGGACAACGAAAATCTACTGAGACATCATAGGATGGCAACACATCATTGGAAAATAATATGAAGCATAAAGCACCATGTTCAAGTAGAGGGTACAGCGGGTTGCGGGAGAGTGGACCGCTGGATATAGATGGGGGAAGGTGATGGAGATGATGGTGAAGATGGCGGAGGTGTTGGTGAAGATCGCGGTGATGATGATGGCCCCCGGCAGCGCTCCGGCGCCACCGGAAGCAAGGGGGAGAGAGGGCCCCTTCTTCTTCTTCTTCCTTGACCTCCTCCCTAGATGGGAGAAGGGTTTCCCCTCTTGTCCTTGGCTCCCATGGCTTGGGAGGGGCGAGAGCCCCTCCGAGATTGGATCTAACTCTCTGTTTCTGCATTCTCTGTTTCTTCCCCTTCACCGTTTCCTTTATATCTGGAGATCCATAACTCCGATTGGGGTGAATCTTTTGCCCAGATTTTTCTCATAAAATTATCTTTCTTGCGCCAAAAGAAGAGCGTTAACCGCCTCCAGTGTGGCCCAAGAGAGCCCAGGGCGCGCCTGCCTCCCTGGGGCACGGCCCCCTGTCTCGTGGCTACCCCGGACACTGTTTCGCGTTGATTTTACTTCCCAAAAATCATAAATATTCCAAAAAAAATCTCTATCAGTTTTTATCCCGTTTGGACTCCGTTTGATATTGGGTTTCTGCGAAACAAAAAACATGCAACAGACAGGAAATAGCATTGGGCACTGGATCAATATGTTAGTCCCAAAAATAGTATAAAAAGTTGCCAAAAGTATATGAAAGTTGAAGAATATTGGCATGGAACAATCAAAAATTATAGATATGATGGAGACGTATCACCCCACCTTCACCACAGTAAGTTGCTCGGACGAAGCGACCATCATTTCTCTATTCCTTGAATCTGCTGGTACTCCCATATTCCCAGAGTAATAAGTTGCTCGGGCGAAGCAACCATCACTTCACCTTTCCCACAATAAGTACTAGTACCTCCTTTTTTTACTCTAGAAACAACCACACGCGAATATTGGCGGTAGCAGCATAGCAATTGAATCAAAAATCGAAACCAACCAATGAACTACTACTAATGGTGAGCGTTTGCTAGTACGTATCATGTACTCTGTCTGTCCATGTATATAGGGCTTAATGCGTTTTCCGAGACTAACTTTGGCCCTGTTTGGATCTATGGGTTAGAGTTAGTTTGAGCTAGTTGGGGCTCAAATAGCCATAAAGTATCCAAACATGAGGGTTAAATTGGAGCAAGTTAGACTTGTTCGGTTCAACCGCCTCCCTAGGTGTTTGGAGAGGAATTGGCCAGCGCGAGGCGGTTCTATAGATGGGCAGGCGACTTGTCAGCAAAAGTTTCTCCTCGTGCTGCAAGCCACCGCGCACGCGTTGGCAAGGGAGAAGGCATAGAAAGCAATCTTATCATCGTTCTGCGAGTTGACGGGGCACATCAAAGTTATTTAGTACGTACTCTCTCCAAAAAAGGGCTGACCATGTCATGGCTACCATCCCGTGCTCCATCGTTGAGTATGTGCACTATTCACATGCCATCGAGGAGAAAAAATATTGCGTAGTAGGTGCCATCGAAGTGCACGAGTCACTTACGCACTGATTATCTGATTGTCTCCATTTTCTTGCATGACATGTGCACCTTGATGCTAGATGTCTCGCGTGTTGGCAAAAGGATGAACAAAGCTCACGTCAAACAAAAGAGTGGAAGAACATAGATTCCCGACGACTGAGAAGGAGCAAGGAACCTTGTGGTGGAGCATCTGCACTCATAATATTTTATATTATTCAGCAATATCAAATCAACTAATCATCTGTACAGTGGACTGGAAGAGTACGAAACACGGTAGCCCAGTGTAGTTACATCATACTACATGGCTAACCCACACTATCACTATATTTCTTGGCTTCCGGCACCTAGCTCTAGTAGTCCACCAACCCGTATCGCTTCTTGCTCCTCGTCTCTCTCAAAGTGTGGCGGGCTGGCGCTTTTGCCGTCTATTGAGGTCGGTTAACTCATCACATGTTAGCAACATGCCAAGAGCATTCGAAAAAAATATTGTACTCTATTGTTATGCCAAGAAAAGGAAGCGCTTTGACCGGCGGACCAAACGAGACAAGCGTGCCGTGCCATGAGTGGGTCCAGTTTCTCGTTTTGAACTCATTTAGAACACTTGGTTTTGACTATTGATAAGATTTTATATAGGGCCTAATGTATTCTTCGAGGATGCCTTTGACTATTGATAAGATTTTATATAATTTGGAAATTATATCATTCGAAGATCCTTTCACGTTCCGTTAAAAAAAAGATCCTTTCACGTACGAATTTGACTGTATGCTTTGAGCAACTTGCATGTCCTATACTGCTCTTGTTTGGATACTCTAACTTAGCTAGAGGTTAGACTAACACATGACTAACCCTGAACTAATTGTAGACAAAGAGGTGTTTGGGTGACAGGGTTAGATTGACAATAAATGCACTTGCTGGAGAGAGAAAAGTGATTTTTCAGTGGGCCCAATGAGAACTGTCTCCAATTAGCACCTCTTGGGTGGGATAGTTTTTTTGGTGGGTCGGTGCAACTTGCTCCAATTTCACCCTCATGCTTGGATACTTTAGGGCTATTTGAGCCCCAATTAGCTCAAACTAACTCTAACCCATGGATCCAAACAGGGCAAAGTTAGTCTCGAAAAACGCATTAAGCCCTATATACATGGACAGACGGAGTACATGATACGTACTAGCAAACGCTCACCAGTAGTAGTAGTTCATTGGTTGGTTTCCATTTTTGATTCAGTTGTTGTGCTGCTACCGTCCAATATTCGCGTGTAGTTGTTTCTAGAATAAAAAAAAGGAGGTACCCCTACTTATGTTACTCCCACTATGCCCATCCTAAGGTTAGTAGGTGACCTTGCGCTTGGCTCTTCGCCTCTTCCAGAAGTCGAACAATAATGATGGTACTACAGTAGTACTTCTGGCAATCTGACACCAAATGAACTGCTGCACGTCCACCACTTGTAAGCAAAAGTTTCTCCTCGTGCTGCAAGCCACCGTGCACGCGTTGGCGAGGGAGAAGGCGTAGTAATCAAGCTTCTCGTCGTTCTATGAGTTGACAGGACACATCAAAGTTATTTAGTACATACTCTCTCTAAAAAAGGCTGACCATGTCATGGCTACCATCCCGTGCTCCGTCGTTGAGTACATGCACTATTCACGTGCCATCGAGGAGAAAAAATATTACGTAGTAGGTGCCATCGAAGTGCACGACTCACTTACGCACTGATTATCTGATTATCTCCATTTTCTTGCATGACACGTGCACCTTGATGCTAGATGTCTCGTGTGTTGGCAAAAGGATGAACAAAGCTCATGTAAAAAAAGAGTTGAAGAACATAGATTCCCGATGACCGAGAAGGAACAAGGAACCTTGCGGTGGAGCGTCTGCAAGGAATCTTGCACATTTTCCCCTGTTTTTTGCCGCCTGCCCACCTATAAACAAATAAAAGAACATGAACTCTTTGCTAAGCACTAGAGACGATACATCAGGATGCTAAGTTGGAGTTGTTTTATAGTTTATATTGATAACCACACAAGAAGTCACACATGTACAAGGCACATGCAGCCACGCCAACACACTAACTCATGCAGATCTAACTCATGCACATACGCGCACAACATGGAGTACACAACACACGTACACAACACATGCATGCACACACACTCGACTGCAGAATGCATGTGAATAACACATGCATGCGCACACACTCGGCTGCATGGAGGCGTGCGTCATCTGCGGAAACGTCTGGTTCTTCGTGCTATGGCAAAGCTCGCACACAACAGCGCCTACGCATCTCTTGCAGCACCTCTTTGCCATCGTTGCTCAATGACTAGTCGGAGACGAAGACGACCGCAGCCTCGGCCTTAGAGCTAGCACCAATGGAAAAGCATGCATGCTGCACGCACACGAGCACGTACGGAGTGCCCACGACGTGGTGCATCCCCAGTAACCTCTACTCGTTCTGCGCACATTGTCTATCAAGGCGGCTGCATGCCTAATGATGATGTGGGTGAGATCTTCTAGGACTCAGATGATGACGAGGAAAATTATGAGACTACCCACAATGGGAGTAACATAGGTAGTAACATCACACATGTCTAGATAAAGTAGATGATGTGGTAAGCAATAAATGAAGAAAGAGAAGAAAGTAATAACATCACACATATCAAGGCAAGATGTGTCTATAGCCTAATAAATGAAGTGTTGCATGTTCCCACACATATGTTACTACAGAGGTAGTAACATAGACTGGTAACATGAGAATGTTACTAGTCTATGTTACTGCCCATTGTGGCTAGTCTGAGGGGGGGGGGGTCTCCAACAGTGTTCCTCGGCTCACACCTCTTGCATCACGGTGGTCGAGCTTGGAGTCATTCATGTGTTACACGTGGCATCTCAGATCTGGACACAAGGTGACGTACACCGTCAAGGTCCATGGTCAAGGGGGTGCTAAGTACTAAGTGCTTAGATGTGCTTAGATGAGGTGCTAAGTGCATTAAACGGCTTAGCAACTCAAGTCTCCAATGCATAGGTGCTTAGTTTGTTATTGCTAAGCTTGCTTCATTTAATTAGCTATAGACTCAAACTGTTTTTCCATCGTTTCTTCCTGGGGTCACCAAACTAGTCTCTCTCTTCTTAATTAACTTGCCACATCATATGTTATGCCTACGTGGCAGGCTTCGCAGCTACACATGGTGGAGCACTGGGAGAGGCCAAGGCTGGTCATAGTGGGGAGTAACTTATACTGTAACATATTACTATGTTACTCTAAACATCTCTATAAACCGGAAAGGAGGGAGTAGTAACATAGACTAGTGTCATATGCATGAAACTACTAGTGAGTATGGGAGCACATGATATTTCCCCGTCCGGACCGATTCCAAGTTGGCTTCTCACCTTCTTGGCCAAACAAAAACCCGTCCCCCCTCCCGCGTGCGCTTCCCGCCGGCGCCAGCTGAGCACGCCGCTCCACATTGATGGCAAGTCAGGGCGATGCGACCTCTCACTGCTTCCATCGTTGAAGCGGCGCGCCGACCGAGGGCATCGCCCGCTGCACGCCCCGCATTTCAGACTACACAGTGGAGAGTAACTTTAGAGCAAGTACTATAACTAGATGACATAAGCAGGCTATAAGGATTTAAATATAGTATTTTTGCTTAGTTGAAGGAGAGAGAAGAGAGAGAAGAGAAGCGGGTTGTAAACTTGTAGCCGGTTGTAGCAGGAGCTCCAACATACTTTGTGAGACAAAAGGTGGGGCCATTATTAATGATATAGTATTATACTAAAGGGACTAACTATTGTACTAGCAGGCTATTAGGTTGGTACTAGATGATGTGTCAACTTCATATAGCCGGATGTTGGCTATACTATTAACCATGCTCTAAGTGTGGTGTGAGTGGGACTAAAGTTTAGTACCATACTGCTAGGTGGGTGTGAGTTGCACCACTTTATAATGTGATCTATTCCAGCATTTGCATGAGCATGATAATAGGAAACCTACACACGCGCTCTTCGGGAATGAGCCTGTCCAAGGACAAAAGCTATCCACATGAGTTTTCCGTTTCAGATCTCATTAGCACTCTTGATTTTGAAGACAAGGCGAGAGCAAAAGACACACGTGCTCGGGTCGCTGAGGGAGCTTCTAGTGCCCACATGGTACACGAGAAGAACTTCCAGCCCAACCAGCCCGAAAACAACAAGAACAAATCTCAGGGGAAAGGCAAGTTTGATGCAAAGAACAAGCCGTCACATTCTACCAACTTCAAGAAGAATTCTCATAACGGGAAGGGATACAAACCTCAATTTTGGTAGCACCGCACAGAATTTATATGGCTGCATCTACCTGCTGTCAGCTCACCTCATGGTGCTCCAGGTATTCCTACATTCATAACTAGGTACAATGACCACAGCAAGATGAAATAAGCTTATTCGTAAGTTGACTTGCTGATTACAGTGCGGAACGATCCTGTCATGTGTGGAGGAGCAAACAAGCAGTGCAGTCGAAGGTGGAAATCAACCAATGACTTATGAAATTATATATAATCTTCCTCAGGCAGGTCAGTATCCCCTTCGTTCAGATGATCATGTTTTTTCATGCCGAGCTATTGATATGTGTACTGTTTTGCAACACCGTTTAAGTATAGCTATTGTTTTCCTATCTTTTCAGATCCAGGACAATGAAGATGATTTCAGGGGAACTGCACAATATGGACTCATGTTGAGTCATCTCTATTGCCTCATGTGTTTGCTGCAAATGTGTCAGCATCAATTGCAAGATGAGGCAGCTTGCTAGCTGTGGAGTTGCCAACATGCTCAAAGTGCTCGCAACATTGATAAGAAACAAGCATGCCCATGAAATTAATGCATGCATAGGGAGGCCCTTTGCTCAGAGAAGCATTGACCGATTTTCTTTATTTCCACACCTTCTCACAACTTTGTATTGGTTATAGTATGGTGAATCATCGAGATGCATAAACATGCTGAACTTTTGTTCTTCTGAATGTTAGTATGCATACCGTATCTTCTGAAGCTTAGTTTAATGTGAGTGTCTGCATCCAGTACCACATCCTCTAATTTGGTGGATGCCAAGTTGAATTTTTTTACCGATGAGTAGCCATAAGCTGGAGGCATCTCTTTTTTTCTTTTGAATGGGCAATAAGCTGGAGAGTGTCTCGGGCTGCCTCTAGCACAAGGCCCTCTAGTATGAAACACGGGCAGCCGATTAGGCCGATACAAAAGCCTATCCATCTTAAAGCCCATTTGTTTTTGTTTTTTTGCGAGGAGAAAGCCCATATTTCTTGAAGAGGGGGCGATCCTAGAAAAAACCCTCCTTCCTCCTCGCTTCCACTTATACTCCCTCCGTCCGGGTTTATTAGGCCCATGAGCCAATTGCTAAGACCAAGAAGATGCACACAAAGAAAATAAATCTCCTTAATTTACTCCATAACCACCCTATTAAATAGGCCTAGTAACAAACCAAGCGCATGTAGTGGCCGGCGGGCACATGCATCCTGCATGCATGGCCAATCAGCCAAGTCCATGTGCCAGCTCCAATGCAGCAGCGCAAAAGAAGAGAGCGATTCTTGGGAAAAAGCGAGTAGTTAGTGCAGCGGGCCTTATAAACACAAACAACTCACTCTCCCGCTTTCGTCTCCCCCAACTCCTCCTGCTCCCCATCTTCCTCACTCGTCCAGAAAACCCCTGTTCACCTTCTTCCTCACTCGTACAAAAAACGCCTGCTCCTCTTCTTCCACTCCTACAAAAATCACCAGCCCTCCTTCTTCCCCACTCACACTGCCAGTAGGCTCGTCTCTGGCTACTCTGCTCAAACCCGTGAGCTCGGCGCGACGCCCACAAGGAAAATGGAGTCGGCTGGCCCCAGCGCCAAGAAGATGAGGCTCCCTCCAGGGGCGACGTCGGTTGTAGATCCCGCACACGGCAGCGCGGGGAGAAGCAGCGAGCCCCCCCACCACCCGAATCTGTGGAACCGGTAGAATCTCCGGTGGACTACATCAGCGATCTCCCGGACGTCATCCTTGAGGAGATCATCTCGCTTCTCCCCACCAAGGATTGCTATCGCACACAAGTCCTCTCAACTCGGTGGCGCCCTCTATGGCGCACCGCGCCCCTCAATCTCGACTGTCGTCAGATATCTGTCCTTCCTGAATTTGATCTCCTCAGAGCCATCATCTCCTATCACCAGTAGGACCCCATTCAACGCCTCTGCATCCCGACATGCTACCTGTTGTCCATACCCGGCACGGTGGACGCTTGGCTGACATCCCCAGAATTCGAAAAACTCTAGCAGTTTGAGTTGTACCATTACCACAAAAGTTTCATACCACGAACACACCAAGAATTCGTGCCCACACCACCGTTATCCATCTCGCGGTTTTCCTCCTCTTTCCACACTGCCACCTTTGCCCGGTGCCATCTACCAGACGATCTGGTACAAATGCTTCGACTCCCACTACTAAAAAAACTTTCACTTGTGGTGGTTTATTTGTCAGAGGCCTCACTGCACAGCACCGTCCACTCCAGTTTCCCTGCCCTGGAGCGCTTGCTGATTGTTTTGGGAATAGAAATCCCTATCAATTGTCTCCAAATTAAAGTCGCCTCACCTTAAAAGCATTGGAATTTGTTTTGAAGGAAAACACCTCATCATCGAAGACGCCCCTTCACTTCAAAGGTTTATCCTTGATGATTGTTATAAACCTTCACAAATAACTATCGTCTCTGTGCCAAACTGGAGACTTTGGGTGTAATTCGTGACCCGTTTAATGATCACAAGAAGTTGGTGTTTGGCTCCTCACTTTTTCAGGTACCGTATATTATCATCTACACATTAGTAATCATAAGCTACATTTTTCATTTGTGCGCATAAGTTTTATATCATCTTGGAGTACACTTTGGGTACTAATATTATGTTATATGCTCAATGAAGAGTTCGGCCATTGATAGCCTATCAATGCTGCTGGATTCTGTCAAGATCTTATATATCAGAATGTTTATTTTTGATCTGAACATAATTATTGGCTTGTTGCGATGCTTTCGATCTCTCGAGATTTATATATAGAGGCGATGATTTCATGCACATTGAAAGCCCGTATATATTGTACTAGAATTAACCGTTCAGCTGTCATTCTTTCAACATACTCTTTTTTTAGACCTTAACTGTTTTCAATCTTCATGTCTACTTAGGCACAACCACATGGAGCAAAACATATAACCAATCGGTGGCGTAATAAGCACCAGGATATTCTCAGTTCTCATGACATTCGTTTGAGGACAATAACGATGGAAGGATATGCATCCAACCAGGCAAACAGAAGCTTTTTTACATTCTTCCTGTTGAATGCGAGGTTACTATTGTCCATCAGGCTTAAGTTTTACCGCAAGAGATTTCTCATGGGCGGACACATTGAACAGCAAAAAAAGAAGTTTCAGGTGGACAAATGGGCTTCTAAACGTGCTCGACTTCTATTTACAACAAGTTGTAGTCATCCTGAAATAATTTTTTATAGGATGTCGATTTTATGGATCAGACCGATCCATTTGTTTGTGACTGCGAAAAAAAGTGGTTGGGTTAGTTATTACTGCCATGTCCAATCTGGGTTTTGTCTAAAAATTTGATGAAGAATTAATCCTTGGGCTTTTTGTACCATTTGTAAGCTTGACTTGCATATTGTTGCCATCGTACTCCCCTCCACCTGCCACTACACTGCCGCATCTTCCATGGCTTCTGTTCGTTCCTGTCCGAGGCCTCGCCATCGTTCTCTGCCTTGGTTCGCTCCCTGTGCCCGCCGCCGTCTGGGGTTGTCAACATAGTCAACAACCAAGAGGAATCAGGAGATGACTATACGTGGAGAGGCTGACAGTAGGGACCCACCAGGGTCATTGCATTATGCAAGCAGGTGCCGCGTTATTACAAGCCAAAAAAATACTTCCTCCTAATTGTTTGACAACTAGGTCCAACGCCATTTTCAATGTAGCCAATAAACGAGAAAATTACACAACAAGCGGATAACACCAGGGACCTAGCAGCTCACCCAGTTGTTTTTTAGTTTTAGAGACGGAGCTCAACTGCGCGCTGTGTGGGGGCTGTGGCCCGTCTATCCCACGCTTGCGCTTTTATTTAAGCACATGACGAGCCCAGTTGATATATTTTTCTTTCTGAAAATGGCTAGCCCAGTTCTTTTTTTTGGAGAATACCAAAACCGAGGCCTACTTGCTTTTCTCAGCCCTGCTGGGCTGCAAATCTTTCAAGACGAGGAGGGATGTAAGTAGTAAGAAATGGGCTTCCCCAGAAAATGGGCTCTAAGTTGTAAGAAATGGGATGTAAATTTTTAAACCAAAGACAACCGGCAATTACATTAAATATCATTTTTTTTTCTGGATTTCTCTACTCTCTACTCTTATAAAAACCAAAGCCAACTCGCAATTGCATTAAAATATCATCTTTTCTCCCACAAGATAAACTACTCATACAAATGCATCTTCATGTTCCGTGCAACGAACAGGCATCTTGCTAGTTAAGATTTTAAATTTCATTCATTTTTTTGCGGAGAAATGTTTTTTGAATTTTATTTTGATATAATTTTTTAAAATTATTTTTACTGTGACTCGAAATTTTGTGATTAAAAGAGTTCGGGCCCCGCCGAGATATGCAAAATTTTGTTGAATTTTTTAGCAGTGCCCAGAATATATGGTCTCTAATGCTAATAAAAAGAACATGGGCTTCAAATATCCTTAAGAATTAGAAAATGGGCTGTAAATTATTAAAAATAATGGCTAATGGGCTATATGATGTTTTCCACAAATTTGGAGGCTGACTTCTGGGCCTACTAGGTTGACGATGACATTGTCCTAATTTTTTTTTTGACGCGTACGCAAGGCTTTGTCAACTTAGTCAACACAGAGCAATAATTGTTGGATGTCCATCCAATGGCCTCCGTGCTTCTTCAATCTCTGATCTTCCTGCTCTAGCCGCCGAAACCAGCGCCGGCGGGACTGCCTGCTCCCTCCTCCCGTCGCTGGTTGTGCTGCCGCTAGGCCATCCCTCTACCCATCCACACATCCTATTATTTTCCGGCGATGTCAGCCTCACCCCGCAGCCGACCAGTCAGCGCTCGTACTCCCCTCAGCGTGGGCATCCACTGCGGTGGATTCGCCGGCTCCTGGTTTGTCACGCCCAATATGTGACCCTATCCAAAAGGAACTCGAAGGTCCCACCAAGGATAGACCCGCATATTGAAATGCTTTTGCAAGGTGGATATCATTACATCAACATTACATAATAGATGGGGATACATACATAAGGCATACAATGCCACACGAATACAACATCACAATACATAATAGCATCACAATACATAATAGCATCATCCGTCTACGGATGAATCACAAACAGAAACTCAAACGAAATCCACCCTGCTAGCCCAGGCTGCTGACCTGGAACCTATCCCCTGATCGAAGAAGCAGAAGAAGAACTCAATGCAAGCAAGCATCGCTCTCGCGTCATGATCATCGCATAACTTCTACCTGCAACTGTTGTTGTAGTAATCTGTGAGCCACGAGGACTCAGCAATCCCATTACCATGGGTATCAAGACTAGCAAAGCTTAATAGGAAAGGAAGGGGTAAAGTGGTGAGGCTGCAGCAGCGACTAAGCATATATGGTGGCTAACATACGCAAATAAGAGCGAGAAGAGAGCAAGCGGAACGGTCGTCAACTAGTAATGATCAAGAAGTGATCCTGAACTCCTACTTACGTCAAACATAACCCAGAAACTGTGTTCACTTCCCGGACTCCACCGAGAAGAGACCATCACGGCTACACACGCGGTTGATGCGTTTTAATTCGGATCTGGTGTCAAGTTATCTACAACCGGACATTAACAAATTCCCATCTGCCTATAACCGCAGGCACGACTTTCGAAATATTATACCCTGCAGGGGTGTCCCAACTTAGCCCATGACAAGCTCTCGCGATCAACGAAGGAATAGACCTTCTCCCAGGAAGACCCGATTAGACTCGGAATCCCGGTTTACAAGACATTTCGACAATGGTAAAACAAGACCAGCAAGACCGCCCGATGCGCCGACAATCCCGATAGGAGCTGCACATATCTCGTTCTCAGGGCAACACCGGATGAGCAATCCGTACAACTAAAACCAGACCTCAAGTTTCCTTGAGGGGGCGCTGCAAAGGGCTCTAGTTCGGACCAACACTTAGACAAGCACTTGCCCGGGGGGGGCTGTAATAAAGATGACCCTTGGGTTAATTACTCCCAAGGGAAAAGTAGGTGGTGGTGAGGCAAATGGTAAAACCAAGGTTGGGCCTTGCTGGAGGAGTTTTATTCAAAGCGAACTGTCAAGGGGGTCCCATAAATCACCCGACCGCGTAAGGAACGCAAAATCCGGGAACATAACACCGGTATGACGGAAACTAGGGCGGCAAGGGTGGAACAAAACACCAGGAAAAAGGCCGAGCCTTCCACCCTTTACCAAATATATAGATGCATTAATAATATAAGAGATATTGTGATATCCCAACCCAAAATCCTGTCCACCATGGAGCAATCTTCAACTTCACCTGCAACTAGCAACGCTATAAGAGGGCTGAGCAAAGCGGTAACATAGCCAAACAACGGTTTGCATAGGAAAGGTGTCAAAGGTTAGAGGTTCATGGCAACATGGGAGGCTTGAAGAGCAACAGATAGGTAACGCAGCATAGCGATGGAACGAAGCAACTAGCATAGCAATGATAGTAGTGAGATCCAGGGTAGCGGTCATCTTGCCTGAAATCCCGCAAGGAAGAAGAACGAGTCCATGAAGAAGACGAACGGGAGCAGTCGAACGAATCCTCACAATCGCAACATTACCGGAACTAAGAAGCAACACTGGAAAGAAACAAACAACATGGTAAACACACAAGCATAAACATGGCATGGTGCACAAACAAGTATGATGCATGTCCGGTTTAATGAGGCATGGCATGGCAATTTGCAACAAACAATACTACAAGTTAAATGGAGCTCAATATGCAACGAGTTGCATATTGACGAAACACCACATCGAGTTATTTAGTTCTCTCTCGGTTTTGTACCCAACAATATTAAATGTTGTTAAACATGGCAAGAGGTGAAACATAATGAAACTACCTATCTAGGCAAGTTTAAATGAGGCCAGAAACAACAAACAATAATTCCGGAAAATCCCCATGTGCATATTTTAGATTTGGTCCTGTTCTGCCCTAAACACAATTTTATTGTTGTTAAACAGGAAAATAAAGTGCACCATGTTAAACTAGGTATTTTTCCACCCCATTTACATATAAAGTTTAATTAATTCCGAGCTACGGTTATTTAGTTATGAAATAAATCATTTTAGCATGGCATTATGCAAAATAAACACAAACAGCATGTTAAACATTTTTAACATAGATGAAAGTGGCATATTATTAATCTACACAATTTTCTGAGCATTTTACATATATAAAACATTATAATATGAAGCATGGTTGAGGAGTTATTAAATGCATGAACATGAGGGACTTTTCTATAAAACTGTAAATCCTCGGATAATGTTAAAATCGCAGCAGCAGGGAAAAAAACCAAAACAGGCTGAAACTAGCTGGCCCGACAGGTGAAAAAAAACAAGAGGGGCGCTGGGGGGCTGCTCACCCTAGGCCAAGGCCCGGTCGGTGGAAGAGGTAGGGCAGGTGGAGCTAGCTGGGCCGAGGCGAAGCCAGCCCAGGTACGACCCTCGCGCTGGCGCTGGTCAACGCGCGCAGGGAGCGTCGTCCTCCCAAACCAGAGGATAAGCGAGGCGGCGGTCTTGGCGACGAGCGGGGCGGCGTCCAGAGGGCCGGCGGACGACGGGGATAGGGGGATCCGGGCGCTCCTGCCCGGATCTGGCCGGAGGCGGGGCCGGACGACGAACTACGGCGACGGGCAGCGGCGCGAGGCACTGCGGGAGAGAGAGAGTTGGTGAGGGGAGATGAGGACCATGGCAGCGGCGACATTCGAGGATGGGGCAGAAGATCTGCAGCAGCGGAGGATGGACGGATCCGGCGGAGGCGGCTCCCGGACGGCGGCGGCGACGGCCGACGAGGAGGAGGTCGGGGCACAGGGGCGAGCGAGCTCAGGCGCGAGGCGAAGGGAGCCAGGGCGAGCGGCGGATGGCAGCGGGAGCTCGAGCCTGATTCGGCCCTGCGGCGGGCCGCGAATGGGCCTTGCGGGCCACGGCGGTGGAAACAGTGGCAGGGGCGATGCGGGAACATGTGGCAGCGCCTGGGTGGCTGCGGCGACGCTGGAGGGCGAGGTGGCACGCGGGGAGTGGCTGAAGGGCGTGGCGGCGGCGCGGCCAAGTGGCGCGGGTGGAGTGGGGCGGCGCTGAATCCGAGGAGGGGGAAGGCTAGAGGTAGGTGGAGGGGGTTAGGCTGCCCAAAATGGACAAGGGGTGTCCATATATAGCAAAATTGCTAGGGTTTGGGGGGTTTCTGCTCCGTTTTCGGACATCGGATCTCAATCCAACGGTCTGGAGCGGAGGAGGTTAGATAGGTGGGCAAGAAGGGGTTAGTGGGCTGAGAGAAGAGAAGAGGAAAGCAGCCCGGCAGGGTTTTCGGAGACCGAAAACGACCGACGATAGACCGGCTATATTGCGGTTGTAGGTTTAACGGTTGGGCTGTCAAATGGACTCTGAATGCGATGAAACTTGGCAGGCGGCCTGTCTACACTATAATAAGACCGCACGACAAGTTGCAACCCATTCCGAGAACATTTTTATGCCACTTATAAAATAATATTTCGGAGGTGCCGCGGGCGCCTGCGAGTGTGTCTGGGCTCGGAACGGACAACAGAGAGAACCGGCAGAACCCCAACGGATGCAAGTTTTATGAAAACATATGGATGCGATGCACATGATGCTATGAGATGAGATGCATAACAAGAACAAAATGCAAAACAAACGACAAAACCCAACCACGAAGGAAATATCATATAGCATCTCCGGAAAAGGCAAGAGTCGGAGTTACGAATATGGAAAATTGTATCCGGGGCGTTACAACACTCCACCACTATGAGAGGATCTCGTCCCGAGATCTAGGATGGCACTGGAGGGAAAACGGAAGAGGAAGAGAAGAGGTAAAGCTAAGTTGCTTCTTCGACAAACGAGTGAAACCATGAACCTTGAGAGGTTGAGCAATTAGAGAAGAACGAGATTGCAAACAATCCGTTAGAAAAGAGGAACGAGGAACATTACGATAACTTGAAGGTTGCAAAGACATGAATCAAGAGTTTAATTGACAAGATAGGGTTCAAAACCACTCCGGTTACAACAAGATGAGAGAGGAAGAATTCAGGTAGCACTCCGGTTGAACATGGAAGGAATAGAACATGAACTTGAGAAGATGGGAAGATACTTGATGAAATCAACAACACACTGCCTCTGGAACTATTGAAAGAATGGCATAATGGGTGAGAAGGATTTCAGACAGCACTCAGGTTGGAAAGGGAGGCAAAACTTGATAAGATGAAAAAAAAACTTGAAGAGATGACACAACACTCCGGTTAAATGGAGAAGCAAGGACAAGAACATGATCTTGACCAAACGCGGGAATGGGTGAGGAGAGCAACATCGCAATGACTCTGGAACGAAAGAATAGAAGTTAGACCGTTGGGATAAAGGGACGGAGAAGAAAATGACAATTTCTACCGCAAATGAACTTGGAAAGCATCCTTGCAAAGAAGGATTGAACGGAGTTGTTGGAAAACCAACAACAAAAAGAATAAGCTTGTAGTGGGCTTATGGAAAACTTCTCACAATTGAGGCGAAATTCTGCCAGTACGGAAACAAATAATAGAAATGATAACACCAACGAGATGAAAAACTTCTTCCACCGAGATGATTGAGAGATAACTTGGACCATTGATAATCACCACAATAGCAACATTCCTTAGGGAAGGCTTTAGGTGAAATATGACACAAGATAACTCCAACAAAGAGATTGATGGATTTAAAATACCTCATTCTTGACAACAATATGAATCATGAAACATGAAGGAAATTGTCAAGAGTGACATAACACCACCTAAAATGATAAGATAGAATGAATTGCACTTTGAAATGCAAGATGAAGAATACTTGAGCTCCTCAAAACAAAACATGTGTTGAGAACCATGTTTATTTTTGAGTATAGCTTGACGGATCATAACTTCGAGAGAAATCTTGAAGAACAATTGAAGAATGAAGAGAATCCTTGATGAACCACCATGTAGAGCCTCAATGAAGAACTCCGGTAATAAAAGGATGCTATAAAGAAAGAGAAGTTGAAAACACAAGGTGAAGCCTTATGATGATTTAGATGGAGCTACGAAATGAGATAAAGCGGAAAACTTGGAACTCCGGAAAATAAAAGAATTGAATCACTTCGAGGAAATAAGAATAAGATTTATTGTATGCTTATCCTTCACCAATTTAAATTGATGACAGGCAACAGATTTGGCATACTACTTATTCTCGTAGAAAGGATTAAGAGAGATATAGCGCAAACTTAAGGAAGGTCTTAAACGAACCACCGGTAGGATTGGAAAGAACGAATGAATCTATATGATAATGGAGGAAGAGAAATCTTGAACAAACCGCCGTAAGAATTGAAAATGAATGAAGTAAAGGGGTGAATCACCGGTAAGAATTAGAGAACGAATGAAGATACTTGAGGGAATTTAGATACATGACAACGCAGAGATCCCGAGCTGATTAGATAATACTTGAACGATGCACCGGTATGATTTGGATAACGAGAGCTAAAATGTGAGGACGAAGAATTATGACATGATGGCCTTTGGAGGAAAGAAATGGAAACAACTCATGAAATGCTCCGGATGGTAAGAAAAGAATTGTCACAATCAAAACAATTGTGAGAGGATGACATAAGCTAGACCTATGAATCTTCAAGAGAACGGACCAAGATTTAGAGGAAACACTTCTTCGGTCTTCACATGTTGAGAATGATGATGAGAACCACCATGAATTGTTGAGATCGGAACGAAAATTGGAAAGGTTGAACCAACGATGAAAAGAATTTGAAAGATCTTGGAGAAAGACATATGACTGATGATAATTCATTCTTACGTCAAACTTGGGAATGAATTTGAGAATGGCTCCGGGGGGATTAGACGAGTCAGGTAAGATCATGGGAAAAGACATGTGGGTTAGGGACCACTCGAAAGAAACATCGTTGAATAATTGATTGAAAGGGGGGATTGCACCGGTTGAATTCAATGACTTGAATGAGATAACAACCTCGAAATATCTTGAACGGATTGAGAATGGAAACACAAGTCTTGTGAGATATCTTCAGCACTCCAGAACAAATGAATAGGGAGAAGTGAATGATTAAGAGCTGCACCGGTATGAAAAAGCATTTGACACGAGGAAAGGAATATGATCAACACTGAAACCTTGAAATTAATCCACCGGAAAAGAATACAAGAATGAAGATTGATGAACTTGAAGCTCGTGAGCATCTTCACGAGGGATCGCCGGATCAGAACATTGATTGAAAAGAGTGAAGATACTTCACATGAATAAATGGATACTTGATTAAAATAAATGAGTCCTTGAAGAAAAGGGTGGGAGGGCGGGAAAACAAAGGCAACTTGGGGACCGATGAAACAAACACCGTTGAGAAAACTTAGAATTGATCTTGCAAATATTGAAATGATCGGATCCACTTGAAGAGAAGCACGCTGGTTGGAAAAGAATTAACATGACGACCTCGATGATCAAGAAGGATTAGTATTCACATAGCAATATGAAAACACCGTTTAGGAAAGGTATGTATTCAACATTTGACTTTGAAGCAACTCGAATACCACAAATAAAACAAAACAAAGGATTTGGCTTGCAGAATAAGCCGGAACAAACATATGATAGAGATTTCATCCGAAGTTTTCGTGGTGGGGCCCACACGGGCTCGAGTGTACAGCACCATCATGTACAAGGCAGTGCACATGACATAGGAAGTTTCCCCGAACCAGCATAGCCAAGGGTTCTTTAAGACACAACGAGACCACTGTAAAAACGACCGTGGAAAGGCGGACCACTAGACGTCGAACCCCAATCTCATATCATGCATCTATCGAAAAGATATTCTAGGAGCTACTTGAATTCCCACCTATAAAACTCCCGAAACTTTCTGGTTATGCAATCTGGTGTTTTGGATACAGGGGAAGCAATATATCTCACCCAAACTAACAATACCTACATCCAGCTGTATCCATCCGTCAACACATAACCAAGAAACCTTCGGAAATCATGTACCTCAACCTTCGAAAAGCATCCGTTATACGAGTTATGGCAATACTCCCGAGCTCGCCCCAGTACTGGGTTATCGGGGTTATCTCACCAACAACTGCATAAAAGAGATTTTCGATGTCGGCAAATCTCAGGTATTCCAGAACTGCAACGATAAAATTGTGACGACAACACCTCAGAGCTCGACTCCCCGGGTCAAAGCCACATAAATAGACAGGAGGCACCAAGAACAATGTTCTTGTCACAAAACCATCGAAAGATTCCAAGATACCCGCGTGATCCTAAAATATTTTTAGTGAAATTTGAGGAGAGGAAAGACAAAACATCTACGTCAGGAGACCTCACCAGAGCGACGAAGGGACTGAGGAGTAAAAAGAATCCTACTCTCCGATATATATAATCCTAAGACTCAAAATAGTTTTCTTCTAGACTCAACAACGGCCAACAATCAAGGGGGCTCCTATGGTCGACCGAGGCTCTGATTACCAACTTGTCACGCCCAATATGCGACCCTATCCAAAAGGAACTCGAAGGTCCCACCAAGGATAGACCCGCATATTGAAACGCTTTTGCAAGGTGGATATCATTACATCAACATTACATAATAGATGGGGATACATACATAAGGCATACAATGCCACACGAATACAACATCACAATACATAATAGCATCACAATACATAATAGCATCATCCGTCTACGAATGAATCACAAACAGAAACTCAAACGACATCCACCCTACTAGCCCAGGCTGCCGACCTAGAACCTATCCCTTGATCGAAGAAGCAGAAGAAGAACTCAACGCAAGCAAGCATCTTTCTCGCATCATGATCATCGCATAACTTGTACCTGCTACTGTTGTTGTAGTAATCTGTGAGCCACGAGGACTCAGCAATCCCATTACCATGGGTATCAAGACTAGCAAAGCTTAATAGGAAAGGAAGGGGTAAAGTGGTGAGGCTGCAACAGCGACTAAGCATATATGGTGGCTAACATACGCAAATAAGTGCGAGAAGAGAGCAAGCGGAACGGTCGTCAACTAGTAATGATCTAGAAGTGATCCTGAACTCCTACTTACGTCAAACATAACCCAGAAACCGTGTTCACTTCCCGGACTCCACCGAGAAGAGACCATCACGGCTACACACGCGGTTGATGCGTTTTAATTCAGATCTGGTGTCAAGTTATCTACAACCGGACATTAACAAATTCCCATCTGCCTATAACCGCAGGCACAGCTTTTGAAAGATTATACCCTGCAGGGGTGTCTCAACTTAGCCCATGACAAGCTCTCGCGATCAACGAAGGAATATACCTTCTCCCAGGAAGACCCGATCAGACTCGGAATCCCGGTTTACAAGACATTTCGACAATGGTAAAACAAGACCAGCAAGACCGCCCGATGCGCCGACAATCCCGATAGGAGCTGCACATATCTCGTTCTCAGGGCAACACCGGATGAGCAATCCGTACAACTAAAACCAGACCTCAATTTTCCCTGAGGGGGCGCTGCAAAGGGCTCTAGTTCGGACCAACACTTAGACAAGCACTGGCCCGGGGGGGCTGTAATAAAGATGACCCTTGGGTTAATTACTCCCAAGGGAAAAGTAGGTGGTGGTGAGGCAAATGGTAAAACCAAGGTTGGGCCTTGCTGGAGGAGTTTTATTCAAAGCGAACTGTCAAGGGGGTCCCATAAATCACCCGACCGCGTAAGGAACGCAAAATCCGGGAACATAACACCGGTATGACGGAAACTAGGGCGGCAAGGGTGGAACAAAACACCAGGAAAAAGGCCGAGCCTTCCACCCTTTACCAAATATATAGATGCATTAATAATATAAGAGATATTGTGATATCCCAACCCAAAATCCTGTCCACCATGGAGCAATCTTCAACTTCACCTGCAACTAGCAACGCTATAAGAGGGCTGAGCAAAGCGGTAACATAGCCAAACAACGGTTTGCATAGGAAAGGTGTCAAAGGTTAGAGGTTCATGGCAACATGGGAGGCTTGAAGAGCAACAGATAGGTAACGCAGCATAGCGATGGAACGAAGCAACTAGCATAGCAATGATAGTAGTGAGATCCAGGGTAGCGGTCATCTTGCCTGAAATCCCGCAAGGAAGAAGAACGAGTCCATGAAGAAGACGAACAGGAGCAGTCGAACGAATCCTCACAATCACAACATTACCGGAACTAAGAAGCAACACCGGAAAGAAACAAACAAGATGGTAAACACACAAGCATAAACATGGCATGATGCACAAACAAGTATGATGCATGTCCGGTTTAATGAGGCATGGCATGGCAATTTGCAACAAACAATACTACAAGTTAAATGGAGCTCAATATGCAACGCGTTGCATATTGACGAAACACCACATCGAGTTATTTAGTTCTCTCTCGGTTTTGTACCCAACAATATTAAATGTTGTTAAACATGGCAAGAGGTGAAACATAATGAAACTACCTATCTAGGCAAGTTTAAATGAGGCCGGAAACAACAAACAATAATTCCGGAAAATCCCCATGTGCATATTTTAGATTTGGTCCTGTTCTGCCCTAAACACAATTTTATTGTTGTTAAACAGGAAAATAAAGTGCACCATGTTAAACTAGGCATTTTTCCACCCCATTTACATATAAAGTTTTATTAATTCCGAGCTACGGTTATTTAGTTATGAAATAAATCATTTTAGCATGGCATTATGCAAAATAAACACAAACAACATGTTAAACATTTTTAACATAGATGAAAGTGGCATATTATTAATCTACACAATTTTCTGAGCATTTTACATATATAAAACATTTTAATATGAAGCATGGTTGAGGAGTTATTAAATGCATGAACATGAGGGACTTTTCTATAAAACCGTAAATCCTCGGATAATGTTAAAATCGCAGCAGCAGGGAAAAAAACAAAACGGGCTGAAACTAGCTGGCCCGACAGGTGAAAAAAAACAAGAGGGGCGCTGGGGGGCTGCTCACCCTGGGCCAAGGCCCGGTCGGTGGAAGAGGTAGGGCAGGTGGAGCTAGCTGGGCCGAGGCGAAGCCGGCCCAGGCGCGACCCTCGCGCTGGCGCTGGTCAACACGCGCAAGGAGCGTCGTCCTCCCGAACCAGAGGACGAGCGAGGCGGTGGTCTTGGCGACGAGTGGGGCGGCGTCAAGAGGGTCGGCGGACGACGGGGATAGGGGGATCCGGGCGCTCCTGCCCGGATCTGGCCGGAGGCGGGGCCGGACGACGAACTATGGCGACGGGCGGCGGCGCGAGGCGCTGCGGGAGAGAGAGAGTTGGTGAGGGGAGACGAGGACCATGGCGGCGGCGACATTCGAGGATGGGGCGGAAGATCCGCAGCAGCGGAGGATGGAGGGATTCGGCGGAGGCGGCTCCCGGACGGCGGCGGCGACGGCCGACGAGGAGGAGGTCGGGGCACAGGGGCGAGCGAGCTCAGGCGCGAGGCGAAGGGAGCCAGGGCGAGCGGGGGACGGCAGCGGGAGCTCGAGCCCGATTCGGCCCGGCGGCGGGCCGCGGATGGGCCTTGCGGGCCGCGGCGGTGGAAACGGCGGCAGGGGCAATGCGGGAACATGTGGCAGCGCCTGGGTGGCTGCGGCGACGCTGGAGGGTGAGGTGGCACGCGGGGAGTGGCTGAAGGGCGTGGCGGTGGCGCGGCCAAGTGGCGCGGGTGGAGTGGGGCGGCACTGAATCCGAGGAGGGGGAAGGCTAGAGGTAGGTGGAGGGGGTTAGGCTGCCCAAAATGGACAAGGGGTGTCCATATATAGCAAAATTGCTAGGGTTTGGGGGGTTTCTGCTCCGTTTTCGGACATCGGATCTCGATCCAACGGTCCGGAGCGGAGGGGGTTAGATAGGTGGGCTAGAAGGGGTTAGTGGGCTGAGAGAAGAGAAGAGGAAAGCAGCCCGGCAGGGTTTTCGGAGACCGAAAACGTCCAACGATAGACCGGCTATATTGCGGTTGTAGGTTTAACGGTTGGGTTGTCAAATGGACTCCGAATGCGATGAAACTTGGCAGGCGGCCTGTCTACACAATAATAAGACCGCACGACAAGTTGTAACCCATTCCGAGAACATTTTTATGCCACTTATAAAATAATATTTCGGAGGTGCCGCGGGCGCCTGCGAGTGTGTCTGGGCTCGGAACGGACAACGGAGAGAGCCGGCGGAACCCCAACGGATGCAAGTTTTATGAAAACGTATGGATGCGATGCACATGATGCTATGAGATGAGATGCATAACAAGAACAAAATGCAAAACAAACGACAAAACCCAACCACGAAGGAAATATCATATAACATCTCCGGAAAAGGCAAGAGTCGGAGTTACGAATATGGAAAATTGTATCCGGGGCGTTACATGGTTGTTCCCTTCCCGGTCCTCGCCCTCGTGGATCGCGTTTGTGCTCTCGGCACGGCGAGATCAACATGGTCAACAAACAACAGCCATCGAAAGAGGCTGACAGTAGGGGCCCACACAAGGAAATGCCTCCTTATTACATGCATAATAATCATTCCTCCACCTGACAGCTAGGACCCATCGGAAGGGCCTCTATATTTCACGAAAAAATGTCCCCCTCCGCTGTCAGCTCGGACCCACCAACTATATCTTCGCACGCAAGGAAGTGCCTCCTTATTACGCACAAAAAAATGAATACTCCCCCTGCTAGCTGGGACCCACCATAGTGGGAGGCTGACTTGTGGGCCTACTAAGTTGATGGGGACGGAGGGCTTTGTCAACTTAGTCAATATGAACGATTCTAGCTCTAGTGACCGTACGATGTCCACCCAACGGCCATAGTGCTTCTTCAACCTCTGGTCTTCTTGCTCCGGCCGCCCAATGTAGAGCCGGTCGTGCCGCATGCTCCTCCCTCTCGTGGCCGGCTATGCTGCCACGGAGGCCACACCGCCCCCTACTATTCCCACTGCTGGCCAGGCCCTGCAGTGACGGTAGCCTCACACCGCAATCGAACCAGTGAACCGTCGTACTCCTCTCCGTGTGGGCATCCACTGCTGCGTCTTCCCCGGCTTCGCGTCATCCCCTTCCTAGGCCTCGCCGTCGTCCATCGCCTTGGTGCTCTTGGCGGGGCCTGGTCAATGTGGTCAATGAAAGACTTCCATTTATAAGAGTACTGTACGTGGAGAGGATGACAGCTGGGTCCACGGCCGCAGCAAGGAAGTGCCTCCTTATTACATGGAAAATAATGATTCCTCCACCTGACAGCAGGACCCACCGGACGGGCGACTGTATTTCGTGAAAAAAACATTTCCTCCCTGACTATTGGGACCCACCAGCTACATCTTCGCACGCAAGGAAGTGCGTCTATATTATGGGCAAAAAAATGATTCGCCCCCAGACTGATGGGACCCACCAACTACATCTTCCCACGCAAGGAAGTTCCTGACAGTCGGGACCCACCTGGTCGAAGCATACGTAGCGTTGTCATTCTGGTTGCGAACGTGTACGTACATACTGGTCGATCGGTCTGTCTGCAGGCTGCAGCAATGAACCGTAGCTGTGTAAGGAAGGGCACGTGTCGTAGTAGAGGCCCGCACGTAGCATGTCACGCAATCCCGTTAATATCGTGTACACGTACGTATAGCGGCCAGGGTGCAAGAAAGTAAATACGGCCATGTACGTACATACGGGCACGGTCTCGAACGCCTACTCGCACATACGTACGGCCAGAGCTCGTGTACATGGCTTGGTCGGAACAGAGAATCTGCGTCGTCGTCGTGTTCATGGGGAGGCAATGGAATGCGTCGTGTTCATCGGGAGGCAACAGAATACGTCGTGTTCATCAAGAGCCAAATGTCTTGGACGGAATAGCCGATCGAAACGGGGCCTGGCGTACCGTAGAATGGAGGAAACGGCCTTGTGTTCGATCGGCCACGGTCGAAACGGGATCCTGTTCATTGGGAGGGGTCTGGCATACCGCAAAACGGAGGAAACATACATCTCTTGGACCTCTGCGGTCGAAACGGGGTCCTGTTGATCGGGAGGGGTGTGGCGTACCGCAAAACGAAGGAAACGGACTTGTGTTGGAGAGCTATGGTTGAAACGGGGGTCTTATTCATCGGAAGGGGTGTGGCGTACCGCAAAATGGGACTCCACGGGATACTAGTCATCTCCATCGTCGACCTCCTCCAGCCTCCACGGGTTACTGTTCATCCACCGTCGACCTCCTCCAGCCTCCACCTACGACTGTTCATCCACGGGCTCCTGTTCATCCAGCCTCCACCGCTCCTCCACCGGCTACTGTTCAACCAGCCCTCTCCACGGGGTCCTGTTCAACCACGCCTCCACAGGCTACTGTTCATCCAGCCCTCCACCAGCTACTGTTCAACCAACCCTCCACGGGGTCGTCCTGTTCATCCAGCCCTCCACGGGGTCCTTTTCATCCACCCCAACTGGCTCGATCGGGGTCCTGTTCATCCAGAGGCAACACCACCCCAATAACGCTCATTGTTCATCAAGGGAAGGAGGCAGCCGGGTTTGATCGGCTTCAGTTAGCAGCAGTAGCGAAGGAATCACTCGGGTTCAGTTAATAGCAAGGGATTAATTGCTCGGGTTCAGTAACATAGCTAGTGCAATCGCTCGGGTTCAATTAGAGCCCAACGCCTTGCTCGGGTTCAGTTAGAGCCCAGCGCCTCGCACACGCATACGTGTACGAGAGAAACTCGCATCGCTCGGCCCCGACCACCCATCGTAACCGGGAACTCCCTGAAATTTTCCTCGCCCTCGCTTCTACCATAGTTTTTTCCATCATGGATGGCCCAGAGAATATCATGCAGTTGCGTCTCCGGCCCACCCAGGACGAAAAGCCCATTTTCTGTCATGATTATTTGTCATAGAAGTAGGAGCCTACCACATCTATGATGATACCGGGTTTTGTCACAATTATCGTCATAGAAGTGTCATAAGCATGACAGAAAAAAATTGTTCGACCCAAAATGTCACGGATGTGTCTTTTTTTGTAGTGCATGTAGTCTTGAATACGTTTGTATGTTGACTTCCGAGCTGGGCCCCAGGCCTGCTTGCCTTCCGTTGGGAATCATTGCATGGAAAACGAAAAAAATTCTATGCACACGCAATGATCTATCCATGGAGATGCATAGCAATGAGGGGAAGAGGGTGTCTATGTACCCTCATAGACTGTAAGTGGAAGCGTTTCACAATGGGGTTGATGTAGTCGAACTTCTTCGCACTTCAACCAATCAAGTACCGAACGCACGACACCTCTGCGTTCTGCACACGTATAGCTCAGTGACGTCCCTAGCCTTCTTGATCCAGCAAGACGTCCAGGTAGTAGATGAGTTCCGTCAGCATGACAGCGTGGTCACGGTGATGGTGAAGTGATCTCCGCAGGGCTTCGCCTAAGCGATACGAAAATATGACCGGGGGTGTAAACGGTGGAGGGGGGCACAACACACGGCTAGAAAATGATCTGGGTGTGCTAGGAGCCCTCCTCCCACCTATATAGAGGTCGGAGGGGGAGGGGAGAGGCCAGGGCGCGCCCTAGGGCTGGCCATCATCCCCCTAGGGGCCCTGCCTTACCATGCGCCCCCTAGGGGAAGAGACAAGGAAGTGGGAATCCTAATCCACACATTCCTTTCCCTTCTCCCCTTTCCTTCTCCTCCTTAGGCCGGTCCAAACGGGGGGCGCACCAGCACCTTGTGGCTGGTGTTTTTCCCCTCTTGGCTCATAAGGCCCATATCTTTTGCCGGGGGTGCCCGGAACCCCTTCCAGTGACCCGATAAGTACCCGGTAACCGCTGAAACACTTTCGGTGTCCGAATACCATCGTCCTATATATCAATATTTATCCCTCGGCCATTTTGAGACTCCTCGTCATGTCTGTGATCTCATCCGGTACTCCGAACAACATTCAGTCACCAAATCACATAACTCATATAATACTATATCGTCAACGGACGTTAAGCGTGCAGACCCTATGGGTTCGAGAACTATGTAGACATGACCGAGACACCTCTCCAGTCAATAACCAATAGCGGAAACTGGATGCCCATATTGGCTCCTACATATTCTACGAAGATCTTTATCGGTCGAACCATTATGACAACAAACGTAATTCCCTTTGTCCGTCGGTATGTTAATTGCCCGAGATTTGATCATCGGTATCTTCATACCTACTTCAATATCGTCACCGGCAAGTCTCTTTACTCGTTCCATAATACCTGACCTCGTGACTAACTCCTTAGTCATTTGCTTGCAAGCTTATGATGTGTATTACTGAGAGGGCCCAGAGATACCTCTTCGATACTCGGAGTGACAAATCCTAATCTCGATCTATGCCAACTCAACAAACACCTTTGGAGATACCTGTAGAGCATATTTATAATCACCCAATTACGTTGTCACGTTTGATACCACATAAGGCATTTCTCCGGTATCTAGGAGTTGCATAATCTCATAGTCGAAGGAATATGTATTTGACATGAAGAAAGCAATAACAATAAAACTGAACGATCATTATGCAAAGCTAAAAAATGGGTCTTGTCCATCACATAATTCTCCTAATGATGTGATCATGTTATCAAATGAAAACGCATGTCCATGGTTAGGAAACCTTAACCATCTTTGATCAACGAGCTAGTCTAGTAGAGGCTTACTAGGGACACAGTGTTTGTTTATGTATTGACACATGTATTTAGGTTTCGATCAATACAATTTTAGCATGAATAATAAACCTTCATCATGAATAAGTAAATATAAAATAACAACTTTATTATTTCCTCTAGGGCATATTTCCTTCAGTCTCCCACTTGCACTAGAGTCAATAATCTAGTTCACATTGCCATGTGATTAACACCAATAGTTCACATCATCATGTGACCAACACCGAAAGGGTTTACTAGAGTCAATAATCTAGTTCACATCGCCATGTGATTAACACCCAAGAGTACTAAGGTGTGATCATGTTTTGCTTGTGAGACAGTTTTAGTCAACGGGTCTGCCACATTCAGAGCCGTATGTATTTTGCAAATTTCTATGTCAACAATGCTCTGCATGGAGCTACTCTAGCTAATTGCTCCCACTTTCAATATGTATCTAGATTGAGACTGAGAGTCCTCTGACATTGTTTAACTGCATCGACGTAACCCTTTATGACGAACTCTTTATCACCTCCATAACCGAGAAATATTTCCTTAGTCTTCTTAGGTAGCTAAGGATCATTAATTTTGACCATCTCCAGTGATCTACTCCTAGATCACTATTACAACCCTTACCAAACTCATGGCAAGCTACACAACAAGTTTGTTACACAACATGGCATACTTTATAGAACCTATGGCTGAGGCATAGAGAATGACTTTCATTCTCTCTCTATCTTCTGCCATGGTCGGGTTTTGAGTCTTACTCAACTTCATACCTTACAATACAGGCTAGAACTCCTTCTTTGACCGATCCAGTTTGAACTCCTTCAAAATCTTGTCAAGGTATGTACTCATTGAAAATCTTATTAAGCGTCTTGATCTATCTCTATAGATCTTGATGCCTAATATGTAAGCAACTTCACCGAGGTCTTTCCTTGAAAAATTCTTATTCAAGTATCCTTCTATGCTATCCAGAAATTCTATATCATTTCCAATCATCAATATGTCATCCACATATAACATCAGAAATGCTACAGAGCTCCCACTCACTTTCTTGTAAATACATGCTTCACCGTAAGTCTGTATAAAACCATATGCTTTGATCACCTCATCAAAGTGTATATTCCAACTTTGAGATGCTTGCACCAATCCATAGATGGATCACTGGAGCTTGCACACTTTGTTAGCATCTTTAGGATCGACAAAACCTTCTGGTTGCATCATATACAACTCTTCTTTAAGAAATCCATTAAGGAATGCAGTTTTGACGTCCATTTGCCAGATTTCATAATCATAAAATTTGGAAATTGCTAACATGATTCAGACAGACTTAAGCATCGCTATAGGTGAGAAAGTCTCATCATAGTCAACCCCCTGAACTTGTCGAAAACCTTCTGCAACAAGTCGAGCTTTGTAGACAGTAACATTACCATTAGAGTCAGTCTTCTTATTAAAGATCTATTTATTCTCTATGTCTTGCCGATCATCGGGCAAGTCCACCAAAGTCCACACTTTGTTCTCATACATGGATCCTACCTCATATTTCATGGCCTCAAGCCATCTGTCGGAATCTGGGCTCATCATAGCTTCTTCATAGTTCGTAGGTTCGCCATGGTTTAGTAACATGACTTCCATAACAGGATTACCGTACCAATTTGGTGTGGATCGTACTCTGGTTGACCTCCGAGGTTCAGTAGCAACTTGATCTGAAGTTTCATGATCATTATCATTTGCTTCCTCTCTAGTTGGTGTAGGCATCACGGGAACAGATTTCTCAGATGTGCTACTTTCCAATTTGAGAGAAGGTACAGTTACCTCATCAAGTTCTACTTTCCTCCCACTCACTTCTTTAGAGAGAAACTCCTTCTCTAGAGAGGTTACGTTCTTCGCAACAAAGGTCTTCCCTTCGGATCTGTGGTAGAAGGTGTACCCAATTTTTTTCTTAGGGTATCCTATGAAGACGCACTTCTCCGATTTGGGTTCGAGCTTATCAGGTTGAAGCCTTTTGACATAAGTGTCGCAACCCCAAACTTTAAGAAACGACATCTTAGGTTTCTTGAAAAACCATAGTTCATAGTGTCGTCTCAACAGATTTAGACGGTGCCCTATTTAATGTGAATGCAGTTGTCTCTAATGCATAACCCCAAAACGATAGTTGTAAATCGGTAAGAGACATCATACATTGCACCATAACCAATAAAGTACGGTTATGATGTTCGGACACACCATTACGCCGTGGTGTTCCAGGTGGCGCGAGTTGTGAAACTATTCCACATTGTTTTAAATAAAGGCCAAACTCGTAACTCAAATATTCGCCTCCGCGATTAGATCGTAGAAACTTTATTTTATGGTTACGATGATTCTTTACTTCACTCTGAAATTCTTTGAACTTTTCAAATGTTTCATACTTGTGTTTCATTAAGTATATATACCCATATCTGCTCAAATCATCTGTGAAAGTCAGAAAATAACGATACTCGCCGCTGTCTCAACACTCATCGGACCGCATACATCAATGTGTATTATATCCAATAAGTCATCAGCTTGCTCCATTGTTCCTAAGAATGGAGTTTTAGTCATATTTCCCATGAGGCATGGTTCACAAGTATCAAACGACTCATAATCATGTGATTCCAAAAGTCCATCTGCATGGAGTTTCTTCATGCGCTTTATACCAATATGACCAAAATGGCAGTGCCACAAGTATGTTGCAATATCATTATCAACTTTGCATCTTTTGGCATCAATATTATGAATATGTGTATTACTACAATTGAGATTCAATAAACCATTTACATTGGGTGTATGACCATAGAAGGTTTTATTCATGTAACCTGAAAACAATTATTCTCCGACTTAAATGAATAACCGTATTGCAATAAACATGATCCAATCATATTCATGCTCAACGCAAACACCAAATAACATTTATTTAGGTTCAACACTAATCTCGAAGGTAGAGGGAGTATGCACTGGTGATCTTATCAACCTTGAAATCACTTCCAACACACATCATCACCTCGCCTTTAACTAGTCTTTGTTCATTTTGCAACTCCTGTTTCGAGTTACTAATCTTAGCAACTGAACCGGTATCAAATACCCATGGGCTACTATGAGCACCAGTAAAGTACACATCAATAACATGTATATAAAATATACCTTTGTTCACTTTGCATCCTTCTTATCTGCCAAGTATTTGTGGCAGTTCCGCTTCGAGTGACCATTCCCTTTGCAGTAGAAGCACTCGGTTTCAGGCTTAGGCCCAGCTTTGGGCTTCTTCATAGGAGTGGCAACTTTCTTGCCATTCTTCTTGAAGTCCCCTTTCTTTCCCTTGCCCTTTTCTTGAAACTAGTGGTCTTGTTAACCATCAACACTTGATGCTCTTTCTTGATTTCTACCTCCGCTGATTTCAGCATCGCGAAGGGCTCGAGAATCATTTTCATCATCCCTTGCATATTATAGTTCATCACGAAGTTCTAGTAGCTTGGTGATAGTGACTAGACAACTATGTCAATCACTATCTTATCTAAAAGATTAACTCCCACTTGATTCAAGTGATTGTAGTACCTAGACATTCTGAGCACATGCTCACTGGTTGAGCTATTCTCCTCCAACTTGTAGGCAAAGTACTTGTCAGAGGTCTCATACCTCTCGACACGGGCATGAGTCTGAAATACCAATTTCAGCTCTTGGAACATCTCATATGCTCCATGGCATTCAAAACGTCTTTGCAGGCCCGATTCTAAGCCGTAAAGCATGGCGCACTAAACTATCAAGTAGTCATCATACCGAGCTTGCCAAAATGTTCATAACGTCTGCATCTGCTCCTACAATAGGTCTGTCACCCAGCGGTGCATCAAGGACATAATTTTTCTATGCAGCAATGAGGATAATCCTCAGATCACAGACCCAATCCGCATCATTGCTACTACCATCTTTCAACTTAGTTTTCTCTAGGAACATGTCAAAAACATAGGGGAGCTACAACGTGAGCTATTGATCTACAACATTATTTGCAAATACTATCAGGACTAAGTTCATGATAAATTAAGTTCCGTTAATCAAATTAATTAAGAACTCCCACTTAAACCGATATCCCTCAAGTCATCTAAGTGTAACGTGATCCAAATCAACTAACCCATGTCTGATCATCACGTGAGATGGGGTAGTCATCAATGGTGAACATCTCTATGTTGATCATATCTACTATATGATTCACATTCGATCTTTCGATCTCCAGTGTTTGGAGGCCATGTTTCGTCAAGTTTAATCCGAGTATTCCGCATGTGCAAAACTATCTTGCACTCATTGTATGTGAACGAAGAGTCTATCACACCCGACCATCACGTGGTGTCTCAACACGACGAACTGTCGCAATGGTGCATACTCAGAGAGAACACTTATACCTTGAAATTTTAGTTAAGGGATCATTTTATAATGCTACCGCTGTACTAAGCAAAATAAGATGCACAAAAGATAAACATTACATGCAATCAAAATATGTGATATGATATGGCTATCATCATCTCGTGCTTTTGATCTCCATCTACAAAGCATCGTCATGATCTCCATCGTCACCGGCTCGACACCTTGATCTCCATCGTAGCATCGTGGTCGTCTCGCCAACTATAGCTTCTAACTATCGCTGACGCATAGTGATAAAGTAAAGCAATTACATGGCGTTTGCATTTCATACAATAAAGAGACAACCATAAGGCTCCTGTTGGTTGCCAATAACTTTTACAAAACATGATCATCTCATACAATAACATATATCACAACATGTCTTGACCATATCACATCATAACATGCCCTGCAAAAATAGGTTAGATGTCCTCTACTTTGTTGTTGCAAGTTTAACGTGGCTGCTACGGGCTTCTAGCAAGAAACGTTCTTACCTACGCATCAAAACCACAACGGTGTTTCATCAAGTTTGCTATTTTAACCTTCTTCAAGAACCGCCTGCAGTCAAATTTGATTCAACTAAAGTAGGAGAGACAGACACCCGCCAGCCACCTTTATGCAAAACTAGTTCATGTCTGTCGGTGGAACCGGTCTCATGAACGTGGTCATGTAAGGTTGGTCCGGGACGCTTCATCCAACAATACTGACAAATCAAAATAAGACATTGGTGGTAAGCAGTATGATGGTCACCACCCACAACTCTTTATGTTCTACTCATGCATATCATCTACGCATAGACCTAGCTCTGATACCACTGTTGGGGAACATAGCATGCAATTTCAAAAAAAATCCTACGGTCACGCAAGTTATATCTAGGAGATGCATAGCAACAAGGGGGGAGTGTGTCTACGTACCCTCGTAGAACTTAAGCGGAAGCGTTTGACAATGCAGTTGATGTAGTCGAACTTCTTCTAGATCCGACCGATCAAGTACCGAACGTACGACACCTCCGAGTTATGCACACGTTCAGCTCGGTGACATCCCTCGCCTTCTTGATCCAGCAAGACGTCGAGGTAGTACATGAGTTTCGTCAGCACGACGGCGTGGTGACGATGATGGTGAAGTGATCCGCGTAGGGCTTAGCCTAATCAGTAGGAAGATAGGGCCGTGGGAGTAAACGGTGGAGGGGGGCGCCGCACACGGCTAACAATTGTCTGGGGTGCTAGGCGCCCCCTCCCACATATATATAAGTGGGGGAGGAGGGAGTAGCCACTAGCCACGGCGCCCCAAGTAGGCCGAATCCTACTTGGGGTCCTCCCAAGTGGTGCGCCCCCCTTTCCTTATTTGCCGGAGGGGGAAGGAAAGAGAGGGGGAGAGGGAAGGAAGGGGAAATCCTATTCCCTCTCTTTCCTTTCCCTTCCCCTCTTTCCTTCTCCTTCTTGGCCGGACCATATGGGGGCGCACCAGCTCCTTTTGGCTGGTGCGTTTCCTCTCATGGCCCATAAGGCCCATGTCTTTTGACGGGGTGTCCGGAACCCCTTCAGGTGACCCGATATGTACCCAGTACCCTCCAGAACACTTTCAATGTCTGAATAATATCATCCTAAATATCAATCTTTACCTATCGACCATTTCGAGACTCCTCGTCATGTCCGTGATCTCATCCGGGACTCCGAACAACATTCGGTCACCAAATCACATAACTCATATATCGTCAACGAACGTTAAGCGTGCGGACCCTATGGGTTCGAGAACTATGTAGACATGACCGAGACACCTCTCTGGTCAATAACCAATAGCGGAACCTGGATGTCCATATTGGCTCCTACATATTCTACAAAGATCTTTATCGGTTAAACTGTTATGACAACATACATAATTCCCTTTGTCCATCGGTATGTTACTTGCTCGAGATTCGATCGTTGGTATCTCCATACCTATTTCAATCTTGTTACCGGCAACTCTCTTTACTCGTTCCATAATACATCACCTCATGACTAACTCCTTAGTCGTTTGCTTGAAAGCTTATGATGTGTATTACCGAGAGGGCCAAGAGATACCTCTTCGATACTCAGAGTGACAAATCCTAATCTCGATCTATGCCAACTCAACATAGACCTTCAAAGATACATGTAGATCATCTTTATAATCACCCAGTTACATTGTGATGTTTGATAGCACATAAGGCATTCCTCCTGTATCCGAGAGTGGCATAATTATCTCATAGTCGAAGGAATATGTATTTGACATGAAGAAAGCAATAGCAATAAGACTGAACGATCATTATGCTAAGCTAATAGATGGGTCTTGTCCGTCACAACATTATCCTAATGATGTGATCATGTTATCAAATGACAACACATGTCCATGGTTAGGAAACCTTAACCATATTTGATCAACGAGCTACTCTAGTAGAGGCTTACTAAGGACACGGTGTTTGTTTATGTATTCACACATGTATTTAGGTTTCCGATCAATACAATTCTAGCATGAATAATAAACTATTATCATAATAAAGGAAATATAAAATAACAACTTTAATATTGCCTCTAGGGAATATTTCCTTCAATATCAACATCATGCGGTGTTGTTGGCTCGATATGGGCATTCCCTACGTGAATGCCTAGGACAACTACAAATGTGGCATCGCCTTGGTTCTCCCATCTGGCTATGGTCCATGTCATTGTGACGACGCCTAGACTGACGTAGTGCCTTGGTGGTTCTCATCAAGTCGGCGTTCGGAACCCATTTCCGCCCATCTGGCCACAACATTTTGTAGTTCATATCAATGCCCCGGGCCCAGAACTCACCATTCAAGGAGTTGTACAGATTGTATATGTTGAAGTACGGCAATATGTATGGCTCAACACTGATTTTTTGATCTGCAGCCACCCGGAGGACATGACTGCAAGGGTAGCCCTCAAGCTTGGGCTTGTTGCAAGTGCACTCACATGACGTTGGGCCGAGGGTGACAGCTTGCTTTTTTTATCCTCTTTGGTGACCCTTAACGTACTTGACTCACACATTGACCTCCCAATTATTCCTAAGTGCATACACTTTCCTGCAGCTATGGCTTTGGGACTTCTTTGCTTTATCGTCCAGATGTCTTTGCATCTTCTCGGACCATGGCTTGTTCAAGTCAACTTGTGCATTAGCGACGGTGACCCTGTCTGCAAAGTATGACAGAGTCCGGTTCCAAGTTTCTTCAATTAGGTATGTGATAAGCCACAAGTATAGGGGATCGCAACAGTTTTTGAGGGTAGAGTATTCAACCCAAATTTATTGATTTGACACAAGGGGGGCAAAAAAATATTCTCAAGTATTAGCAGTTGAGTTGTCAATTCAACCACACCTGAAAGACTTAATATCTTTAGCAAAGTATTTAGTAGCAAAGTAGTATGGAAGTAACGGTGACAGTGGCAAAAGTAACAGTAGCAGTTTTGTAGCAATCGTAACAGTGGCAACGAAAAAGTAACTTAGCAAAGATCAATATGAGATGATCTCGTAGGCAATGGATCAATGATGGATAATTATGTCAGATGGCATTCATCATGCAACATTTCTAACATAGGGTGACACAGAACTATGTCCAATTCATCAATATAATGTAGGCATGTATTCTGAATATAGTCATACGTGCTTATGGAAAAGAACTTGCATGACATCTTTTGTCCTACCCTCATGTGGCCGCGGGGTCCTATTGGAAACTAAGGGATATTAAGGACTCCTTTTAATAGAGTACCGGACCAAAGCATTAGCACTTAGTGAATACATGAACTCCTCAAACTACGATCATCACTGGGAAGTGTCCTGACTATTGTCACTCCGGGGTTGCCGGATCATAACACGTAGTAGGACTATAACTTGCAAGATAGGATCACTAACACACATATATTCATGAAAACATAATAGGTTCAGATCTAAAATCATGGCACTCGGGCCCTAGTGACAAGCATCAATCATAGCAAAGTCATAGCAACATCAATCTTAGAACATAGTGGATACCGGGGATCAAACCCTAACAAAACTAACTCAATTACATGGTAAATCTCATCCAACCCATCACCATCTAGCAAGCCTACAATGGGATTACTCACGCATGGCGGTGAGCATCATGAAATTGGTGATGGAAGATGGTTAATGATGACGATGGCGACAGATTCCCCTCTCCGAAGCCCCGAACGGACTCCAGATCTGCCCTTCTGAGGAAGAACAGGGCTTGGTGGCGGCTCCGTATCGTAAAACATGATGAATCCTTCTCTCTCATTTTTTTTCTCCCCGAACGTGAATATATGGAGTTGGAGATGAGGTCCAGGGGGCCCACAAGACAGGGGGCACACCCCCACTCTTGTGGATAGGGTGTAGGTCCCCTTTGGCTAATTCTTTCGCCAATATTTTTTGATTATTCCAAAAGCTATCTCTGTGAAGTTTCAGGTTAGTCCGAGAACTTTTATTTCTACACAAAATTAACACCATGGCAATTCTGCTGAAAACAGTGTCAGTCCGGGTTAGTTCCATTCAAATCATGCAAATTAGAGTCCAAAACAAGGGCAAAAGAGTTTGGAAAAGTAGATACGTTGGGGACGTTTCAACTCCCCCAAGCCTAACCCATTGCTTGTCCTCAAGCAATTCAGTTGATAAACTGAAAGTGATAAAGAAAACTTTTACAAACTCTGTTTGATCTTGTTGTTGCAAATATGTAGAGACAACATTCAATTTTTCAGCAAAGATTATGAACTAACCATATTCACAATAACATTTAGGTCTCACGTTTACTCATATCAATGGCATAATCAACTAGCGAGTAATAATAATAAATCTTAGATGACAACACTTCCTCAAAACAATCATGATATGATATAACAAGATGATATCTCACTATCCCTTTCTGAGACTGCAAAACATAAATGCAGAGCACCCCTGAAGATCAAGGACTGACTAGACATTGTAATTCATGGCAAAATAGATCCAGTCGCAGTCATACTCAATATCAATTAATAACAATGCATACAAATGACAGTGGTGCTCTCTAACTAGTTCTTTTATAAGAGGATGATGACTCAACATAAAAGTAAATAGATAGGCCCTTCATAGAGGGAAGTAGGGATTTGCAGAGGTGCCAGAGCTCGGGTTTTGAAATAGAGAAAAATAATATTTTGAGCAGTATGCTTTCATTGTCAACATAACAACGAAGAGATCTCGGTATCTTCCATGCTACATACATTATAGGCAGTTCCCAAACAGAATGGTAAGTTTTATACTCCCCCACAATCAACAAACACATTCCACGGCTCGTCTGAAACAACGGGTACCGTCCAACTAACAACAATCCCGGGGGAGTTTTGTTTGCAATTATTTTGATTTGATTTGAGCGTGGGACTGGGCATCCCAATTACCGGCCATTTTCTCGTGAATGATGAGCGGGGTCCACTCATCGTGAGAATAACCCACCTAGAATGGAAGATATAGACAACCCTAGTTGCTACATGAGTGATTCAAGCATACAAAATAGAATTTCATTTGAAGGTTTAGAGTTTGGCGCATGCAAATTTACTTGGAACGGCAGGTAAATACCGCATATAGGTAGGTATGGTGGACTCATATGGAACAACTTTGGGGTTTATGGAAGTGGATGCACAAGCAGTATTCCCACTTAGTACAAGTGAAGGCTAGAAAGAGACTGGGAAGCGACCAACTAGAGAGCGACAATAGTCATAAACATGCATTGAGATTAACCAACACTGAGTTCAAGCATGAGTACAATATAAATCACCATGGACATAAATATCATGGAGGCTATGTTGATTTTGTTTCAACTACATGCGTGAACATGTGCCAAGTCAAGCCACTCGAATCATTCAAAGGAGGATACCATCCTATCATACTACATCACAACCATTTTAATAGCATGTTGGCACGCAAGGTAAACCATTATAAACTCCTAGCTAATTAAGCATGGCATGAGTAACTATAATCTCTAATTGTCATTGCAAACATGTTTCATTCATAATAGGCTGAATCAGGAACGATGAACTAATCATATTTACAAAAACAAGATAGGTCGAGTTCATACCAGCTTTTCCTCATCTCAATCATTTCATCATATATCGTCATTATTGCCTTTCACTTGCATGACCGAACGGTGTGGATAATAATAATAGTGCACGTGCATTGGACTAAGCTGGAATCTGCAAACATTTATTCAAAGGAGAAGACAAGGTAATATGGGCTCTTTGTTAGATCAACAATAATGCATATGAGAGCCACTCATCATTTTCATCGTGGTCTTCTCCTCTCGACCCCCAAAGAAAAGAAAAGAATTTCAAAGAAACACACTGAAATATTTTTGGAGTTTTTGTTTTTCTGAAGGAAGTAAAACAAGAACCAGAAAAACTATTTACACGGGAAATCTCCCAACAAGCAAAAGAAGAACGAGAAATCTTTTTGGGTTTTCCTTTTAATTACTACTACTACAAGCATGGAAAGTAAACTAGCTATAAGCTACCACTAATTTTTTTTTAGGTTTTCTCAAAGTTTTTCAAACACACAAGAAGAAAGCAAAAAAAGAAAATAAATTAGCATGGATAATACAATGAAAAAGTATGAACACCGACAACTGGAATGAGTGTGTGAACATGAATGTAATGTCGGTGAGAAATACGTACTCCCCCAAGCTTAGGCTTTTGGCCTAAGTTGGTCTAAGCCCATGGATCAAAGTAGCCCTCTCTGGTGTACTGAGGAGGATCCTGGGGGTTCCACTGGTTAGCGAGCTCCTGCGGATCCCACTGATAAATAGACTCCTGATATGGATCAGGTGATGGCTCTAGCTCCGGATCTAGGGATCGTGTCCCCCTCCAATATGCGTGAATATCCGCGGGCAAAACCAAGTACCTACCTGAATGAAGATCGAACAAAATAGGTGCATGCAAGGTAACAATCTGAAAATTATCCTAATCAAATATCATGTTATAAATGAGTCTCTTTTCCTTATCATAGCAAAGAAAATCATGTGCTACCATACTCTTATAATCTAAGTAAATAGTGGGCAACAACTTCTCTTCTTTTTCATAGTGTTTAATAGGTATCTCAAAATACTTAGCAAGACGAGAAGTATAGATACCTCCAAATATAGTACCCTTTGTATGGTTTAAACTCAATCGTTGAGCAACTATGGCGCCTAAACTCAAAGTTTTATCATGAAGTAAAGCATGGCGCAAAATGGCAAGGTGAGGAGCTAAGGCCCCCACTATCCCCGCGACCAATTAAACATCTACTAGCAAATAATGAGCAGTAGCGCAGTACAGGAAAATGTATACTAGATGTTCTTGCTGCTGACACCTTTCTCCTTTCCCCTATAGTAATATCTTTAATAGAATCTTCCATATCACAAGGACGTGGTTCCTAGATGCTGCCCTCAAAAGGTAACTTGCAAACCTCACAAAAATCATAGAGCGACATCCCTTATACTCATCATATAAATAAAATTCTATCGAGGGTGGTGATCTCCTAGCATGAAAGTGAAAATTTTGCATGAAAGTATTAGTGAGTACGACATACTGTTCACATTGGTCGTGGAGGAAGTCGGTGATGCCTACATTCTTAGCCAAATAATAGAAATCCTCATAAATTCTGGCTGCCTCCAAGAATGTATCACTTGGCCATTCACACGGTCGGACCTCCGTGGTGCGAGGAAGGTTGTACTTGGGATTTTCATTCACCTTTTCCTTCGAACCCCGGATCGAGGAGCCTCTCAACAATCTCCTCAACATTTTCTTCCTCTGAAATTTTTAGTGACTCAAAATAAAAGTGAACCAAACCCAACAAGATTGATAGCAACTACTCCCACAAGTGCCTAGAGACTATATCATGCATAAAAACTACTTCGGACCATATAAATTTTACATGCAAGCTCAAGAACAGGGTTACCACAACAGAAAAAATTTGCAATAAATAAAGCACCAGAACAAAAACTAATTGGACCATTGGAGGAGTCACATACCGAAGAACAAACCCCCAAAGCAGTTTTGTGAATGGAGCTTTGAGCAAGGAGATCGAAAATGGCAGCAAAATGAGCAAGAACACAAGTTTGAGCCACGGGATGATTTATTCTGGAGGAAGACGAAGTGGATGGGTGCTGCAATAAGTGGAGGGGACCCATGTGGGGAACACAAGACAGGGAGCGCTCTGGGGGTAGGGCGCGCCCTCCACCCTTGTGGCTCACTAGTGCATCCCCCTAGTGTGTTCTCAGTGCCAAAAATTCTCAATTATTCTAAAAAAATCATACTAAATTTTCAGGGCATTTGGAGAACTTTTATTTTTTGGGGTATTTTTTTATTGCATCGATAATTCAGAAAACAGACATAAAATACTATTATTGCTTTATTTAATCTAAATAACAGAAAGTAAAAGGAGGGTACAAAAAGTTGTGCCTTCTAAATTCATCCATCTCATGCTCATCAAAAGGAATCCATTAACAAGGTTGATCAAGTCTTATTAACGAACTTCTTCGAATGACATGAAACCGGAGAATTTTCAAATAACACTAAGTTACCTCAACGGGGATATGCATGTCCCCAACAATAAGAATATCATATATTTTTTTACAGTAGGAAGAGGGAATTAAAAACCTCCAATAGTAATAGTTGAAATTTTTCCAATAGAATTGATACTATGAACTTGAGGTTGTTTCTTCGGAAAGTGTACCATATGATCATTACCATTAACATGAAAAGTGGCATTGCCTTTGTTGCAATCAATAACAGCCCCTACAGTATTCAAAAAGGGTCTACCAAGGATGATCGACATACTATCGTCCTCAGGATTATCAAGAATAACAAAGTCCGTTAAAATAGTAACGTTTGCAACCACAACAGGCACATCCTCACAAATACCGATGTGTATAGTAGTTGATTTATCAGCCATTTGCAAAGAGATTTCAGTAGGTGCCAACTTATTCAAATCAAGTCTACAATATAAAGATAAAGGCATAACACTGACACTAGCTCCAAGATCACATAAAGCAGTTTTAACATAATTTCTTTTAATGGAGCATGGTATAGTTGGTACTCCTGGATCTCCTAGTTTCTTTGGTATTCCACCCTTAAAAGTATAATTAGCAAGCATGGTGGAAATTTCAGCTTCCGGTATCTTTCTTTTATTTGTAACAATATCTTTCATATACTCGGCATAAGGAGGCATTTTAAGCATATCAGTCAAACGCATACGCAAAAAGATAGGTCTAATCATTAGCAAAGCGCTCAAAATCCTCATCATCCTTTTCCTTGGATGGCTTAGGAGGAAAAGGCATGGGTTTCTGAACCCATGGTTCTCTTTCTTTGCCATGCTTCCTAGCAACGAAGTCTCTCTTATCATAACAGTGATTCTTTGATTGTGGGTTATCAAGATCAACCTCAGGTTCAATCTCTACATCATTATTATTACTAGGTTGAGCATCATCATGAACATTATCACTACGTTCATGTTCATCACTAGATTGTGTTTCTGCATCAGAAATAGAAATATCATTGGGATTCTCAGGTGTGTCTATAACAGGTTCACTAGAAGCATGCAAAGTCCTATCAGTATTCTTTCTCTTTTTATTAGTAGGACTAGGTGCATTAGTATTAATTCTCTGAGAATCTTGCTCAACTCTCTTAGGATGGCCCTCAGGATACAAAGGTTCCTGGGTCATTTTACCACCTCTAGTCATAACTCTAACAACATTATCATTGTTCTTATTATTTAACTCATTGAGCAAATCATCTTGTGCCTTAAGTACTTGTTCTACTTGAGTCGTAACCGTGGAAGCATGTTTACTAATAATCTTAAGCTCATTTTTAACTCTAGACATATGATTACTCAAGTGTTCAACCATATAAGCATTACGTTTCAATTGTCTACCAACATAAGCATTGAAGTTTTCTTGTTTAACAATAAAATTATCAAACTCATCCAAGCATTGACTAGCAGACTTATTATGAGGAATATCACCTTCATCAAATCTATAGAGAGAATTTACCTTTACTACCTGTGTCGGGTTATCAAGACCATGTATTTCTTCAATAGGCGGTAAATTCTTAACATCTTCAGCTTTAATACCTTTTTCTTTCATAGATTTCTTTGCCTCTTGCATATCTTCAGGACTGAGAAATAGAATACCCCTTTTCTTCGGAGTTGGCTTAGGAGTTGGTTCAGGAAGTGTCCAATCATTATCATTACTCAATATATTATTCAATAGCAATTCAGCTTGCTCAACAGTTCTTTCCCTGAAAACACAACCAGCACAACTATCCAGGTGGTCTCTGGAAGCATCGGTTAGTCCATTATAAAAGATATCAAGTATTTCATTTTTCTTGAGAGGATGATCAGGCAAAGCATTAAGTAATTGGAGAAGCCTTCCCCAAGCTTGTGGGAGACTCTCTTCTTCAATTTGCACAAAGTTAAATATTTCCCTAAGGCAGCTTGTTTCTTATGAGCAGGAAAATATTTTGCAGAGAAGTAGTAAATCATATCCTGGGGACTACGCACACAACCAGGAGCAAGAGAATTAAACCATATCTTAGCATCACCCTTTAATGAGAAAGGAAACAACTTAAGAATATAGTAATAGCGAATTTTTTCCTCATGAGTAAATAGGGTGGCTATATCATTCAATTTAGTAAGATGTGCCACAATAGTTTCAGATTCATAACCATGGAAAGGATCAGATTCAATCAAAGTAATTAACTCAGGATCGACAGAGAATTCATAATCCTTATCAGTAACATAGATAGGTGAAGTAGCAAATGCAGGATCATATTGCATTCTAGCATTCAAAGACTTTTCTTTCAGCTTAGCTAACAGTTTCTTAAGATCATATCTATCATTGCAAGCAAAAAAGTCTCTAGCAGTTTCTTCATCCATAATATAACCCTCAGGTACAACAGGAAATTCATATCTAGGGGGAGAATCTTCATCATCAGATTCAATTGTATCATCAGTTTCAGTAATTTCATTCTCTCTAACCCTAGCAAGTTGTTCATCAAGAAATTCACCTAGTGGCACAATATTATCAAGCAGAGAAGTAGTATCATCATAAGCATCATGCATAGCAGAAGTGGCATCATCAATAACATGCGACATATCAGAATCAATAGCAGGTGTAGGTGTCGCAAGTTTACTCAAAACAGAAGGTGAATCAAGTGCAGGGCTAGATGGCAGTTCCTTACCTCCCCTCGTAGTGGAGGGATAGCTCTTGGTTTTGTTGTGTTTCAAATTCCTCATAGTGATCAAAATATATAATCCCAAGTGACTCAGAGAATAGAGCTATGCTCCCCGGCAATGGCGCCAGAAAAATGTCTTGATAACCCACAAGTATAGGGGATCACAACAATTTTCAAGGGTAGAGTATTCAACCAAAATTTATTGATTTGACACAAGGGGAGCCAAAGAATATTCTCAAGTATTAGCAGCTGAGTTGTCAATTCAACCACACCTGAAAGACTTAATATCTGCAGCAAAGTATTTAGTAGCAAAGTAGTATGGAAGTAACGGTGACAGTGGCAAAAGTAATAGTAGCAGTTTTGTAGCAATCGTAACAGTGGCAACGGAAAAGTAACTTAGCAAAGATCAATATGAGACGAGCTCGTAGGTAATGGATCAATGATGGATAATTATGTTGGATGGCATTCATAATGGAACAGTTATAACATAGGGTGACACAGAACTAGCTCCAATTCATCAATATCTTATAGGCATGTATTCCGAATATAGTCATACGTGCATATGGAAAAGAACTTGCATGATATCTTTTGTCCTACCCTCCCGTGGTAGCGGGGTCCTATTGGAAACTAAGGGATATTAAGGCCTCCTTTTAATAGATTACCGGACCAAAGCATTAGCACTTAGTGAATACATGAACTCCTCAAACTACGGTCATCACCGGGAAGTGTCCCGACTATTGTCACTCCGGGGTTGCCAGATCATAACACGTAGTAGGTGACTATAACTTGCAAGGTAGGATCACGAACACACATATATTCATGAAAACACAATAGGTTCAGATCTGGAATCATGGCATGGGCCCTAGTTACAAGCATTAAGCATAGCAAAGTCATAGCAACATCAATCTTAGAACACAGTGGATACTAGGGATCAAACCCTAACAAAACTAACTTGATTACATGGTAAATCTCATCCAACCCATCACCATCCAGCAAGCCTACGATGGGATTACTCACGCACGGCGGTGAGCATCATGAAATTGGTGATGGAGGATGGTTGATGGTGACGATGGCGACGGATTCCCCTCTCCGGAGCTCCGAACGGACTCCAGATCTGCCCTCTCAAGGAAGAACAGGGCTTGGCGGCGGCTCCGTATCGTCAAACGCGATGAATCCTTCTCTCTAATTTTTTCTCCCCGAACGTGAATATATGGAGTTGGAGTTGAGGTCGGTGGAGGTCCAGGGGGCCCACAAAGACAGGGGCATGCCCCCACCCTTGTGGATAGGGTGTGGGTCCCCTTCGGCTGATTCTTTCGCCAATCATTTTTATTTATTCCAAAAGTTATCTCCATGAAGTTTCAGGTCATTCCGAGAACTTTTAGTTCTGCACAAAAATAACACCATGGCAGTTCTGCTAAAAACAGCGTCAGTCCGGGTTAGTTCCATTTAAATCATGCAAATTGGAGTCCAAAACAAGGGCAACAGAGTTTGGAAAAGTAGATACGTTGGAGACGTATCAGTATGTGGCAGGCAGGGCTCGCACCCCTTTAAGAACACCATTGTACACCTCTGACATGTTGCTTGTCATTATTCCATACCGAGCCCCGGTGTCGTGAGCTCGCGCCCACTTGTACAAATCAGGGCAATTCTCGCGGATCCACTGGCTCAAATTTATGGGCGTCCTACGACCCCCCCCCCCCACGGTCTTCTCTCCACGGCAAGGCCGCGCGCTCTATCTCACCATTGATACTGCCTAGATCGCATTCATTTTGGCTTCAGTTTTCTACATGCACATCCTCTTGAATAGCTTGAACCAATCCTGGTTTTTGAATTTGGAGTAAAAGTTTGTTGCCAAATGCCTCATGCACCACCTTCCCTCTAGACCAGGCCACCCCCACTTTTCTGACGACTCCTTAATTATGTCGAGAGCGCTTAATATCCAGTGTTCCGATCAGAGATGATGCAAACACCTTCACGCTCTTTCACAACACCCATCTTTAGGAAGCTCAGGAACCACAACCAGCTATCTTTGTTCTCACTCTCGACCAGTGCATATGCAATAGGAAGAAGCTGATTATTTGCATCTGCTGCAATCACCACCAATAGTGTGCCCTTATACTTTCCAGTGAGAAAGGTACCATCAACTGATAATACCGGGAGATAGTGCCTGAAGGCTTGTATAGTCTGGGCGAATGCCCAGAATAAGCGATCCATGATTAGCTCACCCGTTTCATTGGGTTTAGACGTTATCTCTGCCAAACTTGAGTCCCCATGTCAGCACTTGCTATGTGATGAAGCATTCTGGGGGCATACGAAAAGGCGTCCTCATAGGTTCCATACAAGTTCTGGAATATCTTTTCCTTCGCATGCCTAGCCTTGATGTAGCTGACAGGGAAGCCAATATGATCTTCTGCAGTTTTTTGCAAAGCCCTAATACTAATGTTGAGACTTTCTTGCACAATCGTTTCCATCTTTTGTGCCACATATCTTGCAGTCACATTGCAGTGATCTGAAAGAGTCCTAGTTTTCTCACAGCTATGCTCCACTATTTTTGTGATATGCATTTAGCTGACATACCCCAGGCTTCAGTCTAGCAAGAACTCTTCCTGCAGCTACCATTCGCGGAATGGATGCATATGACCTTGAACTCTTTTTATCAGACTGCTTCACTCTATGCTAGCGGTGGAGGGCGATTGCATAGCTATCTGTTGCCTGGTAAGCAAACTTCTTATCTGGGAAAACCTGCCCAACCTCCTGGCTCCCCGCTTCTAGGCCAAAAAAAGAGTGAAATTCATTGGTGATGCTCATATCCTGTAAAAACCCAGGTTGTAGTGCTGCCCGCGACCGCCCTCTGAGGAACAAACAACTTCTTCTTCGCTTGAGTCCAAGACGCACACGAATGACCATCATGGTCATCATCTAGCGCCTTAGGCAATCCCTCCACTTGTTCTCTCATGTCAACGGTTGCAAACCAATATCCTGTGTCATACACTGACTGGCCGACTGGCGGTTCCGATGGGCCGGCGCTAGGGGCTGATGTGATGGCCAACTCGACGTCACTGCCCCCGCTACTGCATCCGGCAACATCAGTGACAGAAATGGACTGCACATATACCATCGGCTGTGCAAACATTGAGTTATTGGGATTTCTTGCAAACCTCATGTACAATCCTCATGACTGATCACCTGTGACAGGCCGCAAACTCCAACGGGCAACTGTCCCATCATTTCCTCCGTCAATGATGAAGGCCTCCATTGTTATTTTCCCCCTGCATCCCTGGGCCAAACACCACTGGGATGCACCTTCTGACTGCTGCGTAACCCACGTTCACCATGTCTCTCACTACAACTGTAGTCGACCCATACAAGGACATATCCACCCCGAAAGGACCGTCGCGTAAGACGTCCCCATAGTACACTAACAAATTTTCCATAGTACCTAACCATCATCCATATCTACATTTCAAATAATTAGTAACTGAATATTTATTATCAGTCAATTAAAACTCAAATTATAATAATATGATGGAATTTTTTATATTACCCGATTCTAAAAACATTTTCATATCATCCGATATAAATAATTTAATAACAATATTTTTGTTCAAAGTAATTGATTCTTTTAGTATCAGCTAGTTAAAAGAATAACCGTATTTTCATTACAAATATTCGGTTTGTTTTTAGAATTATTTGCTTGGACTCTAAACATAATAGTACGATAATAACATTTTAATATCATATGAGTTAAAAATTTAATATATTTTGGTTTTAATAATTTTTTCATATCATACGGTACTAATCATTTATTTACAAATAATAATATTTGCAGCGGCATGCACATCATTCACAACAGTACATTAAATATAAAAAAATATTCACAAAATTACGGCGTCATTTATACCTCAGCTTCAATATGGATGTCATTGCGAATGCAATTAAGCCTCACAATAGTTTGAATAAATATCTGTCACCAATAATATATGAACGGAGTCAACCTATTATCACATGAACATAAATATTACACACAAATTTTTCTTTCTGCTATGAAAAGTATGAAAATAGCACTTGCATGCATGTGGTCATCACCTTAAAAGGGACAGCGAAGACCGACACACAATTTTTTACCTAATTACATACATCATTAAGTACATTAGCATGTAGTCTTAACATGGAAAATTTAGATTATTGTGACATAACAAAGTAGACCTACGGTTTCCTAACTATACACTTATTAATAAACATACCACATGCAATGACCAATTACAGTACAAACTTTTCTTAATTACCATATTAAGATCTTCTCGCATGTCAAACTAAATTTATGCATTTCAAAAACCTAATGTTGATCTACGATACCGTAAATTCTGGCTCTAACCGAACCTAAATGTTCAATAAAAGTATTAATTACAAATTAATACTAATGGACGCAGCTAACATTAATACACCATCTTCAACCTACACTTCTCAAGAAATAGTATAAATGCAACATATGTCGTTTGAAATTATTTATAACGTCCAAGCACTAACATCGCATAGCTAATGATGAGCTAAAGGACTAACTGCTTACCACCGTCCATGCACAAAAAAAGTCTATGTACTGCAAAGCTCATACCTCGATTTTCCCTTCGTACTTCACTTCGCACGGCAAATCCTACTTTGGAAACTCCAAATGACTCCACAAAGTGCTGAAATAATGCCTAAAACAACAGGGAATACACATCTTAGGAACTAATCAAACAGAACAAAAACATCATGCATGCGAACGAAACCAACAAAAATGGATAGATCTTACCTTAATCTATCTTTTCTTCAACTTCACCATCTTCAAAATCCAACTCTAAATCGCCCAAAATCATGAGTGAAAGTGGCTACCGAGTTTTTATTTCTGTGTGTTGTTGTAGACTTAGAGAGAGCAGAGATGCAGAGAAGGCAACCAGAGAGATTCGAGAGAGAGCGTCTGCGCACGGAGCCGTGGCTGTACGTATAAAAAGAAGAGCATTGTATTGTCGACAGAACGAGCTAGAACTCACCTACCGCGGCCTTGGATTCCAGCATCGTGGTGTCTCATCACACACGGCAACAACAACGCAGTTGGGCGGCATGCCCGAGTGCTGCCGCGTCGGCTGCAACAATAGACTGAAGTGGGAATCACACGGTGCTTTAATCAGTGTCGTCTGCGTAGGAATCAGTACACAAGCCGTCAAAGTTTAGGCAGGAATCTGATTCCAGAGCATCGTCACTTGTGGCAGAAAGCAAAACAAGACATCGAATTGGGTGATGTCACCTCCGCCGCAGCAACAGGCGAGGCTGTCAAACTCGGAGCGCATGCAACAGCTACAGTGCTGCCGCATCATGCAGTGGCGGCATGGCTCGCCGTCTGGGCCCGCGCACAGCAGGAGCTGTTGGTCTGGGAGCGGCAGCAGCAGCGGTGGCCGCCTCGTCGAGTGGCGGCAGGTGCCACGTGTCGCCTGCCGCCATGGCTGAGTGGGTCTTTTTTGTCAATTTGATCCACAGGTAATCCTTTTTGGCAATAGCGTTGGGAGGTGGTCCTTTTGGACAAAAAATATATTTGTAGATAGCCCTCTCCCCTAACTATTATTTGGCATTTACTATCAAAGTAGGAGGTGGGTATTCCCAAAGAAAATAGCGAACGCATTTTAACCATCTTGTTTTCACCAAAAACTTAGCTGCGGGTTTTAAAATGGTTGCGATTTATTGATGGAATAGACCGAGGATGATGGTTTGACTAACACAATGAGAGATCATAAAATAAAAAATAAACACAAACATAGTTATGGGATAAATACTCCTTCGAAATAAGTGTGCGACATGTCAAAATGGCACCCTTGTCGACAACTGAGGAACGAAAGGAAACCTTGTCTAACCTGCCACCTCACAATAAGAGCAACTCTAGTAGACACCGCAAAAATTCGACCCGCAAAACTCGTTTGTGGTTTCACGAACATCTCGTTTGCGGGTCGAAAATATGCGTCGCCGATCAGATACCGCATCTAAACCTGCATAATTTGAAAAAACGCTTTTGCGGAAGAAATTGCACACACATAGTTCATCACATCACATACTACATAGTTCATACATACTACAGGATCAACAAACTAAGCATAGATCATACCAAATGTTACGTTAACTAGTAGTAGAGGGGGTCAGATCTGACGACGGCGAGGTCGCGACAAAATGGACGATGCCGTGAAGGCCGAGCGACGCTCAATCCTCCTCGCCGGAGCTGCAGAGGTCCATGTACTTCGCCGCCTGGTCCGCGCGGATGCGGCGCGACTCCTCAGCCTTGTCGTTGGCGGCGACGGCCTGCTGCCACAGGAGGGCTTCGAGCTCCTCGGCGTGGCGCAGGCGCTCCGCCTCCTCGCGCACGCTCCGCTCGGCGATGGCGGCGGCGACGGCGGCGAAGTCCGCGACGTAGTCCTCGGGCCCGACGACTCCGCGGCAGCCGAGCGGAGCGGGCTCCCCCTTCACCGGGACGAAGGCAAACAGCGCCGGTGGCTCCTCCTCCTCCTCGTCGTCCGACCACTCCCTCTTCATGGGGAGGAAGCCCGCGCCGGAGGACGAGGAGGATCCGGCGTAGGAAGATCTCATGGAGGAGAAAGACGCGCTACGGCGGTCGTACTCCTCCGTCTCGCGGCGGTTGAAGCTCGGCGGCGGCGACATCCCGCGTTTGGTCCACCTCCAGGCGCCGCGCTTCCTCGCGCCGTCCGCCCGGACGCGCCGCTCACGCTCCGGGTCGCGCTCACGGCCGGTTTTGCTGCCGGAGCTGCGTCCGGAGCTCCACATTCGCCCCCACATTACGGCTGGAGGCGGGGCGGGTGGTCGCCGGCGGCGAGAAATTGCGAGAGGGAAAAGAGGAATCGGGTGGCTCGCGACGACGGAGGGATAGGGTTTGGACTCGCAAAAGGGTCGCGGAACCGCAGTTATACCGCTCGGGGCGTGCGGTTTGCGTGCTGCGGCAAAAAAATTGCGAGCGGGGCGAGTATGCGGGCTCTATTCTGGCCGGAAAATTGGGCCGAGCCCGCATACTCGCCGGAATTTTTGCAGGCCGGGCGTTTTTTTGCTGGTCGGGCGTTTTGCGGGGTCTGCTAGAGTTGCTCCCAGATCAACACATTAGTAATTTCGTCGAGTTTAGAAAAGGTACATGTCATTCTACCTAAAGAGAATTAAATGGAAAAAAATAGATACAACAAACTAAACACCTATACATTCGAAAGTTTAGTTCCTGCATCCCCTCACACACGAATGCCTTATTCCAGTTATCTGTGCATTCCCACGAGGCACTTGCTCCAATCATCCTTGCATTGGCAGGATGCTCCCGCTTTGCATCCACGCCACGGCACAGCGCACAGCACTGTTGTTGCTTTGGATGAGCTAGGCCAGATTGGCTGTGCTGTGCGTCTCCGAGGGACCCCATGCCCACCCGAGTCCCAACCACCATGACAGTTGACAGGCACGGGTCTCGCCTCTCCCTCGGCCTCGGGTTAGAAATTTTTCATCAAGTCCAGAATGGCAGCTGAAACCACACCAATGAAATTTTCTCAATTGGACGATGCTATAACTGTTCTGGAAAGTTAATCGTTCAGAATTGACTAGCGAACGTTCCTTCCTTCCAGTTCCAGGTAAACTGGAGCAGAGCGAGCAGCACCCAACTCTGACCATCCGACGGCAGCAGGCCAGCAGCCGGGGTTGATGGATTCCATCCCCCAAAACAGCCACGTTTGCTCCAAATCCAAACTTAAAACAACTTTTAACAATCCACCACGAGTACTCCACTGAGATCGTGTTGTCCGCGGTTGCCGGCGGCGCTCCGTCCGCGAACTGCGATGCTTCTTCCTCGTGACAGCAATGGCGACGACGCGCGCGCCCCGTTACTCGCCAGCTACCGCGTCCCGCTCCCGCCGGCCGATCCCCTCCTAGACAAGCCTCGTCGGCCAGAATGGCTCAGTTTCTTGCGCGATGGCCGGACGTCGGAGGTGGATTGGGGCTCCGTGGGCGCCACGTGCAGGGAGTGGATCAAGCACCCCATGAACATCGCGCTGCTGCTCTGGCTCCTCTGCGTGGGCGCCTTCGGCGGGATGCTCGTGCTCCTCCTCCTCGGGCTCCTCGACCGGGCGTTCTCGGCGCCGGCGGCGAGGGCCCACTGGGTCGAGGTCAACAACCAGGTGCTCAACGCGCTCTTCACGCTCATGAGCCTCTACCAGCACCCGCCCCTTTTCCACCACGTCTTCCTGCTCGGCCGCTGGCGCCTGCCCGGCGACGCCGCCGAGCTCCGCGCCGCGTACTGCGGCAAGGGCGGCGGCCCGCCGCGCCGCGGCGAGCGCGCGCACATGGCCGTCGTCGTCGCGCTGTTCCACCTCACCGTCGTCTGCCAGAACGCGCTCTGCTGGCTCTACTGGGGCTTCACCGAGAGGTCCCGCCCCGAGCTCGTGGAGGACGGCTTCTTAGCGCTCGGCGTCGGAGCGCCGGTGGCCGCCGTCGTGTACACCGTGTGCAGCCCGCTGGGAAAAGACCCGTGCGGCGACCTGGCCGCGTGCCCCGACGCCGCCTCGGTGACACAGCAATGCCCCACGGCCCCCACCAAGGCAGCGCACGGCGTGGTGGTGGTCGAGCCGGAGTGGGCAGGCGGCATGTTCGACTGCGGCGGAGACGCGGCGGCGGGGTGTTGCCTCTCCCTCTCCTGCACCTTCTGTGTCTTCGGGTGGAACGCGGAGAGGCTGGGCTTTGGTAACGCATGCGTGCACGCCACCACGTTCGCGCTCCTATGCTTCGCGCCGCTGTGGGTGTTGGGCGTCACGGCGCTCCGCGTCCACGACGTGGCCGTCGGCGACGTGGTCGGCGGCGCCGGCGTGCTGCTCTGCGCGGGCGGCCTCCTCTACGGCGGGTACTGGAGGGTCCAGATGAGGAGAAGGTTCCGGCTCCCGGGGAGCGCCGGGTGCTGCGGCTCCAAGTCGGCCACGGACTACGCACGGTGGCTGTTCTGCTGGCCGTGCGCGCTGGCGCAGGAGGTGCGCACGGCGAGCCGCTACCACATCGAAGGCGAGAGCTTGTTCCACAGGAAGGCCGCCGCCGCCGCCACGACCGATGAGCCATTGCTCATCGCGCCGCACAGGATCGCTATTGCGGCGTCGGATCATGAGGGGTCATCAAAATCAGACGGGCACTTGGTGGTGGTTGTTCATGACGAATTGGTTCCACCGGCTGTGGTTCAGGTTGTGGCGGCGGGAGACGACGACACATGCGAGCAATGCAACGTCGTTCGTGTTGAGAAGAAGATTGAGGCCATCGACGTGGTAGAGGAGGATGAATCGTCTTTGTTGGCGTCCAATGGAGAAATGGTGGACCACGGATTGTCTGGTGGAAGGTGGAGGGTGGAGAAGGTGAGAAGGATGATCAGTGTGGTCACCATGCTGTCCTTGCTCGTCCTTCTGTACACAAGGGGATTTATTCTTTAGGGGTGCATTGAATTTAAAGAAGATTCTTATTTTTTGGGGGGAAAATAGAATTTAAAGATGATTATGTAAATGGTTTTAGGATTTTACTGTATTTGCATAGAGCAACAAGATTAACAATCAACTGTACATGACTCTGTAATTCACGACGACGTTGCAGTTTGAAAAGAAACATGTTTCAGGTGTCTGTTTTTTCTTCTCGAGAGTATACCAATGGCATATCATATTTTTATAGAAGGGAGAAACAACCGTTTACAAAAGACCTACAGAATGATACAGACATCATCGCATGTACACCTACACCAACAAAAATACGTAGTCTACTCCCTCACTTCCAGGCCTTGATCTCATTTAGAATTTGTTGCACTAGCCTTGTTGGCGTTCTGATATGTTACATGAACACCCTCGCGTTCCTTTGTTTCCACAGATGTCTGGAGGTGGCGAACACCATTGAGTCGAAACCCCGCTTGTCCGGATGCCCAAAACTTTCTCGTGTCCGAGCCCACCATTCTATAAAAGAATCATTCACCTCCAGAATGACCACGTTCACCTACAGCGTGTTGAAACAGCTATTCCACACCTCGCATTGAGTAACAACATGGTCCACATTGTCTTCATCCTGCAAACATGTGTAGCACACCAAGTATGTGTCCTGAAGTCAATGTCGAGCCCTGCGGTATGAGGTCCACAAATGATATTGTGTAGCTAGCCATGCAAAGATTTTGCATATTGGGAGTTGCCCGACTTCTCCAAATGCATGGGGTTGTCTCACATCGAACTAGACCTTGGCAAAGCCTGTTGTAGGATCGACTTTGCCGTGTATACACCACATTGGAAATATCATCCTTCATCGTGTTGCACTAGAGCTTGCTGCACATTCCGACAATTTTTGATGCGCTTGTCAATTGCATAACAATCGGAGATGCAATATCAAAAGCCGCAAAATCGTGTATCCATCGGCCAGTCCAAAACAATACTCTATCACCAGTTCGAACTGTTATGGTCACCAAGCTATGAAAAACTGCTCGTGCTTTCTTGTCTACCATTAAAGCTAGCCCCTGCCATGCCCTTCAGTTTTCGGGATGGGTTCATCGGCGCTTTCTACCAGAGAGCTTGGCCAATCATCAAACATGATATCATGGTAGCGATGCTCAAATTGTATGTTTGCGCTGGAAGAGGCTTCGCCAAGCTTAATAGGGCGTTGGTGCTTGATTTGCAGTTTGGATATCAAGTACTAAGCTTAATACTTGATATTAAGTTTCTTGACGGAGACTGAAACTTGCTCTAATACATGTTTTTTGGTAAAACTGAAGGCTATATCTTAAATAAAACCAGATTTTATAAGAATTTTCTTACGGGAATAAATGATTAAAGACAAGTCCTCGAAGAAACCAACATTATTTCCCTTCTACTTCAACCGGTGGTATGTCATGAGCAAAGCTCATTTCGTCACTAGGCTCTTGTCGAAGCAAACCTTGTTAAAACTCAGAAGCTTGAAAAAGCAGCAGTCAGGAAGTCATCCATTTAGACCAGAAAAAAGACGATGACCACAAACCTATCGCCTTCCCGGAGACTGCGGCACCGAGAAGGGCCGGAAGACAATCCCATCACGGGCCACACATATGAGAGGCCTCTAATACATGTTAAACAAAACATTTGCCATGATGACATGTTTGTCTCCAAGGGAAAGATTGAATGTTGCTCACATACATATAGAGGTATACCGGACTGGCTTACAATACATGGCAATAACAGATACGATCTTATCAAATCGGTTACAACAGCATGACCTATGAAGCAACCATCATCGGTTAGCTAGGGCAACGCTCTGCACGGTTAGTCTGTTAACTTGAGTTAAGTTGAGTCTATTTTTCCATGAGCTTGCAGAAGATCATACAGAAAAATCAAAACGTGTTTGTAATACTCTTTAGTTTAAGGCAACGTGTTTGTAATACTCGTGTACATCCAGTAAAAAAACAAAAGAAAACTTGGCCGTCCTCGCCTCGCTCCCTGCTCGTGCTGCCGCCATCTCGGCGGCGTGCGCCCTCGCCGCCCTTTGCCATGGCGGACGCTACCTCTGCGTCCTCCCTTCCCCCTCCTCCTCCCCTCCCTGCTGGCTTTGTCCCCGTGCGTGTCGTTGAGGGGGCTTGCCCACCGGCGGTGAGGTCTGCTTCCTTCCGGGACGCATTAATGGCGCCTGCGACGGGGGGCCCTTCTGCCCTTCGGCCTAGGCTCAGGTCGATGATCTCCGTGCCATGCCCTAGCGGGATGGAGGCCTCTGCCTGCGTGGGGGGGGGGGGGCGTGAGCACGCGCCTGGCGACGCCATTGATGGCAGTGGTTGGACCCAGGTCCGCAGCAGGCAGCGGCCTCGCTCTTCAATGCGTCACAACCATCTTCCCCCGCCTTCAGAGCTCAAGCTGTTGCTTCTTAAGAAGGCCAAGGGGAAGTGTTTTCGATGTCTTTCGCCTTACCATCGCATTGCCTCTTGCCGGAACGCTGCTTGCTGCCTTCTCTGCGGCGAGATTGGTCATAAAGCTTGGGGGTGCCCGGTCAGGAAATCGCCTTCCCCGGCTGCTCCTTCGCCTCCAGTCGCCCCTGCCTCTGGCAGAGCTCCCCTCGTTCCCGCTGCTGGTGGTGCTTCCCGCCCAACTCAAGACCGCTTCCCCTGCCCAGGAGAACCATGGAGGCGCCGGGAGGGGAGAGGAGGACGAAGGTCTTCGCTGTGGCGCCGCGCTCGGCGGCGATGGCGGATGCGGAGCATAGACTCATGCGGCATGCGGTCGTCGCTGTCGTCGTTGGTTTCAAGCCGGATCTTCGGCTGATGGAGGTGCAAAGGGCGCTGGCCTCGCACATCCACATCGCGGACGACGCCGTCAAGGTCACCCTCCGTGCGACGGGGGAGTTCCTGTTCACCTTCTCCGACCCGGCCACAAGGAACCTGGCCCTGGGGGCCCAGGGGCCCCTAGTGTTGGGGCGCGTCTCCTTCCTGCTGGCGCCTTGGACGCGCTTCAGGCGTGCGGTGGCTGCTACTCTTCCGTTCAAGGTGCGCGTCTGCATCGAGGGTGTGCCGGACCATGCATGGGACGTTGCTTCGGCGACCCCCCTGTTCGCCGGCACGGGTCTCATCGACTCCATCGACCACTCCACCAACTGCGAGGAGGAAACTGCTTGCCTGCGGCTCTGGGTGTGGATGGCTAATGTCAACCACCTGGCGCGTCGCGGCATCCTTTGGCTTGAGGAGCCAATCGAGGTGGAGTCGCCGCTCATGCACTTCCCGGAGCTGGGCATCCTAGCTGAGCTGGCGGTCAGGCAAGGGCCTCTGCAGATGCTGGCCCACCCGGTCCGGCTTCACCTCGACAGGGTTCTTGACTACTCTGCTCAGCCTGGCCGCAACCCTGATAGCAACATCAGCTCCCACAGCAACGCTAGCGGTATCCCTTCTGATGGATCTCCCTCCGGCGGAGGGCCGGTAACCTGGGGATACCGCTGGAACCTGGAGTACGATGACGACACTTTTCCTCCGCCGCCTCCTTCTCGGGGTCCGGTTCACTCTAGGCTGCGCTTCCCAGAGGACAGAGACGGCAACGGCGGCGCCGGCGGCGGTGGGAGTAGTAGCTTCGGGGGCGGCCGGGACGGTCGTACTGGAGATCGCGCCTCTGGCGACCGTCGACCGCCTGCTGGTGGCGGTGGCAGTCGGCACATCTTGCGGGCTACGGCATCTTCGTCCGGCGGCCATGGTGGATGGAGGAGAGAGAAGACATCTGACGCTGCGCTGCATGGCCCCGTCGATGTTGCTGCTCTGCTTGACCAGGCTGTGGCGGGCCACGAGCCGATGCATGGCGTGCATGCGCGCTTGTTGAGAGTGGCTTAGATGTGGGGGCCCAGTGTGCTACTGCGGAGGCTTTGGTGGTGACGCGTGCGGGAGAGAAGTGTACTGCCTTGGATGGTTTGACCACATAGTTTGGGGATGGAGCGTTGCTGCAGTCCGAGGATCCCAGTATGGCTGCCTCCCATTCTCTCGCAAGTCTGCATTTGCTGCCCCTGGCCGACCAGACGGTGCAGACTCAGAGCCTGATGGACTGTGGACCATCTCTTGCGCTGGTTCATGGGTCTGAGAACGACGACAAGCTGGTGGGACCTGCTGAGCTGGCCATGGTGCAAGATCTGATCTGCTTCTCTCCGCTCCCAATAGCCGGTCGGGGTGTTGAGTCAGTGGGAGATAACGAGGGGGCTAGCAAGCTGGCCCAGCTGGCTGAAGAGGTGCGGCTGTCCTTGGGCGGTGGTGGGCTTAGAGTGGAGATGGGCTCCGTCCCAGTGGAGCCGCCTCTGGCCTCTCTGGTGACGGGCCTTGACCTTTCGGAGCTGGGCCATGAACCTAGGGCGATGAAGATGGGCCACAATCTGGTGGAAGGCAACGCTTCACAGGAACTAAGCCACGCTTCAGAACCTGTGGAGATGACCAGCCCCCTCCCAAATCCACCGGATGCTCTGCAATCCTTCCTCATCAACATGGCCTCCGCCGCCTTGCCGCCAATCCTTCCAACCCCGGCGGCCTCTTCCTCCCCTTCCCCTCTTCCGCCTACGGAGGTCGGACCGCGCTCCAAGAAGAAAGGGCCTGTGTGCGCGGAGCTGCTGCCCACTAGATCCAGTGGCAGGCTTGCGGCGAAGCCCTCCTGCAATCTTCCGTCCATGGAGAAAGCACAACTGGTGCTCATGAAGAAGGGGGGGCTCCTCCCACCTGAAGGCTCGCCTGGCGCCCAAGACCTGCAGTGCTACCGCAACCTCTACAAGCAGGCGCTGCCCGGCTTCTTCATCAAGGCGATCTCCTCCCTTGTAGACGCTGCCAGCCCGAAGAAGGGCTCTGCTGACTCCTTGCCGATGGTGGTTCAGGCTTGAGCTGGTTGATGTTGATGTGTGTTGAGTTTCCCCTCTGTTTCCCAATGTTTGAAAAATTTATTGTTCCCCTGTTCTGGGCGCTGGCGTGGCCGTTGGCTGTTACAACTTGTTGGATGGCAAAGAGTGGATGTTGCTGGTGTGATGCTGAGTTTGATTTGGTTTCCATATGGAGTTGTCTATTATGAGATGGAACGTTAGGGGCCTCTGCAACCCGGCAAAGAGAGGGGCTGTTGCTAAATTGGTATCTGATTGTGGCTGTAATATCATTTGCCTTCAAGAGACAAAGCTGGCTGTTATTGACAAAAAACTGGTGTCTGAAACTCTGGGTGCCCGCTTTCAAGACAACTTCATCTTCCACCCGGCAAATGGTACCAGGGGTAGGATGCTCATTGCCTGCTCCTCGGATTTCACGATTTCTGCTGATGGGTTGGCACCTGCTCAGTTCTCCCTGTCCGGCACCGTTACCTGCAGAGCTGACAACTGTTGTTGGTACTTATCCAATGTCTATGGGCCGCAGATGGAGGCTGACAAAATTTTATTTCTGCAAGAGCTCAGGAGCTTAAAATTGGTTGCTAAGGAGGAGTGGCTCATTGTTGGTGATTTCAACATGATTTGTCGGGCGGAAGATAAGAGCAACAGTAATCTGAACTTGAGGATGATTGGTAGGTTTAAAGCTGTGATTGCTGATCTGGAGCTGCGAGAACTACCTTTGTTGGGGCGGCGTTTCACGTGGTGCAATGAAAAGGAAAAGGCAACCCACACCAGAATCGACAAGATGCTCATGTCCAAGGAGTGGGAGCTGGCTTTTCCCCAGTTACAATTGTCTCCTGCGTCCTCTTCTGTCTCTGACCATTGCCCCCTGGTCCTAAAGAAGATGGATTGTAAAAAGTACAAGGGGTTTCGATTTGAGTCCTTTTGGCTTAAATCGGAAGAGTTCCCTCAGATCGTCTTTCAGGCCTGGAACAAGCATGTTCACTCCCAAGACGCAATCAGGGTCCTTCACACAAAGCTCACCAGGACGGCTGTCGTGGTTCTAAGCCTGACAGTAGAGTGGGGGGTAAGTATGGAGAGGCAAGGTCCTAGCTATGGAGAGGTTGTAAGCACAAAGGATGTACGAATTCAGGCCCTTCCCGGAAGAAGTAACAGCCCTACGTCTCGGAGCCCGGAGGCGGTCGAGTGGATTATGAGTGTATGAACTACAAGGTGCCGAACCCTTCTGCCTGTGGAGGGGGGTGTCTTATATAGAGTGCGCCAGGACCCCAGCCAGCCCACGTAGGAGAGGGTTTAAGGTGAGTTAAGTCTGGGGCGTTACTGGTAACGCCCCACATAAAGGCCTTTACTATCATAAAGTCTACTTGATTACAGGCCGTTGCAGTGCAGAGTGCCTCTTGACCTCCTGGTGGTCGAGTGAGTCTTCGTGGTCGAGTCCTTCAGGCCAGTCGAGTGAATCCTCGTTGGTCGACTGGAAGGCGACCTCTTCTAAGGATGTCCTGGGGTAAGTTACTTGGATCAGGTCCATGACCCTACCCTAGGTACATAACCCCATCATTAGCCCCCGAATGGATTGAGGCTTCGAGTGAAGAAGGAGTTGATGTCGTTTCCGATTAACCTTTGCGCTCCGGTTGTGCGCTGTTCTGGACCAAAGAATCCCTTTGTCGACAGGAAACAACTTGCCTTCAGTCGACTTGATCCATTCTGTTTTTGCGTCGAGTGATCTTTCAGGCTTCGACGATCTCCGAGCGACGGATCGCCGGAAACACCGCGCCTGACAGACTGATTTGTTGCTCGCGGATTCCGCGGGATGCGAAATTTGGGGCGCGCGCGAAGCGGGGCGGACCGCGGCGTTCGGATGGGACGGGGCATGGACGCCTCGATCTCCGCGCCGCCTTTTTCGCCACGTATCCCGTCTGCATAACTGTTCCAGATATGATTAGATCGACCGGGCCCACCTGTCATCCACTCGGAAGGGACCTTATAAATGTGCCCGGCGAGGATTTCTGTGCTGCGCCTTAGCATTCTCCCCCTCTCTCTGCTTCCTTCCTCCCTGCTCAGCGTGCTCGCTCTCGCCCCCGCACCACTTCCCTTCGCGCATCTCGCCGGCGACCATGGCCAAGGAGAAGACGGCGGCGCTGGAGCGTGCAAAGAAGGCGTCGGCGTCGGAGAAGGCGAAGGGGAGATCCACCAGCCGCGGAGGGTCCTCGTCCAGATCCCGCCTGCCGAAAGGCTGGGTCCAAGGAGACTGGATCCAGTCGACCATCACTGAGAATGACATTCTCGACATGGCCAACGAGGGCTTGATCCCCCACGGAGCTGCGAGGCTTCCGGGGAAGGAGTGGCAGCCTCAGCCAGAAGAGGGTGAGTGTGTGCTTTTGGCCACCCATGTGGATCGCGGGTTTTCCTTGCCGCCGAGTGTTTTCTTTCGTGGCTTTTTGAACTTCTTCGGAGCGCAGCTCCACCACTTTACCCCAAACTCCATTGCCTATCTTGCTGCGTTCGTGTCCATGTGTGAGGGTTTCTTGGGCTGTCGACCGCACTGGGGTTTGTTCAAGCATATATTCACGTGTCGCTCTCAGACCGTGAAGAAGGCGAGTCCAGGTGACGAAAAGACCCGAGTCGTCCAAATGTGTGGGGGTTTGGGCATCCAGGTGAGGAACAAGAGCACCTTTCCGCCCATGACCTTTCCCGAGTCAGTCAGAGGCTGGCAGTCGACCTGGTTCTACTGCCGGGACCAGTCGACGCCGGGACAGTCGAGTGGACTCCCACAGTTTACCATGGACCGAGTGAACAAGCCCTCCTCTCTGAAGTTGATCCGGAGGAGAAAGCTGATGTGAAGATGTTGATGGAGCGCGTGGTGCAGTTGGTTCGGGAGGGAGTGACGGGCATGGATCTCCTGGAGGTCTTCCTCAGGCGTCGCATCCAGCCCCTCCAGTTCCGGAGCCACTGCATGTGGTTGTACTGTGGGACCGAAGACGAGACTAGAGTCCATCCAGAAGCAGTCGACGATGTCACTCTGGAAAGATGGATGGTAGCCGTCACCGGAAACAAGGACAACCCACGCGGAGCCAGAAGGATTCCTCCACTCGACCACAACAGTGATCCAAATAAGGTACACTTGCCCTGCTCTCCACTGCATTCTTGTCGCATTCATCTCTGTCTACTCTGCCGACTGGTCGACTGATCATTGTCTTGATATCTGCTAGGCCCTCACCGAGCTGTACTCGATGCCCAATGGGGCACAAACTCCGACTGAGGAGGGTGAGGCGAGTGGGGGCGAGAGCCAGGACGAGGAGGAATGGGACTCGGACGTTGCAGGGGACGACGACGACGATGATGATGACGACGGCGATGATGATGACGCCGAAGACGAGGAGGAAGAGGAGGAGGTCGTGCCACCGCGCTCGGAAAGGCGGTCGAAGCTCGTCCACGACCCTTCGACTGAACGTGGCAAGGGGGTTGCGACGCAGTCGACCAAGCGCCCTAGGACCACTTCTCCAGCGCCGACTGAAAAGGCGCCGAAGCAGCCTAGGGGGGCTCCGCCAAAGCCGACCAAGCTCCTGCCGAAGATGAAGGTGTCCATCCCCACCATATCAGGGTAATTGTGTCGTTTGAGTCTTCTCATTTTGTGTGAACTTTATCTCTGGTCGACGCTGAAGTTAGTCGACTGATCCTTTGGAGTTGCAGTGCTGCTACTTCTGAAACCTCAGCTCGGGCTGACGACCACGAGATGGAGGATGCAGCAACTTCGAACCCAGGTACTGTATTCTTAACACCGTTCTTAGTCGACTGACTCGCGATCTCTGATCCTGATTCTTCTCCGCAGCTCCACCCAACACTGTTATCAATCTCCCTGACGACGACGAGGATGAAGAACCACTGACACGCAGGAGGAGTCGGAAAGCGTCCGCCAGTAAGGTGCCTCAGGATGTGACGGCGCCTGAGATTCTGACTGTGGAGGAAGAGAACACCACTCGACACACGGTGTCCTTCGCAAATCCACTGACGAGTGCTCAGCAGCCCTCCCTCTTCACGACGCACCACGTCCCGAGGACCAAGCTGGCGCAGCGAAGGAAGCAATACGCCAGGCGGGACTCATGATGGAGCAGCTGAAGACCATCCGGGATGCGAGCCAGGCAGCTTATGACGCCAGTTCTGCCCTCCAAAGCAATGTCCAGGTCAGTCGACCACTGTTTGTTCTGTTGGATATGCTACCAAAAACTTTTCTTTTCCGGAATTTATAGTAGTCACCCAGTGGGTGTGTCGAATAAACTCCGTGTTAGCGGGGGCACGCTGAGTGCACCCGCTGGGTGTAGTCCCCAAGGCTAAGGTCGACTGCTGGCAGTCGGCCTTAGGCTTTATGATGTCAATCTTTCTGCCAGTCGACTGGTCGACTGGATTTCGCAAACCGGTGGGGGCACGCTGAGTGCACCCACTGGGTGTAGTCCCCAAGGCTAAGGTCGACTGCTGGCAGTCGGCCTTAGGCTTTATGATGTCAATTTTTCTGTCAGTCGACTGGTCGACTGGATTTCACAAACCGGTGGGGGCACGCTGAGTGCACCCACTGGGTGTAGTCCCCGAGACTGTGGTCGACTGCTTGCAGTTGATCACAGTCTTAGAGAATGCTCTTTTTTTTTTGAGGTCGACTGGTCGACTTTGTCTTCATCGGGATTAGTGGGGGCACGCTGAGTGCACCCACTGGGTGTAGTCCCCGAGACTACGGTCGAATACTTGTATTTGGCTGTAGTCTTAGAAACGTGTGTTTTTCCCTTTTTCACTCGGAAGTGAATTATATTTGACATTTAGTCGATTGGTTCTTCGCAGAACTCCTGTGATCTTGTGGCTCGCTACTCAGAGCTGGAACAAAAACATACTCAAGTCGAGCTGAGCTTGAAGCTGGTTCAGGAGAAGCTGACAAAGGCAAAGGAGGAGACTGAAGGTATGTTTGGTGAGACCCTGACGACTGCTTTTCCCCTTGCTTGTTTCAAAATCTGATCTTGCTGTAACTTGCAGGTAAGGTAAGGGAGGCCCAGCAGAAGAAAGACCTTGAGCTAGCTGAGAAGATCAAGCTTGCTGACGAGAAGTTAGCTTCAGTCACCAAGCTCGAACAAGACAATACCAATCTGAAAGCTGCTCTTGGGATTGCCAACAAGGAGGTCAGTCGACTGAAAACTGATAAAGCTGCCCTGACCGACCAAGTCAGCAAATTGACTGAGAAGAAAACTGAACTGGAGGCCTTCCTGAGTGGCCTTGCCAAGAAGCTGTTTCTTATGCTTGAAGGTAAACCTCCATGTTTGGCAAATATTTCCAATTGTGGCTTTTTCCATTCGACTATCCCCTTGACTTAGTGATCATCCTTGCAGAATTTTGTCAAAACTTTGAAGAAGAAACCAGCCGACTGGAGCCAAACCTCGACCCCGTCAATTCTCCGGTGAACGACGAAGTTGCCATGGATGTTTTCCGACTGGAGTCTCGTGTTGCAGCTGTCGTGGACTATCTCGCAAGGCTGAAGGCCGCCACATCTCGCATCGACTCGACGCTCTGGCCTGAGGAGACACTTCAGAATGACCTTGAGTCGCTGATGGCCCGCTTGAACACAATCCCTGGTCGAGTGCAGGAGTGGAAGAAGTCCTCGGCTCGGTGTGGTGCAGATGTCGCTCTGTGTCTGGCCCGAGTCCACTGCAAAGATGCGCGAGAAGAGAAGCTGGCGGCCCTTCGGGTGGCCAATACCAAGAAGCACGACTTCAGGTCCTTTATGGAAACTTTCCTTGCAGCTGCCACTCGGATCGCCGACGGAATTGACCTTGATGAATTCGTTGCACCTTCCAGCCCTCCACAGGAGGGGTAAAAAACTTCTTCTGGCTCGATACTTTTAAATTTGCCTCGGTATGCCGAGTGGAATTGTAACCGACAAACCTTAACGGGCTTGATGCCTGAGCACTTTCGGTTCCTTTAGATGCCGATTCAAACTTGAATTTGGTGCTTGAATACGATTGCCTTCGGCTCGAAATGTCTTTTGCAGGTTCAAAGCAAGGCGCCTTTATTGCAATCGACTTATCCTGCGGTCCACTTAGGCGAGCACTGGGCCGCAGCTAAACCTCCGAGTGGAAGTCAGGCTTACCACTCGGTAGGATTTTATAACTTAGGCGAGCACATGGCTGCAGCTAAGCCCCCGAGTGAGAGGGTTGCTCTTCACTCGGTGGAATTTTTATAACTTAGGCGAACACGAGGCTGCAGCTAAGCCCCCGAGTGAGAGGGATTGCTCTTCACTCGGTAGGATTTTTATAACTTAGGCGAGCACGGAGGCTGCAGCTAAGCCCCCGAGTGAGAGGTTGCTCTTCACTCGGTAGGATTTTACAACTTAGGCGAGACACGAGGCTGCAGCTAAGCCTCCGAGTGAGAGGATTGCTCCTTCACTCGGTAGGATTTTTATACCTTAGGCGAAGCACGAGGCCTGCAGCTTAAGCCTCCCGAGTGAGAGGATTGCTCTTCACTCGGTAGGGATTTTACAAACTTAGGCGGAGTGCTTGGCTGCCTAGCCCGGTGGGAGGGTTGCTCGTTCCCGGTAGGTTTCCTTAGGGAGGGCCTGCCTAGCCCCGAGTGTGAGGGTTGGCTTCTTGCACCTCGGTAGGATTTTTACAACTTAGGCGAGTGCTTGGACTGCAGCTAAGCCCCCGAGTGTGAGGGTTGCTCTTCACTCGGTAGGATTTTTATAACTTAGGCGAGTGCTTGGACTGCAGCTAAGCCCCGACTGAGAGGGTTGCTCTTCACTCGGTAGGATTTTTATAAACTTAGGCGAGTGCTTGGACTGCAGCTAAAGCCCCGAGTGAGAGGGTTGCTCTTCACTCGGTAGGATTTTATAACTTAGGCGAGTGCTGACTGCAGCTAAGCCCCCGAGTGAGAGGGTTGCTCTTCACTCGGTAGGATTTTTATAACTTAGGCGAGCACGGAGGCTGCCGCTAAGGAGTGAGAGGGTGCTCTTCACTCGGTAGGATTTTTATAACTTAGGCGAGCAGAGGCTGAGAAGCTCTCCGAGTGGAAGGCTGGCTTACCACTCGGTAGGATTTTGATAACTTAGGCGAAACGGATTCGCGGCTAAGCCTCCGAGTGGGAGTCTGGCTCACCACTCGGTAGGATTTTTACAAACTTAGGCGAAACGGATTCGCAGCTAAGTCACCCACTGAGGGGAATTTCATTGGACAAAAATAAAAAGTGACAGATATTATGGAGGAACTATGACACTATTATTTTGAGGTCCATGAACTACAAAAGTACTTTATTGCAACTCATCCGAATGATAAAACTTAAGTGTAGAATGGGCGGAGTAGCTCCGCGTTCCAAGCTCGGGGCTTGTCGAAATTATGCTCGACGTTGTAAAGACGGTACGCCCCATTGTGGAGGACCTTGGTGACTATGAAGGGGCCTTCCCAAGAAGGAGCCAGCTTGTGTGGTTTGTGCTGATCCACTCGGAGAACCAAATCTCCTTCCTGGAAGGCTCGACCTCTCACATTTCGGGCGTGGAAACGGCGCAGATCTTGTTGGTACATGGTCGACCGGATCAGAGCCATCTCCCTTTCTTCCTCTAAAAGGTCGACTGCGTCCTGCCGCGCTTGTTCAGCTTCTGCTTCGTTGTAGATTTCGACTCGGGGAGCATTATGCAGAAGATCACTTGGTAAGACCGCTTCGGCTCCGTAGACCAAGAAGAATGGAGTTCTTCCGGTCGACCGATTAGGTGTGGTCCGCAGTCCCCAGAATACAGAGGGAAGTTCATCGACCCAAGCTCCAGCCGCGTGTTTGAGATCACGCATCAGTCGAGGCTTCAATCCCTTAAGAATCAGTCCATTAGCTCGTTCTGCTTGTCCATTCGACTGCGGATGGGCGACTGAAGCGTAGTCGACCCGTGTGCCCTGGGAGTCGCGGAAAGCTCTGAATTCCTCTGAGTCAAAGTTCGACCCATTATCCGTAATTATGCTGTGCGGGACTCCATATCTGAATATTAGTTCCCTGATGAAGCTAACAGCAGTACCGGTGTCAAGGCTCTTGATTGGTTTAGCCTCGATCCACTTGGTGAACTTGTCGACTGCCACCAGTACATGCTTGAAACCGCTTCGTCCTGTTCTCAAAGGACCGACCATGTCCAGCCCCCAAACTGCAAAAGGCCAGACGAGTGGGATGGTCTTCAAAGCTGACGCAGGCTTGTGCGACATATTCGAGTAGAACTGACATCCCTCGCACTTATCCACTATCTCTTTTGCCATCTCATTCGCCTTGGGCCAGTAAAATCCGGCTCGGTATGCTTTGGCCACGATGGTCCGAGAGGACGCATGATGACCACAGGTTCCCGAGTGAATATCATTGAGGATGAGTCGACCTTATTCTGGTGTTATGCACTTCTGACCGACTCCAGTTGCGCTTTCTCTGTATAATTGTCCTTTGATTACGGTAAAGGCCTTAGATCGACGGACGATCTGTCGAGCCTCTTCCTCATCCTCCGGAAGCTCTTTCCTCAAGATATATGCGACATACGGAATCGTCCAGTCGGGAATGACCACCAAAACCTCCATGATCAAGTCGACCACCGCTGGGACTTCAACTTCAGCCGGATCTGCGGCGCTCTTGGGCTGCGGAGTTTCCTCGGTGAAAGGATCTTCTTTGACTGACGGAGTGTGTATATGCTCCAAGAACACACCACTCGGAATGGCTTCTCTCTTGGAACCTATCTTTGCTAGATCATCAGCTGCTTGATTTTTCAGTCGGGGTATATGATGGAGCTCCAACCCCTCAAACTTCTTTTCCAACTTCCTCACTGCACTGCAGTATCCAGTCATGGTTGGGCTTCTCACGTCCCACTCTTTCATCACCTGATTGACCACTAAATCCGAGTCGCCATAGACCATTAGGCGACGGACGCCGAGTGAAATGGCCATGCGCAACCCATATAGGAGGGCCTCATATTCTGCCTCATTGTTGGAGGAATCGAAGTGAATCTGGAGCACATATCTGAGCTTATCTCCTCTGGGGGAAACCAGGACAACCCCAGCACCGGAACCATTCAACATCTTAGAGCCATCAAAAAACATGGTCCAATGCTCCGAGTGAACTTCAGTCGGCTGCTGTTGTTCAATCCACTCGGCGAGGAAATCTGCTATCGCCTGGGACTTAATGGCTTTCTTTGCCTCAAACTTGATATCAAGGGGAAGAAGTTCAATCGCCCATTTGGCCACTCGACCAGTTGCATCTCTGTTGTGCAAAATCTCTGATAGTGGAGCGTCGCTGACGACTGTGATGGAATGGTCAGAGAAATAATGAGCAACCTTCTTTGTGGTCATGTATATTCCATACACAAGTTTCTGATAATGAGGATATCTCTGCTTGGATGGAGTCAAGACTTCAGACAAATAATACACTGGGCGCTGAACTTTGAGAGCTTTTCCTTCTTCTTCCCGCTCGACCGTTAGCACAGTACTGACGACTTGTCCTGTGGCTGCGATGTAGAGCAACAGAGGCTCTTTGCTGATTGGAGCAGCAAGCACCGGCTGGGTGGAGAGCAGAGCTTTGAGCTCGGCAAACGCTGCATCAGCTTCTGGAGTCCACTCGAACTTATCAGCCTTCTTCATCAGTCGGTAAAGAGGCAGTGCCTTTTCACCGAGTCGTGAGATGAATCGACTTAATGCGGCCAAGCATCCAGTAAGCTTCTGGACATCATGCACTCGCACAGGGTGTTTCATTTGGAGAATAGTGCCAATCTTCTCTAGGTTAGCGTCGATTCCCCGTTCGGAAACGAGAAAACCGAGTAACTTGCCACCAGGAACTCCAAATGTGCACTTTGATGGATTGAGCTTGATATCATACCTTCTGAGGTTGGCAAATGTTTCGGCGAGGTCAGCGAGCAGGTCGGAACCTTTTCGTGACTTGACAACAATATCATCCATATAAGCTTCCACATTCCGACTGATTTGAGTGAGTAGACACTTCTGAATCATTCGCATAAATGTGGCTCCGGCATTCTTGAGGCCGAATGGCATGGTGATATAGCAGAAGCACCCGAATGGAGTGATGAAAGCTGTTTTTACCTCATCGGGCCCGTACAGACGGATCTGGTGGTACCCGGAGTAAGCATCTAAAAAAGACAACCTCTCGCATCCCGCGGTCGAGTCAACAATTTGATCTATGCGAGGGAGAGGAAAGTGATCTTTCGGGCAGGCCCGGTTGATGTGCTTGAAATCAATGCACATTCGGAGCGACTTGTCCTTCTTAGGAACCATGACGACATTAGCGAGCCACTCGGAGTGGTATATCTCTCGGATAAATCCTGCCGCCAACAGTCGAGCCACTTCTTCACCAATGGCTTTTCTCTTCTGGACGGCGGACCGCCGAAGATGCTCTTTGACTGGTTTGGCAGATGAGTCGACTCTTAAGCGATGCTCAGCCAGCCCCCTGGGAACACCTGGCATGTCAGCGGGCTTCCATGCAAAAATGTCCCAGTTCTCACGGAGGAACTGGATGAGCGCTTCTTCCTATTTTGGGTCGAGTGTCGTGGAGATGCGGGTCGGAGCTGCTTCGGGGTCGGTCGGGTGAATGTGAACAGGCTTCGTCTCACCGGACGACTGGAATGCAGACTCTGTGGCGGGCTTCTTGGATCGCAGCAAGTCACTCGGATCTGCGTTTTGCTTGTACTCTTCGAACTCGACTGCTGTCACCTGGGAATCGGCAATCTTGGAGCCCTTCTGAAAGCACTCTTCTGCCTTTTTCCTATCACCGGTGACAGTGATCACACCTTTGGGACCGGGCATCTTCAATTTGAGGTACACGTAACACGGTCGAGCCATGAACCGTGCATAGGCTGGTCTCCCCAAAATGGCATGATATGCACTCTGAAAATCCACGACCTCAAACGTCAACTTTTCTTTGCGAAAATGCTTCGAATCACCAAACACCACGTCCAAAGCTATCTGACCGAGTGACTCGGCCTTCTTCCCCGGTATAACTCCATGGAAGCTCATGTTACTAGTGCTCAGTCGGGACATCGGAATGCCCATACCTTTCAATGTGTCAGCATACAATAAGTTCAGCCCACTTCTACCATCCATCAGCACCTTTGTCAGTCGAGTGCCTTCGACAACTGGATCGACCACCAAAGCTTGCCTCCCAGGGGTGGCAATATGAGTCGGGTGATCAGATTGGTCGAATGTGATGGGTGTTTGAGACCACTTCAGATAATTTGCCTTTGCTGGGGCAACCATGTTCACCTCTCGGTTAATCACTTTCACTCGACTTCTGCTTTCCACATCTGCAAAGATCATCAGAGTGGAGTTGATATGCGGATATCCTCCCTCACTGTCCTCTTTATCTTCGGCCTTGTCCGACTCCTTCTCCTTGTCCTTAGACTGTTTTCCCTGAAACTGCTGGATCAGGAGTCGACATTGGCGAGTGGTGTGCTTTGGGTAAATGATATTCCCCTCTTCGTCTTTCTTCGTGTGAATGTGACATGGCATATCCAACACGTCGTTCCCTTCTTTATCCTTTACTTTATTGGGGTTCCAGGATCCTTTTGGTTTCCCCTTAAACTTTCCTTGAGTCACGGCCAGAGCCTCTCCAGGAGCTGCCGGTTCAGCCTTCCGCTTCTGTTTCCGACTGGTGTTTCCCTTTTCCGACTGACTCGGCTTGTGCTTGCCGCTTCGGAGTCGGTCTTCTTCTTCGCCATTGGCGTACTTGGTAGCAATCTCCATCATCCGACTCAAGGTCATGTCACAGGTTCGACCAAATTTCAAACTCAGTTCTCTGTTCTTGACGCCGTCTTTGAAGGCGCATACTGCCTGATGATCAGAGACATTTTCCACAGTGTGGTGCAAAGTGATCCACCTCTGAATATACTCTCTGAGAGTCTCATTAGCTTTCTGCACGCAGACTTGCAACTCTGTCAATCCAGCTGGTCGCTTGCAAGTCCCTTCAAACGTTCTGACGAACACTCGGGACAGATCTTCCCAAGTGTAAATGTTGCTCGGAGGTAATTGAGTCAACCATGCCCTGGCAGAACCTTCCAACATGAGGGGTAAATGCTTCATGGCCACCTCGTCGTTCCCACCACCAATCTGAACTGCCACTCGGTAGTCTTCAAGCCAAGTTTCAGGCTTAGACTCACCAGTGAACTTGCTGACTCCTGTTGCCAACCTGAAATTGGGGGGAATAACTGCGGCTCTGATAGCTCTGCTGAAACATTCAGGACCAGAAACATGCACTCGACTGCTTGTGGGTACATCTCTGTCCAGTGCGCCTCGATGGGCTCTGTTCCGGTCGACCAACCCTTGCACGATAATGGATCGCGCGTCGAAGCCTGGCTCTCTGGGGTCAACTGGAACCCTACGCCCTGTACTGTACTGACGCCTATCATCTGGCTGCCGAGGAGCGTAAGACCCACCCCTCGGAGGGGAATAGGGCACTCGACGCCTATCATCTCGGTCGAGTCTGTCGCCATATTGATCTCGCCGATTCTCACGCCCTTCGCGCCGCGGAGGCGATCTGGGGCTGTGAGCCGACTGAACCGTATTCACAGTGACGGATCGACTGTGAATTCTGTTGCGCGACTGAGACACGGCTGAATTCTGATCTCCTGCTGCCCGGAGCAGATCCCTGATCTGCAGCAAACCTCTGCCAGCTTCCGACTGCGAAGGCTGGATGGACTCTGCTATACGGGTTGCAGCTGCTAAATTCTGAATTGGGGTTCGATATACCTGAGTCGGCGGGAAGAGTTGACGTCGACTGGTGTCGGGAACTCGTTGCCGCGCGCGCTCGTCGAGTGCTCGCTGAAGGTTCTCCAGTCGAGTGCGCTCGGCCAAATTGGCCAGACGCGCCTCCTCCAAGGCACGAGCCTCGGGGGTTTCTCCTGCGATGGGAATACGCAGGGGATCCTCGTTCCTGCGGCGAAGTTCCTCTCTTTGCAGAGAGTCGAGTGGCTCGGGCTGGTACTCTTCGTAGCCTCGTGCCGGGTCGCCGCCGTCACCTGCTCCACCACCACAGGCGAAGCCAGGAGGGCTGTGGGGCCCGTCGACCATCAAGATTTCCGCCGCTGGATCACTGCTTCCGCACTCGGATGCAGTCTCTACGGAGCCAGTCGACTGATCGAACAAGCCGTAGAGAGATTCGTTGGGCTCGATTGCCGCAACTTGGGTAGTGGCCGATTGGCGAGCCACCGCGTGACTCACCCATCGCTGAAGCCTCGACCGGCCTGAGCGCTTGCGCTGGCGGGAGACCGGGAGGGTGGACGATGGAGGAGCCGACCGATACTGGGTCGACGGTTGCCGCAGCAGAATGCCGAGGACACATGCGCGAAAATGCATCGCACCGCGGATGGGGAGCGCATCTACGTCGAGTGGAGCCTCCTGGAGCCATGCGGAGTCGTCGGCGATGAAGGTGAGAGTGCCGAGATGGATCTCTTGACCCTCGACCAAAACTCCAGCAGACACCATGATGAAAGTACTCGGAAGAATCGCAACTTCTCCACAAAATCGCTAAAACACCTGCCCCACGGTGGGCGCCAACTGTCGTGGTTCTAAGCCTGACAGTAGAGTGGGGGGTAAGTATGGAGAGGCAAGGTCCTAGCTATGGAGAGGTTGTAAGCACAAAGGATGTACGAGTTCAGGCCCTTCCCGGAAGAAGTAACAGCCCTACGTCTCGGAGCCCGGAGGCGGTCGAGTGGATTATGAGTGTATGAACTACAAGGTGCCGAACCCTTCTGTCTGTGGAGGGGGGTGGCTTATATAGAGTGCGCCAGGACCCCAGCCAGCCCACGCAGGAGAGGGTTTAAGGTGAGTAAAGTCTGGGGCGTTACTGGTAACGCCCCATATAAAGGCCTTTACTATCATAAAGTCTACTTGATTACAGGCCGTTGCAGTGCAGAGTGCCTCTTGACCTCCTGGTGGTCGAGTGAGTCTTCGTGGTCGAGTCCTTCAGGCCAGTCGAGTGAATCCTCGTTGGTCGACTGGAAGGCGACCTCTTCTAAGGATGTCCTAGGGTAAGTTACTTGGATCAGGTCCATGACCCTACCCTAGGTACATAACCCCATCAATGGCCAATGCTCTTAAGAAATGGGACAAGGAGAAAAGAAAGGCTAGAAGACTGCAGGAAGACATTGCCAATGAAGTTATTTTTCAACTTGATGTGGCCCAAGAGGACAGAGATCTCTCCTCTGATGAGAGAAACCTGAGAGCTTCCTTAAAAACTAAGCTCCTAGGGTTTGCGGCTATTGAGAGAATCAGGTGGAGGCAGAAGTCCAGATTGCTTGGGATCAAACTCAATGACGCCAATAAAAAGTTGTTCCACTTGAGGGCAAATGGGAGGAGGCGTAAAAACCATATTCCAACACTGGTGGGGCAGCAGGGGGCAAAATCTGAGCACAAGGAAAAAGAAAAGATCCTCTTCGATCATTTTCAGGGCCTTCTGGGTAATATGCAGCCGCGTCGTTTCTGCTTGAATGAGAGCTTCCTCGAGCTCCCCATACCGCAGCTGCAGCACCTGGACTGCCAGGTTACCATGGAGGAGATCAAGGTGGCTATATGGTCTTTGCATGGCGAAAAGGCGCCTGGTCCAGATGGTTTCATTGGTAATTTCTTCAAAGCATGTTGGGATCTAGTGAAAATTGATTTGCTGAAGGCGTTGGAACAGATCTTTGACCTGAAAGGGGACACTTGGAATTTGCTGAACACTGCCCACCTTGTGCTCATCCCAAAGAAGGACGGGGCTGCTACTGCTGGGGATTTCAGACCCCTAAGTTTGATGCATAGCATTGCGAAGATTCTTTGCAAGATATTGGCCAACAGATTGGGTCTGGAATTGGATAGTATTGTCTCCCACAGCCAGAGTGCTTTCATCAAAAAAAGATGCATCAATGACAATTTCCTCTTTGTTCGCAACGTGATTAAGGAGGCACATGTGAAGCGGACTCCCATGCTCTTCATGAAATTGGATATTGCAAAAGCTTTTGACTCTGTGCATTGGGACTACTTGCTTGAGGTGTTGCGGGCCTATGGCTTTGGGCAAAAATGGAGAGACCTTGTGTCCTTGATCTTGGCCACCTCTTCCTCTAGGGTTCTGCTCAATGGAATTCCTGGGAAACCTTTCAGACACAGGCGTGGGCTGCGGCAGGGCGACCCGTTGTCGCCAATGTTGTTCATTCTGGCTCTTGACCCACTCCAAAAGCTCCTTTCCAAAGCCACTGATATGGGCATCCTTTCCCCAATTCGCAACAGAGCTGCTTGTCTGTGTGTCAGCTTCTATGCTGATGATGCAGCTTTGTTCATTAATCCTAAGCAAGAGGACATTGTGGGGGTGCAGGCCATTCTTTCAAGGTTTGGTGACATCTCTGGGTTGCAAACGAACCTGCTCAAGATTGTCGCTTACCCCATTAGATGCGAGCAAATTGATATGCCTAGCTTGTTGGCTGACTTTGGGGGTATCCCTGGAAACCTCCCTTGCACCTACCTAGGCTTGCCTCTGAGTATTAGGAAACCAACCCGGGCTGAATTGCAGCCTACCTTGGATAAACTTGCTGGGCGATTGCAGCCATGGAAAGGGAAGCTCATGACCAAGCTGGGACGGTGCTTGCTTGTAAATTCTGTCCTCACAGCAACTCTCACGTACATCCTTACCTCCTTTGATCTGAGTGCTTGGTTCATTAAGAGGATTGACAAGCTGAGGCGGGGCTTTTTGTGGGCTGGCGAAGAGGTTGCCCATGGAGGGAAATGCATGGTGTCCTGGAAAAAAGTGTGTGCTCTGAAGTTGACTGGGGGCCTCGGTATCAAGGACTTAAAATGTTTTGGTAGAGCTCTTCGCTTGCGCTGGCTGTGGATGGAGTGGGACTATGTTCAGAGACCATGGAAGGGGACTCCGGTGCCTTGTGACGACTCTGATAGGGCACTTTTCCAGGCTTGCACTAAGATCACCATCGGGGATGGGTGCTCGGCCAAGTTTTGGAAGGATAGATGGCTGGACGGCGAGTCCCCGGCTATGATAGCTCCTTTGATGTTCAGATTGGCCTTAAAGAAAAACAGCTTGGTTAAAGACGCCTTGCACAATGGTTGCTGGATGAGAGGATTAATGCGCATGAACTCTCACGAGGAAATCCACCAATTCTTGGGACTTTGGGAGAAGGTCCAAAATGTGCAACTATCAACCTCCAGAGATAGCATTGCCTGGCATCTGTCGGCTGATGGTTCGTACTCGGCCAAATCTGCGTACCACGCACAGTTCCTTGGGCGCTTGCACCAACCAGAGCTGGCCAGTGTTTGGAAGGTGAAAACGGATAGGAAAATAAGGTTTTTCCTTTGGCTTCTGCTTCAGAACAGAAACTGGACTGCGGACAGATTGCTTTTGCGCGGATGGCCACATGATCCAAAGTGTAAACTATGTGACTTGGTGATTGAAACGGCGGCACATCTCTCTTTTCAGTGCCCTTATGTGAGGCAGGTGTGGCTTTCGCTGAGCGCTACTCATGCTGACCTCACAGCTACAGCGTTGGCTGCCTCCTCGGTGAACTCCTGGTGGGGCGCTTTGCTCCAGCTCAAGCCCAACAAAACAAGGAACAACTCGCTCTCCATGGCATCTTTCGCTCTTTGGAACATCTGGCTGGAAAGGAACAGAAGAACCTTCGATGGAAAGTGCACTTCGGCAGCTGATGTTGCCAGGCTTGCTAGTGATGACTTTCACCTCTTAGTTGAGGCATGTGGGGGTTAGGATTAGGTGTTGGGCGACAGGGTTGTTCTTGGCCCTCTTGCCTGTTTTGGTTACTCCTTCTCTGTAAGCTGATCTTCAGCTGATGTACAGTTGTTCCCTCCTCTTAATGCAATGGCAGAGCTCCTGCTGGTTCGGTTCAAAAAAAAAATACTCGTGTACATGAAATGCAGCTTTGTCCGTTGGTGCTGCCCTGCTAGTCTGCTGCACTATTGACCAGCTCGAAACAGTTCTCAGCTTCACATGTTCAGATGATTTCTGGAGCAAAAAGCAAGGGTAATTTGCAAAGTCCTGTGTGGCGTGCTGGAAGCGAACGCATATATGTCTTGTCACCGTACGCCACAACTGAACCCTAACTGTGTTTGCATGGGCTGGGTCCATCCTGACGAACTGTATCTGAAATTTGTCTGCACCCATTGATTCAGTCTCTCCTGGAGTTCAGAAAACAAGAACACGACTTCGGCCGTCACCTACGTACTAGACTTGACAAAACTCACCTCCCACGTGTATCGTGTATATAAGCATCCAAGCACTTGGTGCAACGTACGTAGCTGAGTGCAGCCATGGAGTCGCCGCAGGAGAGGTCACCCAAGGCCAAGGAAGCCCATGCCGACGACGGCATCACTATCGCTGAGCTGCCGAGCCCCCGCCCCGGCGAGGGTCCGAAGAAGGAGAGGCTGCTCGACTTCCTCAGGGCCGCGCCCTCCAAGGGCGCCGTCCTCGCTCGCGTCGCCAGCCTCCGCACGCGCGCGGCGTACAGCAACTTCCTCCGCTCGCCGCCGGTCGCGCGCGCCGTCGACTGGCGCCGGGTGCGGGACAGGGGGGTGGCGTGGGCTAGGCATCCCATGAACGCCGCGCTGCTCGTCTGGTTCGCCTTCGTCGCCGCGGGGGTGGCCTTCGTGCTCCTGCTCATGGTGGGGGCGCTCGACTCCGACGTGCCAGACGCGTCGCGCCGGCGGCGGTGGACGGAGGTGGCCAACCAGATGCTCAACGCGCTCTTCACCATCATGTGCGTCTACCAGCACCCGCGACTCTGCCACCATCTCGCGCTCCTCCTCCGGTGGCGCGCCCCCGCCGACGTCGCTGAGCTCCGGGGCGTGTACTGCAAGAACTGCGCCGGTGGCGTCAGGCGCGAGCGCCTCCACGTGGCGGTCGTCGTGCTCCTCCTGCATGCCACCTGCTTCGCGCAGTACGCCTACTGCGCGCTCTTCTGGCTCTTCCGCAGCGACAGGCGACCCGGCTGGGCCGTTAACCTCTTGATGGCGCTCGGCTCCGGCACCCCCGTCGTCGCCGGCCTGTACATGGTCTACGGCCCGCTGGGCCAGAAGATCGCGCTTCCGGACTCCGTCGACGAGGAGGCCGCGACGGTGAAGGAGAGCGCCGTGGCCCGGTACGATCGCACAGGTAGCGGCAGAGTGGTGGTCAGCAAGCCGGTGTGGGCCGGCGGGCTGTTCGACCTCGCCGACGATCCCACGGTGGCGGCGCTGTCGCTGTCGTGCACCTTCTGCGTGTTCGGGTGGAACATGGAGCGCCTGGGCCTGGGCAACATGTACGTGCACGCCTTCACCTTCGCGCTCCTCTGCGCCGCGCCGCTGCTGGTCTTCGCGGTCGCCGCGCTCAGCATCCGTGACGCCACGCTCGGGTACCTCGTCGGCGCCGCGGGCGCACTGCTCTCCGTGCTGGGCCTCACGTACGGGGGGTTCTGGCGAACGCGGATGAGGAAGAGGTTCGGGCTGCCGGCTGACGACCGGTTCTGCGCTCCCGTGTGCGGCGGACGGCGTACCACGGTGGCGGCGGCGGACTACGCCAAGTGGCTCTTCTGCGCGCCGTGCGCGCTGGCGCAGGAGGTGAGGACGGGCAACTTCTACGACGTGGAGGGCGACGGTTTATACGTGAAGGGAGAAGGTGGCGTGGAAGAAGAAAGGAGGCCAGCAATGGCGCCCCTTGAGAGGGAAGGGAGCCTCGCGGCATTGATAGAGGCCGAGAAGACCGGCGAGCGTCTCCATGCACCACCGGTGCCCGTGAGGGTAGAGACTAGAGACAAAGGAAGTACGTCTATCTGCACGTCTGTCTGATCAAGAAAATGCTTATTATCAGACCACGGTGGTTTCAAGACATCTAGGGCTAGAATTTGAGCCGAGCCAAGCAAGATCGCTATATTTAAAGTTAGCTGGACTTGTGTAACTTGTCAGTTAGGTCGTTCAATTCGTTAAACTTATTATAAAGTTGAACAATAAATCATATATGCTTTATATGTAGAAAAATCAATAAAATGCTCAGGAAGACGAGACGGCGGCGGCTCCCTGAAGATGGAATAAAGGTCTCCCCGCCTAGTCCCCGTTCCGGCGGTGCGTCTACCACCGTTGGTGGGCGTGTGGAGGTGTGTCTCCGGCAGATCTATCTTTTGGTGGATTTGCTCGGATCTCGTCGTTGTTCGTCTACGTTCGCGTGCCTTCGGATTGGATCTTTCTGATCTACGTTATTCTTCATCTGCGGCGGTTGCTGTTCTGGTGCGCTGGTTCTACGGGGCCTTAGCACGACGACTTACCGACTGTCTACTACAACAAGTTTTGCCCGACTCCGGCGATGGAGGGGCGATGACGGCGGCGCGCCTTCGGCTCGCTTCAGTGCTGGTAGTCGCCGCTAGGTGGTCTATGGATCTGGATGTAATTTTTATTATTTCTGATATTCGTTGTACTGCCATGATTGAAGATGAATAGATCGGAAATTTTCTCGTAAAAAAAAAAGAAAAATCAATAAAATATATTTATGGACACATACGTTTCTCACAAATTACAATAATCAACAGTTTACACCAAAGAGCATTTCTTTGAACGGCACCAAATCATTCCGCCTCGGATGAGGAGTAGTTTCAGATAGAAGTTCTACCCATATTCCACCGGATACAAAACCCATACACTTTAGCAATGTTATTTATTAATTGCATGATCAATAACGTTTTACATACTCCAACCTCCCCATATAGTCCTAGTTTTCCTCCATGTTGCCAATGAGCTAAAAGATCGTGAACTCTTCTTTGGTAAGATGATAGCTGTAAGTAAGCATCGACTATTTGCAAATGGTGCGCTCCACATATGTCAGCAATCAACAACATTATTGGTATTTGTCTCATGTACATTCTGAGTATCGAGATTAATGACTTAAAAGGGTAACTCGTTAGCTTGGTTAGTTAGACTCGTTCTCTTAACAAGATCTGAATTGAACTTGGTTGGACTCATTAGTCAACGCGTGGTCGCGACGTCGTTGCAGTTATGCTCTCTAGTGGATATCCAGGTGGTGGATATTGAAACACATTTGCTCTCTCGGTGGTTTTGGTAATTCATGTCAACATACATATTGTTTGTTGCATGGTGGTTTTGGTAATGCATCACACTCATGTGCATGATGGTCTCTTACTTGTTGCACATATTGTTTGCAAGGAAGAATCATGGACATGAAGATACTACGTTCTCATTCTTTTACTTTGATGCATATAGCCAAGATACATGTAACACATTACAAATCCCTTCATGTTGTGCATCTTCATTCCAAAAGCTATTTTCACTTAAATGGTTGTACACTTGTAGGGGGAGCATATGCATGTTACATGTTCTCTCTAAGCTTTCATACACCTCTTGCGAATTATTTATTTTAAGCTTTGATGTATGTTGTCATCAATTACCAAAAAGGGGAAGATTGAAAGCACATTTGCTTCCTTGGTGGTTTTGGTTATTCATGTCAACATACATATTGTTGGACTAGTGCTTTCATCTAGTATGTTTCAGAAAAGTTCAACATTGGCACGGCAATGATATGAGATTGTGGACCCCTTCAAAATGCAAGGACATGGATTGACAAAGCTTCAAGACTCTACATTTTTGGTTAAGTGATTCAAGATCACATTGAGTATATAGGAAATCCAATACTATTAAAAGGGGATGAGGTTTTGATCATGACTCAATTGCTCAAGTGCTTGAAGGATATTGCTCCAAAACTCCTCAACCACCTTCTCAATTTCATATGTGTCCAAACCCTAAAAGTACAACTCGGTCCAACCAAAAACATCCTAACTCGGTCCAACCAAAAACATCCTATCGAGACCCACCGAGTTGATCCTATACACTGCTAGAGCATAACCCTAGAATTTTGGTCTCACTGAGATGACTATCGGTTTCACCGAGTTGCACTGACCAAGTTTATGTAACCCAATTAGATCATTTTAGATTCACCGAGTTGAGCTGATCGGAACTACCGAAACGAAGTCTTGCATAGGTCATCGCATTTCGGTCCGTCCAAGATTTCCAGTTCGGTCTCACCGAAAATCCCAACGTTCATATCTTTTAAACAGGTCGGTCTTAGCGAGTTTTTGGTTCAGTATCACCGAGTTGAGTCAAAAGGATGTAACCGTTGGATTTTGGGTGAAGGCTATAAATACCACTGATACGTCTATTTTGCATCATGATTTCCTACTGGTATTTATAATGTTTTTATGCATAATAATGCTTTATGCAGTAATTCTAATGCATTTTCTCTCATAATATGCAAGGTTTACACAGAGGGAGAATGCCGGTAGCTGGAATTCTGGACCTGAAAAAGCTACGTCAGAGTTACCTATCCTCCACATCTCCAAATGAGTCAAAAATTTACGGAGAATTATTTTGGAATATAAAAAAATACTTGAGCAAATAACTACCGTAGGGGGCCCACCTGGTGAGCACAAGACACCAGGGTGCGCCCTGGTGGGTTGTGCTCAGCCCAGCCCACCTCCGGTGCCCATCTTCTGGTATATAGGTCATTTTGACCTAGAAAAAAATCAGGAGAGGACTTTTGGGACGGAGCACCGTCGTCTCAAGGCGGAACTTGGGCAGGAGCACTTTTGCCCTCCGGCGGAGTGATTCCGCCGCCGGGGGAACTTCCCTCCCGGAGGGGGAAATCGAAGCCATCATCATCACCAACAACCCTCTCATCTTTTGGAGGCCAATCTCCATCAACATCTTCAACATCACCATCTCCTCTCAAACTCTAGTTCATCTCTTGTGTTCAATCTTTGTACCGGAACCTTAGATTGGTACCCGTGGGAGACTAGTAGTGTTGATTACATCTTGTAGCTGATTACTATATGGTTTATTTGGTGGAAGATTATATGTTCAGATCCATTATGCTATTTAATACCCCTCTGATCTTGAGCATGATTATCATTTGTGAGTAGTTACTTTAGTTCTTGATGTCACGGGAGAAATCATGTTGCAAGTAATCATGTGAACTTGATATGTGTTCGATATTTTAATGATATGTATGTTGTGATTCCCTTAGTGGTGTCATGTGAACGTCGACTACATAGATTGGGCCTAAGGGAATGCATTGTGAAGTAGTTATTAGATGATGGGTTGCTAGAGTGACATAAGCTTAAATCCTAGTTTATGCGCTACTTCGTAAGGGACCGATTTGGATCCAAATATTTATTGTTATGGTTAGATTTTATCTTAATACTTTTCTCATAGTTGCGGATTATTGCGAGGGGGTTAATCATAAGTGGGAAGTTTGTTCAAGTAAGAACAACACCCAAGCACCGGTCCACCCACATATCAAATTATCAAAGTAGCGAACGCAAATCAAATCAACATGATGAAAGTGACTAGATGAAATTCCCGTATACCCTCAAGAACGCTTTGCTTAATATAAGAGACCGCTTTGGCATGTCCTTTGCCATAAAAGGATTGGGCTACCTTGCTTCACTTTATTTACCATTACTGTTACTTGTCTATTACAAATTATCTTGCTATAAAACTACATGTTACCAATTATTTCAATGCTTGCAGAAAATACCTTGTTGAAAACCACTTATCATTTCCTTCTGCTCATCGTTGGGTTCGACACTCTTACTTATCAAAAGGACTACGATTGTTCCCCTATACTTGTGGGTCATCAAGACTCTTTTCTGGCGCCGTTGCCGGGGAGTGAACCGCTCTTGGTAAGTGGAAATTTGTAAGAAAAATTTATACTAGGTGCTGAAATTATTGTCACTTGTTACTATGGAAAACCATCCTTTGAGGGGTTTGTTCGGGGTATCTTCACCTTGACCAGTAGCACAATTATTTGCCCCTCCACATACTGCACCTACTAAAAATATTGGTTATGAAATTCCTTCGGGTATGATAGAACAACTGCTAGCTAATCCTTATGCAGGAGATGGAACTGAACATCCTGATATGCACTTGATCTATGTGGATGAAATTTGTGGATTATCTAAGCTTGCAGGTGAAAGGATCGATATAGTTGACTAGAGGGGGGGTGAATAGGCAACTAACAATTTTTAGCTTTTCTTTACCAATTTCAACTTTGCATCAAAGTAGGTTGTCTAGATATGCAACTAGGTGGGCAAACTATATGATGCTATAACAACAAGCACACAAGTAAGCAAGAGATACAACACAATATAAGCTAGCACAAGTAAAGGTGAGAGATAACCAAAAGTGGAACCGGTGGAGACGAGGATGTGTTACCGAAGTTCCTTCCTTTTTAAGGGAAGTACGTCTCTGTTAGAGCGGTGTGGAGGCACAGTGCTCCCCAAGAAGCCACTAGGGCCACCGTATTCTCCTCACGCCCTCACACAATGTGAGATGCCGTGATTCCACTATTGGTGCCCTTGAAGGCGGTGACCGAACCTTTACAAACAAGGTCGGGGCAATCTCCACAATATAATTGGAGGCTCCCAACGACACCACGAAGCTTCACCACAATGGACTATGGCTCCGTGGTGACCTCAACCTTCTAGGGTGCTCAAACACCCAAGAGTAACAAGATCCGCTAGGGATTAGTGGGGGGAATCAAATTTCTCTTGGTGGAAGTGTAGATCGGGGCCTTCTCAACCAATCCCGAGCAAATCAACAAGTTTGATTGGCTAGGGAGAGAGATCGGGCAAAAATGGAGCTTGGAGCAACAAAGGAGCTTTGGGGGAAGAGGTTAGTCAACTTTGGAGAAGAAGACCTCCTTTTATAGTGGGGGGGACAATCCAACCGTTACCCCCCAAAACAGCCCCATAGAGGGCGGTACTACCGCAGGGGGGCAACGGTGCTACCGCTGGCCCCAGCGATACTACCGCTCCCCCTTGCGGTACTCCCATGCAGCCAGGGAGGGAAAGCACATGAGCAGAAAATGGACACAGTGCGGAACTACCATGGAGGTAGGGCGGTACTACCGCTCACGAGCGGTACTACCGCTTCTACTGCCGCTGCTTAGTGCCGCACAATCCGACACGAGAGGCGACCCCCTCGAGTCGAGGCGGTAGGAGCCCGGTACCGCAGTGGTACTACGGCTGAGGAACCCCAGGCGGTACTACCACTGCAGAGCGGTACTGCTGCCTGTGGCTCTTGAGCGGTACTACCGCTAGGCACCGCGGTACTACCGCTCGGACCAAGAAAATGCACATAGGAAGGAAATGGAAGCTCCATCGAAGCGGGAAGGCCCAGAGGGTGCGAAGAGGATGTGTACGTGTTGATTCCACCCTAGCCTTACCAAAGAGGACCCCCTCTTGATAGTACGGTGACTCCTACGAAACATGTCCACCAAAACACAAACGAAAGAGCTACACCGTCTTTGATTAGAACTCCGAGGGGAAGGAATCGTCTCGTGCCAAAGGATGAATCTCTGAAATGCTCAAAGCACATGATTAGTCTGCAAACATGTTGTCATCAATCACCAAGACTACATCAAAAGAGATATGCCTTAACAATCTCCCCCTTTTTGGTGGATTGATGACAACCAGTGATTTGCACAAGGGTAGTACAAGAATGTAAAGATACTTAGAACTACAAAATATAGATGGGCTCCCCCTGAATGTGTGTACCTAATTAGTGATGCCTTTGGAATGCAAGGCGCACACATTAGGATCAGCACTCCCCCTATATTTTATAGTCCAACAACCTAAGCAGATGGGTACGTGTGAGCAGGGTATATAACAGGATAAGCATGCACTCACAAATTACCAAAGTACTTGATGGACATAGATAATAAAGGATAAGGTAACATATGTCTCGGACCATATGAACTGGAACTAGGTCTCACAGGCACAAAACCAAACAAAGCAAATGAAGAGAGAAAAGACACAACTCGGCAACGACACAATAAACCACAAAGACACAACCCAGCAATGACACAAATCCCTAGACTCTATCCCTCTTTGGCATCGAGACACCAAAAAGGCAAAGAGCGTTGCTACGGCTCCAGGTGATAGCAAACTGAGGATCTTGAGCATCACATCCCAGCGGGATTGTCTGCACCGCCGTCATTGGTAGGAAACTGCTCGGTGTCGGAATCAGTCTACGGGCAGTGCTGCTGAACCCACTCCTCCTCATCAGTGATCCTTCCCTCATATCCGCTGGCAACTGTTGCACCCAACTGACACATGAGCTCCTTGTGACGGCTCCGGGCCTTCTTCTAAGAGACATGAGACATGTACTAGCCATGAGACTCCATGCAGAAAAGTTTCTTCATCTTGCGCTTGATCTTCTTTGCCCAAGAGGGCTCCACTCTGGAGGGCTCATAGTCCTCATCATCATCGGCCTCAGCCTCGACCTCGGTCTTCATGTCAGCAGCTGTAGAGGGACCTCCATATTTAGGAGCCGGGTGATGTCTACTACACAACCTTCTTCTTGTAGACGTTGTTGGGCCTCCAAGTGCAGAGGTTTGTAGGACAGTAGCAAATTTCCCTCAAGTGGATGGCCTAAGGTTTATCAATCTGTGGGAGGCGTAGGATGAAGATGGTCAAGCAACCCTGCAACCAAATAACAAAGAGTCTCTTGTGTCCCCAACACACCCAATACAATGGTAAATTGTATAGGTGCACTAGTTCGGCGAAGAGATGGTGATACAAGTGCAATATGGATGGTAGATAAAGGTATTTGTAATCTGAAATTATAAAAACAGCAAGGTAACAAGTGATAAAAGTGAGCGTAAACGGTATTGCAATGCTAGGGAATAAGGCCTAAGGTTCATACTTTCACTAGTGCAAGTTCTCTCAACAATAATAACATAATTGGATCATATAACTATCCCTCAACATGCAACAAAGAGTCACTCCAAAGTCACTAATAGCGGAGAACAAACGAAGAGATTATGGTAGGGTATGAAACCACCTCAAAGTTATCCTTTCTGCTCGATCTATTCAAGAGTTCGTAGTAAAATAACACGAAGCTATTCTTTCCGTTCAATCTATCATAGAGTTCATACTAGAATAACACCTTAAGACACAAATCAACCAAAACCCTAATGTCACCTAGATACTCCATTGTCACCTCAAGTATCCGTGGGCATGATTATACGATATGCATCACACAATCTCAGATTCATCTAGTCAACCAACACAAACTACTTCAAAGAGTGCCCCAATGTTTCTACCAGAGAGTCAAGACGAAAACGGGTGCCAACCCCTATGCATAAGTTCCCAAGGTCACGGAACCCGCAAGTTGATCACCAAAACATACATCAAGTGAATCACGTGAATATCCCATTGTCACCATAGATAAGAATGGCAAGACATACATCAAGTGTTCTCAAATCCTTAAAGACTCAATCCGATAAGATAACTTCAAAGGGAAAACTCAATCCATTACAAGAGAGTAGAGGGGGAGAAGCATCATAAGATCCAACTATAATAGCAAAGCTCGCGATACATCAAGATCGTGCCAAATCAAGAACACAAAAGAGAGAGATCAAACACATAGCTACTGGTACATACCCTCAGCCCCGAGGGTGAACTACTCCCTCCTCGTCATGGAGATAGCGGGGATAATGAAGATGGCCACCCGTGAGGGATCCCCCCCTCCGGCAGGGTGCCGGAACAGGGTCCCGATTGGTTTTTGGTGGCTACAGAGGCTTGCGGTGGCGGAACTCCCGGTCTATCTTCCTGGTTGATGTTTTCGGGGTATATGGAGATATATAGGTGAAAGAAGTCGGTCGGGGGATGCTCGAGGGGCCCACGAGACAAGGGGGCACACCCAGTATGGGGGGCGCGCCCCCCACCCTCGTGGCTTCCTCGAAGCTTCTTTGATGTGAACTCCAAGTCTCCTGGATCATGTTCGTTCAAAAAATCACGCTCCCGAAGGTTTCATTCCGTTTGGACTCCGTTTGATATTCCTTTTCTTCGAAACTGAAATAGGAAAGAAAACAACAATATGGGCTGAGCCTCCGGTTAATAGGTTAGTCCCAAAAATAATCTAAAAGTGCTTAGTAAATCCCATAAACATCCAAAATAGATAATATTATAGCATGAATGCTTCATAAATTATAGATACGTTGGAGACGTATCAGCATCCCCAAGCTTAATTCCTGCTCGTCCTCGAGTAGGTAAATGATAAAAGAAAGAATTTATGAAGTGTGAATGCTAGCAGGTGCATAAGTTTGATCAATGATAATTTCAATCACCTTTTCTAGCATGATTATATGTCATAACAGTAGTTCATCTCATAAAAATTCTCACGATCAAGTAACAAGCTATTCACATGTTAGAGCATAGACCATAAACTTTCTTGAAAACTAGCAAACTTCATTCTTAGTCATGAAACAATTGCAATTCATCTTATTTTTAGGAAGGGTCTATGTCAGAGCTTTGATTTAGCAAGCTCCGCATACTCAACTATCATATAGTCTTCTACAATTGCTAATACTCACGCAATACTTATGGTTATGAATTTTTAATCGGACACTGAGAAAGATAGGGGCTTATAGTGTTGCCTCCCAACGTATTCACCTTTGGGTGATGTCAACAATAATAGTTCATGCTAACTTACATCCAATTGGATATATATATATATATATATATATATATATATATATATATATATATATCAGGATCTTTCCAACACGAGGTGCTTGCCAAAGGATAAAATGAAAAAGGGAAAGGTGAAGATCACCTTGACTCTTGCATAAAGTAAAAGACATAAGGTAAAAGATAGACCCTTCGCAGAGGGAAGCAGAGGTTGTCATGCGCTTTTATGGTTGGATGCACAAAATCTTAATGCAAAAGAACGTCATTTTATATAGCCACTTGTATATGGACCTTTATTATGCAGTCCGCCGCTTTTATTGCTTCCATAACAAGATCATATAAAGTTTATTTTCTTCACACTAATAAGTCATACATATTTAGATAGCAATTTTTATTGCATGCACGGATGACAACTTACTTGAAGGATCTTACTCAATCCATAGGTAGGTATGGTGGACTCTCATGGCAAAAACTGGGTTTAAGGATATTTGGAAGCACAAGTAGTATCTCTACTTGGTGCAAGGAATTTTGGCTAGCATGAGGGGGAAAGGCAAGCTCAACATGTTTGAATGATCCATGATAATATACTTTAACTGAGATGTGAGAAAACATAGCCCATTACATCGTCTTCCTTGTTCAACATCAACTCTTTAGCATGTCATACTTAATGAGTGCTCACAATTATAAAAGATGTCCATGATAGTATATTTATATGTGAAATCTCTCTTCCTTCAATATTCTTTCATGAATTGTTCAAATGACCAATACAATGCTTACTAACCTCCAATAAATTTACAATCTCTACTTCTTATATGTGAAGTCATTACTCCCCATGGCATAAGCATACGAAGCATATATAATTTCAGATTTATGAAATTCAACTCATTCAACCATTTACTCACAAGATATAAGTGAAGCACACGAGTAAATGACAAACTACTCCAAAAAGATATAAGCGAAGATCAATGAGTAGTTAAATAATTATGTAACTATGTGAAGACTTTCTCTCATTTAAGAATTTCAAATCTTGGTATTTTATTCAAACAGCAAGCAAAACAAAACAAAATGACATTGCAAGGATAGAAAAACTCATGTGAAGAAGCAAAAACTCAGGCTCAACCTATACTAACCGATAATTGTTGAAGAAGAAAGGTGGGATGCCTACCGGGGCATCCCCAAGCTTAGATGGTTGAGACTTCTTGAAATATTATCTTGGGGTGCCTTGGTCATCCCCAAGCTTGAGCTTTTGTGTCTCCTTAATTCCTTTTATATTTCGGTTTCCTAAATCTCGAAAGCTTCATTCACACCAAACTCAACAAGAACTCGTGAGATAAGTTAGTATAAAACAATGCAAAAATCTTATCATTTTCTACTGTAACAAATTACTAACATTATTATTCAACATTGCATACTAAATGTCTCTGCATATTTAATACTCCTATAATCAAATAGAATCATTAAACAAGCAAACATATGCAAACAATGCAAACATAACAGCAATCTGCCAAAACAGTATAGTCTGTAAAGAATGCAAGATTCATCATACTTCCCTAACTCCAAAAATTATAAGAAAAATACTAATCTGTAGAAGATTTATCAGATCTCAGTATGCAAAAAGATTCAACATTATATCACTCTTTGACTTTTCTAGGGAATGTTTGCAACAGCGGTAAACTTCCTATTTAGAAACAGCAACATGTATACTTGCAAAATAAGCATGGTAAAGGCTATCCTTGACATTTTTATTGAAAATATAGATGCAAAACATTATTATAAATAATAGCAAGTAAATACTAACAAAATAAAATGACGCTCCAAGCAAAACACATATCATGTGGTAAATAAAAATATAGCTCCAAGTAAAGTTACCGATCAACGAAGACGAAAGAGGGGATGCCTTCCGGGGCATCCCCAAGCTTAGACTCTTGGTTGTCCTTGAATATTACCTTGGGGTGCCTTGGGCATCCCCAAGCTTAGTCTCTTACCACTCCTTATTCCATAGTCCATCGAATCTTTACCCAAAACTTGAAAACTTCACAACACGAAACTCAAAACAAAACTCGTAAGCTCCATTAGTATAAGAAAAATAAATCACCACTTAGGTACTGTAATGAATTCATTATTTATTTATATTGGTGTTAAACCTACTGTATTCCAACTTCTCTATGGTTCATACCCTCCGATACTACTCATAGATTCATCAAAATAAGCAAACAACACATAGAAAACAGAATATGTCAAAAACAGAACAGTTTGTAGTAATATGTATCAAACATATACTTCTGGAACTCCAAAAATTCTTAAATAAATTGGTGGACCTGAGGAATTTGTCTGTTAATCATATGCGAAAATAATCAACCTAAAATCACTCTCCAGTAAAAAATGGCAGCTAATCTCGTGAGCGCTAAAGTTTCTGTTTTTTACAGCAAGATCATATAGACTTCACCCAAGTCTTCCCAAAGGCTCTACTTGGCACAAACACTAATTAAACCTAAAACCACATATAACCAGAGGCTAGATGAATTATTTATAACTAAACAGGAACAAAAAGCAAGGAACAAAAATAAAGTTGGGTTGCCTCCCAACAAGCGCTATCGTTTAAAGCCCCTAGCTAGGCATGATGATTTCAATGATGCTCACATAGAAGGATAGGAATTGAAACATAAAGAGAGCATCATGAAGAATATGACTAGAACATTTAAGTCTAACCCACTTCCTATGCATAGGGATTTTGTGAGCAAACAACGTATGGGAGCAATAATCAACTAGCATAGGAAGGTAAAACAAGCATAGCTTCAAAATTTTCAACACATCGAGAGGAAACTTGGTGTTATTGCAACTCCTACAAGCATATGTTCCTCCCTCATAATAATTTTCAGTAGCATCATGAATGAATTAAACAATATAATCAGCACATAAAGCATTCTTTTCATGATTTACAAGCATAGAAAATTTATTACTCTCCACATAAGCAAATTTCTCCTCATGAATAATAGTGGGAGCAAACTCAACAAAATAACTATCATGTGAGGCATAATCCAATTGAAAACTAAAATCATTATGACAAGTTTCATGGTTATCATTATTCTTAATAGCATACAAGTCATCACAATAATCATCATAGATAGCAACTTTGTTCTCATAATCAATTGGAACCTCTTCCGAAATAGTGGAATCATCACTAAATAAAGTTGACACTCTTCCATATCCACTTTCATATTCATTACAATAAGATTCAACATCCTCGAAAATAGTGGGATCAATACTACCTAAAGTTGACACTCTTAGAAACCCACTTTCATCAATATAATCATCATAAATAGGAGGCATGCTTTCATCATAATAAATTTGCTCATCAAAACTTGGGGGACTAAACATATCATCTTCATCAAACATAGCATCCCCAAGCTTTTGACTTTGCATATCATTAGCTTCATGGGTATTCAAAGAATTGAAACTAACAACATTGCAATAATGCTCATCATTCAAAGATTTAGTGCCAAACATTTTATAGATTTCTTCTTCTAGCACTTGAGCACAATTTTCCTTACCATCATTCTCATGAAAGATATTAAAAAGATGAAGCGTATGAGGCAAACTCAATTCCATTTTTTGTAGTTTTCTTTTATATACTAAACTAGTGATAAAACAAGAAACTAAAAGATTCGATTGCAAGATCTAAAGATATACCTTCAAGCACTCACCTCCCCGACAATGGCGCCAGAAAAGAGCTTGACGTCTACTACACAACCTTCTTCTTGTAGACGTTGTTGGGCCTCCAAGTGCAGAGGTTTGTAGGACAGTAGTAAATTTCCCTCAAGTGGATGACCTAAGGTTTATCAATCCATGGGAGGCGTAGGATGAAGATGGTCTCTCTCAAGCAACCCTGCAACCAAACAACAAAGAGTCTCTTGTGTCCCCAATACACCCAATACAATGGTAAATTGTATAGGTGCACTAGTTCGGCGAAGAGATGGTGATACAAGTGCAATATGGATGGTAGATAAAGGTATTTGTAATCTGAAATTATAAAAACAGCAAGGTAACAAGTGATAAAAGTGAGCGTAAACGGTATTGCAATGCTAGGAAACAAGGCCTAAGGTTCATACTTTCACTAGTGCAAGTTCTCTCAACAATAATAACACAATTGGATCATATAACTATCCCTCAACATGCAACAAAGAGTCACTCCAAAGTCACTAATAGCGGAGAACAAACGAAGAGATTATGGTAGGGTACGAAACCACCTCAAAGTTATCCTTTCTACTCGATCTATTCAAGAGTTCGTAGTAAAATAACATGAAGCTATTCCTTCCGTTCAATCTATCATAGAGTTCATACTAGAATAACAACTTAAGACACAAATCAACCAAAACCCTATTGTCACCTAGATACTCCATTTTCACATCAAGTATCCGTGGGCATGATTATACGATATGCATCACACAATCTCAGATTCATATAGTCAACCAACACAAAGTACTTAAAAGAGTGCCCCAAAGTTTCTACCAGAGAGTCAAGACGAAAACGTGTGCCAACCCCTATGCATAAGTTCCCAAGGTCACGGAACCCGCAAGTTGATCACCAAAACATACATCAAGTGAATCACGTGAATATCCCATTGTCACCACAGATAAGCACGACAAGACATACATCAAGTGTTCTCAAATCCTTAAAGACTCAATCCGATAAGATAACTTCAAAGGGAAAAATCAATCCATTACAAGAGAGTAGAGGGGGAGAAGAATCATAAGATCCAACTATAATAGCAAAGCTCGCGATACATCAAGATCGTGCCAAATCAAGAACACAAGAGAGAGAGATCAAACACATAGCTACTGGTACATACCCTCAGCCCCGAGGGTGAACTACTCCCTCCTCGTCATGGAGATAGCCGGGATGACGAAGATGGCCACACGTGAGGGATCCCCCCCCTCCGGCAGGGTGCCGGAACAGGGTCCCGATTGGTTTTTGGTGGCTACAGAGGCTTGCGGCGGCGAAACTCCCGATCTATCTTCCTAGTTGATGTTTTCGGGGTATATGGAGATATATAGGTGAAAGAAATCGGTCGGGGGACGCTCGAGGGGCCCACGAGACAAGGGGGCACGCCCAGTAGGGGGGGCACGCCCCCCACCCTCGTGGCTTCCTCGAAGCTTCTCTGACGTGAACTCCAAGTCTCCTGGATCATGTTCGTTCCAAAAATCACGCTCCTGAAGGTTTCATTCTGTTTGGACTCCGTTTGATATTCCTTTTCTTCGAAACACTGAAATAGGCAAGAAAACAACAATATGGGTTGGGCCTCCGGTTAATAGGTTAGTCCCAAAAATAATATAAAAGTGCTTAGTAAAGCCCATAAACATCGAAAATAGATAATATTATAGCATGAATGCTTCGTAAATTATAGATACATTGGAGAGGTATCACCAGGTGCCCCAATTATCCTTCTTCCTCAGGCGCTTGATCTCATGAGAAACCAACTCTCCAGTTTCTAGCACAACCCTAGGATAGACATGTGCCCAGGCCTTCTCAATGAGCAAATGATAAACGGACCATAGATCGGGCACTTGCGCTCAGAAACGACAGAGAGAAGTTCAGACCACATGACATGGGAAATGTCCAGGGACTCGCCAGTGTTTGCTTCCTTCTCATGCTGGCAGAAGAGAAGCATGTCCACGAGATAAGAGTGGACCATATCCAGATTCCCTATACGAGGGAAGAGAGTCTCTTAGAAAACGCGATGAAGGATGTCCATAAAGGCAGGCAACGCATAGGTCTCCTTCTCAGTCACGGGGTGAATCTTCACAGTACAGTAGGGTCAGAGGGCTTGCTTGTGAGTGGAGGTTGCATTGCGGTGAGGGCGGAAGCCGACTAGAGTCTCAAGCCCGTGATCTTCCAACCCAAGTAACTCCATGAAGGCCTTCCACTTGACAGAAAGCAACTTCCCATTTGTCATCCAAGCCAGAGTCCTTTCTTCATCACTCCCTAGATGGACAGTGGCATAGAATTGAGCCACCAAATCTGCATCAAATTCTTTGTTCCACTGCATGATTCTGAGAATGTTCAGCTGAGAGCACATCTGAAGGGCTTCGCCAAAGTACTCAGGGTCCTTCTCCATAGCATCTGTGTCGATGGAACGCACATCAACATAGAGATTCTTCTTAGCCTTCATCACATCAAAGTAGATGGCAAACTGAAAGCGGTTCCAGAACGGGCTGTTGACCAAAGTGGGTTCTTGGTCTTCCGCATAGGGGTTGCGACGACGCCTTTCCCCGAATTCCTTGGCAGTCATCTCTATCACAGTCTTGCCCTTTGGATTCGGCCTGTTGGTAGGCTTCTTCTTGAGTTGAGACAGAGGTTGAGCACTTGAGGAAGCACCCGTAGTATCAGAGGTGCGGTAGCGCTTTGACGTTGAACGACCGGGGTTGACACGGTGGACTTGCTACTCAGGATGTTCATCACCTGGAAGCAAACACATGAGCAGAAGAAACAACATGAAAGAAAGAGCATAAGCCTCCAAACAAAACAACATGGATCAAATAGTGGTAGGACAATGATGGAATTGGGCATCCAGCGGTAGTACCATGACCCCCCCGCGGCAGTACCGCGCAAGATGAGCGGTAGTACCGCTCTAGACGGGGAACGGCAGTTCCCTACTGCCGTGGACAGATTTTGCACTACCTATGATGCCAAATACAAAAATAGTCCTACCAAACTTCAATCCAAAAGGTCTAGATGCCATCTCCATCCTACTCAAGCCTCGACTTAGCCAAAAATCGAGAAAAGCAATGCCTATTGCCCCTAACAACTAGATGTGAGATCTAGGCAAAGAGAGAACGGGAACATGGGCAATACCGGCATCCATGGCAAGAGGACACGGTGGGGATCGATTCCACCGAAGAAATTGGAGAGGGGAGGCACGAATATGGCGGCCCGCCAAAGCCCTCCTGTGGCGAGGCATCACTGGAGCGACAAAGAACACGAGCGGGTGGAGCGAATGGGTATGGGGGAGAATGACAACTCCCCCTGCCCCAACATAACCCCCATGCCCGCCCCGGAGCGGTAGTGCCACTTGGAGTGGGCAGTAGTACCGATTGATGATCATCAGCGGTAGTACCGTGCACCCAGCGGTAGTACCGCTCAACCGCAAAAGGACTGGCCCAAAAGGCTTAGCTCAAGAAAAGAAAATGACTGGAAACGAGAGCAAACACAAACGCAAAGCTAACACAAACAAGACGAAAAACACACTCCTCTCCAAGAGAGGGCGATGGCCGAGGCCACCTATGTTTGAGTTTGAAGGTATGGCATCGCGAAGATTTTAACCTTGGGCCCATGACCAACACTCGTCTTTGAAGCACAAGTACCATAAAAATGGCTAATGTGAAAGAGTTTGATTAATTTATGCATAATGGGGAGGGAAAGTTCATTGAGAGAACAACACTCCCCGTATGTCCATGCCTACACCTAGACAAGAAAGCATGATGTTCACAATAGTTTGCTAATTGTATACGAGTGCTTACCCCCTTTCTTAGGCTTCCAACCATATTCTCCATGAGATGACCTTTGGTAGTGAGCTTGGAAGCAATCTTCACGGCACGACGCTCTAAATCCTCCTCGGATGTGAAAAGAGGAGGGGTAACTTGATCATCTTGAGCGCCATCTTGAGCTTGTTCTTGATCTTGAGCTTGCTCTTGATCTTGAACTTGCTCGATGGGGAGAACTTGACTTTGGGCATCATTTGGTGGTTCACCACCATCTTGAGGTTGATCTTGCCCTTGATATTGTTCATGAGGTTGAGGGCCTTCACTTTGGTCTTCGGAAGCGTGTGGGTATTGGGTTGGTGATGGCTCCACTTGAGTGGAGCATTGTCCTTCTCCTTCGTCCACAAGGGGTTCCTCAATGGGTAGGATATGTCCAACACCCATTCTTCTTATGGCTTGGGGAGGAATTTCATCACCTACATCACAAGTACCACTTTGCTCCACTTGGGAGCCATTATTCTTGTCAAACTCCACGTTACACGTCTCCTCAATGAGTCCCGTGGACTTGTTGAGGACACGGTAAGCATGAGAATTTGTAGCATAACCAACAAATATGCCCTCATAAGCTCTAGACTCAAATTTAGACAAACGAACACCTTTCTTGAGAATGAAACACTTACACCCGAACACCCGGAAGTACTTGAGGTTGGGCTTGTTACCGGTAAGTATTTCATAAGGAGTCTTGTTCAAGCCTTTACGGAGATAGAGCCAATTGGATGCATGACATGCTATGTTGATGGCTTCGGCCCAAAAGTTGTAAGGAGACTTGAACTCCGCCATCATGGTCCTTGCCGCATCCATCAACGCTCGGTTCTTCCTCTCCGAGACACCATTTTGTTGAGGGGTATATGGTGCAGAATATTGATGCTTGATCCCCTCATCACTAAGAAACTCATCCAAGGTGTAGTTCTTGAACTCGGTGTCGTTGTCACTCCTTATTGTCAAGATCTTTGCATCATGTTCACGTTGAGCTTCATTTGCAAAGTTGATGACGGTTTGTTGAGTCTCACTCTTCCTCTTGAAGAAATATACCCAAGTGTATCTTGAATAATCATCCACAATCACCAAGCAATACTTTCTACCTCCAAGACTATCAAAGGATGGAGGCCCAAAGAGATCCATGTGAAGGAGCTCCAAGGGTCTTTTCATGTAGATGATAGTCGTGGGAGGGTGAGCCTTCTCATGAAGCTTTCCTTCGATACAAGCACTGCAAGCACGATCTTTGGCAAAACTAACATTTGTTAGTCCACGGACATGGTCCCCCTCGAGAAGACTTTGCAAAGATCTCATATTGACGTGGGCTAAATGGCGATGCCAAAGCCATTCCACATCAACATTAGCCATTAGGCATGTCACGGTCTTAGTGGGTCGCTCCGAAAAGTTAATCACATAAAGGCCGTTCTCGACATGCCCAACAAAGGCTACTTTAAGAGTCTTGCTCCACAAGAGGGCCACGGTATCAATATCAAAGAAAGTGGCAAAGCCCATGAGTGCAAGTTGACGAACGGAAAGTAGATTGTAAGCAAGGGACTCAACAAGCATGACTTTCTCGATTGTTAGATCATGAGAAATGACAACCTTGCCAAGACCCAATACCTTAGAAGACGAGGCATCACCCCACTCGACGTTGGTGGGCATAGATGGGATCTTGTTCACGTCCACCACCAAGTCCTTGCTTCCGGTCATATAATTTGTTGCTCCACTATGGAGAAACCATGATCCCCCACCGGAAGCAAACACCTACAAGAGATCAATGCTTGGTTTTAGGTACCCATTTTGTAATGGGTCCTTTGATGTTAGTAACAAGGAACAATTGCATTTTTACCCCTAGTTGGTTCCTACCCACGGGTTTTGCCCTTACTTTTCAAGCTTGCTCAGTTTTGCCCTTACTTTTTCCATCAAGGTCCCTCGAATGCCCTTTGACCGTTTGACCAAAACTTTGAAAATTCATAACTAATTCATACAAACTCAGAAAAATGCAAATAAGATATCAAAATGTTCAGATAAACATTACCTTTATGGGCATATCATTTGCATTCAGGACAAAAGCATCGTTTAAACTACCCAAGGTAATTAATGTTATTAACATTATTAAAAATAAACAGGTATAAACAATATTTTTTTCATGAATAAAAATTACATGCAAATGTAGGTGATGTTTTCTGAACATCCTGATAACTTATTTGCATTTTTCTGAGTTTGTATCAACTTGTTATGAATTTTCTGACAACTTTGACCATTATTATGAAACTTCATAACAAGTTGATACGAACTCAGGAAAATGCAAATAAGGTATCAGGATGTTCATAAAACATCACCTACATTTGCATATAATTTTTATTCACAAAAAAATATTGTTTATACCTATTTATTTTTAATAATGTTAATAACATTAATTACCTCGAGTATTTTAAATGATGCTTTTGTCCTGAATGCAAATGATATGCCCATAAAGGTAATGTTTATATGAATATTTTGATATCTTATTTGCATTTTTTTGAGTTCATATGAATTAGTTATGAATTTTCAAAGTTTTGGTCAAACGGTCAAAGGGCATTCGAGGAACCTCGATGGAAAAAGTAAGGGCAAAACTGAGCAAGCTCGAAAAGTAAGGGCAAAACCCGTGGGTAAGAACCAACTAGGGGTAAAAATGCAATTGTCCCTAGTAACAAGGGTCTTAGAAACCCAAATAGACCATTCAATGTACACATAAGGAGAACCAACAAATTTAGCATAAACATGCCCATCACTAGCACGACACAACACATAAGAAGGGTTAAAGTCGCCGACTTTGTTGGAAGGGGTGGCATTGCCCTTTTTGACATCACCACCCTTCACATTGTTCTTCTTCTCCTTAGGAGCACCCTCTCCCTCCTTCACAAAAGTTTGCTTGAGAGGGGGAGGTCGTTTGGTCTTGTCGTTCTTCTTCTTGTTCTTGGACTTGGGTGCGAACCCAACTCCCTCCTTGGCCACAACTTCCTTTTGATTGCTCAAAAGGTCATTGAGGTTCTTATCACCTTGTATGCACGTCACAAGGCCTTTCTCAAGTTGCTCCTTCAACTTGGCATTTTCCTCCACAAGATGCACATGCTCACAACACGGGTTAGTGGCATTTTCCAATTAATACCATATGAGGAAAGGTGGCTTTTTCCTTGGTTAGCTTCACTTGGAGTTGATCATGAGACTCCTTGAGGCTAGCATGAGCACCCTTCAAGACCTTGTGGGCCTTGTCAAGTATATCAAACTCCCCCTTGAGTCTAGCATGGTCAACGCCAAGTTTAGCCTTCTCAGAATTTGGCACAAGAGATACAACAAGAGCATGATCAAGATCTTTCTTTAATTTAGCATGGTCATCGTTGTGTGACTCCTCAAGAGCCAAACCATGGCCATGCTCTTGCTCAAGAGCATTAGAGAGATTGGATATCTCATCGACATATTCACGACTATGACCTTCCATCTTAGAGATGGTTTCTTCATGAGCCTCGATCATGTCATTGGCTTCACCAAGTTGTTCCAAGAGAGCAACGAAGTGCTTCTTGGATTTGCCCTTGAGCTTACTCATAAAAGACTCGAATTCATTCACTTCCTCATTAGACCCCTCACTTTCATCAATGCAATCCGTCAAGGAGGGATTAGTAATGATGGTGGTTTTGATGTCGGGGGTTACCTTGTTAGTGGCTTTAGCCATGAGGCACTTGGCGGTGATGTTCTCATTGGGTGAATCGAAGAGAGACACCTGTGGAGTAGTGGCAATGTCAACAGAGGCCATGGCCATTGCTTCACCATCTTCATCATCATCGTCATCCTCATGGTATTCTTCTTGAACCACCAATCCTCGAGTAGGAGTCTTTTTGGTGAAGTTGTTCTTGTTGGAGAAGGACTTGTCTTTGTCTTTTCAGATGAGCTTGCCACCATTGTCTTCCCACTTCTCGTAAGGGCAATCCATAACAAAATGGCTCACATTACCACAATTGTAACATGTTCTCACTTGTTGCTTGCCCTTGAAGCCACTTGAGTTGTTCTTGTTGAAGTTGGGCCTAGTGTTCTTCTTGCTCCAAAATTGCCTTGAAGGAAGAGCCATGTGCTCATGATAATCATATTTTGTATCTTCCGGGTTGCTCTCCTCATCTTCCTCTTCTTCCTCTTCTTCCACAATAACCTTGGCCTTCAAGGCAAGGTTGGGATTCTTTGCTCGTTGAGAACGCAAAACCGCGTTGTCAGCGGTCTTGTCCAATATCCTCATTGCCACAAACTCATCCAACACTTCATTTGAGGTCAAGGAGTAGAAGTCCGGTCTTTGATGGATGACGGAGGACATGGCCTTGTGGTAAGGCATCATTGCTTTGAGGAACTTGCGCTTGATCCAATTGTCATCCGTGTCCTTGCTCCCATGATCTCGGAGTGAGACCGCAAGTTTGGTTACTCCCCGAAAGAGCTCACGAGGTTCTTCATGTTCTTTCATTGCAAACTCATCGGCTTCATCTTGCACCACTTCATAGTTGGAGCGTTGAATGCTTGCGCTTCCCTTATAGAGGGAAACAACACAATGCCATGCATCTTTAGCCATGGCGAAGGATCGAAGATGAGGGAGATCTTCGGGTGGAACTGCATCTTGGATGATGAAGAGAGCATTCTCATTGAATTGATTATCCACGGCTTCTCTAGGGGTGAAGTTGCTTCGGTCATGTGGATAGAAACCTTCCTCAATGATTCTCCAAAGATTAGTATTCACATGATTTAAATGACGCTTGAAGCTATAAACCCAAGAATCAAAGTCCTCATTTTTCACAATCTTAGGAGGAGAGCCGGCATGATTTAAATGAGTAGAGGGAATCGGTCCTCCATAAATTGGAGGTTCCACATGGGCAAAGATGCCGGTGCCATTTCTACCACTAGTAGAAGCACCCTTTTCACTAGTAGCTTCCCCCTTGTCGGAGTTAGCATCCATCACCTTATTAGTGGGATCACCCACTTTCATCGGCAAGGTAGATAGTTTAAGTCCTTCTAAGAATTTATTAAACATGATTTCAATCTTGGTTGTCATGGAGGTTTTCAATGTGTCCAAGGCCACATTGAATTCCTCACGAGAAACCGCGGTTACCCCATCGGCCGTAGATGAGCTCGAATTCACACCGGAGTGCTCCTCCCCACCATCTACGGTGTCAACCATACTCTTGGATGGCAAAGTCCTTAATAAAGAGACGAGGCTCTGATACCAATTGAAAGGATCGATATAGTTGACTAGAGGGGGGGTGAATAGGCAACTAACAATTTTTAGCTTTTCTTTACCAATTTCAACTTTGCACCAAAGTAGGTTGTCTAGATGTGCAACTAGGTGGGCAACCTATATGATGCGATAACAACAAGCACAAAAGTAAGCAAGATATGCAACACAATATAAGGTAGCACAAGTAAAGGTGAGAGATAACCAAAAGTGGAACCGATGGAGACGAGGATGTGTTACCGAAGTTCCTTCCTTTTTAAGGGAAGTACGTCTCCGTTAGAGCGGTGTGGAGGCACAATGCTCCCCAAGAAGCCACTAGGGACATCGTATTCTCCTCACGCCCTCACACAATGCGAGATGCCGAGATTCCACTATTTGTGCCCTTGAAGGCGACGACCGAACCTTTACAAACAAGGTTGGGGAAATCTCCATAAATTAATTGGATGCTCCCAATGACACCATGAAGCTTCACCACAATGGACTATGGCTCCGCGGTGACCTCAACCATCTAGGGTGCTCAAACACCCAAGAGTAACAAGATCCGCTAGGGATTAGTGGGGGAATCAAATTTCTCTTGGTGGAAGTGTAGATCGGGGCCTTCTCAACCAATCCCAAGCAAATCAACAAGTTTGATTGGCTAGGGAGAGAGATCGGGCGAAAATGGAGCTTTGGGGGAAGAGGTTAGTCAACTTTGGAGAAGAAGACCTCCTTTTATAGTGGGGGGGACAATCCAACCGTTACCCCCCAAAACAGCCCTGCAGAGGACGGTACTACCGCAGGGGGGCAGCGGTACTACCGCCGGCCCTAGCGGTACTACCGCTCCCCCTCGCAGTACTGCCGTGCAGCCAGGGAGGGCAAGTAGATGAGCAGAAAATGAACCCAGTGTGGAACTACCGCAGAGGTAGGGCGGTACTACTGCTCACAAGCAGTACTACCGCTTCTATTGCCGCTGCTTAGTGCCACACAATCCGACACGAGAGGCGACCCCCTCGAGTCGGGGTGGTAGGAGCCCGGTACCGCAGCGGTACTACGGTTGAGGACCCCCAGGCGGTACTACCGCTGTAGAGCGGTACTGCTGCCTGTGGCTCTTGAGAGGTACTACCACTGGGCACCGCGGTACTACCGCTGGGACCAAGAAATTGCACATAGGAAGGAAATGGAAGCTCCATCGAAGCGGGAAGGCTCAGAGGGTGCAAAGAGGATGTGTACGTGTTGATTCCAGCCTAGCCTTACCAAAGCGGGCCCCCTCTTGATAGTACGGTGACTCCTATGAAACATGTCCACCAAAACAGAAATGAAAGAGCTACACCGTCTTTGATTAGAACTCCAAGGGGAAGGAATCGTCTCGTGCCAAAGGATGAATCTCTGAAATGCTCAAAGCACACGATTAGTCCACAAACGTGTTGTTATCAATCACCAAAACTACATCGAGAGAGATATGCCTTAACAGCAGGTTTGTCCGGAGATGAAGCTAAGAAGAAAGTTTTCCCTTTATCTTTGAAGGGAAAATCATTGACATGGTATGGGCTATGCGATGATATTGGATGTTGGAACTGGAATCGATTGAAATTGGAATTTCACCAAAAAAAATTATCCTATGCATCTATAGTTCATCGTGATCGGAATTATATATATAATTTTTGGCATCGTGAAGGAGAAAGTATCACTCTAACTTGGGGGAGGCTTAAGTCAATGTTATATTCATGCCCCAATCATGAGCTATCGAGAGAAATTATTATTCAGAATTTTTATGCTCGGCTTTCTCGTGATGATCAATCCATGCTTGATACTTCTTGTACTGGTTCTCTTATGAAGAAGAGTATTGAATTCAGGTGGGATCTTTTACAAAGAATTAAACGCAAAACTGAAGATTGGGAACTGGACGAAGGTAAAGAGTCAGGTATTAAGCTTGAGTTTGATTGTGTTAAATCTTTTATGAATAGCAATGATTTTCACAAGTTTAGCACTAAATATGGACTTGACGCTTAGATAGTAGCCTCTTTTTGTGAATCTTTCGCTACTCATGTTGATCTTCCTAAGGAGAAGCGGTTTAAATATAATCCCCCTATTAAAGAAGAAATTAAAGAACCAATCATAGTTAAAGATGAAACTTCTATTTACAAAGTTGATCCAGTTGTGCCTACTGCTTATATTGAAAAACCACCTTTCCCTTTTAGGATAAAGGAACATGCAAAGGTTTCAACTGTTGTTCGCAAAAGTAATATTAAGGCACGTAAACCTTCTTAGCAAATTAAAGTAGAACCTAGTATTGCTATGGTTAAAGATCTCCTGGTGGAAAATATTGATGGGCATGTTATTTACTCCTGTGATGAAGCTGCTAGAATTGCCAAACCCGATGATAAAGATAAACATAGACCTGTTGTTGGCATGCTTGTTGTCTCAGTTAAAATAGGAAAGCATTGTTATCATGGTTTATGTGATTTAGGTGCTAGCGTGAGTGCTATTCATTTTACCTTATACCAAGAAATTATGAATGACATAGTACCCGCTAAAATAGAAGACATAGATGTTACTATTAAACTTGCTAATAGAGACACCATCACACCACTTGTAATTTTTATAGATGTTTAAGTCTTGTGTGGGAAAATAAAATACCCTACTGATTTTATAGTACTTGGTTCCCCACAAGATGACTTTTGTCCCATTATATTTGGTAGACCTTTCTTGAATAATGTTAATGCTAAAGTAGATTGTGAGAAACAAATTATCGGTGTTAGCTTTGGTGATGAGTCTCATGAGTTTACTTTCTCTAAGTTTAGTAAACAACCTCATAAGAAAGAATTACCTAGTAAGGAAGAAATAATTGGTCTTGCTTTTATTGTTATGCCCACTACCGATCCACTAGAACAATATTTTCTAGACCACGAAAATGATATGCACATGCATGGAAGAAATGAAATAGATAAAATATTCTTTGAACAACAACCTATCCTAAAACACAATTTGCCTATTGAAAGTCTAGGAGGTCCTCCTCCACCTGAAGGTGATCCTGTGTTTGAATTAGAAAAATTCCCTGACACTTTGAAGTATGCTTATCTTGATGTGAAAAAGATATATCATGTTATTTTTAGTGCTAACCTTTGAGAACACGAAGAAGAAAGATTTATTAAAAATTCTAAGGAAGTGATACGTCTCCAACGTATCTATAGTTTTTTTCCTTGCTATTATATTATCTGTTTTGGATGTTTTATATGCATTAATATGATTTTTACATTATTTTTGGGACTAACCTATAAACTTAGAGCCTAGTGCCAGTTTCTGCTTTTCCTTGTTTTTGACTTTTACAGAAAAGGAATATCAAATGGAGTCCAAACAAAATAAAACATCACGGTGATTTTTCTTGGACCAGAAGAAACCCACGAGACTTGGAGAGGATGCCAGAAGACCCACGAGGCGGCCACAAGCCGTGGGGGTGCGCCCATGGCTTGTGGGACCATCGTGGACCATCTTGACCTAATCTCTGCAATATAAATTCTCAAATATTCCCCCTATACCAGAGAGCACATCAAAAATACTGTTCCACCACCGCAAGCTTCTGTTCCCATGAGATCCCATCTTGGGGCCTTTTTCGGCACTCCGCCGGAGTGGGATTCGATCATGGAGGGCCTCTACATCAACCTTGCAGCCCTTCCGATGAAGCGTGAGTAGTTTACCACAAACCTAAGGGCCCATTGAAGGAAATATGCCCTAGAGACAATAATAAGGTTGTTATTTATATTTCCTTATATCATGATAAATGTTTATTATTCATGCTAGAATTATATTAACCGGAAACTTAATACATGTGTGAATACATAGACAAAACATAGTGTCCCTAGTATGCCCCTACTTAACTAGCTCGTTAATCAAAGATGGTTATGTTTCCTAACCATAGACATGTGTTGCCATTTGATGAATGAGACTAGATCATTAGGAGAATGATGTGCTGGACAAGACCCATCTGTTAGCTTAGCATTATGATCGTTACAATTTCATTGCTACTGCTTTCTTCATGACTTATACACATTCCTCAGACTATGAGATTATGCAACTCCCGAATACCGGAGGAACACCTTGTGTGCTATCAAATGTCACAACGTAACTGGGCGATTATAAAGGTGCTCTACAGGTGTCTCCTAAGGTGTTTGTTGGGTTGGCATAGATCGAGATTAGGATTTGTCACTCCGTGTTCCAGAGAGGTATCTTTGGGCCCTCTCGGTAATACTCATCACTACAAGCCTTGCAAGCATTGTGACTAATGAGTTAATTGTGGGATGAAGTATTATAGAACGAGTAAAGAGACTTCCCAGTAATGAGATTGAACTAGGTATGATGATACCGACGATCGAATCTCGGGCAAGTAACATGCCGATGACAAAGGGAATAACGTATGTTGTTATGCGGTTTGTCCGATAAATATCTTCGTAGAATATGTAGGAGACAATATGAGCATCTAGGTTCCGCTATTGGTTATTTACCGGAGATGTGTCTCGGTCATGTCTACATAGTTCTCGACCCCGTAGGGTCTGCACGCTTAACGTTCGATGACGATATGTATTATGAGTTATGTGTTTTTGATGACCTAAGTTTGTTCGGAGTCCTGGATGAGATCACGGACGTGACGAGGAGTTTCGAATTGGTCGAGACATATAGATTGATATATTGGATGGCTATATTCGGACACCGGAAGTGTTCCGGAAAGTTTCGCATAAAACCGGAGTGCTGAAGGGTTACTGGAAACCCCCGGGGGAACTAATGGGCCACATGGGCCTTGGTGAAGAGAGAGAGGGGCGGCTAGGGCAGGCCGCGCGCCCCCTCTTACTTGGGCCCGAATTGGACTAGGGAGGGGGGCTTTCCTACTCCCTCTCCCTCTCCTTCCTTCCCCCTCTCTCCCTCTTGGTGGAATCCTACTAGGACTAGTAGTCTTAGTAGGACTCCCCTTTTGGGGCGTGCCCTAGGGGCCGACCAGCGTCCCCCTTGCTCCTTTATATACGGGGGCAGGGGGCACCCTAGGACACACAAGTTTCTCTCCCAACCGTGTGCGGTTCCCCCCTCCACAGTTACACACCTCGATCATACCATCGTAGAGCTTAGGCAAAGCCCTGCATCAGTAGCATCATCATCACCGTCGCCATGCCGTCGTGCTGACGGAACTCACCCTCGTCCTCAACTGGATCAAGAGCATTGATACGTCTCCAACGTATCTATAATTTTTGATTGTTCCATGCTATTATATTATCTGTTTTGGATGTTTAATGGGCTTTAATATGCTCCTTTATATTATTTTTAGGACTAACCTATTAACCGGAGGCCCGGTGCCAATTTCTTTTTTTTTGCCTATTTCAGAGCTTTGCAAAAAAGGAATACCAAATGGAGTCCAAACAGAATGAAACCTTCGCGATGATTTTTCTTGGACCGAAAGCAAACCATAAGACTTGGAGTTGAAGTCAGAAATGCCACGAGGCGTCCACGACGTAGGAGGGCGTGCCTAGGGGGGGGTCAGCGTGCCCCCACCCCCGTGAGCCCCTCGTAGCTCCACCCACGTACTTCTTTCGCCTATATATACTCTTATACCCTAGAAACACTAGGGGGTGCCACAAAACCACTTTTCCACCGCCGCAACCTTCTGTACCCGTGAGATCCCATCTTGTGGCGTTTTCCGGTGATCTGCAGAGGGGGAATCAATCACGGAGGGCTTCTACATCAACACCATTGCCTCTTCGATGAAGCGTGAGTAGTTTACCATAGACCTTCGGGTCCATAGTTGTTAGCTAGATGGCTTCCTCTCTCTCTTTGATTCTCAATACAAAGTTCTCCTCGATGTTCTTGGAGATCTATTTGATGTAATACTCTTTTGCGGTGTATTTGCCGAGATCCAATGAATTGTGGATTTATGAACAAGATTATCTATGAATATTATTTGGTTCTTCTCTGAATTCTTATATGCATGATTTGATATCTTTGCAAGTCTCTTCGAATTATCGATTTAGTTTGGCCTACTAGATTGATCTTTATTGCAATGGGAGAAGTGCTTAGCTTTACGTTCAATCTTGCGGTGTCCAGTCCCAATGACAGTAGGGGCAGCAAGGCACGTATTGTATTGTTACCATCAAGGATAAAAAGATGGGGTTTATATCATATTGCTTGAGTTTATCCCTCTATATCATGTCATCTTGCTTAATGCGTTACTCCGTTCTTATGAACTTAATACTCTAGATGCATGCTGGATAGCGGTCGATGTGTGGAGTAATAGTAGTAGATGTAGAATCATTTCGGTCTACTTGACACGGACGTGATGCCTATGTTTGTCATCATTGCCTTAGATGTCTTCATAATTATGCGCTTCTCTATCAACTACTCGGCAGTAATCTGTTCACCCACCGTAGTACATGCTATCTCGAGAGAAGCCACTAGTGAAACCTATGGCCCCCGGGTCTCTTTTCCATTATACTACATCTCTTTTCCATTATATCGCATCTCTTTAAATCTTGTTTACTCTTTTGCAATCTTTATTTTCCAATCTATACAACAAAAATACCAAAAATATTTACTTTACTATCTCTATTAAATCTCATTTTTGCGAGTGACCTGAAGGGATTGACAACCCCTTTATCGCGTTGGTTGCAAGGTTCTTGATTGTTTGTGCATGTACTAGGTGACTTGTGTGTCGTCTCCTACTGGATTGATACCTTGGTTCTCAAAACTGAGGGAAATACTTATGCTACTTTGCTGCATCACCCTTTCCTCTTCAAGGAAAGAACCAACCCAAGCTCAAAAGGTAGCAAGAAGGATTTCAGGCGTCATTGCCTCGGAGATCTTCGCCAAGTCAAGCCATACCAAGTACCCATCATAAACTCTTCTCCCCCACATTACATTATTTGCCATTCGCCTCTTGTTTTCCTCTCCTCCACTTCTAAAAGGATTTTCCAAAACCTTTGCCTTTTCTTCGGCCCTCTTCCGTTCATCTCTTTTCACTTGCTTCTTGTGTGTTCGTTTGTTAGTGCGGTTTGTTGCCATCATGTCTAAAACTGGGGCGGTTATCATTGAAAAAGATAGTAGTAACGATGGGGGAAATTTTGATGCTTTTGATAATCCTCATGAAGAACCTACTATTTCGCACACTAAAAAGTTCAGGATTGGTAGTGGTAATATTATTGGAAAAGGAGTTATTCAAGATTTCTTTACTTGTGTCGGTGCTTTGCTCACTATGGGTGGGTCTATTCTTCATAGAACTAGTAGTCTTGCGGATGCTATATCTTTGCTCATAGTTGAACTTGAAAGACAATTTATCCATATGCATCCTTGCATACAAAGGGTTTTTCTAGAGTTTTCTAATATTGAGCATTCTTCTGTTAAGCGAGCGGCTACCATCTTTCTAGCACATGAGTTCAGATTTATAATGAAAGAGGCCAATGAAATTTTTGTGCATTATATGGTGGATGCTGGTCATCCTCCCATAGAAGCGGTTCTTTTTAATCAAGAAGACATAATGCGTTTATGATCTTTAGATCATGTTTCTTATAATGAAAACCTTAGAAAAAAGGGTTCCTACCGATGTTCTAGTTGATAGGATTTCTGAACTTAATGATAATTTTTCTATTTAGAACAATGGGTTAGGTTTTCCTCTTGAACAAAGGCTCATGACTTTTTGCCAAAAGAATGCTTATAATGATGAATTGGTTGTGCAATATGAAGGGCCAAAGGAGGAACCAATTCCTCTCGAGCTTGATCTTGGGGACTTTTGTCCCATTAAATTTAGCCCTTTTGATTACTTTTGCTTGCCACAAAGAAAACTTGCTGCTGAACGTAGGGAGTATGATATGAGTTTTCGCGATTTTCCCTATCATTATTATGGCAATACCTAGATCTATTCGTGTTTTTATGCCTAGCTAGGGTCGTTAAACGATAGCGCTTGTTGGGAGGCAACCCAATTTTATTTTTGTTCTTTCCTTTTTGCTACTGTTTAGAATAAATAATTCATCTAGTCTTTGTTTAGATGTGGTTTTATGTTTTAGTTAGTGTTTGTGCCAAGTAGAACCTTTGGGAAGACTTGGGTAAAGTCTTTGCGATCTTGCTGTAAAAAACAGAAACTTTTGCGCTCACGAGAATAACTGTCATTTTTTACAGAATAGTGATTTTAGGTTGATTATTTTTGCAGATAATTAATAGACAAATTCCTCACGTCCACCAATTTATTTAAGAATTTTTAGAGTTACAGAAGTATTCGAAAGTTACAGATTGCTATAGACTATTCTATTTTTGACAGATTCTGTTTTTCGTGTGTTGTTTGCTTATTTTGATGGATCTATGAGTAGTATCGGGGGTATGAACCATAGAGAATTTGGAATACAGCAGGTTTAACATCAATATAAATAAATAATGAGTTCATTAGAATACCTTAAAGTGGTGGTTTATTTTCTTATACTAACGGAGCTCATGAGATTTTCTGCTGAAGTTTTGTGATGTGAAGTTTTCAAGTTTTGGGTAAAGATTTGATGGATTTTGGAATAAGAAGTGGCAAGAGCCTAAGCTTGGGGATGCCCAAGGCACACCAAGGTAAAATTCAAGGACAACCAAAAGCCTAAGCTTGGGGATGCCCCGGAAGGCACCCCCTCTTTCGTCTTCGTCTATCGGTAACTTTACTTGAGGCTATATTTTTATTTACCACATGATAGTGTTTTGCTTGGAGCGTCTTGTATGATTTGAGTCTTTGCTTTTTAGTTTACCAGAATCATCCTTGATGTACACACCTTTTGGTAGAGACACGCATGAATCGGAATTTATTAGAATACCCTATGTGCTTCACTTATATCTTTTGAGCTAGACAATATTGCTCTAGTGCTCCACTTATATCTTTTTAGAGCACGGTGGTGGTTTTATTTTATAGAAATTGTTGATCTCTCATGCTTCACTTATATTATTTTGAGAATCCTTTAGAACAGCATGGTAATTTTCTTTGGTTATAAACTTAGTCCAAATGTGATGGGCATCCAAGATGGGTATAATAAAAACTTTCATATAAAGTGCATTGAATACTATGAGAAGTTTGATTCTTTATGATTGTTTTGAGATATGAAGATGGTGATATTAGAGACATGCTAGTTGATTAGTTTTGAATTTGAGAGATACTTGTGTTAAAGTTTGTGATTCCCGTAGCATGCATGTATGGTGAATCTTTATGTGATGAAGTTGGAGCATGATTTATTTATTGATTGCCTTCCTTATGTGTGGAGGTCGGGATTGCACGCTGGTTAACTCCTACCAACCCTTCCCCTAGGAGCATGCATGTAGTACTTTGTTTTGATTACTTGTAGATTTTTGCAATAAGTATGTGAGTTCTTTATGACAAATGTTGAGTCCATTGATTATACGCACTCTCACCCTTCCACCATTGCTAGCCTATCTAGTACCGCGCAACTTTCGCCGACACCATACACCCACCATATACCTTCCTCAAAACAGCCACCATACCTACCTGATATGTCTCCAACATATCTATAATTTTTTATTGTTCCATGCTATTATATTGTCTATTTTGGATGTTTAATGGGCTTTAATATGCTCTTTTATATTATTTTTGGGACTAACCTATTAAACGGAGGCCCAGTGCCACTTTTAGTTTTTTTTGCCTATTTTAGTGTTTTATAGAAAAGGAATATCAAACGGAGTCCAAACGGAACGAAACCTTCGCGAGGATCTTTCTTGGACCAAAAGCAATCCAGAAGACTTGGACTTCAAGTCTGGGACTCTTCAAGGTGGCCACGAGGCAGGAGGGCACGCCCAGGGTGGTAGGCGCGCCCCCACCCTCGTGGGCCCCTCGTAGCTCTACCGACGTACTTCTTTCGCCTATATATACTCTTATACCCTAGAAACATGAGGGGGATCCACAAAACCACTTTTCCACCGCCGCAACCTTCTGTACCCGTGAGATCCCATCTTGGGGCCTTTTCCGGCGATCTGCATGAGGGGGAATCGATCACGGAGAGCTTATACATCAACACCATTGCCTCTCCGATGAAGCGTGAGTAGTTTACCACAGACATTCGGGTCCATAGTTATTAGCTAGATGGCTTCTTCTCTCTCTTTGATTCTCAATACAAAGTTCTCCTCGATGTTCTTGGAGATCTATTCGATGTAATACTCTTTTGTGGTGTGTTTGCTGAGATCCGATGAATTGTGGATTTATGAACTTGATTATCTATGAATATTATTTGGTTCTTCTCTGAATTCTTATATGCATGATTTGATATCTTTGCAAGTCTCTTTGAGTTATCAGTTTAGTTTGGCCTACTAGATTGATCTTTCTTGCAATGGGAGAAGTGCTTAGCTTTGGGTTCAATCTTGCGGTGTCCTTTCCCAGTGACAGTAGGGGCAGCAAGGCACGTATTGTATTGTTGCCATCGAGGATAAAAAGATGGGGTTTATATCATATTGCTTGAGTTTATCCCTCTACATCATGTCATCTTGCTTAATGCGTTACTCCGTTCTTATGAACTTAATACTCTAGATGCATGCTGGATAGTGGTCGATGTGTGGAGTAATAGTAGTAGATGCAGAATCGTTTTGGTCTACTTGACACGGATGTGATGCCTATGTCCATGATCATTGCCTTAGATGTCATCATAATTATGCGCTTTTCTATCAATTGCTCGGTAGTAATCTGTTCACCCACCGTAGTACATGCTATCTCGAGAGAAGCCACTAGTGAAACTATGCCCTCGGGGTCTCTTTTCCATTATATTACATCTCTTTTCCATTATATCGCATCTCTTTAAATCTTGTTTACTATTTTGTAATCTTTACTTTCCAATCTATACAACAAAAATAACAAAAATACTTACTTTACTATCTCTATTAGATCTCACTTTTGCGAGTGACCGTGAAGGGATTAACAACCCCTTTATCGCGTTTGTTGAAAGGTTCTTGATTGTTTGTGAAGGTACTAGGTGACTTGTGTGTCGTTTCCTACTGGATTTATACCTTGGTTCTCAAAACAGAGGGAAATACTTATGCTACTTTGCTGCATCACCCTTTCCTCTTCAAGGGAAAAACCAACGCAAGCACAAGAGGTAGCAAGCACGAGGGATGTCATCGAGCTGAACGTGTGCTAAACGCGGAGGTGCCGTGCATTCGCTACTTGATCGATTGGATCGTGAAGAAGTTCGACTACATCAACCGCGTTATTGAAACGTTTCCGCTTTCGGTCTACAAGGGTACGTGGACACACTCTCCCCTCTCATTGCTATGCATCACCTGGATAGATCTTGCGTGATCATAGGATTTTTTTTTTGAAATTACCGTGTTCCCCAACAGTGGCATCCAAGCTAGGTCTATGCGTAGATGTTATATGCACAATTAAAACACAAAGTGTTGTGGGCGATAATAGTCATACTGCTTACCACCAACGTCTTACTTTGATTCAGCGATATTGTTGAATGAAGCAGCTCGGACCGACATTACATGACCGCATTCATGAGACTGGTTCTACCGACGTGCTTTTGCACAAAGGTGGCTGGCGGGTGTCTGTTTCTCCAACTTTAGTTGAATCTAGTTTGATTACGGTCGGTCCTTGTTGAACGTTAAAACAACACACTGGATGAAAAATCATTGTGGTTTTGATGCATAGGTAAGAACAGTTCTTGCTAGAAGCCCGTAGCAGCCACGTAAAACTTGCAACAACAAAGTTGATGACGTCTAACTTGTTTTTGCAGGGCTTGCTGTGATGTGATATGGTCAAGGCATGATGTGATATAAATTGTTGTATGAGATGATCATGTTTTGTAACAAAGTTATCGGCAACTGGCAGGAGCCATATAGTTGTCGCTTTATTGTATGCAATGCAATCGCCATGTAATTGCTTTACTTTATCACTAAGTGGTAGCGATAGTTGTAGTAACAATAGTTGGAGAGACGACAACGATACTACGATGGAGATCATGGTGTCGCGCCGGTGACGTTGGAGATCATGATGATGCTTCAGTGATGGAGATCATAAGCACAAGATGATGATGGCCATATCATGTCACATATTTTGATTGCATGTGATGTTTATCTTTTATGCATCTTATTTTTCTTAGTACGGCGGTAGCATTATAAGATGATCCCTTACTAAATTTCAAGGTATAAGTGTTCTCCCTGAGTATGCATCATTGCTACAGTTCGTCGTGCCGAGACACCACGTGATGATCGGGTGTGATAAGCTCTACGTTCACATATAATGGGTGCAAGCCAGTTTTGCACACGCAGAATACTTGGGTTAAACTTGACAAGCCTAGCATATGCAGATATGGCCTCGGAACACTAAGACCGAAAGGTCGAACATGAATCATATAGTGGATATGATCAACATAGTGATGTTCACCATTGAAAGCTACTCCATCTCACGTGATGATCTGACATGGTTTAGTTCATTTGGATCACTGATCATTTAGATGACTAGAGGGATGTCTATCTAAGTGGGAGTTCTTAAGTAATATGATTAATTGAACTTTAATTTATCATGAACTTAGTCCTGATAGTTATTTTGCATGTCTATATTATTGTAGATCAATGGCCCGTACTACCGTTCCTTTGAATTTTAATGCGTTCCTAGAGAAACCTAAGTTGAAAGATGAAGGTAGCAACTACATGGACTGGGTCCATAACTTGAGGATTATCCTCATTGTTGCACAGAAGAATTACATCCTGGAAGCACCGCTGGGTGCCAGGCCTGCTGCATATGCTATTGATGACGTTAAGAACGTCTGGCAGAGAAAATCTGATGACTACTCGATAGTTCAGTGTGCCATGCTTACGGCTTAGAAACGGGACTTCAAAGATGTTTTGAACGTCATGGAGCATATGAGATGTTCCAACTTCCAAGAGTTGAAGTTAATATTTCAAGCAAATGCCCGAGTTGAGAGATATGAAGTCTCCAACAAGTTCTACAGCTACAAAATGGAGGAGAATAGTTCTGTCAGTGAACACATACTCAGAATGTCTGGGTACTACAATCACTTGAATCAAGTGGGAGTTAATCTTTCGGATAAGATAGTGATTGACAGAGTTCTCTAGTCACCATCACCAAGTTACTGGAACTTCCTGATGAACAATAGTATGCAAGGGATGACAAAAACGATTCCCGAGCTCTTCGCGGTGCTGAAATCAACGAAGGTAGAAATCAAGAAAGAGCATCAAGTGTTGATGATTAAACAAGACCACTAGTTTAAAGAAAAGGGAAAGGGAAAGAAAGGGAACTTCAAGAATAATGGCAAGCAAGTTGTCACTCCCGTGAAGAAGCGCAAAGCTGGACCTAAGCCTGAAACTGAGTGCTTCTACTGCAAAGGAAATGGTCACTGGAAGTGGAACTGCCGCAAATATTTGGCGGATAAGAAGGATGGCAAAGTGAAAGGTATATTTGATATACATGTTATTGATGTGTACCTTACTAATGCTCGTAGTAGCATCTGGGTATTTGATACTGGTTCTGTTGCTCATATTTGCAACTCAAAACAGGGGCTACGGATTAAACGAAGATTGGCTAAGGACAAGGTGATGATGCACGTGGGAAATGGTTCCAAGTTTGATGTGATCGCCGTCGGCACGCTACCTCTACATCTACCATCGGGATTAGTTTTAGACCTGAATAATTGTTATTTGGTGCCAGCGTTGAGCATGAACATTATATCTGGATCTTGTTTGATGCGAGACAGTTATTCACTTAAGTCAGAGAATAATAGTTGTTCTATTTATATGAGTAATATCTTTTATGGTCATGCACCCTTGATGAGTGGTCTATTTTTGTTGAATCTCGATAGTGATGATACATATATTCATAATATTGAAGCCAAAACATGCAAAGTTGATAATGATAGTGCAACTTATTTGTGGCATTGCCGTTTGGGTCATATCGGTGTAAAGCGCATGAAGAAACTCCATGCTGATGAACTTTTGGAATCACTTGATTATGAATCACTTGGTGCTTGCGAACCGTGCCTCATGGGAAATATGACTAAAACTCCATTCTCCGGAACAATGGAACGAGCTACAGACTTATTGGAAATAATACATACCGATGTATGCGGTCCAATGAGTGTTGAGGCTCGTGGCAGGTATCATTATTTTCTTACCTTCATAAATGATTTGAGCAGATATGGTTATATCTACTTGATGAAACACAAGTCTGAAACATTTGAAAAGTTCAAAGAATTTCAGAGTGAAGTGGAGAATCATCGTAACAAGAAAATAAAGTTTCTACGATCTGATCGTGGAGGAGAATATTTGAGTTATGAGTTTGGTCTTCATTTGAAACAACATGGGATTGTTTCACAGTTAACGCCACCTGGAACACCACAGCGAAATGGTGTGTCCGAACATCGTAACCTTACTTTATTGGATATGGTGCGATCTATGATGTCTCTTACTAATTTACCGCTATCGTTTTGGGGTTATGCTTTAGAGACGGTTGCATCCACTTTAAATAGGACACCATTAAAATCCATTGAGACGACGCCTTATGAACTGTGGTTTGGCAAGAAACCAAAGTTGTCATTTCTTAAAGTTTGGGGCTGCGATGCTCATGTGAAAAAGCTTCAACCTCATAAGCTCGAACCCAAATCGGAGAAGTGCGTCTTCATAGGATACCCAAAGGGAACTGTTGATTACACCTTCTATCACAGATCTGAAGGCAAAATCTTTGTTGCTAAAAATGGATCCTTTCTAGAGAAGGAGTTTCTCTCGAAAGAAGTGAGTGGGAGGAAAGTAGAACTTGATGAGTTAGTTGTACCTTCTCCCTTATTGTAAAGTAGTTCATCACATAAGTCAGTTCTAGTGATTCCTACACCAATTAGTGAGGAAGCTAATGATGATGATCATGAAACTTCAGATCAAGTTACTACCGAACCTCGTAGGTCACCCAGAGTACGATCCGCACCTGAGTGGTACGGTAATCCTATTCTGGAAGTCATGTTACTAGACCATGATGAACCTACGAACTATGAGAAGCGATGATGAGCCCGGATTCCACGAAATGGCTTGAGGTCCTGAAATCTAAGATGGGATCCATGTATGAGAACAAAGTGTGGACTTTGGTGGACTTGCCCGATGATCGGCATGCCATTAAGAATAAATGGATCTTCAGGAGGAAGACGGACGCTGATAGTAGTGTTACTATCTACAAAGTTCGACTTGTCTCAAAAGGTTTTCGACAAGTTCAAGGAGTTGACTACGATGAGACTTTCTCACCCATAGCGATGCTTAAGTCTGTCTGAATCATGTTAGCAATTGCTGCATTTTATGATTATGAAATTTGGCAGATGGATGTCAAAACTGCATTCCTGAATGGATTTCTGGAAGAAAAGTTGTATATGATGCAACCAGAAGGTTTTTTCGATCCAAAGGGTGCTAACAAAGTGTGCAAGCTCCAGCGATCCATTTATGGACTGGTGCAAGCCTCTCGGAGTTGGAATAAACGCTTTGATAGTGTGATCAAAGCATATGGTTTTAAACCGACTTTTGGAGAAGCTTTTATTTACAAGAAAGTGAGTGGGAGCTCTGTAGCATTTCTAATATTATATGTGGGTGACATACTGTTGATTGGAAATGATATAGAATTTCTGGATAGCATGAAGGGATACTTGAATAAGAGTTTTTCAATGAAAGACCTCAGAGAAGCTGCTTACATATTGGGCATCAAGATCTATAGAGATAGATCAAGATGCTTGATAATATTTTTCAATGAGTAAATACCTTGACAAGTTTTTGAAAGAGTTTCTAATATTATATGTGGATGACATACTTTTGATTGGAAATGATATAGAATTTCTGGATAGCATGCAGGGATACTTGAATAAGAGTTTTTCAATGAAAGACCTCGGAGAAGCTGCTTACATATTGGGCATCAAGATCTATAGAGATAGATCAAGACGCTTGATAAGATTTTTCAATGAGTAAATACCTTGACAAGTTTTTGAAAGAGATCAAAATGGATCAGTCAAAGAAGGAGTTCTTGTCTATATTATAAGGTGTAAAGTTGAGCAAGACTCAAAGCCCGACCACGGCAGAAGATAGAAAGAGAATGAAAGTCATTCCCTATGCCACAGTCATAGGTTCTATAAAGTATGTTGTGCTGTGTACCAGACCTATTGTGCACCTTGCCATGAGTTTGGCAAGGGGGTACATTAGTGATCTAAGAGTAGATCACTGGAAAGCGGTCAAAATTATCCTTAGTGAGGACTAAGGAAATGTTTCTCGATGATGGGGGTGAAAAGAGTTTGTCATAAAGAGTTACGTCGATGCAAGCTATTACACCAATCCATATGACTCTAAGTCTCAATCTGGATACATATTGAAAGTGGGAGCAATTAGCTAGAGTAGCTCTATGCAGAGCATTGTAGACATAGAATATTTGCAAAATACATACGGCTCTAAATGTGATAGACCTGTTGACTAAACTTCTCTCATAAGCAAAACATGATCACACCTTAGTACTCTTTGGGTGTTAATCACATAGCAATGTGAACTAGATTACTGAATCCAGTAAACCCTCTGGTTGTTGGTCACATGGCGATGTGAACTATGGGTGTTAATCACATACAGATGTGAACTATTGATGTTAAATCACATGGCGATGTGAACTAGATTATTGACTCTAGTGCAAGTGGGAGACTGAAGGAAATATGCCCTAGAGGCAATAATAAGGTTGCTATTTATATTTCCTTATATCATGATAAATGTTTATTATTCATGCTAGAATTGAATTAACCGGAAACTTAGTACATGTGTGAAAACATAGACAAAACATAGTATCCCTAGTATGCCTCTACTTGACTAGCTTGTTAATCAAAGATGGTTATGTTTCCTAACCATAGACATGTGTTGTCATTTGGTGAACGAGATCACATCATTAGGAGAATGATGTGATGGACAAGTCTCATCCGTTAGCTTAGCATTATGATCGTTACAGTTTCATTGCTACTGCTTTCTTCATGACTTATACACGTTCCTGAGACTATGAGACTATGCAACTCCCGAATACCGGAGGAACACCTTGTGTGCTATCAAATGTCACAACATAACTGGGTGATTATAAAGGTGCTCTACAGGTGTCTCTGAAGGTGTTTGTTGGGCTGGCATAGATCAAGATTAGGATTTGTTACTTCGTGTTTCGGAGAGGTTCCGCTATTGGTTATTGACCGGAGATGTGTCTCGGTCATGTCTACATAGTTCTTGACCCCGTCGGGTCCGCACGCTTAACGTTCAATGATGATATGTACTATGAGTTATGTGTTTTTGATGACCTAAGTTTGTTCGGAGTCCTGGATGAGATCACGGACATGACGAGGAGTCTCGAATTGGTCGAGACATAAAGATTGATATATTGGACGGCTATATTCGGACACCGTAAGTGTTATGGAAAGTTTCGGATAAAACCAGACTGCCGGAGGGTTACTGGAAACCCCCGGGGAACTAATGGGCCACATGGGCCATGGTGGAGAGAGAGAGAGAGGAATGGCTACGGCAAGCCGCGCGCCGCCTCCCCCTTGGGTCCGAATTGGACTAGGGAAGGGGGCCCCCTTTCCTACTCCCTCTCCCTCTCCTTCCTTCCTCCTCTCTCCCTCTTGGTGGAATCCTACTAGGACTAGTAGTCCTAGTAGGACTCCCCTTTTGGGGCGTGCCCTAGGGGCCAGCCGGCCTCCCCCTTGCTCCTTTATATATGGGGGCAGGGGGCACCCTAGGACACAGAAGTTTCTCTCCCAACCGTGTGCGGTGCCCCCCTCCATAGCTACGCACCTCGATCATACCATCGTAGAGCTTAGGTGAAGCCCTGCATCGGTAGCATCATCATCACCGTCACCACACCGTCGTGCTGACGGAACTCACCCTCGTCCTCAACTGTATCAAGAGCACGAGGGGCGTCATCGAGCTGAATGTGTGTTAAACGCGGAGGTGTCGTGCGTTCGGTACTTGATCGGTTGGATCGCGAAGAAGTTCGACTACATCAACTGCGTTATTGAAATACTTCCGCTTTCCGTCTACGAGGGTACGTGGACACACTCTTCCCTCTCGTTGCTATGCATCACCTAGATGGATCTTGTGTTATCGTAGGATTTTTTTTTTTGAAATTACCGCATTCCCCAACATCCATAGCTAGTAGCTAGATGGCTTCTTCTCTCTCTTTGATCTTCTACAATGTTCTCCTCGATGTTCTTGGAGTTCTGTTTCATGTAATCTTCTTTTGTGATGCATTTGTTGAGATCCAATGAATTGTGGATTTATGATTACATTATCTATGAATATTATTTGAGTCTTCTCTGAACTCTTTTATGCATGATTAAGATTTCTTTATATTTCTCTTTGAACTATCAGTTTGGTTTGGCCAACTAGATTGGTTTTTCTTGCAATGGGAGAGGTGCTTAGTTTTGGGTTCAATTATGTGGTATCCTCATCCAGTGACAAATGGGTAGTGAGGCACGTATTATATTGTTTCCATCAAGGATAAAATGATGGGGTTTATATCATATTGCTTGAGTTTATCCCTCTACATCATTTCATCTTACTTAAAGCGTTGTTCTGTTCTTATGAACTTGATACTCTAGATGCAGGCAGGAGTCGATGGATGTGTGGAGTAATAGTAGTAGATGCAAGCAGGAGTCAGTCTACTTGTCATGGACGTGATTCCTATATTCATGATCATTGCCTTAGATGTCTTCATAGTTATGCGATTTTCTATCAATTCTCAACTGTAATTTGTTTACTCACCGTATCTTCAAGAGAGAAGCCTCTAGTGAAACCTATGGCCCCGGGGTCTATCTTCCATCATATATTTTCATATCTCTAAACCAAAAAACCCAAAAATACCTTTTTGCAATTTATTTATATTTACTTTAATTTGCTCTTTTATTTATCTTTTATACCTATGTCTATTAGATCTCACTCTTGTTCATGACCGTGAAGGGATTGACAACCCCTTTTTCGCGTTGTGTGCAAGTGTTTGTTAGTTTGTGTAGGTGCATATATTGGAGACTTACTTGTGCCTCCTACTGGATTGATACCTTGGTTCTTAACTGAGGGAAATACTTATCTCTACTTTGCTGCATCACCATTTCCTTTTCAAGGGAAAAGTGCAAGCTCAAGAAGTAGCAGGAAGAATTTCTGGCGTCGTTGCCGGGGAGGTTCTGCATCAAGCCTACCAAGTACCTATCATAAACTCTCATCTCTTGACTTACATTATTTGCCTTTTGCCTCTCATTTTCCTCTCCCCCACTTATAAAATGTTTTCAGAAAAATACAAAAATATTTTCCTTTTTATTCACCCTTTTTTTGTTCGTCTTTTCGTTTGATCGTGTGCTAGATTGCTTGCTTTGTCACGATGTCTCGAGAAAATACCAAGTTGTGTGACTTTTCCAACACTAATAATTATGATTTTATTAGTACTCCGATTGCTCCCGCCACTAGTGCGGAATCTTATGAAATTAATGCCGCTTTGCTGAATCTTGTTATGAAAAAACAATTTTCTGGTTGTCCTAATGAAGATGTCGCGTCCCATCTAAACACTTCTGTTGAGTTGTGTGATATGCATAAGAAAACAGATGTGGATAACGATATTATTAAATTGAAGCTATTTCCTTTCTCACTATGAGATCGTGCTAAAACTTGGTTTTCATCTTTGCCCAAGAATAGTATTAATTCATGGAGTAAGTGTAAATATGCTTTTATTTCCCAAAATTTTCCTCCCGCTAAGATCATCTCCCTTAGGAACGATATAATGAATTTTAAGCAACTTGATCATGAACATGTTGCACAATCTTGGGAGAGGATGAAATTGATGATAAGAAATTGCCCTACTCATTGTTTAAGTTTATGGATGATCATACAAAAAATTTATGTCGGATTGCATTTTGCATCTAGAAATCTTTAAGATTCTGCCTCGGGAGGTACTTTTATGGAAATTCTATTAGGAGAAGCTACTAAACTCCTAGATAATTTTATGGCAAATTACTCTCAATGGCACACCAAAAGATCTTCTACTAGTAAAAAAGTGCATGCAGTTGAAGAAATTAATACTTTGAGTGGAAAGATGGATGAACTTATGAAATTGTTTGCTAGTAAGAGTGATCCTATTGATCCTAATGATATGCCTTTGTCCACTTTGATTGAGAATAATAATGAATCTATGAATGTGAATTTTGTTGGTAGGAACAATTTTGGTCATAACGCATATAGAGGTAATTTCAACCCTAGGCCGTTTCCTAGTAATTCCTCTAATAATTATGGTAAATCATAGAACAATTCTTATGGAAATTATAATAAAATAACCTCTGATCTTGAGAATAATATTAAAGATTTCATTAATTCTCAAAAGAATTTCAATGTTATGGTAGAAGAAAAATTACATAAAGTTGATGATTTGGCTAGAAACATTGATAGCATTTCTCATGAGATTGTTTCTTTTAAGATTAGATCTATGCCACCTAAGATTGATATTAATGATTCTCCGAAATCTTTCAATATTTCTATGGATGAACGTAAAGAGAGAACCGCTAGGATGCGTGCTAAGAGAGATTGGCTAGAAAAAGTATGTTCTTCTAGTTTTTGTGATAATAATGATGAAGATCTTAGAGTGATTGGTGTGACTCCTATTGAATCTTTGTTTGCTAATATAAAACTTGATAAATATGGGACTGGAGATGAGTCAACTTTAGCTAGAAGGCGTCCCAATAATTTGGAGGGTGAAAATCTTAATTAAAAAATGATAAAAGTGGGATTGGAGAGGTCAAAACTTTAAGTAGCAATGAACCCACTCTTTTGGATTTGAAGAACTTTAATTATGATAATTGTTCTTGATTGATTGTATTTCCTGTTGCAATTCATGCTTAATTCACTTCATGCTTATAATCAAAATAAAGCTTTTACTAAACATATCGTTGATGTTATGATGAAATCGTTTGAAGAAAAACTTGAATTGGAAGTTTCTGTCCCTAGAAAGCTTTATTATGAGCGGGAACCTTGTAAAATCCCAAATTTTGGAATGTTATTAATAATTAATATTGTGTGAATTGCTTTCATTTTTAGGGGAACTAAAACTTTTGAGTCCATGTTTAAACTTTTCAAACCATGTCATAAAGGTTGGTTGATCATTTATCCAATGAATAAAACTATGGTTGGAGAGTTTATTCAAGAATTCAAAGGGCATTCATTTCTTTTTGACCCTTATGAAATATTTTTGAAACCATATTCAAAATTATGGAGTGAAAATAAAATGACTTTCTCGAATGTGGTGGATGCATATTTCATTTAAAGTTCCTTGATTTGTTTTTAGTTCCATTTGAAATTGGATCTTATTTGGAGTTTTAGTGCCATTTTAAATATTTCCAAATTATTGAAACAAAATTTAATGAGAGGAGATAATATGACTTCTCCAATGATATATTTGGAAATGTTTAAAACTGCAGAATTATCATTTTTGGAATTTCCAAAATCTAAATTGATTTGTGTTGTAATTCAATTATGCCATAAAATGTTAATAGTAGTTTGTGCACAAAATTAATTTTATTAATTCTCAAACAATTTTTTGTGGACTCTAAATAAAATTCCGATTAACATACACATTTGTATTATTTATTTTAGTAGAACTTTTAATTCCAACAATTTGTAATTTCTTTAAAAAATGTTTTCTGTTTGGGCTAAGGCCATTTGTTTTTTTATGGCGTAGCTGCAGCACAGCCACCTCTCTTCTATTGTATTTTTTCCTTGAGCCACTTTTCCCACTAAATCCCATCTCCCTTTCATTTAGTGCAAGGCCCAGGCGCTGGTCTTCTTCTACCTATGTCCGTCTGTCTGTCTGTTTGTCTGTTCATTTCAATCTTCAGGAACAGGCAAAAACATCATGGTGCCTGTACCTCTTACTCTTCTCCTAGCATTTGATTCCTTCACCCTTTCGAATTCCCACCAATACGAATATTATGGAGGAATGTCATGAGAACCCATTAAGGGAATTAAAACCAAACATTATTTTCTTAAATCACCGAACTGATCCGTGAAACGTACACGCACAAACAGCCATTAATGGCCATGTTGAGCTCCCTTGATCTCCCCGTACCGGCTCCCACCGCCACTATAAATAGACCCCGAGGGAAGGCCTCAACCCTAACTCCTTACAGACCCAAAAGCCCTCTCCCTCTCGCCTCAAAACCGGAGAATTTGTCGCCGGGCCCGAGCTTCGTTGTCACCGCTCGTTGACGATCCCGTCGCCCCCGGTGAAGCTCAGGACACCTCGTTTCTTCCTTTCTCTCTGTATCTCCTGTGCACACCTCGCTGACCCTTTTTCCCCCTCAATTCTTCAGCCAGGGCACACGAACGACGGCATCCGAGCTCCACCATCGTTCTGCCTACAGCCGCTGCCCACTGACCTCTAGTGGACAAGATCGACAACGCCAATACCCCATCGTCTTCGTCTCGTCGTCAGGAACATCGATGTGAACCTCCTCATGCACCATTGAGCCACGCGCCGCTGCCCCGACCAACCGGACCACCTCTCCCCGGTGAGTATTCCTCTCCTTTTGATTGTTCGATCCAACAGGCAACAAGCCGCTCTCTCTATTCAGTTAAAAAAATGAATCGGTACCAGCCAGTGAGAACATGACACATGGCATCTCCTGTAAATCCTATAATTGTGTTTTGCAGAAAATATCCAAACTTCAACAATTCGTATCTTCTAAACCGTATGTCGGAATTCGACATATTTTCTATCCCCAGATTCCTTGGAACATCTAGTTTATTGTAAAAAAATCACTTTTGAACAAATTAAAATTTAGTTCTGATTTAAATAAGAAATTGAATAATTTTTCTATATATTTTAATCTGGAAATCACATGCAAATGTTCCAATTACCAAAGTTGGTCCCTAGAACCATACCCTTATGTTAGAACTCAATTCTTAAATTTTTTCAACAATGTTTCATTCCTGTTTTGACCACTGCACATCAATTTGACCTCCTTTAGTCATAATTTAACCACTTGATCAATTTTATTCTTAGAAAAATCTCTTAGATGGATCTTTGGAAACCTCTTTGGTCATTTGAACCACCACAAAAATTTGGAGATACAAGATTAAGGATTTAATTCTTTTATCTCGAAACCTATGCCATACCCATTGCCGATTACCCAAGTCAAATATTCCGAATAGTCTCATGATAGAATTTGTTGTAGGAACTTGTATCACAACCCATCTTCTATATCAAACCATGATCTTCAATTAGCATCACTTGAATCCAACTGTAGTATATGACTATGTCATGTCTCGTTTAAGATCAAACTTGATTCTATCTCAAACTTTAGCCATGTCATGATAATTATCCTACGAATGTATTTATATTGTTAATTTGACTTTTTAATTTGGATCTTTATTTGAATTGTTGTGTGTTGAAATATTTTCTTTCATCGTTACATATTACGTGAAGTAAAGGAGTGACGATAACAAGTAGGGAATCAACTTCAAGACTCAGGCAAGTTGCAAATTGATCATGCTTTGACCTATATTTTCATATTATGCATATCCTTTTAAATTTTAATACTATGCATGTTTTACAAAATTTTTACAAAGTATTATTACTGGCTAGAGCCATAGGTTCAAGACTTGCAACCATGCTTGGCCACACTTGCACAAAATGGGTGGGATGAAAACCAAAATTGTTTTAAACCTTAAAACTTGTATCTTTTAGGGCAACGTTTGGTGTAAAATTTCGAAAAAAAAACTATATATTATTTTGCTTCTACTCCCTGGGCAGAATGGTATGACTGGAGCATCTACAAGTGATTGCGCCCATCGGGGTCTTGTAGTGAATGCGCCCGACTGGGGTCTTGCACATAGGTTTTGGTGGGGACCGCCATCCACGGGAATGAGATCTTCCAAGTACAGTTCGATGTAGCTTCCAGTACAGCCACATGCTACTATGGTCTCTGGCTTAGCTTAGTACTAACGGGAAACCCTTACCTTAGGGCCGCCATCGGAGAGGGGGCTTTCATTGCCTAAGTTGCAAGCGGCTTGGTCAGGTATAGGGGGCTGTTACGGAAAGGCTTCGTCACAATCTCCTCCTAGTCGTACACCCACTTGTGTGACGACAAATGGGGTTGGTTGTGTCATGTGGGGAACATGTACGACAAATGCAGAGGGTTTAACCTAATCGATTAGCCGTGCCCCTGGTTACAGAATTTTTTGAGCAACTGAACACTTGGACTGAAGAAGAATCTCCTCTTTATCTTCTAAAAGTCTATTTTAAGGGTTAAGTTGAGGAATGAGCACAGGGAATGTGTTTCACTTCAACCATATTTATATTTTACCAAAATTTGGAGAATGAGCACTCGTGCGTATATCCAAGTGTCTCATTCCTACCTTTTAAACTAAAAACTATTTTCATTTCAAAAGAAGTTTACAAAAATTAGTATAGGAAAAAAATTGGGTTTATGTAAAGGAAACCTCCACCAATATTTACCTTGCATATATATTTTGATAAACGTTCATTTGCAACTTGCGAGTACATTCCACGTACTCATCTGCACCTGTCATGTGCAGATCTCGACAGATTAAGAGACGATAGGGTTATGGTCTACACTCAACAAGCCCAGTGGTGTTGATGAAGCCCTAACTTAGCGACTATGTATAATTCTGATGTATTATGAGCCAGCATTGAGTTGTGCCTATGGTATGTATTTGCTTAATTCTGGATTTATCGTTGTAGTAAAATGATGTATGTTTTACTGATATTCATTCTTTTTACTGTGTGTGCTAGCTATGATTCAGGGATAGCACAGAGACTTGAATTTTGTCAAATTCGGGTCATGACAAACCTACTATTAAGATTAAAATTAAAAATTACGAGTGCAATGCTTTGTGTGATTTGGGTGCTAGCGTTTCCACTATTCCGAAAACTTTATGTGATGTACTAGGTTTCCATAAATTTGTTGATTGTTTTTTGAATTTGCATCTAGCGGATTCCACTATTAAGAAACCTATGGGAAGGATTAATGATGTTCTTATTGTTGCAAATAGGAATTATGTGCCCGTAGATTTTATTGTGCTTGATATAGAATACAATCATACATGTCTTATTATTCTTGGTAGACCTTTCCTTACAAGATAGGTGCAATTATTGATATGAAAGAAGGAAACATTAGATTTCAATTTCCGCTAAGGAAGGGCATGGAACACTTTCCAAGAAAGAAAATTAAGTTGCCATATGAAGCTATTACGAGGGCAACTATGGATTGCATACCAAAGAGGACAATACCTAGATCTATGTTTTATGCCTAGCTAGCGGAGTTAAACGATAGCACTTGTTGGGAGGCAACTCAATTTTATTTTTGTGTTTTCTGTTTTTGCTCCTTTTTTTCAATAAATACACATTATTATATCTTTACTACTTGTGTTTTGGTGTTTTAATTAGTGTTTGAGCCAAGTAAGACCTTTGGGATGATCTATGGTGATAGTTCATTTGATTTTGCTGAAACAGAAACTTTTGCGTCCAGTAACAGAATTGTTTAAATTCACTGGAGCGTGATAAAATTCTGATTTTTTTACACAAGATTGATATACAAATTGCCCATGTTGTCCTAGTTTTTCAGAATTTTTGGAGTTATGTAAGTATATGAAATTTCCAGATTACTACATACTGTTCTGTTTTTGACAGATTCTGTTTTCTATGTGTTGTTTGCTTATTTTGATGAATCTATGGGTAGTATCGGGGGGGGGGGGGGGGGTATGAACCATGGAGAAGTTGGAATATAGTAGATATAACACCAATATAAATTTAGAATGAGTTCACAACAGTACCTAAAGTGGTGATTTATTTTATTATACTAACGGATCTTGCGAGTTTTCTGTTGAGTTTTTTGTTGTGAAGTTTTCAAGTTTTGGGTAAAGACTTGATGGACTATGGAATCAGGAGTGGCAAAATCCCAAGAATGGGGATGCCCAAGGCACCCTAAGGTAATATTCAAGGACAATCAAGCACCTAAGCTTGGGGATGCCCCGGATGGCATCCCCTCTTTCATCTTCAATCCATTGGTAAATTTACTTAAGGCTATATTTTTATTCACCACATGATATGTGTTTTGCTTGGAGCATCTTGTATGATATGAGTATTTTATTTTTAGTTTGCCACAATCATCCTTTTTGTACACACCTTTTGAGAGGGACATGCTTTAATCATGAATTTATTAGAATACTCTATCTGCTTCACTTATATCTTTTGAGCTAGGTAGTTTGCTCTAGTGCTTCACTTATACGTTTTTAGAGCACGTCGGTGGTTTTATTTTATAGAAATTGTTGAACTCTCATGCTTCACTTATATTATTTTGAGAGTCTTAAACAACATGGTAATTTTCTTAGGTTACGAATTTATTCCTAGTATGATGGGCATCCAAGAGGGATATAATAAAAACTTTCATATAAAGAGAATTGAATATATGAGAAGTTTGATTCCTTGCATTTGTTTGGAGATATAAAGATGGTCATATTAGAGTCATGCTAGTCGGTAATTATGGATTGGTAGAAATACTTGTGTTAAAGTTTGTAATTTCCATAGCATGCATGTATGGTGAACCTTTATGTGATGAAGTCGGAGCATGATTTATTCATTGATTGTCTTCCTTATGAGTGGCGGTCGGGGACGAGCGATGGTCTTTCCCTACCAATATATCCCCCTAGGAGCATGCTTATTAGTACTCCGTTTTGATGGCTAATGGACTTTTGCAATAAGCATGTGAGTTCTTTATGACTAATGTTGATTCCATGGATTATACGCACTCTCACCCTTCCATCATTGCTAGCCTCTCTAACTTTTGCCGATGCACTAAACACACCATATACCCTTCCTCAAAACAGACACCAGACCTACCTATTATGGCATTTCCATAGCCATTCCGAGATATATTGCCATGCAACTTCCACTATTCCGTTTTATTATGACACATACCATCATTGTCATATTGTACTCATATGCATGAGGCATTTATATAGAGTCATATCTTTGTTCTAGTATCGAGTTGTAATTCTTGAGTTTTAAGTAAATAAAAGTAGTGTGATCATCATTATTATAGCATTGTCCCATGTGAGGAAAGGATGATGGAAGCTATGATTCCCTCACAAGTTGGGATGAGTCTCCAGACTAAAAAAAGGCCAAAGAAGCCCAAACAAAAAATGAGAGAAAAAGAGAGAAGGGACAATGTTACTATCCTTTTCCACACTTGTCCTTTGAAATAGCATCATGTTCTTCATGATTGAGAGTCTCATATGTTATCACTTTCATATACTAGTGGGAATTTTTCATTATAGAACTTGGCTTGTATATTCCAATGATGGGCTTCCTCAAATTGCCCTAGGTCTTCATGAGCAAGCAAGTTGTATGCACCACCACTTAGTTTCTTTTTGAGCTTTTATACACTTATAGCTCTAGTGCATCTGTTGCATGGCAATCCCTACTCACTTGCATTGATAACAATTTATGGGCATCTTCATAGCCCATTAATTTGCCTAGTTGATGTGTGACTTTATTCTTCCTTTTTGTCTTCTCCACAACCACCATATTCTATTCCACAAATAGTGCTATATCCATGGCTCACACTCATGTATTGCGTGAAAGTTGAAAAAGTTTGAGAATACCAAAAGTATGAAACAATTGCTTGGCTTGTCATCGGGGTTGTCCATGATGAAATACTTTGTATGATGAAGATGGAGCATAGCCAGACTATATGATTTTGTAGGGATAACTTTCTTTGGCCATGATATTTTGAGAAGACATGATTGCTTTATTAGTATGCTTGAAGTATTATTGTTTTTATGTCAATATTAAACTTTTGTTTTGAATCTTATGGATCTGAATATTCTTGCCACGATAAATAAAATTGCATTGACAAATATGTTAGGTAGCATTCCACATCAAAAATTCTATTTTTATCATTTACCTACTCGAGGACGAGCAGGAATTAAGCTTGGGGATGCTTGATACGTCTCCAACGTATCTATAATTTTTTATTGTTCCATGTTATTATATTATCTGTTTTGGACGTTTATATGCATTAATATTCCATTTTATATTATTTTTGGGACTAACCAATTAACCTAGAGCCCAGTGCCAGTTTTTGTTTTTTCCTTGTTTTTGACTTTTATAGGAAAGGAATATCAAATGGAGTCCAAACGGAATAAAACTTTACGAGTGATTTTTCTTGCACCAAAGAAACCCATGAGACTTGGAGAGGAGGCCAGAAGACCCACGAGGTGACCACAAGCCGTGGGGGTGCGCCCCAGGGGGGAGCCCCCTGGCTTGTGGGCCCATCATGGACTGACTTGACCTAATCCCTGCACTATAAATCCACAAATATTTCCAAAATTACTTTTCCGTCGCTGCAAGCTTTTGTTCCTGTGAGGTCCCATCTTGGGGCCTTTTACGGCACTCTGCCGGAGGGGGATTCGATCATGAAGGGCCTCTACATCAACCTTGCCGCCCTTCCGATGAAGCATGAGTAGTTTACCACAGACCTAAGGGTCCATAGCTAGTAGCTAGAAGGCTTCTTCTCCTCTCTTTGATCTTCAATACAATGTTCTCCTCGATGTTCTTGGAGTTCTATTTGATGTAATCTTCTTTTGAGTCTTCTCTGAACTCTTTTATGCATGACTAAGATATGTTTTTATTTCTCTTCGAACTATCCATTTGGTTTGGCAAACTAGATTGGTTTTTCCTGCAATGGGAGAGGTGCTTAGTTTTTGGTTCAATCTTGCGGTGTCCTCACCCAGTGATAGAAGGGGTGGCGAGGCATGTATTGTATTGTTGCCATCAAGGATAAAAAGATGGATCATATTGCTTGAGTTTATACCTCTACATCATGTCATCTTACTTAAAGTGTTGATCTGTTCTTATGAACTTAATACTCTAGATGCAGGCAGGAGTCGGTCGATGTGTGGAGTAATAGTAGTAGATGCAGGCAGGAGTCGGTCTACTTGTCATGGACTGATGCCTATATTATATAATCATTGCCTTGGATATAAATTGCTCTTATATTCATGATCATTGCCTTAGATGTCTTAATAATTGTGTGTTTTTCTATCAATTGCTCAACAGTAACTTGTTTACCCACCGTATGCTATCTTCAAGAGAGAAGCCTCTAGTGAAACATATGGCCCCGGGGTCTATTCTCTATCATATATTTTCAGATCTATAAACCAAAAAACCAAAAAATACCTTGCTGCAATTTATTTATATTTACTTTACTTTGCTATTTTATTTATCTTTTATACCTATCTCTATATTAGATCTCACTCTTGTTGGTGACCGTGAAGGGATTGACAACCCCTTTTTTGTGTTGTGTGCAAGTGTTTGTTAGTTTGTGCAGGTACATATATTGGAGACTTGCTTGTGCCTCCTACTGGATTGATACCTTGGTTCTTAACTGAGGAAAATACTTATCTCTACTTTGCTGCATCACCATTTCCTTTTCAAGGGAAAATCAATGCAAGCTCACGAAGTAGCGGGAAGCACCGAGCCGCTATTGGATATACTCTTGATGATCTTAAGGGCATTAGTGCCACTCTATGTGAGCACAAGATTAACATGGAGCTTGATGCTAAATCCATTGTTGATCACCAATGACGGTTGAATCCAAAAATGAAAGAAGTGGTAAGAACTGAAATACTAAAGCTTCTGGAAGCAGGTATAATCTATCCCATAGCTAAATAGTAGATGGGTAAGTCATCTTCATTGTGTTCCCAATGATAAAAATGAACTTAATCCACAAAGAATTGTTACTGGCTATAGGATGGTAAATGATTTCAGAAAATTAAATAAAGCAACCAAAAAAGATCATTACCCTCTACCTTTTATTGATCAAATGCTAGAAAGAATATCTAAGCACACACACTTCTGTTTTCTTGATGGATATTCTGGTTTTTCTCAAATACCTGTTTCACAACGTGATCAAGAGAAAACCACTTTTACTTGCCCTTTTGTAACTTATGCTTATAGACGCATGCCTTTTGGTTTATGCAACGCACCTGCTACCTTTCAAAGATGTATGACTGCTATATTCTTTGATTTTTGTGAAAAGATTGTTGAGATTTTCATGGATGATTTTTCTGTTTATGGAACTTATTTTGATGATTGCTTAAGCAACCTTGATCAAGTTTTGCAGAGATGTGAGCAAACTAATCTTGTCTTGAATTGGGAGAAGTGCCACTTTATGGTTAATGAAGGTATTGTCTTGGGGCATAAAATTTCTAAACGAGGTATTGAAGTGGATAAAGCTAAACTGGATGCAATTGAGAAAATGCCATGTCCTAAAGATATTAAAGGTATTTGTAGTTTCCTTGGTCATGCTGGTTTCTATAGGAGGTTTATTAAAGACTTCTCTAAAATTTCTAGGCCTCTTACAAATATTTTACAAAAGGATGTTCCATTTGTTTATGATGATGATCGTGTAGAAGCCTTTGAAACACATAAGAGAGCCTTAACTTCTGCACCTATTATTCAACCATCTGATTGGAACTTGCCTTTTGGAATCATGTGTGATGCTAGTGACTATGCTGTTGGTGCTGTTCTAGGACAAATAGTTGATAAGAAATTAAATGTTATTCATTATGCTAGCAAAACTCTAGACAGTGCCCAAAGAAATTATGCTACTACTGAAAAAGAATTTTTAGCAGTTGTGTTTTCTTGTGACAAATTTAGATCTTATATTATTGATTCCAAAGTAATCGTTCACACTAATCATGCTGCTATTAAATATCTTATGGAAAAGAAATATGCTAAACCTGGACTCATTAGGTGGGTTCTTTTGCTACAAGAATTTGATTTACATATCACTGATAGGAAAGGAGCTGAGAACCCCGTAGCTGATAACTTGTCTAGGTTAGAGAATATTCTTGATGACCCACTACCTATTGATGATAGTTTTCCTGATGAACAACTAGCTACAATAAATGTGTCTCATAATACTCCTTGGTATGATGACTATGCTAATTACATTGTTGCTAAATATATACCACCTAGTTTACATATTAACAAAAGAAAAAAATTCTTCTATGATTTAAGACATTACTTTTGGGATCACCCACATCTTTATAAAGAAGGAGTAGATGGTATTATTAGATGTTGTGTACCTTAGCATGACTAGGAACAAATCCTACGGAAATGTCACTCTGAAGCTTATGGAGGGCATCATGCGGGAGATAGAACTGCTCACAAGGTATTGCAATCTGGTTTTCATAGGCCTACTCTCTTAAAGGATGCCCGTAAGTTTGTTTTATCTTGTGATGAATGCCAAAGAATTGGTAATATCAGTAAGCGCGGGAATAGCCTATGAATTATTCTCTTGCTATTGAACCATTTGATGTTTGGGGTTTTGATTATATGGGACCCTTTTCTTCCTCTAATGGGTATACACATATTTTGGTTGTTGTTGATTATGTTACTAAGTGGGTAGAAGCTATTCCAACTAGTAGTGCCGATCATAACACTTCCATTAAAATGCTTAAAGAAGTTATTTTCCCAAGGTTTGGAGTCCCTAGATATTTAATGACTGATGGTGGTTCACACTTTATTCGTGGTGCTTTCTGTAAAATGCTTACTAAATATGATGTTAACCATAGAATTGCATCACCTATCATCCTCAATCTGGTGGTCAAGTTGAACTTAGCAATAGAGAAATAAAACTAATATTACAAAAAACTGTCAATAGGTCCCGAAAGAATTGGTCTAAGAAGTTAAATGATGCACTTTGGGCCTATAAAACAGCATATAAAAATCCTATGGGTATGTCTCCGTATGACATGGTTTATGGAAAAACTTGTTATTTGCCTCTTGAGTTAGAACATAAAGCATATTGGGCAATTAAAGAACTTAACTACGATTTCAAACTTGCCGGGGAAAAGAGGTTATTTGATATTAGCTCACTAGGTGAATGGAGAACCCAAGCTTATGAAAATGCCAATTTTTTAAAGAAAAAGTTAAAAGATGGAATGACAAAAGAATCCAAAGTAGGGGAATATGTTCTTTTGTACAACTCTGGTTTTAGATTCTTTGCAGGAAAACTTCTTTCCAAATGGGAAGGACCTTATTTTATAGAAGGGGTTTATCATTCTAGAGCTATTAAGATCAATAATGCCGAAGGTACTAATTCGAAGGTGGTCGGGAACGAATTAAGCACTATATTTCAGGTACGCCTATTAATGTTGAAACAAATATTGTTCAAACCATGACATCAGAGGAACACATAAAAGAAACCTTCTGGAACACTCTGGAATCCTGAAAAAGAGGAGGTATGTGATACTGTAAGTAAAGGGACTCCAAAAAATCAGCAAAAATATTTTTCTCAGTTTTAGAATATTACAAAAAATAGGAAAATAAGAAACAACCAGGAAGGCAACCGAGAAGGGCACAAACCAGGGTGCGCCTGCCTTGCCTGGCGCGCCCAGGTGGATTGTGCCCACCTCGAGAACCTTCCCGACTCTATTTTCCTCTCGTTTGCTTCTTTCCCAAGATAAAAAAATCTTTAATACCCCCCGAACGTATTGACCACCGTATCACAGAGAAATCCACGTGTTGTTTTTTGACAGATCTAGATAGCCATGGCCATACCAAGCTTATCCAAGGACAAGTTCTTCGAGAGGGTGATCAACCCTTACTTGTCGGAGGTAATGCAGCACCCTCAAACCATTGAGATGCGTGAGGGGGTGCTCCACATCCGGGATGTTCTAGGTCCCAAGAAGACTGGACCGTGGTGGCCAGGCTTGAAGCTATGGAGCAGGAGGTCTTCAAGTGCAATGGGATGGTGGAACATGGGCTCAGTGCCAATCACCTCATGATTACAGATTTCACTCGTGATCACAAGCCGGATGGCCGGTCCATGATGGACATCATCTTCACCCTCACGAGCAAATCAATTTTCTGCAAAGCCAAATCTATGATCTCCAAAATCAAGTCTTTGAATATGAGGCAAGATTTAAAGGTATGAGTTTAGCTGCCAGTTGTAGGACTCGCGAGACTCACGCTTCCTCTTATGATGGTGAACTGTTGCCATGGAAGCTGGAGGATAAGCTCGTTACTACCTCATCAACACCACCATCATCATCTTCCCCACCAAAGGAGACTTGAGTACATGGAATGGGCACTCCCCTTGGCTTGTGCCAAGCTTGGGGGAGGTGCCCCTGTATCGTATCACCACCACTTTCTTTGCCTTTATCTATCTTAGTTAAATCTTTAGTTATCCTATAATTTAGTTCAAATAAAGTCTAGTTCGACCTATTTTTGAGTGTTTGCTTAGTGAACTATCTATCTATGTAATCGTGTGCGAGATATATAATAAAGAGTAGTTTGAGTTTTGTTTCTTTACTTTTATGTTTCAATAGAAAGAAAGGGAAATAAATGAAAAAGATCATATGCTAATCTTATCGTAAGTAATGACATCACATAAGGAAAAGTATAAGTGGTAAAATTTGTTGGAGATTGACAAACATAGCATTGGTCAATGATGCAACTCATGAAAGAATTAATAAGGGAAAATAATATTCACATGCAAATATACTATCTTGTAAATCTTTTATGATTGTGATCCCCCATTAAATATTATATGTCAAAATTGTTGGCGTTGGAGAAGGAAGACAACATAATGATTTATGTTTGTTCATATTCACATAGTAGTTATATTTTCATAGATCCTTCAACATCTGGTGCTTGCTCTATATCTTTGCTAGCCAAAAACTCCGCACTAAGTAGAGATACTAATTGTGCATCCAAAAACCTTAAACCCAAATCTTGTTTTGAGAGTCCACCATACCTACCTATGGATTGAGTAAGATCCTTCAAGTAAGTTTTCATCGGTGCAATAAGGCAGTAAAATTGAACGTGTTGGATCATTTAGTGTAAGAGAAAATTGAGCATTGTACGAACTTGTGATGGCAAAATAATAAAAGCGACAGACTGCATAATAAAGGTTGCTATCATAAGGGGCAATATAACATGACGTTCTTCTGCATAAGGGATTTGTCATACAAACAAAAAGCACATGGCAACCTCTGCTTCCCTCTATGAAGGGCCTATCTTTTACTTTTATGTATTTACTTGTATGCAAGAGTCAAAGTATTCTTCCCTATTCCCTTTTATTTTCTCTTTTTGCAAGCATCATGTGGTGAGGAAAGATCTTGGCACATATACCCAGTTGGATATGAGTGAGCATGAATTATTATTGTTGACATCACCCTTGAGGTGAATACGTTGGGAGGCGAAACTATAAGCCCATTTATTTCTATGTGTCCGGTTGAAACTTTTTTATCATGGGCATGCTGTGAGTGTTAGCAATCATAGAAGATTATATGATGGTTGAGTATGTGGACTTGCCAAAAGGCTTCGATATGTGTCCCTTCCTGAAAATATGATGAATTTAAGTTGTAAAGTTGACTGAGAACATATTTTGTTGGTTTTCAATAGAGTTTATGCTTTTTACTTCAATGTTGTGAACAAACAAAACAACAACAAAGCCTTTAGTCCCAAACAAGTTGGGGTAGGCTAGAGGTGAAACCCATAAGATCTCGTTATTTGTTCATTGGAAGTTTTATGATAAAAGTTGTATGATAAAGCTTTATGATTAAGTTTGTTGTTGTTATGATAATAAGCATGATGTTACTATGTCCGTATTTTGTTTTTATCGACACCTCTCTCTCTCTAAGCATGTGGACATGCTTTCGGTATCGGTTTTTCGTTTGAGGACAAGTGAGGTCTAAGCTTGGGGGAGTTGATACGTCCATTTTGCATCATGATTTCCTACTATTATTTATAATGTTTTTATGCATAATAATGATTTATGGAGTAATTCTAATGCCTTTTCTGTCGTAAGATGCAAGGTTTACACAAAGAAGGAGAATGTAGGCAACTGGAATTCTGGACCTGAAAAAGCTACGTCAGAGTTACCTATTCTGCACATCTCCAAATGAGCTTAAAATTTACAAAGAATTATTTTGGAATATATAAAAAATACTGGAGCAAATGACTACCGAAGGGGGGCCACCTGGTGAGCACAAGACACCAAGGCGTGCCCTGGTGGGTTGTGCTCAGGCTAACCCACCTCTGGTGCCCATCTTCTGGTATATAGGTCATTTTGACCTAGAAAAAAAATCAGGAGAGGACTTTCGGGACAGAGCGCCGCCATCTCGAGGTGGAACTTGGGCAGGAGCACTTTTGCCCTCCAACAGAGCGATTCCTGTTGGGGAACGTAGTAATTTCAAAAAAAATTCCTACGCACACGCAAGATCATGGTGATGCATAGGAACAAGAGGGGAGAGTGTTGTCCACGAACCCTCATAGACCGAAAGTGGAAGCTTTATGATAACGTTGTTGATGTAGTCGTACGTCTTCACGATCAACCGATCCTAGTACCGAACGTACGACACCTCCGCGATCTGCACACCTTCAGCTCGGTGACGTCCCACGAACTCTGATCCAGCAAAGTGTTGAGGGAGAGTTTTGTCAGCACGACGGCGTGATGACGGTGATGATGATGCTACCGACGCAGGGCTTCTCCTAAGCACCGCAACGATATGGCCGAGGTGGATGATGGTGGAAGGGGCACCGCACACGGCTAAGAGATCAATGATCAACTTGTGTGTTCATGGGGTGCCCCTCCCCCGTATATAAAGGAGTGGAGGAGGGGAAGGGTTGGCCCTCTACTATGGCGTACCCTGGGGAGTCCTACTCCCATCGGGAGTAGGATTCCCCCCCCCCTTCCAAGTAGTAGGACTAGGAGAGAAGGAAGGGGAAGAGAGAAGAGAAGGAAGGAGGGGGTGCCGCCCCTCCCCCTAGTCCAATTCGGACTAGGCCTTGGGGGGGGCGCGGCCTTCCCTAGGCAGCCCCTCTCTCTCTCCCTTAAAGCCCAATAAAAGCCCATATACTCCCCGGCGAATTCCTTAACTCTCCGGTACTCCGATAAATACCCGAACCACTCAGAACCTTTCCGACATCCGAATATAGCCTTCCAATATATCGATCTTTACGTCTCGAACATTTTGAGACTCCTCATCATGTCCCTGATCTCATCCGGGACTCCGAACAACCTTTGGTGCATCAAAACACATAAACTCATAATACCGATCGTCACCGAATGTTAAGCGTGCGGACCCTACGGGTTCGAGAACTATGTAGACATGACCGAGACATATCTCCGGTCAATAACCAATAGCAGAACCTAGATGCTCATATTGGCTCCCACATATTCTACGAAGATCTTTATCGGTCAAATCGCATAACAACATACATTGTTCCCTTTGTCATCGGTATGTTACTTGTCCGAGATTCGATCGTCGGTATCATCATACCTAGTTGAATCTCGTTACCGGCAAGTCTCTTTACTCGTTCCGTAATGCATCATCCCGCAACTAACTCATTAGTCACATTGCTTGCAGGGCTTATAGTGATGCATTACCGAGAGGGCCCAGAGATACCTCTACGACAATCGTAGTGACAAATCCTAATCTCGATCTATGCCAACTCAACAAACACCATCGGAGACACCTATAGAGCACCTTTATAATCACCCAGTTACGTTGTGATGTTTGGTAGCACACAAAGTGTTCCTCCGGTATTCGGGAGTTGCATAATCTCATAGTCATAGGAACATGTATAAGTCATGAAGAAAGCAATAGCAACATACTAAATGATCAAGTGCTAAGCTAACGGAATGGGTCAAGTCAATCACATCATTCCCTAATGATGTGATCCCATTTATCAAATGACAACTCATGTCTATGGCTAGGAAACTTAACCATCTTTGATTAATGAGCTAGTCAAGTAGAGGCATACTAGTGACACTCTATTTGTCTATGTATTCATACATGTACTAAGTTTTCGGTTAATACAATACTAGCATGAATAATAAACATTTATCATGAAATAAGGAAATAAATAATAACTTTATTATTGCCTCTAGGGCATATTTCCTTCAGTCTCCCACTTGCACTAGATTCAATAATCTAGTTCACATCACCATGTGATTTAACTTCAATAGTTCACATATGTATGTGATTAGCACCTATAGTTCACATCGCCATGTGACCAACACCCAAAGGGTTTACTAGAGTCAATAATCTAGTTCACATTGCTATGTGATTAACACCCAAAGAGTACTAAGGTGTGATTATGTTTTGCTTGTCAGAGAAGTTTAGTCAACGGGTCTGTCACATTCAGAGCCGTATGTATTTTGCAAATATTCTATGTCTTTAATGCTCTACACGAAGCTACTCTAGCTAATTGCTCCCACTTTCAATATGTATCCCAATTGAGACTAAGAGTCATCTGGATCGGTGTAAAAGCTTGCATCAACGTAACTCTTTACGATGAACTCTTTATCACCCCCATCACCAAGAACCATTTCCTTAGTCCTCACTAAGGATAAATTTTGACCATTGTTCAGTGATCTACTTCTTAGATCACTATTGTACCCCCTTGCCAAACTCATGGCAAGGTACACAATAGGACTGGTACACAACACATCATACTTTTATAGAACCTATGACTGTGGCATAGGGAATGACTTTCATTGTCTTTCTATTTTCTGCCGTGGTCGGGCTTTGAGTCTTACTCAATTTTACACCTTGTAATACAGGCAAGAACCCTTTCTTTGACTGATCCATTTTGAACTTATTCAAAACTTTATCAAGGTATATACTCATTGAAAAATCTTATCAAGCGTCTTGATCTATCTCTATAGATCTTGATGCCCAATATGTAAGCAGCTTCACCAAGGTCTGTCATTGAAAAACTCTTATTAAAGTTTCCCTTTACCCTATCCAGAAATTCTATATCATTTCCAATCAACAATATGCCATCCACATATAATATTAGAAATGCTAAACCTTCTTGTAAATACATGCTTCTCCAAAAGTCTGTATAATACCATATGCTTTGATCAACTCATCAAAGCGTATATTCCAACTCCGAGAGGTTTGCACCAGTCCATAAGTGGATCGCTGGAGCTTGCACACTTTGTTAGCACCCTTTGGATTGACAAAACCTTCTAGTTGCATCATATACAACTCTTCTTTAATAAATCCATTAAGGAATGTAGTTTTGACATCCATTTGCAAGATTTCATAAAATGCGGCAATTACTAACATGATTCGGACAGACTTAAGCATCGATACGAGTGAGAAAATCTCATTGTAGTCAACCCTTTGAACTTGTCAAAAACCTTTTGCGACAATTCGAGCTTTGTAGATAGTAACACTACTATCAGCGTCTATCTTCCTCTTGAAGATCCATTTATTCTCAATGGCTTGCCGATCATTGGCCAAGTCCACCAAAGTCCATACTTTGTTCTCATACATGGATCCCATCTCAGATTTCATGGCCTCAAGCCATTTCGCGGAATCTGGGCTCATCATCGCTTCCTCATAGTTCGTAGGTTCATCATGGTCTAGTAACATGACTTCCAAAATAGGATTACCGTACCACTCTGGTGCGGACCGTACTCTGGAAGACCTACGAGGTTCTGTAGTAACTTGATCTGAAGTTTTGTGATCATCATCATTAGCTTCCTCACTAACTGGTGTAGGAATCACTGGAACTAATTTATGTGATGAACTACTTTCCAATTTGGGAGAAGGTACAATTACCTTATCAATCTCTACTTTCCTCCCACTCACTCCTTTCGAGAGAAACTCCTTCTCTAGAAAGGATCCATTCTTAGCAACGAATATCTTGCCTTCGGATCTCTGATAGAAGGTGTACTCAACAGTTTCCTTTGGGTATTCTATGAAGGCGCACTTCTCCAATTTGGGTTCGAGCTTACCAGGTTGAAGCTTTTTCACATAAGCATCGCAGCCCCAAACTTTAAGAAACGACAACTTTGGTTTCTTGCCAAACCACAGTTCATAAGGCGTCGTCTCAACGGATTTTGATGGTGCCCTGTTTAACGTGAATGTAGTTGTCTCTAATGCATAATCCCAAAACGATAGTGGTAAATCGGTAAGAGACATCATAGATCGCACCATATCCAATAAAGTGCGGTTACAACGTTCAGACACACCATTACACTGTGGTGTTCCAGGTGGCGTGAGCTGTGAAACTATTCCACATTGTTTTAAATGAAGGACAAACCCGTAACTCAAATATTCTCCTCCATGATCAGATCATAGAAACTTTATCTTCTTGTTACGATGATTCTCCACTTCACTCTAAAATTCTTTGAACTTTTCAAATGTTTCAGACTTGTGTTTCATTAAGAAGATATGCCCATATCTGCTCAAATCATTTGTAAAGGTCAGAAAATAACGATACCCGCCACGAGCATCAACACTCATTGGACCGCATACATCGTTATGTATTATTTTCAATAAGTCACTGGCTCGTTCCATTGTTCCGGAGAATGGAGTTTTAGTCATCTTGCCCATAAGGCACAGTTCGCAAGCATCAAATGATTCATAATCAAGTGATTCCAAGAATCCATCTTTATGAAGTTTCTTCATGCTCTTTACAATGATATGGCCCAAACGGCAGTGCCACAAATATGTTGCATTATCATTATCAATTTTGCATATTTTGGCATCAATATTATGAATATGTGTATCACTACGATCAAGATTCAATAAACCATCAACATTGGGTGTATGACCATAGAAGGTTTTATTCATGTAAACAGACTACTAATTTATTCTCTGTCTTAGATGAATAATCATATCGCAATAAGCATGATCTAATCATATTTATGCTCAATGCAAACACCAAATAACAATTATTTAGGTTCAACACTAATCTCAAAAGTATAGGCATTGTGCGATGATGATCATATCAATCTTGGAACCACTTCCAACACACATCATCACTTCACCTTCAACTAGTCTTTGTTTATTCTGTAACTCCTGTTTTGAGTTACTAATATTAGCAATCGAACAAGTATCAAATACCCAGGAGCTACTATAAACACTAGTAAGGTACACATCAATAACATGTATATCAAATATACTCTTGTTCACTTTGCCATCCTTCTTATCCACCAAATATTCAGGGCATTTTCGCTTCCAGTGACCATTTCCTTTGCAGTAGAAGCACTCAGTTTCAGGCTTTGGTCTAGCTTTGGGCTTCTTCATGGGAGTGACAACTTGCTTGTCATTCTACTTGAAGTTCCCTTTCTTTCCCTTTGCCCTTTTCTTGAAACTAGTGGTCTGGTCGATCATCAACACTTTGATGCTCTTTCTTGATTTCTACCTTCGTCGATTTCAACATCAGGAAGAGCTCGTGAATCGTTTTCGTCATCCCTTGCATACTATAGTTCATCATGAAGTTCTAGTAACTTGGTGATGGTGACTAGAGAACTCAGTCAATCACTATCTTATCTAGAAGATTAACTCCCACTTGATTCAAGTGATTGTAGTACCCATACATTCTGAGCACATGCTCACTAGTTGAGCAATTCTCCACCATCTTTTAGGCAAAGTACTTGTCAGAGGTCTCATACCTCTTGACACAGGCATGAGTCTGAAATACCAATTTCATCTCTTGGAACATCTCATATGCTCTGTGACGTTTAAAAAGGTTTTTGAAATCCCGGTTCTAAGCCGTAAAGCATGGTGCACAAAACTATCAAGTAGTCATCATATTGAGCTAGCCAAACGTTCATAACGTCTGCATCTGCTTCTGCAATAGGTCTGTCACCTAGCGGTGCATCAAGGACATAATTCTTCTGTGCAACAATGAGGATACACCTCATATCACAGACCTAGTCCGCATCTTTGCTACTAACATCTTTCAACTTAGTTTTATCTAGGAACATATAAAAACATAGGGAAGCTATAACGCGAGATATTGATCTACAACATAATTTGCAAAAAACTATCAAGACTAAGTTCATGATAAATTAAAATTCAATTAATCATATTACTTAAGAACTCCCACTTAGATAGACATCCCTCTTGTCATCTAAATGATCACGTGATCCAAATCAACTAAACCATGTCTGATCATTCACATGAGATGGAGTAGTTTTCAATGGTGAACATCACTATGTTGATCATATCTACTATATGATTCACACTCGACCTTTCGGTCTCCAGTGTTCCAAGGCCATATCTGCATATGCTAGGCTCGTCAAGTTTAACCCAAGTATTTTGCGTGTGCAAAGCTGGCTTGCACCCGTTGTATGTGAACGTAGAGCCTATCACACCCGATCATCACGTGGTGTCTCAGCACGAAGAACTTTCGCAACGGTGCATACTCAGGGAGAACACTTGTACCTTAAAATTTAGTGAGAGATCATCTTATAATGCTACCGTCGAACTAAGCTTAAGATGCATAAAAGATAAACATCACATGAAATCAATATAAGTGATATGATATGGCCATCATCATCTTGTGCCTTTGATCTCTATCTCCAAAGCACAGTCATGATCACCATCGTCACCGGCGCGACACCTTGATCTCCAACATAGGATCGTTGTCGTCTCGCCAACTATTGTTTCTACGACTATCGCTACCGCTTAGTGATAATGTAAAAACAATTACAGGGCGATTGCATTGCATACAATAGAGCGACAACCATATAGCTCCTGCCAGTTGCCGATAACTCTGTTACAAAACGTGCTCATCTCATACAATAAAATTTAGCATCATGTCTTGACCATATCACATCACAACATGCCCTGCAAAAACAAGTTAGACGTCCTCTACTTTGTTGTTACAAGTTTTTTGTGGCTGCTACGGGCTGAGCAAGAACCGTTCTTTCCTACACATCAAAACCACAACAATTTTTTTTGTCAAGTATGTGTTGTTTTAACCTTCAACAAGGACCGGGCATAGCCACACTCGATTCAACTAAAGTTGGAGAAACTGACACCCGCCAGCCACCTATGTGCGAAGCACGTCGGTAGAACCAGTCTCGCGTAAGCGTACGCGTAATGTCGGTCCGGGTCGTTTCATCCGACAATACCGCTGAATCAAAGTATGACATGCTGGTAAGCAGTATGACTATTATCGCCCACAACTCACTTGTGTTCTACTCGTGCATATAACATCTATGCATAAACCTGGCTCGGATGCCACTGTTGGGGAATGTAGTAATTTCAAAAAAAAATCCTACGCACAGGCAAGATCATGGTGATGCATAGCAATGAGAGGGGAGAGTGTTGTCCACGTACCCTCATAGATCTAAAGCAGAAGCGTTATGACAACGCGGTTGATGTAGGCGTACGTCTTCACGATTGACCGATCCTAGTACCGAACGTACGACACCTCCGTGATCTGCACATGTTCAGCTCGGTGACGTCCCACGAACTATGATCCAGCAAAGTGTCGAGGGAGAGTTTTGTCAGCACGACAACGTGATGACGGTGATGATGATGCTAACGACGCAGGGCTTCGCCTAAGCACCGCAACGATATGACCGAGGTGGATTATGGTGGAAGGGGGCATCGCACACGGCTAAGAGAACAATGATTAACTTGTGTGTTCATGGGGTGCCCCCCTCCCCCGTATATAAAGGAGTGGAGGAGGGGAGGGTCGGCCCTCTACTATGGCGCGCCCTCGGGAGTCCTACTCCCACCGGGAGTAGGATTCCCCCCTTCCAAGTAGTAGGAGTAGGAGAGAAGGAAGGGGAAGAGAGAAGAGAAGGAAGGAGGGGGCGCCGCCCCCCCCCCCCCTATTCCAATTCCGACTAGGCCTTGGGGGAGGGGGGGCTGCCCTAGGCAGCCCCTCTCTCTCTCCCTTAAAGCCCAATAAGGCCCATATACTCCCCGGCGAATTCCTGCAACTCTCCGATACTCCGATAAATACCCGAACCACTCAGAACCTTTCCGATGTCCAAATATAGCCTTCCAATATACCGATCTTTACATCTCAAACATTTCGAGACTCCTCGTCATGTCCCTGATCTCATCCGGGACTCCAAACAACCTTCGGTGCATCAAAACACATAAACTCATAATACCGATCGTCACCGAACGTTAAGCATGCGGACCCTACGGGTTCGAGAACTATGTAGACATGACCGAGACATATCTCCGATCAATAACCAATAGAGTAACCTGGATGCTCATATTGGCTCCCACATATTCTACGAAGATCTTTATCGGTCAAACCGCATAACAACATACGTTGTTCCCTTTGTCATCGGTATGTTATTTGTCCGATATTCGATCGTCCGTATCATCATACCTAGTTCAATCCCGTTATCAGAAAGTCTCTTTACTCATTCCGTAATGCATCATCCCGCAACTAACTCATTAGTCATATTGCTTGCAAGGCTTATAGTGATGTGCATTACCGAGAGGGCCCAGAGATATCTCTATGACAATCGTAGTGACAAATCCTAATCTTGATCTATGCCAACTCAACAAACACCATCGGAGACACCTGTAGAGCACCTTTATAATCACCCAGTTACGTTGTGACGTTTGGTAGCACACAAAGTGTTCCTCCGGTATTCGGGAGTTGCATAATCTCATAGTCATAGGAACATGTATAAGTCATGAAGAAAGTAGTAGCAACATACTAAACGATCAAGTGCTAAGCTAACGGAATGGGTCAAGTCAATCACATCATTACCTAATGATGTGATCCCGTTTATCAAATGACAACTCATGACTATGGCTAGGAAACTTAACCATCTTTGATTAACGAGCTAGTCAAGTAGAGGCATACTAGTGACACTCTATTTGTCTATGTATTCACACATGTACTAAGTGTCCGGTTAATACAATTCTAGCATGAATAACAAACATTTACCATGAAATAAGGAAATAAATAATAACTTTATTATTGCCTCTAGGGTATATTTCCTTCAATTCCACCAGAGGAACTTCCCTTTCGGAGGGGGAAATCAAAGCCATCGTCATCACCAACACCCCTCTCATCTTTGGGAGGCCAATGTCCATCAACATCTTCAACATCACCATCTCCTCTCAAACCCTAGTTCATCTCTTGTGTTCAACCTTTGTACCGGAACCTTAGATTGGTACCTTTGGGTGACTAGTAGTGTTGATTACATCTTGTAGTTGTTACTATATGGTTTATTTGGTGGAAGATTATATGTTCATATCCATTATGCTATTTAATACCCCTCTAATCTTTAGCATGATTATCATTTGTGAGTAGTTACTTTAGTTCTTGAGGTCACGAGAGAAATCATGTTGCAAGTAATCATGTGAACTTGATATGTGTTCGATATTTTGATGATATGTATGTTGTGATTCCCTTAGTGGTGTCATGTAAACGTCGACTACATGGCACTTCACCATCTTTGGGCCTAAGGGAATGCATTTCGAAGTGGTTATTAGATGATGGGTTGCTAGAGTGACAGAAGCTTAAACTCTAGTTCATGCGCTACTTCGTAAGGGGCCAATTTGGATCCAAATGTTTAATGCTATGGTTAGATTTTATCTTAATACTTTTCTCATAGTTGCGGATGCTTGCGAGGGGGTTAACCATAAGTGGGAGGTTTGTTCAAGTTTGAATAGCACCAAAGCACCCGTCCACCCACATATCAAATTATCAAAGTACGCAAACCAAATCAACATAATGAAAGTGACTAGATGAGATTCTCGTGTACCCTCAAGAACGCTTTGCTTATTATAAGAGACCATTTTGGCCTATCCTTTGCCACAAAAGGATTGGGCTACCTTGCTGCACTTTATTTACCATTACTGTTACTTGTCCATTACAAATTATCTTGCTATCAAACTACCTGTTACCGACTATTTAAGTGCTTGCAGAAAATACCTTGCTGAAAACCACTTGTCATTTCCTTCTGCTCCTTGTTGGGTTCGACAATCTTACTTATCAAAAGGACTACGATTGATCCCCTATACTTGTGGGTCATCAACCCTTCACCCCCACCTTTTCTTCAGAGAGCTATTAGAACGTGACTACACTTCCACCATTCATTGTCTGAGAGAGAACCACCTACTCATGTATTGAGATCAAGGCATTCCAGTCCAATCTTTTGAACCTTGATTTCTAGCCTCCTCGAATTGCTTTCCACATCAATCCTTAATCCAAATTTGTGAAAGAGTGATTGAGTGTGGAGGAAACTGTTTTTGGAAGCACAAGATCAAGGAGTTCATCATCAACAACACCATCTATTACCTTTTGGAGAGTGGTGTCTCCTAGATTGATTAGCTGTCGCTTGGGAGCCTTCAAGATCTTGTGGAGTTGAACCAAGGAGTTTGTAAGGGCAAGGATATCACCTACTTCATTAAGATCTACCCTGAGTGAGGCTAGGCCTTCATGGAGATAAGCCATGGTGGAATAGACAAGGTTGCTTCTTCGTGGGCCCTTCGTGGGTGGAGCTCTCTGTGGACTCGCGTAGCCGTTGCCATCCATGGGTTGAAGGGATAGCACCACATATTGGAACCATGTCAAATACCATCATGTCTTCATTGCGTGTAATCTTCCATCTCTACCCCTTTACTTTCTGCACAATTGCATGTTGTATTCTTTCCACTGCTCCATCTCTAGATATGCATGTGTAGGAAGCTTTGGGTGTAACAATATCTGAATTGAACTTGGCTGGACTCATTAGTCAATGGGTGACCATGAAGCCGTTGCAGCTATGCTCTCTAGTGGATATCCAGGTGGTGGATATCTTCCTCACCATTCCGTCGAGTGAGATGATGACTGGCGATTGGTGCTGCTTGGCGATGGCGGAACCGCCGCGACCGACCTCTTTATAACGTGCGCCGGCGAGGCAGGGAACTAGGGATGGTGGGAACATGTCGATGGCGGGAGAGAACATTGGCATAAGGGGGTGATGAAGGGTAGGCGGAATGGCTATGGGGGGCGGGGTGCCACGTTTTTTCTCTAGCTAGCGGCCATACGAGGCGGCCGAGCAAATGTTAGAGATGACCCCCGAGATTAAATTGAAAGGCCGCATTGCAAAAAAGTGAAGTCCTCACATGCGTCGTCTATGACCTTTTTCCCGCGAACCGCAACAATTGTGGTCCTCGCACTGAGTCAGCACGCCACACCAACCATGTTACGATCAAAAACGGCAGAATGACCAATGTGCTCATAAAGCAACCCAAGGTGATTGGTTCATCACATTTGATAGTTGGGTGATGAATGTGCTCATCTGATGAGAGTTCAGTGACCATTGGTGTGTTTATCTCATAACTAAACTAGGTTTTTGAGCCTTTTTGCTATATTTCATTGATAATATGGTCATATCCATGTCATAGTTCACAACAACATACCCATATTCGGCACAACACATGGGTCTTACTATACTAAACAAGATTGCCAAAGGGACTTTCCAACTTTTTGTGGGAAGAAAATTGAGTACCCATTTTTAAGTACCAGAAATGTTTTTTTTGTGAAGCAAGTACCACAAAGAAGATAAAAAATTGGACTTTGCAATTTTCACACAAAGTAGACCATATTGGAGGCCTACTGCCGAAATATTTTTAATTTTCGAGTTGTTTTGCTATATTCTCTTTATTAAATGAATTTCTAGACATTTACCAAAAAAATCAAAATTGAACTACAAGTGTATTATAGTTTGGTGCTAGAAAATGGCAAAAATCATTTTAAGATACTCAAGTAGGATTGTATGTAGTATCCACACACAAAGTTGATAGATCCACCCCCTTGCTATGAATAGCCAATGTTGCCAATTTTGATCCCATTTTGTTTTTTAAAGAAAATGCATAAATGCTTAAAAATATAATTCTTTTGAGGGAGTCCTTTTATGTGAACTAGTTTCCAGGAAAAATGATAAAGTTGCAATACCACATTTTTAAAGTCTTCATAAAATGGACTATTGGAATTGTAATACTTCACATCTCACCCTAGCTTTAATAGGGCCAGGAACAAGTTTTACATTGCAAGTTTTACATGCTAGACACAACCATGCTCACATCATTTACCGAAGCATTGTGCCTTCAACCTATCTGCATACGAGGAAGCATTGAAGACAAAAAAGGCCCCCCAATTTGATGTGATGTCAGTGAACTTATGTAATAGAACCTGTCAAGTACATGCTCTATTTTTATTGGACATGATGCACTATTTTGGTAGTTTTGCAAGTACATGCTACTGTCATATTATTTTGGACTACTTTTGGCGGTTTTGCAAGTACCACTTTTTTTTGGATAGACATGCTTGTGTAGAACATTGATTCTTCAGAACATAGCATACATACTACAAGATTCTTATGAACATAGATTTTCTTAAACATAGCATAACATAGAAAACCCAACACAAATTTTCTAGAACATTGATTCTCCATAGAATAGCATAACATGATTCTTTAGTTGCATCTAGAATAAACACTCTTTCATAGCATAATCATAAGGGTATTCACATGTCAGACCCTCAACTTAGCAACTTACGATACTAAGATAGCAACCTACGATAGCATTATGATAGCAGCAACATTATGATTTAGAACATTGCGATAGCAACAACATGCGTCGGGCCTGGAGGTGCTTCGAGTGGTGCACTTTTGTCACATACTCCTGCTCCACTATTGGTGTCTTCCTGCAGCCCGACTTTGGTATCTTGGTCACTCCATCTCATCATCGGCATCCTTCTCAACCATATCCTCATCATCGTCCAGAGTAATCGGCAGATTCATGCCTCCGGCACAGGCATCATGATCACCACCGCAATGACATCGGGATCTGGGTTAGCCACGGTGCCACGAGAGTGGTACTCCTAGCAACGAGCTTGTTGTCTGTGATCTAGAGACTCTAGTGCCTCGTGCATTACCTAGAGGAGAATCTTGATTGGAATCACCCCCTTGACATGATCATGAATCACCCGCCCGATCTCCTCCCTTATTGCACCCAATATCACGCCCATCGCGTGCTTCACTAGAGCTTTCACGCTCGAAAAACGGGAGAAGGTATCCTTGCACTTTGCAAGACTGCATCACCACCGCAAAACTCCCCCATCGCCGCATCCATCAACATTCACGTGAAGTGGTTATCACGAGTGGGCATGGAGAGTGGTGAATGTGGCCGGGCAGGGAGAGTAATGAATGCGAGTGGGTGGGTGGCTATGAAATCAAATGTGAGGCCGTTGAATGATGTGTGTTGTGAGTGGGTGGTCAAATGAGAATGGGTGGGTGTTCTCTGTTGTGTGGTGAATGTTGTGTGTTGTGTGGTCAAATGCTAGTTTCTCTGACTGAAATTAGTTCACTCTCCGGATCTAGTTCAATGACCGAAACATGCATTTTGCGAATTAAAAGAAGGAGGAGACTGAACTAGCAAAGATACTCCTTCCTTTTCGGTTTATAGGGCTCGATTTGAAAATCTCTTGAACCATAGTAGATGATGAGTGGTGGTATAAATTTCATAGTTTGCACAAGTACTTAATCAACACACTCATTTTTCTCAAAAAATTGTGTTTTACCAATGCATTAATTACTACACATGCATGCATGACAACTAAATGACCAAGAACTTGTACATGCATTTGTGAGTTTTCTCTTAGTCCTTGCACACAATGATTTAATGCAACTTGAAACTGAATATGTGATGGTAAGTAGTAGAATTGGGACTTATAAAATGGAAAATAATTTTTTGAGATGAACCCTATAAACCAGAAAGGAGGTAGTAGCTCTGAATTTGCTCGGTTTCTTTGTAGTTTTCTTCGTTTCATTGCAAAGTGAACACACATCAAACAAAAGATAGCAAACTGAATTGTGAAGGTGGCTCTATGGTTGATAAACAACAAACAAGCATCAAATACATCATTATCTCTTTGTCCAGCATGCCAAAAGACACCAAGCTGACAACACTTTAGAGCAAACTCAGTGGATTATGTCAATTTACAATGTAGTTCCACACAAAAGACGACATTATAAAATGCCAAACTCATTAAATTATGTCAATTTGCAAACTCACAAAATATAACTTGCTAGTTTCCATTATGAATGCCAACTTTAAAGCAGTCTCTGGATCAGTCCTATTCGATGAAAAAATAATGCAGTTAGGAAGGCAACAATTGTGTCGCCCTATGGTCAAATCTTAGTCGTACTAGTTTGGTCATAGACTTGAGGGATTCAAGGACTGGAATCCAGGAGTTATGTTATCCCAGTTCGACCCAATCCCCATCGTGGTTAATTGGTTGAAGGCTATGTCGCTCGGCATTGTTGCGTCGTCACAACTTCCCTCAAGCTATCATAGTTCCCCTCAAGCCCTCCCTCAAGCTGCTCCAGATCATATAGGGGGGGTTGGGGACGAAGGAAGTGGCGGAGCAGTGGATCGATCGACAACGAACCATCGAGTGAAGGCTGGGTTGGACGGGCGATGGATGAGATTAGGAGGGGGAGGTTGCTACTTGTGAGCCGTGTTGGGATTTCCTCGAAGAGGAGAGGATGATGCAGTACAGTAGAGACAAGTATTTTCCTCAGTTAAGAACCAATATTATCAATACAGTAGGAGAATCACGCAACACCTCGTTAGCAGTACCTACACACAAAATAATAAATACTTGCACCCAACGCGAACAAGGGGTTGTCAATCCCTCGGCGGTTAATTGCAAGGATCAAATCTCGTAGTGATAGATAGATAGAACAAAAATACAAAATAAAATAACATAAATAAAATTGCAGCAATGTATTTTTGGATTTTATATATGATAAAAGTAGACCCTGGGCCCATAGTTTTCACTAGAGGCTTCTTTTTTGAAAATAGCATACGGTGGGTAAACAAATTACTGTTGGGCAATTGATAGAAAAACGAATAATCATGACGATATCCAAGGCAATGATCATGTATATAGGCATCACGTTCAAGACAAGTAGACCAACTCCTGCCTGCATCTACTACTACTACTCCACATAGCAACCGCTATCTAGCATGCATCTAGAGTATTAAGTTCATAAATAACGGAGTAAAGTCTTAAGCAAGATGACATGATGTAAGTAAACGCACGCATGAATAAACTTCATCTTTTTATCCTTAATGACAACAATACAAATACGTGTCTTGTCCTTTCCTGTCACTGTGATATAGACCACCGCAAGATTGAACCCATCACAAAGCACCTCTCCCATTACAAGAAAAATCAATCTAGTTGGCCAAACCAAATAAATAGACCGGAGAGAAATACAAAGCTATAATAGTCATGCATAAAAGAGTTCAAAGAATACTCAAATAATATTCATGGATAATCTGATCATAAACTCATAATTCATCGGATCCTAACAAATACATCGTAAAAAGTGATTACATCGGATGGAACTCCAAGAACATCGAGGAGAACATTGTATTGAAGATCAAAGAGAGAGAGAGAGAGGAAGCCATCTAGCTACTAGCTATGGACCCGTAGGTCTGTGGGCAACTACTCACCACATCATTGGAAGGGCATCAAGATTGATGTAGAGCCCCTCCGTGGTCGATTCCTCCTTCGGCAGAGTGCTGGAAAAGGCCTCCAGATGGGATCCAGCGAGAACACAAACTTGCGGCGGTGGAAAAGGTATTTTGGGTGGCTCCGTGTTGGTTTCCCAATTTTAGATAATTTATAGAGGTGGAATTAGGTCAGACAGACGAACATGGGCCCCACAAGCCACCAGGGCGCGCCTACCCCCTTGGGCGTGCCCTTGTGCCTTGTGGGCTACTCCTTCATCTTCTGGCCCTCTCGTAAAGCTTTCATGGTCTCTTATGTCTAGAAAAAAATCGTCAAAATGTTTCGTGGCATTTGGACTGTACTGATATTCTGGAAAACCAAAAACAGATAAAAAATATCAACGGACACTTGGCACTAAGGTAATAAGTTAATAAGTTTTTTTTTTGCGAGAAAATTTTCGATCTATTCATCTTCAATCATGGCAGTACAACGAATACCAGAAATAATAAAAATTACATCCAGATCCATAGACCACCTAGCGACGACTACCAGCACTGAAGCGAGCCGAAGGCGCGCCACCGTCATCGCCCCTCCATCGCCGGAGTCGAGCACAACTTGTTGTAGTAGACAGTCGGGAAGTCGTCGTGCTAAGGCCCCGTAGGACCAGCGCACCAGAACAGCAACCGTCGCAGATGAAGAATAACGTAGACCAGAAAGATCCAATCCGAAGACACGCGAACGTAGACGAACAACGACGAGATCCGAGCAAATCCACCAAAGATAGATCCGCCGGAGACACACCTCCACACGCCCACCAACGGTGCTAGACGCGCCGCCGGAACGGGGACTAGGCGGGGAGACCTTTATTCCATCTTCAGGGAGCCACTGCCGTCTCGTCTTCCTGAGCAGGACACAAACCCTAGCAAAACTGAAAGAAACGACTAAAAACGGAGCCCTCCCGCCGGCCCTTGCCGAGATCCACCGTGCCCCCATGGCCCTAGGGCCACCGGAGAGGAGGCAGACCTGCGGCGGTGACAGCGGGAGGCAGAAACCCTAACTTTTTTGTGGAGGAAGGAAGAGGCTTATGCCTACTCCCGATGGTGACATATAAGTTAATAAGTTAGTCCCCAAAAAATGATATATAATAACATATAAATGCATATAAAACATCCAAAATTGATACTATAATAGCATGAAATAATAAAAAATTATAAATATGTTGGAGATGTATCAAAGATATATGTGACGGCCATGCAAGGCAACCATTCTTCGATCGCTGTCGGCGGACTGAGTCGTGGAATCGGGCACGGCGTCAGTTGTGTGGGAGGAGCTACCCCGGATTGGGTTGTGCGAAATGAGAGAGAGCCGACCCAACCCTATGCCGGTCTCACATGTCAGCATTTAAGCGATCCCACTTGTCATTAACACAGCCAAGTAAGTGTCAACGGGTTTGAGTGGACAAAAACTCTCCATTTAGGCCTTTGCGAGGTTCGGAGTGAATGTAAAAGGACGACAGTGAGAAAAGTTAATACAATCGGCAATACTGAGCAGTACTATGGAACTAAGGCATGAAAATAGACAAAAACATTAAGATAAAATTTTCTTATCAATCATTGTACATGTCATTTTTTTTAACACACTGCAATCAAAGTCGCTCATATACACGATCATACACTCACTTCTATGAAAGCACACACTCACATCCTATCCTTATGAGCACCTTCGAGAAACTGAGCCGACATAGCATCTTGAGATTGATGAAGTCAGCACAGGTGCCTCGTAGTCGATGGGAATGTCTCCTCCCACTAAACGAACATAATCATAAAGACTGAAATAATTTCAGGAAACACGAGCACTAATTTCAAGTTTAGAACTTGAATCCTGATGGTTAAGGACACCACTGTCCTGCTAACCATCCAATCACATGTTGATTCACCTCTTATGATGTAAACTATATCACCCTAGTTTGTTTCAAAAAAGAAAAGACATCTCATATAATGGAGATCAGCAATTTTAACATGCTTCCTCTTATCCCCTTTTTTCACATGAAAGGTAAGAGTATATAATAGATCTGAGCCATTGACCTCACTGATTAGTGGTTTGATTAACTTTTATCTTCTTACCTTACATGTAAAAGGAGAGGGTAAGAGGGAGCATGTTAAAATTTGCCAATGGAGATAGATGTTAGTATTCTTTTGTTGCTGTAAAAGAAGACTATTTTTTTCTCTCTCTTCCACCTCAGCAAGTATACTATGTTGGTGCAAAGTTGAGAAAGGTGAATTTATCAAAAAATAAATAAATAAGAAAGGAGAAAACTGGCCGTAGGCGGCGTCGGGAGGCGGAGGCGGAGGCGGAGCCACCGCTTCGAGAGACGTCTCCTTCTTCGAGTCTCTTGACTCTCCACAATCCATCCTAGGTTCACCGCTAAAATGGAAGTGTTGAGCTCCCACAACCCTCGCGTCTGGCGCTTTTGTGTCGTCCGCCGCCGAGGCAACCCGACGGCTCCTCCTCAGCGCCGTCAGCTCCAGCGACCGCCTCCCACCCCTCACCGTCAAACTGCTCCACGGCCGCCTCCTCCGGCTCGGCCTCCTCGCTGACCTTTACACGTTCCTCCTTCGCGCGCTCTCCTCCTCCGGCCTCCACCTCCATGTCCTCTGCCTATACTCCCTCTTTCCCAAACCCTCCCACCTAGCCTTGCCGGTAGCCCTCAAGTCCGCCTCCCGCCTCCGCAACCCTCTCAGAGTCGGCGAGCAGCTGCACGCGCGCTCCCTCAAGCTCCCTTCCGACTCCACCCCCCACATTCTCACGTCCCTGCTAAGTCTGTACGCTAAATGTGGGCTTTTGCAACACGCACGGAGCGTGCTCGAAGAAATGCCCTGCCCCAGCACAGTCTCTTGGACCGCACTCATCACCGCGTATATGGACGCGGGGCGTGCCAGGGAAGCTGTTGCCGTTGCGAGGGATGCATTCGCTAGTGGAATGCGTCCAGACAGCTTCATGGCTGCGCGGGTCCTGACCGCGTGCGCCCGGGTCGCGGATTTGGGCACCGGGGAGGCAGTGTGGAGGACTGCAGAGCGGGAGGGGATAGCGAGCAGTGTGTTTGTGGCAACTGCAGCGGTGGATTTGTATGTCAAGTGCGGTGAGATGGCCAAGGCAAGGGAGGTGTTTGACAGGATGCCGGAGAAGAATGTAGTGGCTTGGGGTGCTATGGTTAGCGGATATGCTTCCAACGGGCATACGCAAGAGGCTCTGCAGCTCTTCTTTGCAATGCAGGCTCAGGGAGTGAGACCAAATTGCAGGACAGGAGCTGGTGCACTCTCAGCGTGCACGCAGTTGGGTGCATTTGATCTGGCACAGCAGGTTGTTGCTGTGGTGGACTGGGATCAGCTTCTTGACAACCCAGTTCTAGGGACTGCGTTGATTGAAATGTACTCCAAGTTTGGGAGCACGGCCGAGGCATGGTTCGTGTTCCAGCAGATGAGAAAGAGGGGCATTACTGTTTGGAACGCCATGGTTTTGGGGCTCAGCATGACTGGACATGATAGGTCTGTGTTTGCCCTTGTAGGCCAGATGGAGAAGTCAGGCATGAAATTGAATGGCATGACTTTCATGAGCCTTCTCTACAGCTGTACTCATGCCGGCCTTGTACAAGATGGACGGCGCTACTTCCATAACATGACTCAGTTATACCGCATTGCTCCTAGGATTGAGCACTACGGTTGTATGGTCGACCTTCTCAGTCGCGCTGGGATGCTCAAGGACGCTCATCGGCTTATTAGTGAAATGCCAATGCAGGCAAATGCTGCCGTCTGGAGTGCACTTCTTGGTGGCTGCAAGATTCACCGAGACGCTGAGCTTGCTGAACATGCCTTGAAACAGCTCATCCTGCTAGAGCCCTGGAACTCTGGGAACTATGCCATGCTCTCCGACATATACTCTAACAGCAGCAGATGGAAGGATGATGCAAAGCTTAGATTGCACATGAAGGTGATAGGGGTCAAGGAGGTCACCGGATATAGCTGGGTTGACTTTGATGGTAAGGTCCACAAGTTCCATGTTGGAGATAACTGGCATCCCCTCATGGATCAAATATACAAAAAGCTAGATGAATTAGGCATGGAAATGGAAACCATAGGTTACAAACCAACTACTGATGTTGTCATGTTTAACGTTGAAGATGAGGAGAAGGAGCACACTCCAGTTCATCATAGCGAGAAACTTGCCATTGCATTTTGCCTTCTCACCACCAGACCAGGCGAGGCCATTAGGGTCATCAAGAACACCAGGGTTTGCACCGACTGTCACACTGATATTAAACTTATATCAAGGATAACTCATCGGGAGATCATTGTTCGGGATAACAGCAGATTTCATTGTTTCAGAGATGGTTGTTGCTCTTGTAATGATTACTGGTAGAAGTAGAAATATGATGCCGGTTACAAAAGATTAGCAGCGTACTTTTTAACTTGTAAACTAGAGTTAGATAGATTTTTAGTTACACAAAATTTTGACATATTGAGGTTTTCTTTTACTCAATTGTTTCGACTGTAAGTAATCTGAAGGTGCTAGTTTGTTTACAGCTACAGTTTATCACAGAAATTAAAATTTCTCAATGCTGCTGAAATTTCCGTGCCCCCTTTGGTTGTTAAATTTCTTGTTGTACTTTCAGATCCTGGTGTTCAGGCTCTAACAAACCCCCTCCATCCGAAAATAAGTGTCTTAACTTTGTACTGTAGAATTAGTTGTGACAATGTTTGACATGCGATGCTCACAACAGTTCATCTGTACATTATCAGGATGAACTGAAGATATATATGATTCGATGCAATGCTAAATCCCTCTCTCTCTCAAAAAAAAAAAAGAAGCAGCTAAATCCGAATGCATAACCAATGCCTTTTAACCATTTTTTACTGTGGGGAATACATTTTTACTCTGGATGCTTTCCAGGAATGTCCATCTGCAGCAAAAACCTCAATATGATCTCTATAGTACTACATTTTTACTGAGGTAACCGACCTCTATCATTTAAGATCTCGCCACTTGAGATTCAGGTCCATAAGGGAACCTAAGAGTATCTCCAGCAGTTTCCCTGGAAAACTTCACCTATTGACCCTTTAGGGCATCTTTCTATAAAATTTCTCGGTGTGAAAGGCGTGTGGCTGTAACAGTTCCCCTATAAACCTCTCTCTAAACAAAGCCTGACATGTGTGTTTCACACATACTCTTCTAAAAAAGAGCAAACCCCATTGAAGACGGGATTGAGGTACAACAAGGCCATTTCCATCCACCTCACGGAGCCGTACGTCGACGTTACCGCTCATACAGCTTCCAGCCAGCGAGTAGTTAGCTTTCCTCTAGAAGTCATGGAAGTGTGGATAAATCGGTAGAAGGTTTTTATTTCTTAAAATTCGCCCTATCCGTCCTAAATATGGACGGAGAGCAGTCTTGAGTTTTGGAGGGTCCTCGAGATCTCATTTTAGGTCGAGTAGAAACGCTAGGGAGTCTCCAGCATGCACGAAGACGCCAACAGAGCTACTGCTACTGGTGGCGCGGTGGCCAACAACATGTGGCGGCGTGGTGGTGATGTCGCGATGGTGCTGCTGACAGCACACGGGTAGCGGCGGGTGTGGCGGCGAGGCGACAGTGGTGGGGATGATCGAAGGTGTGCGGGCGGTGGCCGCGAGGCAGCGATGGTGTGACGCTATGGCGGCCGACAGCCGCGTGGCAGCAGTGGTGCGGCCCAACGGCAGGCGGCTGCAAGGCTTGTTGGTGGTGCGGCGGTCATCTGTTATATGGGAAGATGCATCCTATAGAAAAAACGAGGTGTTTCTTAGGGTAAAATTACAAAAAAAAAATTGGGTTTAGGGGAGTTGTTGGAGTTTGTTTTTTATGCCAATTTTTAGTTGGTTTCTATTGGCGAAAGGGAACCTGCTCGAGATGCTCTAATTTGTGTCTCCTTACTATTAGTCCGACTGTCCGAGTGATTTGAGAGTGAAAAACTCATATTTGGAGGAGTTGCGTGGCGACGCGGGGGCGCGCCCTGCTCACGCCATCGCCACAACCTCCTCACTCGCTTCCCCGCACCGCCACCGGAGGACGCCGACGGGCAAAGCACGCGCGGCTGATGGCGGCGGCGGGGGCTCTGTTGCGTGGCGTCTCGGCGGTCTGGGGCGTCAGACCCGCTCGTCTCGCCCAACCCCTCGGTTCTCTCTGCGCTGCTACCTGCCCTGCTCGCGGCGGCGCTCGTCTACGTCGTCCCGGTGTCCCTGCCGGCCAATCTCGGTCCCTTGTGTGCAGCGGCTTGTCGCTGCTTGCTCGGGCGCAGACTGGTGCGGGCCGGGGGCGGATCTCGGGCTCCTTTCCCAGATCCGGCCGGTGTTGGCTGGGGCGCGAGATGGGGTCGGCCGGTGGTTTCAGCGGCGGTGGTGGCGGGCGGTAGTTGGTGCCGCCTATAGGTGGTGCAGGGGGCGCCAGCAGCTGGAGTTGGGCGCACGCGACCTGGGCGGCGGCCACCGCGGTGTCGCGTGGCTGGTCGTGGTGGTGCGGCGCACGGCGGTGCTGGCCTGGTGCTCGTCGGGCAGCGTGGTTGGGGCTTCTCAGGTCCGGTGCTGTCCAGATCTGGCGTCCTCGGCCGATGGTTCGGCAAAGACTCTGCTCCTGCCGATGAGCTGCTGGCGTGGAGGTGTCTCCGTCCGGTGGCGTGGTGGCGGCTCGCTGCTGGCTGCACAGCGGTGCGTGGCTGGGAGATGTAGGCGGCTGGCCCGACCTTCTTCGGTGAGGTTTGTGTGCGCCTTGGGCAGGTTGGATTCGTCAGGGCGGTCGTGCGAGGGTGGCTCCTCTGCTCGCGTCCTCCTGCGGATCGGGCACCCCGGCACGCCATGCTCAGCTCCACCCCCTTTGGCTGCTTTGGCGGTCTGGTGTTGGTCCCACGGGGTGCTTGGTAGCCGTCATTGCAGGGAGGTTGGTTGCCTTCGTGTGGTGGTGACTCCGGTCTCATCAGCGACGTGGCTAAGCAAAAGGGTGACGTGGGTGATGCTACGAGTGAATGCCCTGTGTCAGCTTTGGTCAGCACCGGCGGCAGCGACGCCCTTTGGCGTCGGATCCCTCCTTGGAGGTGTCGTTGTGTGATGCATTGGTTGCCCGCCTACTCTGCTCGTTCTCTAGGTGAAAGCCTTAGATCCAGCTTATGGGTCGGACTGCGGCGGCGTCCTTGATGTCGTTTTACCACCTTGGTGGCGCCTGTCTTCGGAGACGTTACTCCATGTTGCTTGTCTGAGGCTTGGGGTGGTGCTTGGCTGGTTTGGGGTGAGTGGTCAGTGGTGGTGGTGGTGCGGCCGGTCTGGGGTCGACGATGGTGTGTGTCATGTTCAAGTGCTCCTCGGTCGTGTCTCTGCTTGGCGGTGCCCTGCGGCTTCGTCGTTGGCACACAGGTGTTGTGGTGTCGTCTCAGCGTCGCATAACCTTTCGAATGTACCCCCGACACAGGTGGTGCCGCGGCGTTGTGCAGTCTCGGTTGTGGGGGTGCCTTTCGATTGCGTCGACAATGCAGTGTCGCGGTTTGGTTTGCTAGGCGATGCCCTTCGACTATGCCAGTGGCACACATGTGTCGTGGCGTCGTCTCGACCTCGCGTGGCCCTTCGAATGTGCCTCGCGACACATGTGGTGTCGCGACGTTGTGCAGTCTTGGATACGTGGAGCCTTTCGATGGCGTCGGCGGTGCAGTGCCGTGGTTTGGTCCGGCTGGCCAATGTCGTTAGACTTCTCCTATGGTGCTCTTTCTTGTGTTCTCCCTCGTTGTTTCCTCTGTTATGTGTTTTGTTAGCGTGAGTTGTTTTCTGTTTATCTCTTCTCCCTTGTGCCCCCTGTACTTCTGGTTCGCTTGAACCCATCTTGCGACGGCTGCAAAGCCTTGCAAATGAATACAATTCAGGTGGGAGGCTTTGCCTTCCCCGGTGACATTCAGAAAAAAAAACTTGTATTTAGTTAAGTTTTGGAATTAGGGGTAGTTGATTCTTTTTGACCCAAATATCACTGGTACTCCTTAAATTTGAGTTTTAAAAGATCTGCTAGAGATGCCGGGAGCAAACATAGAGGGTGCTTGGATACGTTTTAGTCCCATGACTAAGGGCATGCTTGGATCCAAGGGACTATTTTTAGTCTGACTAAAACTAGTCTCTTTTAGAGGCTAAAGTTCCAATCACCTCTGACTAAAGAGAGGCTAGAACTAGTCTTGAGACTAAAAATTTTTAGTCAGGGGAACCCTATTAAAATGTGGATTAGTCCTCTCTCTCTCCTTATTTAACTCCCCTCCTTTAACACATGCGAGTTTTGGATTGGAGGGTTTGAAGGATAATAAATGCTCATTAACTCGATTTTAGTCTATTTAGTATTTGTATCCAAGCATTGGTGAGGCTAGCAAGTTTTAGTCCCACTATTTTTAGAGGGTGCTTGGATACGTTTTAGTCCTATGACTAAAAGTAGTGGGACTAAAACTTGCTAGCCTGACCCATGCTTGGATACAAATACTAAATAGACTAAAATCGAGTTAATGAGCATTTATTATCCTCAAAATCCTCCAATCCAGAACTCACGTGTGTTAAAGAAGAGGAGTTAAATGAGGAGAGAGAGGACTAATCCACATTTTAGTAGGATTTCCCTGACTAAATTTTTTTAGTCTTAAGACTAGTTCTAGCCTCTCTTTAGTCAGGAATGATTGGAACTTTAGCCTCTAAAAGAGACTAGTTTTAGTCAGACTAAAAATAGTCCCTTGAATTCAGCATGCCCCCGAGAACAATTTTAAGTCCGTACAAAAGCAGTCCCACAAAGCCTTCAACCCCGGAGCTTGGCAATTTCATGTCGAGCGCCGCCGCGGCGATACACCGCGTCCTCCTTCAGGGCGTCAGCTCCAGCGATCGCCTCCCACCCCTCACCGTCAAGCTGCTCCACGGCCGCCTCCTCCGGCTCGACCTCCTCGCCGACCTCTCCCCGCACCTCCTCCGCGCGCTCTCCTCCTCTGGCCTCCACGTCCACGCCCTCCGCCTACACTCCCTCCTTCCCCTCCCCTCCCACCTAACCTTGCCATGCGCCCTCAAGTCCGCTTCCCGCCTCACCAACCCTCTCTCCGTCGGCGAGCAGCTCCACGCCCGCTCCCTCAAGCTCCCCTCCCACTCAAACCCCTACGTCCTACCGAAAAAGGCTCACGCCCCGCTTTATAGATAAAGCCAATGCCAAAGCCAACATCCACAAGGTTCACACCACCAAGGTTCACACACACACATAGTCCAGGAACAAACAAGCATCAAGGGTTAGTGCTGAGGGCACAGCTCAACAAGCCCAACACACACACAAACCCCTACGTCCTCACCTCCCTCCTCAACCTCTACGCGAAATGCGACCTCCTGGACCATGCGCGGAGCGTGTTCGACGAAATGCGCTGCCCCAACACGGTCTCCTGGACCGCGCTCATCACCGCGTACATGAACGCGGGGCGCGTCAGGGAGGCCGTCGCCGTCGCCAGGGACGCGTTCGCGAGCGGGATGCGCCCGGACAGCTTCACCGCCGTGCGGGTCCTGACGGCATGCGCCCGGGTCGCGGATTTGGGCACTGGGGAGGTGGTGTGGAGGGCGGCACAGGAGGAGGGGGTTGCGGGCAGCGTGTTTGTGGCAACTGCGGCGGTAGATATGTACGTCAAGTGCGGCGAGATGTCAAGGGCAAGGGAGGTGTTCGACAAAATGCCGGAGAAGGATGCTGTAGCTTGGGGTGCTATGGTCGGGGGATATGCTTCGAACGGGCACCCCCAAGAGACTCTGGAGCTCTTCTTTGCAATGCAGACTCAGGGAGTGAAGCCAGATTGCTACACGGTGGTTGGGTCGCTCTCAGCTTGCACACGGCTGGGTGCACTTGATATGGGACGGCAGGCAGTCAGGACGATGGACTGGGATGAGTTTCTTGACAACCCAGTTCTAGGGACTGCGCTAATTGATATGTATGCCAAGTGTGGGAGCACAGGCGAGGCTGTTGTGTTCCAGCAGATGAGGAAGAGGGACATTGTTGTTTGGAATGCGATGATCTTGGGGCTGGGCCTGACTGGGCATGGTAAGATTGGATTTGCCCTTGTCGGCCAGATGGAGAAGTCAGGCACGAAACTGAATGACAATACTTTCATCAGCATTCTCTGCAACTGTACTCATACCGGCCTTGTAAAAGATGGACGGCGGTACTTCCATAACATGACTCAGTTATACAACATCACACCTAGGATTGAGCACTATGGTTGTATGGTCGACCTGCTCAGTCGCGCTGGGTTGCTCCAGGAAGCCCATCAGCTTATTGATGATATGCCAATGCAGGCAAACGCTGTCGTGTGGGGAGCACTTCTTGGTGGCTGCAAGATTCACCGAGACGCAGAGCTTGCAGAACATGCCTTGAAGCAGCTCGTCATGCTAGAGCCCCGGAATTCAGGGAATTATGTCATGCTCTCGAACATATACTCTAACAGCAACAGATGGGAGGATGCTGCAAAGCTTAGATCGGACATGAAGGTGAAACGGGTTGAGAAGGTCCGTGCATATAGCTGGGTTGAGTTTAGTGGTAAGGTCCACGAGTTCCGTGTTGGAGACAAGTCGCATCCCCACATGGATCAGATTTACCAAAAGCTAGATGAATTAGGCATGGAAATGAAAACTATGGGTTACAAACCAACTACAGATGTGGTGATGTTCGACGTTGAAGATGAGGAGAAGGAGCACACTCTAGTTTATCACAGCGAGAAACTTGCCATTGCATTTTGCCTTCTCACTACCCAACCAGGGGAGGTCATTAGGGTCACCAAGAACCTTAGGGTATGCACCGACTGTCACACTGTTATCAAACTAATATCAAGGATAACTCATCGGGAGATCATTGTTCGGGATAACAATCGGTTTCATTGTTTCAAAGATGGTTGTTGCTCTTGTAATGACTACTGGTAGAAATAGAGAAGTGGTGTGTAGTTACAATTTTGAGCAGGTTGGAGTCCCTTTGACTACTAAATTTGAGCCAGCTAGATAGGCAATTTTCACTTGAAAGACAAGAGCTTCAGGACTCTTGTATTCCACCAAATGAGAATAAGAATGAGAGCAAGAAGGGGCTATCTTTGTGAAGGGACCGGCACCAGAAAGTAAATCATATGGCCTTTCTATCGTCAAAATCAAGTCAAGCCCCGGCCAAAGAAATGCAGCAAAGCAAGTCGTCTTTGGTTTGGAGCTAAATTCATGGATGTATAGGCTTGATAGAGTGCCCTATCTGAACGCGCTGGTATGTTTGTTCTTGTGTGTAGCTTCAAGTTATTGCAGAAATAAAAAAATGTGCCAATATTTCTGAAAAATTGTGCCTCTCTTTGTGTCAGGTTGATGGTTGAGCGTTTTAGAGCATAACTCATGTCATTGTCAACCCTGTAGACCTTACCAGTTACGTCTTCTGCATCAGTGTTCTTCCACAAATTGTTACCATACACCATTGAGTTCACTGTAGGTTGTGCTACTTTCAGATTCTGGCGTTTGGGCGACATATTTATGCTGCCTGAACTGGCAGAAATTAGTCATTATTGCAATATTTCGACACAGTACTCACCACAGTTCATCTATACATTGTCAGCTCAAACTGCATAGAGATTCCGAATAAGTGAATGGCAAATTTTGCTTCCGACCCATTCACTAAATTTACATCTCCCGCAGGCTGTTTGACTTCCTCACCATTCAAGAGCTCATCACTTGAGATTCAGGTACACAATGTCACCTGAATTGGGGTGTTCTGGTGTCTTGCATTGTGCGGTTTCCGTCTCCATTCCCATGTCTTATCAAGGTTATCAGATGTCTCGTGTCTCACATTGTGCTTCCTTTTCCAATCCCATGGTTTCTCAGGGTTATCAGATGCCCAAAGCCCTCGGCGTGCATCTCGTGCTTTCATCTCCCACTTTACAATCAAAGTGTAAACAAGACATGAGAAACACACGCTCATCTGTATGAACCTTTGAATTTGGCCATTTTAGTTGTCCTATCTTCCGAATTGTTTTAGCAAATAATTGATCTTAAGATCTACTCCCTCCGTTTCTAAATATAAGCCCTTTTAGAGATTTCATGGGCTACATACGGATGTACATAGACATATTTTGGAGTGTAGATTCACTCATTTTACTCCGTATGTAGTCCATATCGGGATGTCTAAAAGGTCTTATATTTAGGAATGGAGGGAGTAATTGGGACATATGGTGACCATCAGCTGCTAGGTGCTATCATCCAAACCTCTTCACTAAAGTCAGATTTAAACTCATACGTTACCAGGCCAAAAAGTGAGACATCATGCAAAATACTATTGTTTCTTACTATATACTTTTACAGTATATAAATCTTAATGGTTTACTCCTGACACAGAATAAATTCAGAGCCTTAAATTACACCATGATGTTCTAAATTCAGAAATATGTTAGTGCATTTTCACAATTATTATATTAATTTACTAATAAAACCCGAGTGCTTTTCATGGGTGCACTTAATTCATGGTTTAATCTAGCTGGTAGATATGCCCCCTTAGGTATTAACCAAATAACCAATAGTTTGTAAGCATGCCAAGTTCATTTTAGATATGAAAGGTGTTCCATATCACAAGTGGCACTATACCAAAAAGACATTTAAATGCACTATCATTTCTTACTTTTGCAAATTCTTTGCGTTTGTCGTAAATCTTGTAATGCCATGCATGACCCTCCTTCAGCATTTGTTCCTGAGAGATGAATATATGATAATGCAAAATCAGAATTATCATAAAAGTAAACCAACAGACAAATAAGATGCACTTCTGTTTCACCTGGATGAACACACCATCACAATAGATATCTCCAACACAGCGATCATACTGGTCCTGCCCATATACGTAAACCATGACACTTTTGCCAGCGATAAGGTTCACCAGCGCATTCAGGGACTCCTTCCCATATTGCATTCCCATCTCCGGTGCATCAATGCCCCTGTTTACTAAATCAAGCTCATGCATTTTCACAACAGTTTATTTGATTTATGTTAAAGTGTAATGTATACCTCAATCTGAAGCGGTATTGCCTTGCAAGGATCTCATCTTTTGAAGTATATATTATCCTGCTCATAGATATTTTTAGTATATGGTATGCTTATATAACTTACAATAGAACTAGCACAAATTTTAAAGTTTATGATTTAAAATAACATCAACCATTCTTAACCAATATTATACATTGTCCCCATAGTGTGTGATAATAGCTGCCTGATAATTTATGTCAGTCTTGATTTGAAGTTGTGTGGAAATACATAATCAATTTGCATGATTTTGGCAGAAAAAGGGATAATTCTGTCAATTATTGATAATCTGTGTTCAGGCAAGAAATTTTTCTTTACAACCTGTTCGGTTATTAGTCAAACCTATACACATGATTTTTTTTTCTACAGACAGCATTGGTACTATCACTTCATTTGGCCTTTTGGGTGAAGTCCCTTCCCCCTTTTTCTCTGAAAAGAGGTGACATTCAATTTAAATGAAATAAGTACACACCAGAAATTCTGAAAACTTGGCACATTTATGCTGCAATGATCAGTAATATAAAAGAAAGGGACATGAATGGTTTAGTTTTTTTTTTTACCTATAACCAGCTTTGTTCAGTTTACTTTGGAGTACACTTTTCTGTTGGCTGTTCCTATGCTTGGGTGTTTGTGACATTGCATTGACAGCCTCACGCACTTCCTGTGGCACATTTGCTGATTCCGTTGGATCTGCTGTGTCAACATAAGCAGTAAAGCCATCACCATCTCCAATGCACTTTGCATAAATCTGATAAAAGTAGTGGTTGGCAGGAAAATCATCATTTGTCGATTTTGAATGTAAAGCATCATCGAAAAATGCGATGCTTGCGTTAAATCTTTAGCTCAAAATGGTTGGCCACATGACCCATGTCTGACCGGCAAAGTTTTCAGGACGAACTGCACGCCGTCTGGTAGTGATGCTGGATGGTGCTCTGTGGTGACTACAGGGGGCGTTGGAATCGGGAAGCCATAGTAGGCAAGGACACCCTGGGGACAAACATTGTTTCCATGAGTAATGAGTTGAAGAAACATAGTGTCACTTCTAACTGCTAGTGGTAACAAAACAATGCAACTGGTAACTATTGTTGGTTTTGTTTGCAGAACATTATAGGCTTATAGCAGCACGACAAGGCTGAGTCTATTTTTTTAGGATAAAAGGAAGGCTAAAATCTTGACATAAGCTTTTGCATAAGTGTGCAGACTTGTACTTGATACATCTCTAATAATAAAATGTTCATAGCCTTTTTAAATACCTCTTTGTGGGAGTACTAATTAGAATCTGAAAAAAGAGAGAAACAAGCCTTTGAAAAAAAGTTGAAACTAGTAGGTCTCTATCTTCTGAAAAAATGTTACCTCCAAATTAGCTCCCTGGATCCTGCCCAGAGCTGTAGCAACTAGCATGGCAGCCTCTGCCAATGTTCTAGGAGGGGGTTCTGTTTTTACATAAGCTTCAGAGATATTCCTATACCTGTTCTTGTTCAAAGTACGGGTTAAATTTGACACATTATTTTTTTTGGTGAAATCGAAACAAAGATTCTGTAGTATGTGCTGTTGTACTAACACCAATGGAAAGAGGGTCGTACAGTGAGAATCCTTATATTTTGCAAAGGATCAATATTTATATTAATCAGAGTTACAATTACTTTCCTATACTCATTAGCATGTCTGATATTGAACTCTTGAGAAATGAAGCCAACTTTGGAATAATTTTTGCATAAGAAATGTACCAATTTCAATTTGTATTAAAACAAACAAGTGTTCACAAGCTGCTTTTCTCATATGCTCATACCATTTAGCTTGTGCTTTCTTGGATGATGTAACATGCTCTCCAAGCCCTTCAGGAACCTAACAGTATCATTGGAAAAAACACTTGCATCATAGGAAAGCTAGAGACTGGATTAATGTTGCCACAAATCATAATGTGATTTTTATTCATGGTTATTAACCATGCGGAACTAGAGTACAGAGTTGAATATGACTCAAACCATGTGCATCAGCACCACCAACCTACTGAGGTACGCTCATATAATTAAAATTATCTTTGCTCTTATAAAGATTTGAGTTGGTAGTGGTTCGTTCACTTTCGGAGCAAGTTACCCCTCAAAAATGATTTTTTTTTAGAAAAGGAGGATGACCCCCGGCCTCTGCATCTGGGAGATGCATACGGCCACTTTATTGATTATTCTCGAGGACCTTACAAAGTATTACAACAATATGCCTGAATCCGCCATCTTGGCATCATATGCCACTACTATCCATATGATGAAGGGGCGCTAGTTGGGCCAAATACCCAGTCCACTCACCTAAGCCTATCATCAAAAGTCAGAAGCCCCAGCCGAGCCACATACCAGGTCTGGGGCATAAACTGGTCTGACGCACTCACATGTGTCGTCGTCGCCATCTTCCACCGGTCCGTCTTCAGAGCAGATATTGAGGATTCTACCTTGTCAGGCCACTCTGCCATCGACGCCACTCCTCCTGCGCGAGTCCATCGATCACCGCACATCGGGCGCCGAGTCTCCACTGCACCACGCCGCTAAGATCCGCCGTCATCAATGTGTAGGATGAAGCACCGCTCCACCAAAAAAGCCGCCCACTGGTCCCTCGATCCCGTGTACGCCTCCAAGAATGACGCCCCCAAGGAGGAAACGACACCAATGCGCCGTCGTCATCTGATCTACTGATCTAGGGTTTCCCCCGGAGGTAGCGGATAGAGGTCTGGAGCTTCTCCACGGCGATGCCTTCAAGAAGGTAATGACACAAAAGAGTGCCGCCAACGCCGGTCTTGGCATCAAGTCGAGAACTAGGTTTTCACCCGGATCCGCTCGAGGAACCTCCATCAAGCATCGTGTGCACGGGTCGCCGCCGATCTGAGCCGCCGCACATTGAGCAGGTCGCACCGGCCAGATCAGATATGTCCGAAGGGCAAACCACACATGGCGCCGACCCAACCACCAGGCCCTCCATGCCGCCACCGCCGAACCGAGGTCAGATGGTCCATCGCCGCTGACCCGGCCGCCGCCGCCGAACGCAGCCAAGGCCGCTGCCCAAACTAGGGCCAGCCGCCGCACCCGCCACCATCCGCCCTAGGCCGAGGCGGCCGCCGCGCCGCCGCCGGAAGGCAGGCCCGCAACGCCACCAAGGCCAGATCGGCCGTGCCACCACACACCGCGGGGCTCCGCACCGCCCCCATGGTGCAGAAGAGAGAGAAGGCCCCCACCACCGCCGTCAGCCCCCGGGCTACAGGCCGGTGGCGTCCTTCGAGGCGGCGGAGGGAGGGGTAGAAGGACGGAGAGCCCCCGGCGGCTAGGATTGTGTCCCGCCCGAGTCGCCCGAGCGGGGGCGACGCGGGGGGTGCGGGTTAACAGAAGAGAAGAAGATGAATTTGTTTTGTTTTGCTCTGTTCTGTTGTGTTCTTGTTGTTGTAGCAGCAGAGCAGAGCACAAGCGGGTGGGTAGACGCCCAGCCCCTCAAAAATGAATGACAACAATTATCATGCATTGTACTCCCTCCGTTCCTAAATATTTGTCTTTCTAGACATTTCAAATGACTACCACATACGGATGTATGTAGACATATTTTAGAGCGTAGATTCACTCATTTTGCTCCGTATGTAGTCATTTGTTAAAATATCTAGAAAGACAAATATTTAGGAACGGAGGGAGTATGTAGCAGACAGATGTATATTTGAATGACAACAATTATCATGCATTGTATGTACTCCCTCCGTTCCTAAATACTTGTCTTTCTAGAGATTTCAACAAGTGACTACATACGGCGCAAAATGAGTGAATCTACACTTTAAAATATGTCTACATACATCCGTATGTTGAGTCCATTTGAAATGCCTAGAAAGACAAGTATTTGGGAACGGAGGGAGTAGCAGACAGATGTATATTTTGACTAGTCGATTGGATTTATGTGTATTTTGTGACACAAAAGCCTATAAAACTCATGCAATAAAAAAACTTTGATAGCAATACAAGAGCATTTAACTTTCATAGCGAGGCACAGGTAGGTAGGATTTTTTACTAATATGATACTTGATGGGCCAGAATCTAATTAATCCAAAAATCCCCACAAAAACAAATAGATTCTAATCAATTAATATAGCATATGACTTTTTGACACAGACATTACAAGTGTTGCAATCTGTAACCGACATTACAGTATGGTGCTACAGCAAACCTTGCAATTAGCGAAGTAACTTCTTTTTTTACGGTCAAGTAACTAAAATCTTAGTTACACACATTTTCTTTGTGACGAACATATCTCATCTCAAACTTTGCTTTGGTACATCCCCTTAGAAAAAGTTACGGTTTCGATGCAGATTAAATGTGGAGATTAGAAGGTAGCTCTTCAACAAAAAAGAGTTAGTCTTTTGCATGCAAAATCAATCTACTCAATATGTTTGATCTGCATGCTAATATGCCGATAACCTTTTTAAGTAACTTTAACATTCGTGCAAAATTTTAGGGAGGAGGGTGTACCCAAGCAAAACTGATCTCGAATATACATCTAACATATACAAGACGGGCAAGAATAATGTAGCTTGGGGATAGGGAGTTGCATGTTACCATTTTGGTGAGCACGAAGTTGAGGAGGTCTTGCTCGAAACGGAGGAGGCAGCTCGTCGTCGGAGTTGGAGAGTCGCGACGCCATGGGAGATCGGGGGAGGCGGTCGTGGCTTCTGCTTTTGGGGGCTGAGGAGCATGCATGTCGAAGTTGAAGGGGCGACGGCGACGGCGACGCCATGCCCATGGGTCACAGGAGAAGAAGGCTGCTGCGGCCCCCGCTTTTGGGGTCTGGAGGCTGGAACCGGAGCAGGCTGGGGCGGGAGGATGCTGCTCCTGCTCGCCGAAGTTGAGGAGGCGACGCCGTGAGGGACGGGAGGAGCATGCAGCTGGCGTTGGGGCCTGGGGGTTGGAGCCGCCGGAGGTGGCTGGGGCCGGAGAATCGGGCTTCCCCTGCTCGTCGAAGCGGCGGCTGAGCAGGCAGGAGGAGGAGATGGAGGAGCATGCAGCTGCAGCCGGGGCCTGTATGGCGGAGCCGGGGGAGACTGGGGCCAGAGGAGGCTGCTCCCCTGAGTTGGGGAAGACGCCGCAGCTGGCTGGTAGTGCGGCCTGGAGCCGGCGGCCGGGGCCGGGTAGTAGTAGGCATGCTGATCATCGTCGCCACTCAGATAGACATATCCATCATCGTCGTCTTCTCCCTTGCAGCAGCACCACAGGGCGTTCCCCATGGATGGATCGAGCTAGTTGCTCTGGCTCGCTTGCTTTCGCTTGTCCTCTTCTTTGATTCTCGAGGAGCTCGAAGCTCGGGTAATGTGAGCCTGTGAGTGTGCCAGAGTGAGTGACAGGGGCTAGGAGTGGGTGAAGAGGACGGTGGAGGATGGAAAGAAAGCGAATATGGCTATGCCTAACCGATTGCGCGCACAATTCAAATCTGCTCCACACATCGCCATGCACATCCCATCAGCCTGCATGTCCACTCTCTGTCTTCTCTATTCTCTCTCCCAAACAAATTCAACCCTTTTATTTCACCTTTTCTAATTTAAATCATTTATATCTTTTAAACCAATATTCCAATTTCAAAACAAATTGTTCCTATATAATCATGAGGCAAAGTCCTTTAGAATAAGACTAATATTGAATATTTTTTAACTACTTTGAATTTTTAAATGAGTGAAATATGTTATTGAAACGAGTGAAATGAATGAAATTTGTCATTGAAACAAGTGAAATGAATGAAATTTGTCATTGAAACGAGTGAAATTAGTTATTGAAATTAGTGAATCCATTTTTTGAAATGAGTGAAATCTGTTATTGAAAACGAGTGAAATGACTAAAATGAGATGGAATCAATTTTTGAAATGACTGAAATCTATTATTGAAACGAGTGAAATGTGTTAAATATGCTATTGAAACAAGTGAAATGAGTGAATAATGTTATCAAAACAAGTGAAATGAGTGAAATCTGCTTTTGAAAAGAGTGAAATATGTTATTGAAACGAGTGAAATATGTTATTGAAAATTTTAAACTACCCAAAATATATCCGAAAATGATCTTGTTCTAAAGTTCCTTTTGTCAGGAGTTCGAGTATATAAAAAGTTCTGAAATCAAAATATTAGTTTAAAAGATGTAAAAGATTTAAGTTAGGAAAGGTGAAATAAAAGGGATGGATTTGTTTGGGAGAGAGAAGAGAGAAGAGAGAGTGCACATGCCGATGTGACACAATATGTACTAGCTGATGTGATGTGCGTGGTGATGTGTGGTGGAGATTTGGGTTGTGCGCGCAATGAGTTAGACAAAATCCAGGTCCGAAAGAAAGGTGCTGGCCTGCTGGGCCATGCGCCCATGCCGAAAATGATACACTTATGGGTAACTTTCACGGAAAGCTGGCTACGCAGTACGCACTGATGTGGCAGAATAAGAGAGCGATGGCCGATGTGACATGGCCACATGGGAGCCGCAGTTGACGCAAAGTGAAAAAAAATGAGTGCCAATCAGCTTGCTCCCCCTCCGCGCGTAGATGTTTTCCATGCGCCGGCCGTCCGTAAGTGTAGCACCGTTGGGGGCTCGGGGGCTTGAGAATTATTTACAGATCGGTACCACATTTGAGACAGGGCACCAAAAACCACCAAAAATGGGCTAATCTGTAACGCGAGCACTGATTGTCTCATTTACTCACGAAAACAGCGAAACCGATATGTCAGACCCACCGGTCAGGCTGACATGGCAAAGACCAAGCACCCAAAAAAAACAGTAAACAGCTGAGTTGGCAAATGATATGCGGACCCCACATGTCAGTGACTACATGATCATCTTCTTCCTATCTGCCTTTCTATGGGGCATTACATCGAGCAGCTTGTGGGCAGCCGGACTCCAGCGACCAGAGGCACCGGTGATTCAGCGGCGAGCACCATGGTAGTGGTGGGGGTGGGGGGTACAGTGAGTCCTCGAAGGCCGGTGCTGCTCCCGTCGGCATGGATGCCCGAGTCATCCGCGTCCGTGCGAGCCGAGAGCTCCATGGCCACCGTGGCCATGGCAGCCGAGCCCCTGCTCGAGCTAGCCCCTGACCGCCTCGCCCTGTAGCCCGCACGCCTAGCTGCCGCGAGTCACGCACGCATCCAGACGCGCCGACGAGATTCGGCAGCCACTCGTCCCGCTCACGTCCGAGGTCGTCGGCCATGGCACGCACGCGTAGATTGCAATCGCAGCAGGGGAGTAGCTCGAGCGGAGCCATGGTGTTCTTCTGCGGTTGTGGAGGCGCACAACAAATGCATTGTTGGCGCATGACCGGAGCAACGGCGAGACGAGGGGTGGTCTGTGCGGCAGCGTGGGCTCGTGCGGCGACTGGCGGAGCAGCTCGAGGCGACATCGTCTGCAGAGCTTCGGGAGGATAAGGTGGGCGGCAGGCTGCCTTGGCCTACGGTGGCCCAGGCGGAGCTCCTCGACGAGCCGGTGCACGAAGGCCTCAGGTCGTCGGCGATGGCGACCCTGGTGGGATAGGATGGGGAGAGAGAGATAAAGATGAGGAGGAAGAAAAAGAAAATAAGGGGAAAATATATGAGGCTGACATGTGGGACACCCCTCCAGCTCAACATATTGTCCACACTAGCATGCCACATCAGCCCGACAGGTAGGCCTAACTTGTCAGTTTCGCTGTTTTCTCGACCAAATCTGAGCATCAGTGCTCCGCGTTACAGATTAGGCAAAATTTTGGTGGTTTTTGTGCCCTGCCTCAAATATGGTACCGATCTGTTACCCTGACCCATAATGTGATGGTTTTGGGTAAATAACCCGGGGCTTGGGGCCATGCTACTGTACTACTCCTAGAAAAGACTACCGACTTAAAGCCTAAGTAATACTAGTCTCTATTTGTATTTCGGGCCATTATCCTAGATCAAATGACGTTCTTTTCAAAATAAAAACATTACTCTCTCCATTCCTTAATATGAGTCGAGATTTCAATAGATTACGTACCAAGCAAAATGAGTGAATCTACACTCTAAACTACGTCCATATACATTCGTATGTAGTTCATATTGAAATCTCTAGAGGGTGCACACGAAAATTTTACAAGAGAAAAGAGTGAAGGGGCGTAGATTGGCTGACTTTGCACTACGGTGCCTTAGCCACTGATACGTCTCCAACGTATCTATAATTTTTGATTGTTCCATGCTATTATATTATCTGTTTTGAATGATTATGGGCTTTATTATACACTTTTATATTACCTTCGGGACTAACCTATTAACCGGAGGCCCAGCCCATATTGTTGTTTTATTGCCTGTTTCAGTATTTCGAAGAAAAGGAATATCAAACGGAGTCCAAACGGAATGAAACCTTCGGGAGCATGATTTTTAGGAAGAATATGATCCGGGAGACTTGGAGTTCACGTCAGAAGATCCTCGAGGAGGCCACGAGATAGGGGGGCGCGCCCACCCCCTGGGCGCGCCCTACCCTCTCGTGGGCCCCTCGAGGCTCCCCCGAGCGACTTCTTTCGCCTATATAAGCCTACGTACCCTAAAAACACCAAAAAAAGAAGATAGATCGGGAGTTCCACCGCCCTAAGCCTCTGTAGCCACCAAAAACCTTTCGGGAGCCCGTTCCGGCACCCTGCCGGAGGGGGAACCCATCACCGGCGGCCATCTTCATCATCCCGACGCTCTCCATGATGAGGAGGGAGTAGTTCACCCTCGGGGCTGAGGGTATGTACCAGTAGCTATGTGTTTGATATCTCTCTCTTGTGTTCTCTCTATGGCACGATCTTAATGTATCGCGAGCTTTGCTATTGTAGTTGGATCTTATGATGTTTCTCCCCCTCTACTCTCTTGTAATGGATTGAGTTTTCCTTTTGAAGTTATCTTATTGGATTGAGTCTTTAAGGATTTGAGAACACTTGATGTATGTCTTGCCATGCTTATCTGTGGTGACAATGGGATATTCACGTGATCCACTTGATGTATGTTTTGGTGATCAACTTGCGGGTTCCGTGACCTTGGGAATCTATGCATAGGGGTTGACACATGTTTTCGTCTTGACTTTTCGGTAGACACTTTGGGGCACTCTTTGAAGTACTTTGTGCTGGTTGAATAGATGAATCTGAGATTGTGTGATGCATACCGTATAATCATGCCCACGGATACTTGAGGTGACAATGGAGTATCTAGGTGACATTAGGATTTTGGTTGATTTGTGTCTTAAGGTGTTATTCTAGTATGAACTCTATGATAGATTGAGCGGAAAGAATAGCTTCATATTATTTTACTACGAACTCTTGAATAGATAGAACAAAAAGGATAACTTTGTGTGGTTTCGTACCCTATCATAATCTTTTCATTTGTTCTCCGCTATTAGTGGCTTTGGAGTGACTCTTTGTTGCATGTTGAGGGATTGTTATATGATCTATCTATGTTATTATTGTTGAGAGAACTTGCACTAGTGAAAGTATGATCCCTTTGCCTTGTTTCCTATCATTGCAATACCATTTATGCTCACTTTTATCGCTTGCTACCTTGCTGTTTTTATAATTTCAGATTACAAAAACCTTTATCTACTATCCATATTGCACTTGTATCACCATCTCTTCGCCGAACTAGTGCACCTATACAATTTACCATTGTATTGGGTGTGTTGGGGACACAAGAGACTCTTTGTTATTTGGTTGCAGGGTTGCTTGAGAGATACCATCTTCATCCTACGCTTCCCACGGATTGATAAACCTTAGGTCATCCACTTGAGGGAAATTTTCTACTGTCCTACAAACTTGTGCACTTGCAGGCTGCTACGTCTTGAGCTAGCGTTGGTTTTCCCCGAAGAGGAGAGGGTGATGCAGCAAGTGTAGCGTAAATATTTCCCTCAGTTTTGAGAACCAAGGTATCAATCCAGTAGGAGGCTCCTCAAAAGTCCCACGCACCTACACAAACAAATTGAGAACTCGCAACCAACGCAATAAAGGGGTTGTCAATCCCTTCACGGCCACTTGCGAAAGTGAGATCTGATAGAGATAGTATGATAAGATAAATATAAAAAGGGGGCAACCCCAGTGCATGTAGCTCCCGCTTGCGCAGGGTCTGGGGAAGGGTCCGACCACTTTGGGTCTATTGTACGCAGCCTTTCCCTACATTTCTGTAAGAGGCTGTTTCCAGGACTTGAACCCGTGACCTCATGGTCACAAGGCAGCAGCTTTACCACTGCGCCAAGGCTCCCCTTCTATGATAAGATAAATATATTTTTGGTATTTTATAATATAGATGCAAAAAGTAAAGATGCAAATAAAGTAGATTGAAAGCAAATATGATAAGAGATAGACCCGGGGGCCATAGGTTTCACTAGAGGCTTCTCTCAAGATAGCATAAGTATTACGGTGGGTGAACAAATTACTGTCGAGCAACTGATAGAAAAGCGCATAGTTATGAGATTATCTAGGCATGATCATGTATATAGGCATCACGTCCATAACAAGTAGACCGACTCCTGCCTGCACCTACTACTATTACTCCACACATCGACCGACTCCTGCCTGCATCTAGAGTATTAATTTCATAAGAACAGAGTAACGCATTAAGCAAGATGACATGATGTAGAGGGATAAACTCATGCAATATAATATGAACCCCATCTTGTTTCCTCGATGGCAATAATACAATACGTGTCTTGCAACCCTTTCTGTCACTAGGTAAGAACACCGCAAGATTGAACCCAAAGCTAAGCACTTCTCTCATGGCAAGAAAACCGATCTAGTAGGCCAAACCAAACTGATAATTCGAAGAGACTTGCAAAGATAGCTCAATCATACATAAAAGAATTCAGTGAAGATTCAAATATTATTCATAGATAAACTTGATCATAAACCCACAATTCATCGGATCTCGACAAACACACCGCAAAAAGAGATTACATCGAATAGATCTCCACAAGAGAGGGGGAGAACATTGTATTGAGATCCAAAAAGAGAGAAGAAGCCATCTAGCTAATAACTATGGAGCCGTAGGTCTGTGGTAAACTACTCACAACTCATCGGAGGGGCAAGGATGTTGATGTAGAAGCCCTCCGTGGTCGATCCCCCCTCCGGCAGAGTGCCAACGAAGACTCCAAGATGGGATCTCGCGGATACAGAAGGTTACAACGGTAGAAATTGTGTTTCGTGGTGCTCCTGGATGTTTTCGGGGTACGTAGATATATATAGGAGGAAGAAGTACGTCGGTGGCCGCCCGAGGGGCCCACGAGACAAGGTGACGCGCCCTATAGGGGGGCGCGGCCTCCTATCTCGTGGCTTCCTCGGCAGCTTCTTGACTTGCACTCCAAGCTCTCCAGATCACGTTCGTTCCAAAAATCACGCTCCCGAAAGTTTCATTCCGTTTGGACTCCGTTTGATATTCCTTTTCTTCGAAATACTGAAATAGGCAAAAAAAACAGCAATATGGGCTGGGCCTCCGGTTAGTAGGTTAGTCCCAAAAATGATATAAATGTATAAAATAAAGCCCATAAACATCCAAAAGGGGTAATATAATAGCATGGAACAATCAAAAATTATAGATACGTTGGAGACGTATCAAGCATCCCCAAGCTTAATTCCTACTCGTCCTCGAGTAGGTAAATGATAAAAAAGAAATTTTTGATGTGGAATGCTACCTAGCATAATTCTCAATGTAATTTTCTTTAATGTGGCATGAATGTTCAGATCCAAATGATTCAAGATAAAAGCTTATAAAACATAAAAATAATAATGCTTCAAAGCATACTAACAACCAATCATGTCCTATCAAAATAGCATAGCCAAAGAAAGCTTATCCCTACAAAATCATATAGTTAGGCCATGCTTCATTTTCATTACACAAAATACTCCCATCATGTACAACCCCGGTGACAAGCCGAGCAATTGGTTCATACTTTTTAACGCGCTTCAGCTTTTTCAACTCTTACGGAATACATGAGCGCAAGCCATGGACATAGCACTATGGTGGTAAATGGTGGTGGTTGTAAGGACAAAAAGTGGGAGAAGATAGTCTCACATCAACTAGGCGTATCAACGGGTCATGGAGATGTCCATCAATAGATATCAATGTGAGTGCGTAGGGATTGCCATGCAATGGATGCACTAGAGCTATAAATATATGAGAGCTCAACAAAAGAAACTAAGTGGGTGTGCATCCAACTTGCTTGCTCACGAAGACCTAGGGCACTTTCAGGAATCCCATCATTGGAATATACAAGCCAAGTTCTATAATGAAAAATTCCCACTAGTATATAAAAGTGACAACATATGAGACTCTCTATCATGAAGATCATGGTGCTATTTTGAAGCACAAGTGTGGAAAAAGAGATAGTAGCAATTGTCCCTTCTCTCTCTTTTTCTCTTTTTTTCTTCTTCTTTTTTTCTTTTTTTCTTTTTGGTGGGATTCTTTGGCCTCTTTTATTTTTATAAAGTCCGAAGCCTCATCCCGACTTGTGGGGGAATCATAGTCTTCATCATCCTTTCCTCACTAGGACAATGCTCTAATAATGAAGATCATCACACTTTTATGGATTTACAACTCAAAAACTACAACTCAAAGCTAGAACAAGATATGCCTCTATGTGAATGCCTCCGGCGGTGTACCAGGATATGCAATGAATCAAGAGTGACATGTATGAAGATTATGAAGGTAGCTTTGCCACAAATATGATGTCAACTACATGATCATGCAAAGAGCAATATGACAATGATGAAACGTGTCATAATAAACTAAACCGTGGAAAGTTGCATGGCAATATATCTCGGAATGGCTATGAAAATGCCATAATAGGTAGGTATGGTGGCTGTTTTGAGGAAGGTAAATAATGGTTTCAATACCATTGAGAGTTGCGCGGTAATAAGAAAAGCTAGCAAAGTGGAAGGATGAGTGTGCGTATATCCATGGACTCACATTAGTCATAAAGAACTCATATACTTATTGCAAAAGTCTACTTAGCCCTCGAAGCAAAGTACTACTACGCATGTCCCAAGAGGGATAGATTGGTAGGAAAAAATACCATCACTCGTCCCCGACTGCCACTCATAAGGAAGACACTCAAAAGAGCACCTCATGCAACAAATTTGTCACACAACTTTTACCATACGTGCATGCTACGGGACTTGCCAACTTTAACAAAAGTATTTCTCAATTTCATAATTATCCACTAGCATGACCCTAACATTACTACATTTATATCTCAAAACAATTATCAAGCAACAAATTGATCATAGCATCCAATTCAATTTCTATGATAGTTTTTATTATACCCAACTTGGATGCTCATCATTCTAGGACCAAATTTGTAACCAAAGCAAATACCATGCTGTTCTAAAAGACTCTCAACATAATATAAGTGAAGCATGAGAGACTAGCAATTTCTATAAAATCAAGCCACCACCGTGCTCTAAAAGATATAAGTGAAGTACTAGAGCAAAAACTATCAAGCTCAAAAGATATAAGTGAAGCACATAGAGTATTCTAGCAAATTCTAATAAAATAGGCTTCTTCAAAAAGGTGTGTACAGCAAGGATGATTGTGGTAAACTAAAAAGCAAATACTAATATAATACACGACGCTCCAAGCAAAACACATATCATGTGGCGAATAAAAATATAGCTCCAAGTAAAGTTACCAATGAACGAAGACGAAAGAGGGGATGCCTTCCCGGGGCATCCCCAAGCTTAGGCTTTTGGCTATCCTTGAATATCTTGGGGTGCCTTGGGCATCCCCAAGCTTAGGCTTTTGCCACTCCTTATTCCATAGTCCATAAAAGCTTTACCCAAAACTTGAAAACTTCACAACACAAAACTCAACAGGAAATCTTATAAGCTCCATTAGTGAACGAAAAACAAAACCACCACATAAGGTACTGCAATGAACTCATTCTTTGTTTATTTGGGTGTTAAACCTACTGTATTAGAACTTCCTTATGGTTTATAAACTAATTTACTAGCCATAGATGCATTGAAATAAGCAAACAACACACAAAAAACAGAATCTGTCAAAAACAGAACAGTCTGTAGCAATCTGTAACTAACGCAAACTTATGGAACTCTAAACATCCTACCAAAATAAGACGTGCTGGACAATTTATTTATTGATCAGAAGCAAAAAGAATCAATGCAAAATCACGTTTCTGTGATTTATTGAATTGTTTCTCGTGAGCGCAAAATTTCTGTTTTTCAGCAGAATCAAATCAACTATCATCATAGTTTATCCTATAGGTTCTACTTGTCACAAACACTAACTAAAAGATAAAAACACAGAGAGTAGATGCAAAATTTATTACTAAGAAGAAGCAAAAACAAAAAACATAAAGAAAAATTGGGTTGCCTCCCAACTAGTGCTATCGTTTAACGCCCCTAGCTAGGCATAAAAGCAAAGATAGATCTAACGAGTGCCATCTTTGGCACTAAATTCATAAGTAGCACGCATGATAGATTCATAAGGTAATTTGAATTTCTTTCTTGGAAAGTGCTCCATGCCTTTCTTTAAGGGAAATTGGAATCTAATGTTCCCTTCCTTCATATCAATAATCTCACCAATCGTTCTAAGGAAAGGTCTACCAAGAATAATAGGGCAAGAAAGATTGCAATCAATATCAAGAACGATAAAATCTACGGGCACGAAATTTCTATTTGCAACAATAAGAACATCATCGATCCTTCCCATAGGCTTTTTAATGGTGTAATCCGCAAGGTGCAAATTTAAAGAGCAATCTTCAAGATCATGTAAACCTAGAATATCACATAAAGTTTTTGGAATCGTGGAAACACTAGCACCCAAATCACAGAAAGCAAAACACTCATAATCTTTAATTCTAATCTTTATAGTAGGTTCCCACTCGTCATTAAGTTTTCTAGGTATAGAGACTTCCAAATTAAATTTTTATCATAAGATTGCATCAAGGCATCAACAATATGTTTGGTAAAAGCTTTATTTTGACTATAAGCATGAGGAGAATTAACAACAGATTGCAACAAGGAAATACAACCTTTTAAAGAGCAATTATCATAATAAAATTCCTTGAAATCCTAGATAGTAGGTTCAATATTACTAGAATTTGAGGATTCTCCAATCTCACTTTTACCAATTTTAGTATCAAGATCTAAAGACTCCGAATTCTTGGAATGCCTTCTAGGAAAAGTTGATTCATCATCAATCCCATAATCATCAAAATTCATATTGCAAAACATAGATCTAATTGGAGACGCATTAATAACTTTAAGATCCTCATCATTATTTTCACGTAATTTTTCTGGTTTAGCGACCATCTTATTGACTAAGGTGGCTTGCTTGTCAGAAATTTTGGCTATACCATTTTCAAGCCGGGTAATTTGAGCGTTAACACCATAGAATTCTTTATTCATATCATCAAGCTCTTTGTTCATAAACCCCAAAAAGCTTTTTTGTTCCTTAAGCTATTTTTCGAAAGGAATTATTATTCTCAAATTGCAAATTCATAAAGCTTCTAATATTTGATTCAATCTCATCCATCCTTTTGAGAAGGTGGTCAGGACCTTTAGGCAAAGCCATAAGGTCAAACAAGCAAACAAGCACACAAAAGAAGGCAAGCGAAAAAGAGAGGAGGAGATTGGGAAAGAGAGGGCGAATAAAACGGCAAGGGTGAAGTGGGGGAGAGGAAAACGAGAGGCAAATGGCAAAAAATGTAAATACGAGGGAGATGGGTTTGTGATGGGTACTTGGTATGTCTTGACTTGAGCGAAGACCTCCCCGACAACGGCGCCAGAAATCCTTCTTGCTACGTCTTGAGCTAGCGTTGGTTTTCCCCGAAGAGGAGAGGGTGATGCATCAAGTGTAGCGTAAGTATTTCCCTCAGTTTTGAGAACCAAGGTATCAATCCAGTAGGAGGCTCCTCAAAAGTCCCACGCACCTACACAAACAAATTGAGAACTCACAACTAACGCAATAAAGGGGTTGTCAATCCCTTCACGGCCACTTGCGAAAGTGAGATCTGATAGAGATAGTATGATAAGATAAATATATTCTTGGTATTTTATAATATAGATGCAAAAAGTAAAGATGCAAGTGAAGTAGATTGAAAGCAAATATGATAAGAGATAGACCCGGGGGCCATAGGTTTCACTAGAGGCTTCTCTCAAGATAGCATAAGTATTACGGTGGGTGAACAAATTACTGTCGAGCAATTGATAGAAAAGCGCATAGTTATGAGATTATCTAGGCATGATCATGTATATAGGCATCACGTCCATAACAAGTAGACCGACTCCTACCTGTATCTACTACTATTACTCCACACATCGACTGACTCCCGCCTGCATCTAGAGTATTAAGGTCATAAGAACAGAGTAACGCATTAAGCAAGATGACATGATGTAGAGGGATAAACTCATGCAATATGATATAAACCCCATCTTGTTATCCTCGATGGCAACAATACAATACGTGTCTTGTAACCCTTTCTATCCTTGGGTAAGAACACCGCAAGATTGAACCCAAAGCTAAGCACTTCTCCCATGGCAAGAAAGACCAATCTAGTAGGCCAAACCAAACTGATAATTCGAAGAGACTTGCAAAGATAACTCAATCATACATAAAAGAATTCAGAGAAGATTCAAATATTATTCATAGATAAACTTGATCATAAACCCACAATTCATCGGATCTCGACAAACACACCGCAAAAAGAGATTACATCGAATAGATCTCCACAAGAGAGGAGGATAACATTGTATTGAGATCCAAAAAGAGAGAAGAAGCCATCTAGCTAATAACTATGGACCCATAGGTCTGTGGCAAACTACTCACAACTCATCGGAGGGGCAAGGATATTGATGTAGAAGCCCTCCGTGGTCGATTCCCCCTCCGACAGAGTGCCGGCGAAGGCTCCAAGATGGGATCTCGTGGATACAGAAGGTTATGGTGGTGTAAGTTGTGTTTCGTGGTGCTCCTGGATGTTTTCGGGGTCGTAGGTATATATAGGAGGAAGAAGTACGTCGCTGGCCGCCCGAGGGGCCCACGAGACAGGGGGCGCGCCCTACGGGGGGGGGGGGCTCCTATCTCGTGGCTTCCTCGACAGCTTCTTGACTTGCACTCCAAGCTCTCCGGATCATGTTCGTTCCAAAAATCACGCTCCGGAAGGTTTCATTCCGTTTGGACTCCGTTTGATATTCCTTTTCTTCAAAATACTGAAATAGGCAAAAAACAGCAATATGGGCTCGGCCTCCAGTTAGTAGGTTAGTTCCAAAAATGATATAAATGTGTAAAATAAAGCCCATAAACATCCAAAAGGGCTAATATAATAGCATGGAACAATCAAAAATTATAGATACGTTGGAGACGTATCACAGGCCCAACAACGTCTACAAGAAGAAGATTGTGTAGTAGACATCAAGCTCTTTTCTGGCGCTGTTGCCGGGGAGGTGAGTGCTTGAAGGTATATCTTTAGATCTTGCAATCAAATCTTTTTGTTTCTTGTTTTATCACTAGTTTAGTTTATAAAAGAAAACTACAAAAAAATGGAGTTGAGTTTGTCTCATACGCTTCGTCTTTTTAATATCTTTCGTGAGTATAATGAAAAGGAAAATTGTGCTCAAGTGCTAGGAGAAGAAATCTATAGAATTTTTGATACTAAATCTTTGAATGATGAGCATGATTGCAATGTTGTTAGTGTGAACTCTTTGAATATCCATAGTACTAATGATGATTGCTCTAGTCATGATGAAAATATCTCTCATAAGCATGTCAACTTTTGTGGAGTTCATGTTTGCATGAACACACCAAATAAAGAAGATATATATTGCAATAGGCATAAGTATTTAGAAACTAAAAGGTTGCAAGAAAGGCTAGATAAGAGTGCGGAGAATTTAAGATATCTTTACCGTTGTGAATTTTGCAATGAACGTGATCATTTACATCTCCAATGCAAATTGTTTCATGATCGAATCGTGTCCAAAATTGTGATGATTTGATATACCTTGCTCATTACAATGAACTTAGATTTATTTTGGGTTATGAAGAATTGAAACGTGCAACTAAGCTTATTCCAAAATTTAATCTTGAGCATTTCCTTGATATTGATCTAGAGACGATTTATATGTTTTGTGCGGTGAATTGCATTGAAAATCCTTATATTGCCAATTACCTAAAGAAAAGAAAGCAAATAGAAGATGATGAGAATAATAATAAAAGGTAAGAGACTTCCCAATATCCTCCTATTATTTCTTATGATGAATCAGGTAACGAGGAGGAGCTTTCTATTCAGCCAATCTCATCAATAAGGAGCTCAAAGAGGAAGGTTGAACCCACACATAATGTGAAGAAGAAAAAGAAAAGAAGGAGCAACAAAGGTAGAAAGGTATCCCTCCAAAATGATGTTGCTCCTACTACTCATTGTGATGATGATAATTGCTTTACTATTGGTGCTATCCATATTTTTAATGATGAGAGTGATTATGCTTATGATATGAAAGGGCCCAAGCTTGGGGAAGCTATGTTTGATGAGGATGAAATATTTAAGAATATATTTGCTTAAATTAATGTTTGTCCCAAGCTTGAGGATGCTACCTTTATTGAAGATGATATTTTTAGCATCCAAAGTTTTGATATGCAAAGTTGTTATGATGATAGCATGCCTCTTACCTATGATGATTATATTGATGAAAGTGGGTTTGGAAGAGTGTCAACTTTAGGAAGTAGTGATCCCACTATTTTGGAGGATGTTGAATTTTATTGTGATGAATACGAAAGTGGATTTGGAAGAGTGTCAACTTTATTTAGTGATTCCACTATCTTGGGAGAGGTTTTAATCGATTATGATGAGAACGAAGTTGCTACTTATGATGATTATTGTGATAAAACTTATGCTATAAAGAGTAGTGATGATTATATTTATAAAACTTGTCATGATTATGATTACCCTTTTTCTGAACATTACTCTTTTAATGTGGAAACAATTTTTAGTGTTCAAGTCTCTTATGATACTCTCACTATTCATGAGAAGAAATTGCATATGTGGAGAGTAGTAAATTTTCTATGCTTGTAGATCATGAAAAGAATGCTTTAGGTGCTGGTTATATTGCTGAATTCATTCATGATGCTACTGAAAATTATTATGAGGGAGGAACATATGCTTGTAGGAATTGCAATAATATCAAGTTTCCTCTCTATGTGCTTAAAATCTTGAAGCTATGCTTGTTTTTGCCTTCCTATACTAGTTGATTATTGTTCCCATAATTTGTTTGCTCACAAAATCCCTATGCATAGGAAGTGGGTTAGACTTAAATGTGCTAGTCATATGCTTCATGATGCTTCCGTTATGTTTCAATTCTTATCTTTTATGTGAGCATCATTGCCATCATCATGCCTAGCTAGAAAGGCATTAAAGAAAAGCGCTTGTTGGGAGACAACCCAATATTTATCCTTACTGTTTTTGTGTTTCCACATGATTATTCTACTGTAGTAATCATGTTTTATAACTTTTTTTCAATAAAGTGCCAAGTAGAACCTTTGGGAAGACTTGCGTGAAGTTTATGTGATCTTGCTGTAAAAAAACAAAAACTTTTGCGCTCACGAGATTAGCTGCCATTTTTTTACTGGAGAGTGATTTTAGGTTGATTCTTTTTTAATATGATTAATAGAAAAATTACTCAGGTACAGCAATTTATTTCAGAATTTTTTGAGTTTCAGAAGTATATGTTTGATTCAGATTACTACAGACTGTTCTGTTTTTGACAGATTCTGTTTTCATTGTGTTGTTTGCTTATTTTGATGAATCTATGAGTAGTATAGGAGGGTATGAACCATAGAGAAGTTATAATATAGTAGATATTACACCAATATGAATAAATAATGAGTTCATTATAGTACCTTAAATTGGTGGTTTGTTTTCTTTTACTAACGGAGCTTACGAGTTTTGTGTTGAGTTTTGTGTGGTTGAAGTTTTCAAGTTTTGGGTAGAGATTTGATGGACTATAGAATAAGGAACGGAAAGAGCCTAAGCTTGCGGATGCCCATGGCAGCCTAAGATATTCAAGGATAACCAAAAGCCTAAGCTTGGGGATGCCCCAGAAGGCATCCCCTCTTTCGTCTTCGTTTATCGGTAACTTTATTTGGAGCTATATTTTTATTCACCACATGATATGTGTTTTGCTTGGAGCATCATTTTCTTTTATTAGTATTTGCTTGCTGTTATTTAGACTAATGTTTTGCATCTATATTTTCAATAAAAATGTCAAGGATAGCCTTTACCATGCTTATTTTGCTAGTATACATGTTGCTGTTTGAAAACAGAAAGTTTACCGATGTTGCAAAAATTCCCTAGAAAATTAAGAGAATGGTATAATTTTGAAACTTTTTGAATATTAAGATATGATAAATTTATTACAGTGGGAATTTTCTCTCATAATTTTTGGAGTTAGGGAAGTATTGATACTCTTGCATTCTTTACAGACTGTACTGTTTTGGCAGATTGCTGTTATGGTTGCATTGTTTGCATATGTTTGCTTGTTTAATGATTTTATTTTAGGATAGAAGTATTAAATATGCAGAGACATTTAGTATGCAATGTTGAATAATAGTTTTAGTGATTTGTTACAGTAGAAAATGATAAGGTTTTGCATTGGTTTATACTAACCTATCTCACGAGTTCTTGTTGAGTTTGTTGTGGATGAAGTTTTTGATAAAAAGAAGAGAAACCATGATATGAGAGGAATTAAGGAGATTCAAGCTTGGGGATGCCCAAGGCACCCCAAGATAATATTTCAAGAAGTCTCAAGCATTTAAGCTTGGGGATGCCCCGTAGGCATCCTACCTTTCTTCTTCAACAACTATCGGTTAGTATCGGTTGAGCCTAAGTTTTTGCTTCTTCACATGAGTTGTGCTATCCTTGCAATGTCATTTTATTTTGTTTTGCTTGCTGTTTGAATACAATACCAAGATCTGAAATTCTTAAATGAGAGAGAGTCTTCGCGTAGTTGCATAATTATTTAACTACTCATTGATCTTCACTTATATCTTGTTGGAGTAGTTTGTCGTTTGCTCTAGTGCTTCACTTATATCTTTTAAAGCACGGCGGTGGTTTTATTTTGTAGAAATTAATGAACTCTCATGCTTCACTTATATTATTTTGAGAGTATTAAACAGCATGGTAATTTGAATGAAAACTATCATAGGAAGCGAATTGGATGCTATGATCAATTTGATACTTGATAATTGTTTTGAGATATGGAGGTAGTGATATTAAAGTCATGCTAGTTGGGTGATTATGAATTTAAAGAATACTTGTGTTGAAGTTAGCAAGTCCCATAGCATGCACGTATGGTTAAAGTTGTGTAACAAATTTGAAACATGAAGTGTACCTGGCTTGTGCATCCTTATGAGTGGCGGTCGGGGACGAGCGATGTTTTTTCCTACCAATCTATCCCTCTAGGAGAATGCGCGTAGTGCTTGGTTTTTGATGACTTCTAAATTTTTGCAATAAGTATATGAGTTCTTTTGACTAATGTTGAGTCCATGGAATATATGCACTTTCACCTTTCCACCATTGCTAGCGTCTTCGGTACCATGCATTGCCCTTTCTCACCTTTAGAGTTGGTGCAAACTTTGTGCATCCAAACCCCGTGATACGATACGCTTTATCACACATAAACCTCCTTATATCTTCCTCAAAACAGCCACCATACCTACCTATTATGGCATTTCCATATCCATTCCGAGATATATTGCCATGCAACTTTCCACCGTTCCGTTCATCATCATCATGACATACTTTACTTTTGTCATATTGCCATTGCATGATCATGTAGTTGACATCGTATTTGTGGCAAAGCCACCATGCACAATTTTTGATACATGTCACTCTTGATTCATTGCATCATCCCAGTACACCGCCGGAGGCATTCATATAGAGCCATATCTTGTTCTAGTTTCGAGTTGTAATTCATATGTTGTAATCAATGAAAGTGTGATGATCATCATTATTAGAACATTGCCCAAAAAGAAGAAGAAAAAGAAAGGCCAAAAAAATGCCAAAAAAATAAAAAAAAGAAGAAAAAGAAAATAAATAAAAAGGGCAATGTTACTATCTCTTTTTCCACACTTGTGCTTCAAAGTAGCACCTTGTTCTTCATGTAGTGAGTCTCATATATTGTGCTTCATAGTAGCACCATGTTTTTCATATAGTGAGTCTCATAGGTTATCTTTTTCATACTAGTGGGAATGTTTCATTATAGAACTTGGCTTGTATATTCCTACGATGGGCTTCCTCAAATGCCCTAGGTCTTCGTGAGCAAGCAAGTTGGATGCACTCCCACTAGTTTTCTTTTATTGAGCTTTCATTCATTTATAGCTCTAGTGCATCTATTGCATGGCAACCCCTACTCCTCATGTTGATATCAATTGATGGGCACCTCCATAGCCCGTTAATTATCCTTGTCAATGTGAGACTTTCTCCTTTTTGTCTTCTCCACACAATCCCCAATCATTATTCTATTCCACCCATAGTGCTATATCCATGGCTCACGCTCATGTATTGCATGAAAGTTGAAAAAGTTTGAGATTATTTAAGTACGAAACAATTGCTTGGCTTGTCATCGGGGGTGTAGAATTTGGGAACATCTTTTTGTGACGAAAATGAAGCATAGCCTAACTATATGATTTTGTAGAGATGAACTTTCTTTAGCCATGTTATTTTGAGAAGACATGATTGGTTTATCAGTATGCTTGAAGTATTACTATTTCTTTTGTCAATATGAACTTTTATTTTGAATCATTTGGATCTGAACATTCATGCCACAATAAAAAGAAATACATTGATAATTATACTAGGTAGCATTCCACATCAAAAATTCTGTTTTTATCATTTACCTACTCGAAGACGAGCAGGAATTAAGCTTGGGGATGCTTGATACGTCTCCAACATATCTATAATTTTTTATTGTTCCATGCTATTATATTATCTGTTTTGAATGATTATGGGCTTTATTATACACTTTTATATTACTTTTGGGACTAACCTATTAACCAAAGGCCCAGCCCATATTGCTGTTTTATTGCCTGTTTCAGTATTTCGAAGAAAAGGAACATCAAACGGAGTCCAAACGGAATGAAACCTTCGGGAGCGTGATTTTTAGGAAGAATATGATCCGGGAAACTTGGAGTTCGCGTCATAAGATCCTCGAGGAGGCCACAAGATAGGGGCGCGCGCCCACCCCCTGGGCGCGCCCTACCGTCTCGTGGGCCCCTCGAGGCTCCCCTGACCGACTTCTTTCGCCTATATAAGCCTACGTACCCTAAAAACACCAAAAAAAGAAGATAGATCGGGAGTTCCGCCGCCGTAAGCCTCTGTAGCCACCAAAAACCTCTTGAGAGCCCGTTCCGGTACCCTGCCGGAGGGGGAACCCATCACTGGTGGCCATCTTCATCATCCCGGCGCTCTCCATGACGAGGAGGGAGTAGTTCACCCTCGGGGCTGAGGGTATGTATCAGTAGCTATGTGTTTGATCTCTCTCTCTCTCTTGTGTTCTATCTATGACACGATCTTGATGTATCGCGAGCTTTGCTATTATAGTTGGATCTTATGATGTTTCTCCCCCTCTACTCTCTTGTAATGGATTGAGTTTTCCCTTTGAAGTTATCTTATCGGATTGAGTCTTTAAGGACTTGATAACACTTGATGTATGTATTACCGTGCTTATCTGTGGTGACAATGGGATATTCACGTGATCCACTTGATGTATGTTTTGGTGATCAACTTGCGGGTTCCGTGACCTTGGGAATCAATGCATAGGGGTTGGCACATGTTTTCGTCTTGACTTTCCGGTAGACACTTTGGGGCACTCTTTGAAGTACTTTATGCTGGTTGAATAGATGAATCTGAGATTGTGTGATGCATATCGTATAATCATGCCCACGGATACTTGAGGTGACAATGGACTATCTAGGTGACATTAGGACTTTGGTTGATTTGTGTCTTAAGGTGTTATTCTAGTATGAACTCTATGATAGATTGAGCGGAAAGAATAGCTTCATGTAATTTTACTATGAACTCTTGAATAGATAGAACAGAAAGAATAACTTTGTGTGGTTTCGTACCCTACCATAATCTCTTTGTTTGTTCTCCGCTATTAGTGGCTTTGGAGTGACTCTTTGTTGCATGTTGAGGGATTGGTATATGATCTATCTATGTTATTATTGTTGAGAGAACTTGCACTAGTGAAAGTATGAACCCTTTGCCTTGTTTCCTATCATTGCAATACCATTTACGCTCACTTTTATCGCTTGCTACCTTAATGTTTTTATAATTTCAGATTACAAAAACCTTTATCTACTATCCATATTGCACTTGTATCACCATCTCTTCGCCGAACTAGTGCACCTATACAATTTACCATTGTATTGGGTGTGTTGGGGACACAAGAGACTCTTTGTTATTTGGTTGCAGGGTTGCTTGAGAGAGACCATCTTCATCCTACGCCTCCCACGAATTGATAAACCTTAGGTCATCCACTTGAGGGAAATTTTCTACTATCCTACAAACCTGTGCACTTGCAGGCCCAACAACGTCTACAAGAAGAAGGTTGTGTAGTAGACATCAGCCACCGCTAAGCGTCCGATAAAAAACAAGTGACATAAATTATTTATTGTAAATTTGTTCAGTATTATAGCAAACAACCTGCTCATCATGCAACTTTTACTGTAGAACCATACCTACCAAATTAGGGCCACTGATCTAAAATCTGACGGCTTTCGGAGGGGTAAGTCAGCGAAATGTAGCTTCGCCACCTTAGCGGTATGAAGTCGGCTAATTGATACGTCTCCAACGTATCTACTTTCCCAAACACTTTTGCCCTTGTTTTGGACTCTAACTTGCATGATTTGAATGAAACTAACCCGGACTGACGATGTTTTCAGCAGAACTACCATGATGTTGTTTTATGTGTAGAAAAGAAAAGTTCTTAGAATGTCCTAAAAATCCACGGAGGCACCTTTTGGAATTAATAAGAATTTCTGGGCGAAAGAAATACATCAGGGGGCCCACACCCTGTCCACGAGACAGGGCCCCCCCCTATAGGGCGCGCCCCCCTATCTCATGGCCCCCCTAGACCTCCACCGATCTCAACTCCAACTCCATATCTTCCGTCTCGGGGAGAAAAAAATCAGAGAGAAAGTTTCATCGCGTTTCACGACACGGAGCCGCCGCCAAACCCTAATCTCTCTCGGGAGGGTTGATCTGGAGTCCGTTCGGGGCTCTGGAGAGGGGGATTCGTCGCCGTCGTCATCATCAACCATCCTCCATCACCAGTTTCATGATGCTCACCGCCGTGCCTGAGTAATTCCATCGTAGTCTTGCTGGACGGTGATGGGTTGGATGAGATTTACCATGTAATCAAGTTAGTTTTGTTAGGGTTTGATCCCTAGTATCCACTATGTTCTGAGATTGATGTTTCTATGACTTTGCTATGCTTAATGCTTGTCACTAGGGCCTGAGTGCCATGATTTCAGATCTGAACCTATTATGTTTTCATGAATATATGTGTGTTCTTGATCCTATCTTGCAAGTCTATAGTCACCTATTATGTGTTATGATCCGACAACCCCGAAGTGACAATAATTGGGATACTTCTCGGTGATGACCGTAGTTTGAGGAGTTCATGTATTCACTATGTGTTAATGCTTTGGTCCGGTTCTCTATTAAAGGAGGCCTTAATATCCCTTAGTTTCCACTAGGACCCCGCTGCCACGGGAGGGTAGGACAAAAGATGTCATGCAAGTTCTTTCCATAAGCACGTATGACTATTTACGGAATACATGCCTACATTACATTGATGAACTGGAGCTAGTTCTGTGTCACCCTATGTTATAGCTATTACATGAGGAATCGCATCCGGCATAATTATCCATCACTGATCCATTGCCTACGAGCTTTTCACATATTGTTCTTCGCTTATTTACTTTTCCGTTGCTACTGTTACAACTACTACAAAAAACCCAAAAACTATTATCTTTACTTTTGCCACCGTTACCTTTATTATCATACTACTTTGCTACTAAATACTTTGCTGCAGATACTAAGTTATCCAGGTGTGGTTGAATTGACAACTCAACTGCTAATACTCAAAAATATTCTTTGGCTCCCCTTGTGTCGAATCAATAAATTTGGGTTGTACTTCACCCTTGAAAGCTGTTGCGATCCCCTACACTTGTGGGTTATCAAGACTAATTTCTGGCGCCGTTGCCGGGGAGCATAGCTCTATTCTCTGAGTCACTTGGGATTTATATCTATTGATCTCTATGAAGAATTTTAAAGATGCTAAAACCAAGTTTTGTCCCTCAACTACGAGGGGAGGTAAGGAACTGCCATCTAGCTCTGCACTAGATTCTCCTTCTGTTATGAGTAAGTTTGCGACACTTAAACCTGCTACTGCTATGAATTATGATATGTCGCATGTTATTGATGATGCTACTTCTGCTATGCATGATGAAACTACTTCTGTGCGTGATACTACTTTGCCATTAGGTGAATTTCTTGATGAACAACTTGCTAGAGTTAGGGAGAATGAAATTATTGAAGATGCTATTATTGATGATAGTGATGATGAAAGTTCTCCCAATGATTATGTATTGCCTGTTATTCCTGAGGGTTATGTTATGAATGAAGAAGCTACTAGAGCTATCTTTGCTTGCAATGATAGATATGATCTTAAGAAATTATTAGCTAAATGGAAGCAGCAGTCTCTTAATGCTAGAATGAAACCTGACCCTGCTTTTGCTACTTCACCTATCTGTGTTACTGATAAGGATTATGAATTCTCTGTTGATCCTGAGATTATTACTCTAGTTGAATCTGATCCTTTTTATGGCCTTGAATCTGAAACTGTTGTGGCACATCTTACCAAGTTGAATGATATAGCTACCCTGTTTACTCATGATGAAAGATCTCGCTATTTTTATATCCTTAAGATATTTCCGTTCTCGTTAAAGGGTGATGCTAAGACTTGGTATAATTCTCTTGCTCCTGGTTGTGTGCGTAGTCCCCAGGATATGATTTATTACTTCTCTGCTAAATATTTCCCTGCTCATAAGAAACAAGCTGCCTTGCGGGAAATATATAATTTTGTGCAAATCAAAGAAGAGAGTCTCCCACAAGCTTGGGGGAGGCTTCTCCGGTTACTTAATGCTTTGCCTGATCATCCTCTCAAGAAAAATGAAATACTTGATATCTTTTATAATGGACTAACCGATGCTTCCAAGGACTACTTGGATAGTTGTGCTGGTTGTGTTTTCAGGGAAAGAACAGTCGACGAAGCTGAATTACTATTGAATAATATGTTGACTAATGAAAATAATTGGACTCTTCCTGAGCCAATTCCTGAGGCAATTCCTGAACCAATTGAGCCAACTCCTGAGCCTATTCCTAAACCCACTCCGAAGAAGAGAGGTGTTTTATTTCTCAGTCCTGAAGATATGCAAGAGGCAAAGAAATCAATGAAAGAAAAAGGTATTAAAGCTGAAGATGTTAAGAATTTACCACCTATTGAAGAAATACATGGTCTTAATATACCGCCTGTTGAAGAACCACATTGTCTTGATAACCCGACACAGGTAGTAAAGGTAAATTCTCTCTATAGATATGATAAAGTTGAAATCCCCTCTACTAAGTTTCATAGCCCTTGCTTAGATGAATTTGATGACTTTATGGCTAGACAAGAAAGTTTTAATGCTTAGAGAGTTAAAGAATAATGCTTTTGAGATAGGACGCGTAAGCGATAATATGGCTAGAGTTAAAGGTGAACTCCAACTCATTAGCAAATATGCGTCTATGGTTGCTACTCAAGCTGAGCAAGTACTTAAAGCTCAAAATGATTTGCTTGAGGAATTAAATAATAAAAATGACTTTGTTGTTAGAGTGGCTACTAGAACTTGTAGAATGACTCAGGAACCTTTGTATCCTGAAGGCCACCCTAAGAGAATCGAGCAAGATTCTCAGAGAAATAATTAGAGGCACCTAGTTCTTCTAAAAAGAAGAAAAAGAAAAACGATAGGACTTTGCATGCTTCTAGTGAACCTACTGTAGACACACCTGAGAATCCCAATGATATTTCTATCTCTGATGCTGAAACACAATCAGGTGATGAACATGAACCTAGTGATAATGTTAATGATAATGTTCATATTGATGCTCAACCTAGCAAAAACAATGAAGTAGAGATTGAACCTGTTGTTGATCTTGATAACCCACAATCAAAGAATCAACGTTATGATAAGAGAGATTTTGTTGCTAGGAAGCATGGTAGAGAAAGAGAACCATGGGTTCAGAAACCCATGCCCTTTCCTCCTAAACCATCCAAGACAAAGGATGATGAGGATTTTGAGCGCTTTGCTGAAATGATTAGACCTATTTTCTTACGTATGCGCTTAACTGATATGCTAAAAGTAAATCCTTATGCTAAGTATATGAAGGATATCATTACAAACAAAAGAAAGATACCGGAAGCTGAAATTTCCACCATGCTTGCTAATTACACTTTAAGGGTGGAATACCAAAGAAACTTGGAGATCCGGGGTACCAACTATACCATGCTCCATTAAAAGAAATTATGTTAGAACTGCTTTATGTGATCTTGGAGCCGGTGTTAGTGTTATGCCTCTCTCTTTATATCGTAGACTTGAATTGAATAAGTTGACACCTACTGAAATATCTTTGCAAATGGCTGATAAATCAACTGCTATACCTGTCGGTATTTGTGAGGATGTGCCTGTTGTGGTTGCAAATGTCACTATCTTAACGGACTTTGTTATTCTTGATATTCCCGAGGACGATAGTATGTCTATTATCCTTGGTAGACCTTTTTTGAATACTGCAGGGGCTGTTATTGATTGCAACAAAGGCAATGTCACTTTTCATGTTAATGGTAATGAGCATACGGTACACTTTCTGAGGAAACAATCTCAAGTTCATAGCATCAATTCTATTGGAAAAGTTCCAACTATCATTATTGGAGGTTTTGAATTTCCTCTCCCTACTGTCAAGAAAAAGTATGATATTCTTATTGTTGGGGATTTTCATATCCCCGTTGAGGTAACTTAGTGTTATTCGAAATTTCTCCGGTTCCGTGTTATTCGGAATGAGTTTGTTAACAAGACTTGATCAACCTTGTTAGTGGATTCATTTTGATGATCATGAGATGGATGAAACTAGAAGGCACAACCTTCTGTACCCTCTTTTTACTTTCTGTTATTTAAAATAAATAAAGCAAAAATAGTATTATCCGTCTGTTTTCTGAATTATCCATGCAATAAAAAATATCCCGAAAATAAAAGTGCTCCAAATGCCCTGCAAATTTAGTATGATTTTTTATGGAATATTTGAGGATTTTAGGCACTGAAATCACTGCAGGAGGGGCAAGCACCAGGCCACGAGAGTGGAGGGCGCCCCCCCTATAGGGCGCGCCCCCTGTCTCGTGGGCCCCTGGTGGCCCCCCTCCACTTATGCCAGCACCCACACACTTCATCTTCTACCCAAAAAAATCCCCATCCAGCTCAAGCACGAGTTCTAGCTCATTTTGCTGCGATTTTCGATCTCCTTGCTCAAAGCTCCATTCACAAAACTGCTTTGGGAGATTGTTGCTTGGTATGTGACTCCTCCATTGGTCCAATTAGTTTTTGTTCTAGTGCTTTATTCATTGCAAATTTTTGTTGCATAGGTGACCATGTTCTTGAGCTTGCATGTTAAATTTATGAGGTCCCAAGCAATTCTAATGCATGATATAGGCTCTAGGCACTTGTAGGAGTAGTTGCTACCAATCTTGTTTAGTTTTATTCACTTTTATTTTGAAGTTACTAAAATTTCAGAAATTTTCAGAAAATGTTAAGGAAATTTTGAGGGGCTCTTCTAGCCAAGCTCTCAGGAAAAACAAGCCAAAGAGAAGGAAAAAGCCAAGTATAATCTTCCTCGCTTAGCGGAAGTGCGGTCGTGTGAATGGCCATGCAATGATTTTTGAAAGAAGCTGGAATTCATGAAGATTTTTATTCTTTGATCGATATGCAGGCCTCACCGGTTTCATCAATGACCGGATCGATCAGTATCTCTTACTCACTAATACTTTCGTGCAAAACTTTTATTATTATCCTAAGAAGTCACCGCCTGCAGTATCATTTCATTTATATGATGAATTCAGAGAAATGTCTTTACGTAATTTTTGTGCGGTGTGTAGGATACCTTATGAGGGAGAATTAGAGGGACCCCATCGTAAAGATGTGGATGGCTTTGTTAATACTATCGTTGTAGAGGAGACAAAGAAGGGTTCCGAGGCAAAAGTCTCTAGCATACACTTTCCTGTTTTACGCTACTTTGCCATATTTGCTAGTAGATGCTTGATTGGTCGTGGAAATAGTGGAAACTTGAGTGTTCCTGATATTATCATTCTTCAACATGCCTTTCTTGGAGACAATACTTTTAATATGGGTGCCGTCGTTGCTAAACGACTAGCCCTGAATCGTACAAAATGCCCCATATTTGGAGGCATCTATGATGCACGTCTTGCTAGGCATTTTCAGATACCCATTAGGCACCTTGAGAAAGAGGAGACAATATTGCCTCCTCACATTTTAGATTACAAGAGCATGGTAGCACACAAGTTTATTGTCGACAATGAAGAGAGGATGCTCTTGTATAAACTTATATTCAATAAGAAACACATTGAAATTATTATTTTTCATGCGCCTCTGTTGTTTGATTTGCTTACAGAAAATTTTCTCGTCACATCGGAAGCGGTGAACAATCATCGAGCTCAAGCTTTTACTCCAGAATCTGAACCTGAGCCGGAACCTGAACTGGACCCTTATCGTACATCATCTGTCCAGTGGGATCCGCAGATGACCAGCTAGCGGTATCCTGATTACACCTCTCATTACACCGGGGAGAGTAGCGACGGTCCCTGGTATTAGACCAACTTTGGCCAAAAGCCTAAGCTTGGGGGAGTACGTATTTCTCACCGACTTTACATTCATGTTCACACACTAGTTGTCGGTGCTCATACTCTTTCATTGTATTATCCATGTTAGTTTAAAATTCCTTTTTCTAGTTTTCTTCTTGTGTGTTTGATAAACCTTGAGAAAAACCAAAAAAATAGTTAGTTTAATTTCCTTGCTGGTAGTAGAAATTAAAATGAAAACCCAAAAAGATTTCTAATTCTTTTTCTTTCTTGTTGGGAGCTTTCCCGTGTAAATAGTTTTATTTTCTTTTCTTTCCTTTGGGGGTCGAGAAGACCATATTGAAAATGTTTAGTGGCTCTCATATGCATGATTGTTTATTTAACTTAGAGCCCATATTACTTGTCTTCTCTTTTGAGTTGAATGCTTGCAGATTCCAGCTTAGTCCAATGCACGTGCACTCTTATTATTATACACATCGTTCGGTCGTGCAAGTGAAAGGCAATAATGACGATATATGATGGACTTATTGGGATGAGAAAAGCTGGTATGAACTCGACCTCTCTTGTTTTTGTAAATATGATGAGTTCATCGTTTCTGAGTCAGCTTATTATGAAGTAAACATATTTGCAATGACATTTAGAGATTATAGTTGCTTGTGCCATGCTTGATTAGCTTTGAGTTATAATGGTTTACCTTGCGTGCCAACATGCTATTAGAATGATTATGATGTGGTATGATGGGATGGTATCCTCCTTTGAATGAATTGAGTGACTCGACTTGGCACATGTTCACGCATGTAGTTGAATCAAATCAACATAGCCTTCATGATATTTATGTTCATGGTGGATTATATCCTACTCATGCTTGTATTCGGTGTGAATTAATTTTAATGCATGTTTATGACTGTTGTCGCTCTCTTAGTTGGTCGCTTCCCAGTCTTTTGCTAGCCTTCACCTGTACTAAGCGGGAATACTGCTTGTGCATCCAAAATCCTTAAACCCCAAAGTTGTTCCATATGAGTCCACTATACCTTCCTATATGCGGTATTTACCTGCCGTTCCAAGTAAATTTGTATGTGCCAAACTCCAAACCTTCAAATGAAATTCTGTTTTGTATGCTCGAGCAGCTCATGTTACAACTAGGGCTGCCTATATCTTCCATGCTAGGTGGGTTATTCTCAGAGGAGTGGACTCCGCTCCTCATTCACGAGAAAGGGCCGGTAACCGGGATGCCCAGTCCCATGATCCAAAAAGATCAAAGCAAATCAAAATAATTAAACAAAACTCCCCAGGGCTGTTGTTAGTTGGAGGCACTCGTTGTTTCGAGCAAGCCATGGATTGATGCTTGTTGGTGGTTGGGGGAGTATAAACCTTTACCATTCTGTTTGGGAACTGCCTATAATGCATGTAGTATGGAAGATACAGCCATCTCATAGTTGTTGCGTTGACAGCGAAAGTATGCCGCTCAAAATGTTATTCAATCTCTATTTTAAAATCGAGCTCTGGCACCTCTACAAATCCCTGCTTCCCTCTGCGAAGGGCCTATCTATTTACTTTTATGTTGAGTCATCACCCTTCTTATTAAAAGCACCCGCTGGAGAGCACACTGTCATTTGCATTCATTACTATTGGTTTATATTGGGTATGACTTGACTGGATCTCTTTTACCATGAATTACAATGTTTAGTCAGTCCTTGATCTTTAAAGGTGCTCTGCATTTATGTTTTGCGGTCTCAGAAAGGGCTAGCGAGATACCATTTTGTTATATCATGTTATGATTGTTTTGAGAAAGTGTTGTCATCCGAGTTTTATTATTATGGCTCGCTAGCTGATTATGCTATTGATATGAGTAATTGTGAGACCTAAGTGTTATTGTGAGTATGGTTAGTTCATAATATTTGCTGAAACTTGAATGCTGGCTTTTCATGTTTACAACAACAAGAGCAAACAGAGTTTGTAAAAGTTTTTCTTTATCACTTTCAGTTTATCAACTGAATTGCTTGAGGACAAGCAAAGGTTTAAACTTGGGGGAGTTGATACGTCTCCAACGTATCTACTTTTCCAAACACTTTTATCCTTGTTTTGGACTCTAACTTGCATGATTTGAATGAAACTAACCCGGACTGACGCTGTTTTCAGCAGAACTGCCATGATGTTGTTTTATGTGTAGAAAAGAAAAGTTCTCGGAATGTCCTGAAAATCCACGGAGGCACTTTTTGGAATTAATAAGAATTTCTGGGCGAAAGAAATACACCAGGGGGACCACACCCTTTCCACGAGACAAGGGGCGCCCCCCTATAGGGCGCGCCCCCTATCTCGTGGGCCCCCTGGACCTCCACCGACCTCAACTCCAACTCCATATATTCCGTCTCGGGGAGAAAAAAATCAGAGAGAAAGTTTCATCGCGTTTTACGACACGGAGCCGCCGCCAAGCCCTAATCTCTCTCGGGAGGGCTGATCTGGAGTCCGTTCGGGGCTCCGGAGAGGGGGATTCGTCGCCGTCGTCATCATCAACCATCCTCCATCACCAATTTCATGATGCTCACCGCCGTGCGTGAGTAATTCCATCGTAGGCTTGCTGGACGGTGATGGGTTGGATGAGATTTACCATGTAATCAAGTTAGTTTTGTTAGGGTTTGATCCCTAGTATCCACTATGTTCTGAGATTGATGTTGCTATGACTTTGCTATGCTTAATGCTTGTCACTAGGGCCCGAGTGCCATGATTTCAGATCTGAACCTATTATGTTTTCATGAATATATGTGTGTTCTTGATCCTATCTTGCAAGTCTATAGTCACCTATTATGTGTTATGATCCGACAACCCCGAAGTGACAATAATCGGGATACTTCTCGGTGATGACCGTAGTTTGAGGAGTTCATGTATTCACTATGTGCTAATGCTTTGTTCCGGTTCTCTTTTAAAAGGAGGCCTTAATATCCCTTAGTTTCCACTAGGACCCCGCTGCCACGGGAGGGTAGGACAAAAGATGTCATGCAAGTTCTTTTCATAAGCACGCATGACTATTTATGAAATACATGCCTACATTACATTGATGAACTGGAGCTAGTTCTGTGTCACCCTATGTTATAGCTATTACATGAGGAATCGCATCCGGCATAATTATCCATCACTAATCCATTGCCTACGAGTTTTTCACATATTGTTCTTCACTTATTTACTTTTGCGTTGCTACTGTTACAACTACTACAAAAAACCCCAAAACTATTATCTTTACTTTTGCCACTGTTACCTCTATTATCATACTACTTTGCTACTAAATACTTTGCTGCAGATACTAAGTTATCCAGATGTGGTTGAATTGACAACTCAACTGCTAATACTCAAGAATATTCTTTGGCCTCCCTTGTGTCGAAATCAATAAATTTGGGTTGTACTTCACCCTCGAAAGCTGCTGCGATCCCCTACACTTGTGGGTTATCACTAATCCGAAGCGAGAGTGAAGGTAAGAAAAGAGGTTTGAGCTTTTGTTTGAATTCCTATGAAATTGGAGGCATAAGAATGGATTCTATAGGTTTTTGGAGACCTATATCCTATATCCAAAGGGCTTCCATAGAAAAAATTATATAGGATTCAAGTACTCCAAAATTCTAGAATACTCCTTCAATCAAAAAAGGCCTTGACTTGTTTAACTTCACACCCCTCCAAATGTACTCCCTTTGTCCCAAAATTTTTGTCTTAAATTTGTCTAAATACAAATGTATCAAGTCACGTTTTAGTATTAGATACATCCGTATCTAGACAAATCTAAGACAAGAATTTTGAGACAGAGAGAGTATTTGTCTTTCTAGAGATTTCAACAAGTGACTACATACGGAGCAAAATGAGTGAATCTACACTCTAAAATATGTCTATATACATCCGTATGTGGTAGTCCATTTGAAATCTCTAGAAAGACAAATATTTAGGAACAGAGAGAGTAATAATTAACCTTATCTCTCCCTTTATTAGGATGATTATCCTTAAACCTCCCTGCAATAAGACGTGCACAACTACTCTACAATGTGATTTAGACTAGTCATAGTGGGAGTAACTTTGGTAATAACATAACGCAACCCAAGATATATATGTTTATGTGACATGGAGTTAATGAGGAGAGATGTGATTGTGGTAACACAATATGTTACCGTAATATAGCACACCCCAATGCAAAATGAGTCTACAATATAATAAATGAAGGCTTGCATGACACTACACTTATGTTACTACCCACTATGATGGTAGTAACATAGACTAGTAACATATGCATGTTACTAGTCTAAGTTACTACCCACTATGACTAGCCTTAAACTATACTACATATTACATGAATAAATCAATAATCTCGTAAATAGGTCCCAACTCGTAAATAGATCCCCACTATGATCACCCCGTGGATGATTTGTCGCATCCACAACATATTAAACCCATTAAGCATCGCCGGAATGGCAGCCAACCAGCTATGCTCAGCTATGCCATGTGACGCAAATTGGTTGGCCGTAGTGAGAAACCTTTTAAAAAAAATAGATGAATAGGAATTTTTCTAAATACTTCTTTTTCCTTTTTAGATGGAGGTGAGGACTCCGTACTTTTTCAATGAAGGCCTATGCAAAGTGGCACTCGTTGGTAGGCCGTGGTGGTATTTTTTTTCTTTTTTTTCTTTTTTTTAAGATGGAGGTGAGGATTTTTGTTCTGAGATACTTTTTTAAAGGGAGGCGAGAACCTTATATACTTTTTAAATGAAAATATACGCATAATTTTCTTTTAAGCGGCGCCATAGGGTGGCGCCCCAACCACTAGTTCTTCTTCAATGGTGCACAACTAGTGGTCTAGGATTGCTCTGAATCGTGGCGCTGCCGTCCCCGCCCCGTCGACAATGAGAGCCAGTGGTGCCTGGTCGCCATGGAGGAGGAGGCGCCCTTCCCGGTGATCGCCAATGTGCGCGGCCACCTCCTTCACTACCTCGGTGGTGACGGCGACGCCACGTCCTCATGCCGGTGATCACCAACGCGCGCGACCACCTCCTTCACTACTTCGATCACGGCGGCGAAGCCACATCCTCACGCACCAGGAAGGCTGCCGACAAGGCGGCAACCTCCTTCACTACCTCGGTCGCGGCGGCGAAGCCACATCCTCACGCACCAGGAAGGCTGCCGACAAGGCGGCAACCGAGGAGGAGCATCGGGAGCGACACAACGCCGCACGCCTTCGCAGCCTTCGCGATGTCCGAATGCGGCACACACAGCGCCGCACGCGGAGCAGCCTTCGCGATGTCGAATATGGCACCGGATTTGGGTCCTCGCCGACCCGGACCTGGCGTAACCGATCAGCGCTGCTGCAACCCCTAGGAGGCACTTGATGTTGCCCCCATGACGATCTTCTCCCATAAGAAGATCTCCAATTTCTGCATACATGAGATGATTTTGCACAATACCTTAGTCGGGTTTTCACAAGCTTGCCTTCATTAGCCATTGTGTTTCTAGTATTACTTTTTCTAGTATTACTACATAGTGCCCGAACAGAGACAGCGGAAATTCAAAGAAAGCCCTTCGGAAAAGAAACTACCTTCAAATATCTTCCTCCAAGTAGCAAGGCTCCCAACCAAGCAACCATTGCGAACATCTTCTGCTGAAGTTCAGTATTTGGTCAGTGCAAATAAAATACTTGCATACAAAAAGCATACATCATCAAACAGATTAAAAAGGGCAAAATAGCGCTATTTGTGCTGATAACAAATTGGAAAGAATGATGCATTGCATTCTAATTAAGGGGACAGAAGATATGTATATATTCCTCCTATTTATGGCCAAACCGCTGCAAAGGTAAACAGAACTGATCTGTTTTCTTTGCCCATCTGTCTGTGTACTCGTGAAAAGAAGTGGAACGGGATATAACAACTGCAGGTTACACACACCAACGGTTAAATAGATAATAGTATTGATTTAGACCCATGTTATCTATATTTTACATGCTTAGAGAGCAGCTATTGCACCATCATGTTTCCATACTCCAACTATATGCCATGTAAATTAATTTAGAGTGATCTTATATTTTACTCCCTCCATTTCTTTTTAGTCTGCATATAAAATTTGGTCAAAGTCAAACTTTGTCAACTTTGACTAAGTTTATAGAAAAAAATATCAAGATTCACAATATGAAATCAATATTATTAGATGAATCATGAAATTAATTTTCATACCATATAGCTTTAGTATTGTAGATGTTGATATTTTTTCCTATAAAGTTAGTCAAACTTTATAAAGTTTGACTTTGACCAAATATTATATGCAGACTACAAAGAAACGAAGGAAGTACATGGTTGGAGGACAGCTATTGCGAGAGCCTCTTTTCATAAGCTAACTTTTTTCTTGCATTCATTCTTCAGAAAACTTGAAACATTGGAAGCTTTACTTACGAAGGACATATTTTCATCAGTTGACACCTATTCCAACTTCTAGTATGTCACTTAAGACTCCTAGAGATTCAGTCACATATCTCAACATCTTTAATTGGGTTGCTACTTCTTCCCTTTCGGTGTTTTAACAGAAAGCATAAGTGTCTACTGTAACTCATAGGAGTTAGGGCATTTGTAGTAACATTTCAAATATGAGGGCTCATATCTTGCTGCTGCTTCTTTTATTTTCCCTCGAAAACCACAACACTTAAATTTCACAAATAATACTCATGGGCTTGTGGCATAGCGGTGGGGACGAAGATGCCCACGCCCTACCCAGGTTTGATCCCGAGTGAGCATAGAACATGGTGTGCTGAATTCAGAGTACACATGAACATGGTGTGCTCTTATTCACACACGTGTGCACGCTCAGTGATAAAGTGCGTGCCCGCCGTGTGTGAAGGCTCTCGCGCTTTCGTAATATTTCTAGTGGATGCTTACCCATGCGGCCGTCTGTTTGCATGGTGGCGTAAGTGGAAGTGAGTCTGCAGTACTTAAGTAAAAATGAAGAAGTAACACCCCACGGTGCATATAAAGATATGATTAATAGACCTCAGTGGTGATGTGTCTTCCATTGCGCTCGTCTCTTCTCCAGTCCCACGGCTTCTCAGGGTTATTTAACGCCAAAAACCTTGGCATGCAGCTCTTGCCTTTCTCTCCCACTGCACAATCAGAGCATAAGCACAGAACTTTCAGCTGATATAAACATATTCTGCGAGTACATTTTTGTGTAGTAGATTTTCTTACTTCAAGAAACTCTCGCCGTGAATCATAATTTTTGAAATACCATGCATGACCATTCTTCAGCATCTGCTCCTGAAGGACCGAGACACACACAATCACTCTAATCAGGATTGAAGCGATATCCAAAGCCTTAAAAAGCATGTGAGGTATTGAATAGCTTCTCTCTCTTTTTACAGGAAAGTTTCTAGTTCACCTGGATGAACACACTGTCGCAATAGATGTCGCCAACATATCGGCCAAATTGGTCCTGCTCATACACATAAATTCTGCTGCTTTTCCCACCAATGAGCTTCACCAAAGCATCCTTTGATTCCTTTCCATACGGCATCTTCAGCTCCGGTGCATCTATTCCCCTTTAACTCGCGAAAGATTGTGCACTTCATGACATTATTTCCCGTTATTACTGAATTTGAAGATGCAAATTAGAGCAGCATTATACCTCATTCTGATTCGGTATTTCCTTGCAAGGATCTCACTGCCTGAACGGATTATTATCCTGCTCACAAAAATTATTAGTAAGTTATGATTCCATGTGATTCCAAATAATATATGATTAAATCAAAGCAAGAACCTAATTCAAACTGATAGGGTCGCGCTAATCGCATAAATTTTGTCTTCCGGCGGAAGTCAATGTTTTTTTTTGTGGTTTAACGTTATTATCTTGTGTTTCTTATGCTGAGTTTCACATTTGTGAGTCAACATAAACGCAACTTTATTTTCATGACTTATTATCTTGCGTTTCTCAATTGAAAAATAGTTCTAAGGAAAAATCACACCACTATTTTTTCAGCTTCTTAAATGGAATTCAAACTTAATGAGCCTACATATAAAATATCAAACATAGACGTTCACACGGGATACATTCAACCAGCTTGGATGGCGGTCCAATAATAGAATATGTGTGTAGATTTCTGTTATATGCCGGTTGTGGCTTTTATCTTTTTCTCCTTCATGGATTTTCTATGTACCAAATGATGTTAGTCATACTCTAAATAATAAATAAATATGGCTGTGTGCATCAAAATAATGCAGAGGCAGGGGGTGTTAACCTCCTTTTCTAAAAAAGGAAACATTCCCTGTTACAGTAAATTATGGTATAATTAAAGACTGGGAATATGGAAAGGTACGGTTTTAATACTTGTATCCAGCTTCGTCAATGGTACTTCGAAGAGTATCAGCCCTGTCGTAATCCCTACGGATACGTGCTTGAGTCCTTTCAGTCACCATCTCATACACTTTTTGTGGTACATTTTCTGACTCCCTGGGATCATCCATTACAGCAACATAAGCAGTAAAGCCATCACCATCTCCAATGCACTTTGCATTAACCTGAGAACCATAGTGATTATGAGAAACAGCATTTGTCCATGCTGATGTAAAGCACTGTTCATATTTTGATGTCAGTGTAAGCATATTTTTCAGTCTATCACATCTGACCGGCAAAGTGTTCAGCACAAACTGCACGCCATCTGGAAGTGCCCTTGGAAGTTGGTTTGAGGATGCTGCAGCGCTTGTTGGGATCGGGAAGTTGTAAAATTCAAGAATACCCTTATGGAAAAACATTGTTAGTGGGGTGAGTATGACATATATATTCACTTGGAACAGAAAAAATATAACGCAAACTGCAGTGAATTTCTAGTTGGAAACTATTCTCATTGATTGATCACAGGTGTTACAGAGTACAACATATATGGAGAGTGTGGAGTTGCCAAACGCCCCTACAATGGTGGCACGCAGGCCAGGCGTGGCTGACTCGGTCACAAAAATACATACAAGAGATGCTACAAAATACATACGCTAACACCCCCCTCAGCCGGAACTCCATTTGGGAGGATGTTCAGGCTGGACCGAAAATCAGAGAACACCTGTGATGGTAACCCCTTGGTGAAAACATCCGCAAACTGAGAGCTCGATGGAACATGAAGAACGCGAGCCTCTCCAAGAGCCACTGTGTCACGAACGAAGTGCAAGTCTATCTTGATATGCTTGGTGCGCTGATGCTGAACGGGGTTACAAGCGAGATAAGAAGCACTTATGTTGTCACAGTATACAATGGTGGCTCGGGTGGGCGGGTGTTGAAGCTCAAAGAGAAGCTGGCGCAGCCAACAGGACTCGGCAACACAATTTGCAACGCCGCGATATTCCGCTTCGGCACTGGAGCGGGAGATAGTGGCTTGCCTCTTGGAAGACCATGAGACGAGGTTGGATCCGAGGAACACACAAAAACCAGAAGTGGACTTCCGTGTGTCCGGGCACCCCGCCTAATCAGCGTCAGTGTAAGCGATGAGATCCGTGGTGGAGGACTTGTATAACTGAAGTCCGTAGTGAGAGGTACCCCGGAGGTAGCGAAGGATCCACTTCACGAGCTGCATATGAGTGTCGCGAGGGTCATGCATGAAGAGGCAGGCCTGTTGGACGGCATAGGCAATATCTGGACGTGTGAGGGTGAGATATTGTAGGGCTCCGGCAAGGCTGCAGTATAGTGTGGGGTTAGAGAGAGGCTGGCCAGCATGAGAGGATAGCTTGGAGCTGGTGTCAACAGGCGTTGAAACGGACTTGCAGTTAAGCATCTTGGCTCGTTCCAAAATCTCTAGAGTGTACCGTTGTTGGCACAAGAAGATACCGGACGTGTTGGGGGTGACATTGATGCCCAAAAAATGATGGAGAGCACCGAGATCGGTCATGGAGAACTCGCGTTTGAGCGAGTTTATAACGGAATGTAGTGTGGTGGGAGTGTTTGCCATGAGAATGATATCATCTACGTAGACCAACAAATATGCAATAGAGGCGCCATGGTGAAGAACAAAGAGTGAGGAATCACTCTTTGTGGCGCGAAACCCGAGGGAGAGAAGATATGCTTGGAACCGAAGGAACCAAGTGCGGGGGGCCTGTTTGAGGCCGTAGAGAGACTTGCGTAGATGGCAAACGTGGTCCGGTCGAGAGGAGTCGACAAACCCCACAGGTTGAGAACAGTACCCCGTCTCATGAAGATCGCCATGAAGGAAGGCGTTCTTCACATCGAGCTGATGTATGGGCCATGAGTGAGAAGTAGCAAGGCTCAAAACCACGCGAATGGTTGCCGGTTTGACAACCGGGCTGAATGTCTCGCCATAATCAACGCCCTCTTGCTGAGTGAAACCGCGAACGACCCATCGTGCCTTGTATCGAGCCAAAGAACCGTCCGAGTGGAACTTATGGCGAAAAATCCACTTGCCCGTGACCACGTTGACACCTGCAGGCTTAGGCACCAAAGACCAAGTAAAGTTGTTCATTAAAGCATTGTACTCTTCTAGCATGGCTTGTCGCCAATGGGGGTCTTTGAGTGCAGATTTGTATGTGGATGGGATGGGTGACATGGAAGGAGTAGTGGTGTCCGCGAGGAAAAGGCGTTTGGGCATAAGAAAACCGGTTTTGGCTCGAGTGGACATGCGGTGTGCATTGTGGGGTGGTTGTACTGGAATGGCATGGCGGGGCAGACGTGGCTGGTTGGGTGTGGTTGGCGCGGATTCGGAGGTGGATTCGTTGGGCCCTGGCGCAGTGCAGGGCATTGGATCCAAGGCGGATTCGGGGGCAATAGAGGAGGCAGACGCGGTCGTGCGGGAGACAGGCGCGGGAGGCGAGACGGGTCCACCGGACGAGGTGTGGGGCGAGTGCGAGCGAGCCGCGTGGTTGGGTGGTGCGGGAGACGAGCCTGGGCCCGGAGAAAGCGACGGGCTGGTAGCTGCGAGTGAATCGGCTGGGCCCGGGGAAAGCGACGGGCTGGTGGGGGTGGGCGAATCGGGTGGAGGCGCAGAGCCAGTGGGGGTAGGTGGGATACAGTGGGGCCCGGTGAGTGGGATCGCGTGCGGATCAGGAGGTGGGGGAGGATTGGCTGGTGGGATCGGCGCGGGATCCAGGGAGGGCAGCGGGTTGGAGTTATCTGCATGGGGATGTTCTGTGGAGAGGGGCTTCTCGTGCCAAGATGTGGCAGGCTGATACGGAAACGTGGTTTCGTCAAAAACGACGTGGCGAGAGACGATGACGCGGCGTGATGCAAGGTCGTAGCACCTGTATCCTTTGTGTTTTAGGGGATAACCTAAGAAGATGCACCGAGTGGAGCGGGGAGCAAGCTTGTGAGCGGAGGTGGCATACAAATTGGGGTAGCATAAGCACCCAAAACCCGGAGATGATCGTAGTTCGGGTGGACGCCGTGGAGAAGGAAGTAGGGAGTGTGGGAGTGAATGGCACGAGAAGGGCGCCGGTTGAGCAAGTAGGTGACCGTGTGGAGGGCTTCTACCCAAAAGGGTGGGGTGAGGTTTGCTTGGATAAGTAGTGTGCGGATGATGTCGTTCGTCGTGCGAATGAGGCGCTCGGCCTTGCCGTTTTGTGGAGAGGTATGAGGGCAGGAGAGGCGGTAAGCAATGCCATGTGAGGAGAAAAATGAACGGAGGGATGTGTTGATGAACTCACCACCATTATCGCATTGCATGCTTTTAATGAGCACGTGAAATTGTGTTTGCACGAAGGCAAAGAAGCATTGTAGGATGGTGGAGGTGTCGGATTTATTGCGTAGGGGAAAAGTCCAGGAGAAATGTGTGTAATCATCCAACACGACAAGATAATATTGATAGCCTGAAAAGCTTACAACCGGTGATGTCCATAGATCACAATGAATTAAGTCGAAAGGAGAAAAAGTTCTACTAGTAGACGAAGGAAAGGGAAGACATGGCTGGCGACCTAATTGACAAGCACTACATGGAGTATGTGGCTCTTTATTACAACCAGCAAGAAAATCATGATGTAGGGAGGAAAAGCTATGTGCGCCGGGGTGACCAAGGCGGCGATGCCACACATCCGATGAGGTGGTGAGGAGAGCCGTCGTCCTGGATGGAGTGGTGCCGGTGAAGGGGTAGAGATCGCCGGTGCTAGCGGAGATCATGAGAGTTCTCCGAGTGCGTAGATCCTTCACAAAAAAACCACAGGGAAAAAATTCAACAGAGCATGAGTTGTCAGTAGTGAATTTGCGAACTGAAATTAGGCTAGTGACGACGGTAGGGGAAACGAGGATGTCATGAGGCGAAAATCGTGAGGGGTGAGGGTGGTGGAGCCAGTGGCTGTTACCGGAAGCTGTTGTCCATTGCCGACAAGAATAGAAGAAGGGACACGCTTTAATGAAGAACGAGACATGGTCAAGTTACCTTGGGTGTCGGTCACGTGCGAGGAGGCGCCGCTGTCCATGTACCACTCGGGGGCAGGGTTGTGGGGGAAGCCGGAGTTGCTGTAGGCGGCGTTCAGCATGGCGAGGTGCTCCCACGATGGCTGCGGAGGTGGGTAGTACGGCGATGGAGGCGTCGGCGGGTACATGTTGTAGGCCTGAGCATGGGCACCCAGACTGGGGCCGAGAACACCAGCGGTGTTGGGAGGAACCCAGCCGTTGCGCGACGACGGGAGCGCCATGCCATACGGGGCGAAGTACCCGGTGAAGGGCGCCGGCTGGGGCGCCTGGTGACCGCGCGCAGAGTAGTCGTCGCGTCCACGGCCGCGTCCTCGGCCACGTCCGCGGCCACGATCACTGCGACTGCGATCATAGTGCGGCTGTGCGGGAGGGGCCGGGGCACGGTCAGAGTGAGGCCGGTCGGAGGAGGAACCGCTCGGGGGGCGATCACCTGAGCCGCGCGAGCCGGAGCCAGAGCCGCTGGCCGGGCCGCGGTCACCGCCAGAAAGGGCGAAGGCCGAAGCGCTTTCTTCGGCGGCGCGCTGCGCCTAAGACTCCTCGGCCAGAACCACCCGTGAAAGGACGGTGTCGAATGGGAGGCCCTGGTCACCGAGGACGACGCGGATGGTGTCGAGGCCGTGGAGAAACTGAGTGGAGAGATCGGTCTCGGTGACGGCGTGGTCGATGTCCGCCAGGCCATCGGTGAGGAGCTTCATACGACGCGCATATTCGGCCACAGGGAGATCGCCTTGCTTGAGATTGCGATATTGCCGGTTGAGAATCATGTACCCAGCAGCGCGATTGGCGAGGAAGAAGTCGCGGATCTTTTTCCAGAGGGCATAGGTGGTGGTGGCGCCGACGACGTGGTCGACCATGGGGTCCGCGAGAGTGGCGTAGATCCAGAGAGCGACGTGGGCATCAAGCTAGTGGTAGGAGGCGTCGGCGTTGGGGGGGAGCGGGTGCTCAATGAGAAAATGGACGCCGTAACGGATCAGCACCATGAGGAAGAAGGACTTCCACTTGTGGTAGTTGTGGTCGGCCGGGTTGAGGAGAAATTTGATGTGGTACGTGATGTGGTCGGAGAAGATGGGGTGGCGAGATGCCGCCGATGGCGCAGGAGCCGACGGAGCGGAGGTGAAAAGAGGGGCGAATTGAGATCCGGAAGAACCGGTGGTGCCCAGAGAGGGAGATGGGCTGGTCCCGAAGATGAACGGCGGCGAGGAAGCCGCGGAGGTGGCCGAGGCGGTGTGGGCGACGGGCGCCGTGAAGGAGAGCGCGGGCGGGGAGGTGCCGGAGCGGGGAGCCGCGAAGGAGGAGGAGTCGGGCTCGGCCATGGGACTGGATATCTGATACCAAGTTGAAAACTATTCTCATTGATTAATCGCAGGTGTTACAGAGTACAACATATATGAAAGTGTGGAGTTGCCAAACGCCCCTACAATGGTGGCACGCAGGCCAGGCGTGGCTGACTCGGTCACAAAAATACATACAAGAGATGCTACAAAATACATACGCTAACATTTCTTGGGTTTATCGTTTTGGATTATACACACAAAATTGATACTAGTGTGAAAAAAATATTTTTAACAAAGTTTGCAAACTTGTAGCTATATATGCCAGATCCCACGCACACAAATAAGACAATTGATCCTTGCATCATTCCCTTACACACTCCCGCTGAACTATTTTTGGATCCAAGAGAGACGAATTACCTCCAAATCAACTCTTGGGATCCAGTTTAGGGCTGTCGCAACTAGCTGGGCAGCCTCTGCTGGTGTTCTCGGTGGGGTTGCGTTCCTGTATGCTTCCAAAATACACTTGTACCTGTTCTCGTGTAAATTAAAAGATCAAAGTGTTTAAGTCAAAATAAGTGTATCATATACCAATTGTTGCTAGTAGGATGTACTTTTGAAAAAAAAAGTTGCCAGTACGATCTATCAAGTACTATCCCTCTTGTTCTTTACCTTACTGATACAAATAAATCAAATAAACAACAAGATGAAGTCAGCATGTGTGCACTGTGGACTTGGAATCCAGTCTCAATCTTGTGAAGAATGTCACAGAATTAAACCCAGTAAACAATCAAAGCATCATTAATCAATATAAACCGCCAAGTAAATCCTACATATTTTTGGCTATACTGCTTGCAAACATTGTTTTTCGTTCCTTTTATCTGTGTCAAGCAAGTTAACAATTTTCAGTTTTTTAATAGGACACCAATTTGCTTGCAAGTTTGTTCTGCTCTTGTTTTACCATTTAAAAGTACGGTGTGTTCTATGTTTACATAAGTATTGAGCACCTTATAATACGAAGAGTAAGAAACATTTGGATTGGAAGAAATTTAAAGTCATTCTGAAACCGAGAACTTATAAAATCTAAGTCAGTACCGGAACTTCCTGTTTTCTAACAACCATAGGTGGCTTTATTAATTCTACTAAACTCAAACAAACTTTTATATCAACAGGCACACCACATGAATAAATATTTATTATTATTTTTCTACAAAAACAGCCTTTTGAAGCTACCCCTTACCAATTAATCTGTGCTTTCTTGGACGAAGTGACGTGCTGTCCGAGCCCTTCCGGAACCTAAAATATGAAACATAAAATTCCATGTGTGCATTTTTAGATAATGAAAGAGAGCCCAGCCTCGGAGCCTCTGCATCCGAAGATGCACGCCACATCATAGGATAAGAGGAGGTAAAACATTGAGCTTGCCTGATGCGTCATCAGAATGTTAAAGAATAAAAATAGGTGAGCGCTCATAGAAATTGCTAGTAGCGGCAATGTGGCATACTGCCTCAAGTCCAGTATATACACATGCACATGCATTGGTCCGAGGGACAGAAGTGGAATCGTGTACTGAAAATAAGTGTTGAGGTCTGAAACTTTTCCCTCACCAAAATGACCAAAGCTTAGTGGAAAATAATGCAATTGCTGCTCTAGCTAGCCTCAGAAACAGTTGATTAGTTCATCCAGGAGGCAAAATTTGCTTGCGGTGTTGGGTCAAAAACCTTTGAATGGTACCAGTAGAAAAGGCAAAGATTGACAGAAGCTACAGTGACACACAACCTCCATGATTTCTTCTATTCTCACCCCCAAACCCCAAATTTACACACGCGCGCGCGCACAGAGAGAGAGAGAGAGAGACACGCGCATGTACACATGCACAGGATATCACACGCCAAAGGCCTTCTCCCAGCACACACTACGCAGTGAATAATCCTATGATTTGTGATGGAGTGACCACCATTCATGCATGCATGCTGACAGGGACGAGTGTGTTATCATGGATGAGGATTCAAAGCTGCCGAGGTCGCGCGTCAGGGCGGCAATGGCGGCGGCGTCCGGCGCGAGGCCATGGGGATCCAGAGGTTCCTGCTGCTGCTGCTGCTGGGGCTGAAGGGACCTCAGGATGTTCCCCATGGATCCCTTCTCCTCCGCCTCCGCTGCTCTATGCTACTTCCCCTTTTTCTTCCCACGGTGTGCATATATGCTGCTTCTGTTTGCTCTGCTTGACAAGACAAGACGAGTGGTAGAGTGATGGAGCTGACGGCACGGCAGTCAAGAGAGTGGTGGGGCCTAGTCTAGTTCTAGGCACCGGTGCTGTACTGCTCGTGAGTGGTTTTCCTTTTTTTTTGAACAAGAGAAGGCACCAACAGGTGCCAATTTCATTCAGCTCATTGACAGAGTACATCAAGCATTACATAGACCTGACAAGAAATTGAAAGAAAGAGAAGCAGAATCTAAGGCTGTGAGCTGAAGAACTATCCTGGAAGACAGAGTGGTTTTCCTTTCCGTGGTTGTTATAAGGAAAACAAACACAGGTGTCCCTCCCAAATTACAACTTTGGAAGCATATGTACCACTCCTCCATCCAATTTATACTCCCTCGGTTTCACAATATAGTGCGTCTTTATTTTTTAAAATTTAATTTTGATCATAAATTTAACCAACGAGACAGCACAATATAATGCGTCGCGTTTTCAGTTCTAAGTTAAGTTTGACCATAAATTTAACCAACCAAACCGACTGCGGCGGCAGCACCAGATCTTGAGAAGCGCGGGCGCACTATATTGTGAAATGGAGTGAGTGCTATCTATTAGTCCTCTCGTATTTAGGTTCATAGTTTGATCATGATTTTAACTAATAAAATATAAGTTATACATAGCAAAAATAATGTCATGGGAAAGTATGTTCGAATACAAAGCCAACGATATAATTTTTAATGACATGCATTAACATTTTGTTAGTAAAATCTGAGGTCAAAATTTGACACGAAATACGAAGGAACCAATAATCAGGACAGAGGTAGTAGTAAATCAACGATGATTAATTTAGATCCAAGGAAGTACCTCTGTTTTTGAATGTAAGACGTTTTGGCAGTTTAAATATTTGGGAAACAAAGAGTGTATTTATGTAAGCAGGAGCACCAGATTTGGATCATGAGGGTGAAGTTAGTCGTGTCTCAATATTCAAATGCATCTTCTGAATTTACAACGATTATGAAACTTGATATGTCCGGATTCCGTTCGTAGGTTCATCTCAATAGAGAGATTGCCCCAGGTCCCGGGATACTTTTCTTGCAATCTGAATGACGGGGTACTCCGTTCAGTTTTTGGAACAGCAATAAAAGAACTGACCGTGGGTGGCTTCAGACTGCACTTTCTTTCTCCATAAACAATTTAAGAGGTGGATATAATTTTTCATTGACTCAAGGATTTCTGATCTGAGATTGCAAATGAAAACTCATTTTACAACATTAAAAAAACCACTAGAAAAGAAAAATGTAAAATTAATCTTGGTTTCTCTCATCTAATATGTGAATTATTATTTTGGACCGTTTGTCTCCTAGAGCATTCGGATAGTTAAATTGGCTGCTTGTTTGCCCAAAATAGTCATTCCAACCAGTATCCAACTGGAATGTCATCCAGCCTACCTGTAGTACTGACAGCAGAAAAATGGTATCAGTGAGGGAAAAAAATCGTTTTAGAAAAGAATTACCTGCAGATTTCTTACTGCTAACCAGAACCTGGTTCCTCCAATTTTTCAGGTTCTGGGTAATCAATAGAGCAAACGTAGAGCAAGATCTTCCCCACTGGAGTTTATTTGTGGTTAGTAAAATTTAAAGAATCAGTTTGTATAGAGACGGCAACGTTTCTAGGTGTGTCTTTGTTTGTGTTTTTCCAGCAGCAAAATTTGTTTCTGGCTCATCTGTTTACAGAGATGGTTTGCGGTGGGAAAACAACTTCTCTGAGATAAATGCAGAAACAACATGCTCCTACAATTTCCAACACAACAGCTGATCAAAACATAATTTCTAACTGTCAATCCAACTGCAACCAGGATTTTTCGCAATTCTTCTCTCACGCATCATACCCCTCATTTCAGCTGATTTGGCCCAATCCCCTTTAGCAGCGAGCACGCTGGACAGCTGCACATACAGACTGGAATGTGGTGATCCTGATTCCTCCATCTGCTTCAGTCTCTTTGACATCTTCTTGATCAGAGCCTCATTGCCCTGAGCTCTGCAACCACCAACAACTGTAGTCCAACTTACTGTATCGGCTTTAAAGGGCATATTCTCGATGAACTCAACTGCTTCATCTAGCCGACCTGCCCGGACTAACAGGTCAGTCACACATGCATAATGCTCAGCTGATGGAATCAGACAGAAATCCTCCTGCATTTTCTTAAACCATGTCAGTCCTTCTTCCACAAGTCCAGAGTGGCAGCACGCGGAAAGGACACCAACAAATGTCCGTTCGGTTGGTCTTTCACCGCTAACTCTCATCAGCTCCAAGAGTTCTAGTGCCTTGCGTCCATGCCCGTTGGAAGCATAACCAATTAGCATTGAGTTCCACATGACTTCGTCGGGCTTGTATATTCCATCGAAAATTTTGCAACCATTGGCCAAGTTGCCACATTTGCAATACAGATCGATGACTGAAGAGGCTACAACATGGTCAGACTGCAAGCCAAGAACAGTAGCAAGAGAAAAAATCTGCTCCCCAAAACTTATGGAGCAAATATTACTTGATGCACTCAGAGCACTAGCTATAGCAACCTTGTCGAGCCGCACGCCAAGGCGATGCATCTTGCAGAACAGCTCCATGGCATCAATTGCATGTCCATTCTGGCTCAACCCAACAACCAAAGAGTTCCATGATATGACACTCTTGCTAGTGATCATCGAAAAAACTCTTTTCGCCTCTTCTATCCGCCCACAGTTTGAGTACACGGTGATCATTGAATTGAGCACCACAGTATCGTGAAACCTAAGCTCACTGAAAGCTCGACAAGCATCCTCCCAGAGGGTGCATTTTGAGTAGAAGTCAATGAGAGCGCTTGCTGCTATCATGTCATTGACAGTCCCACTCTTTAGACCACACCCATGTATCTGCTGCCCAGACTTGAGCATTCCTGAAAAACCACAAACATTCAGAACGCTGGCATACGTTGAAGAATCAGGCAACACATCTGACCGCATCATCCTTACAAAAAGAGCAAAAGCATCATCTCCAAGGCAGGCAAATGCACAGCCACTGATGAGAGAATTCCACAAAAGAATGTTGAGGTTCTCCACCCTATCAAAAATATGTAACGCCTTGTTTAGCTGTCCACGGGAAGCATAGCCATAGACCAGGGCAGAAACAGAGAACTCGTCAATCTGTGCTAAACCATCAAAGACACGCCGAGCAGAGTCCACATCCCCACACTTGCAGTACATGTCCACCAATGCGCAACTCAAAACCGAATCCAGTTCAATCTTGGCAGTCACCATTCGACTATGCACTTGTCTCCCAAAATTGTACTTCATCCGGTCAGCACAAGCACCAACAACCGTAGCAAGCACAAAAAGATCATTGCACGGCGAGGAGTCCGCTGCACCACCGCGTGCCGAACCAATCTCTCTGAACAAAGCAAACGCCTCATCCACACGGCCGCACCGGACATACCTATGCATAACAGCGTTGACAGCCACAGCATCCTTGACGGGCATCTCGTCCAGCAGACTGCGGGCGGTGTCCAAATCCCCTGCAGAGACCATGCCTGTGATCACTGCGTTCCACGAAAAGTTGTTCCTTTCCGGCATGGAGCGGAAGAGACTGAGCGCCTCGGCGTGGTCCCGGGAGTTGAGGTGGGCGGTGACGAGGGAGTTGTAGGAGAAGCAGTTCCTGCCGGGCATTTCGTCGAACAATCGCAGTGCGTCGCGGCGGTGGGTCGGAGAGAAACGGGCGTACATGAGGAGGACCGAGTTGGAGGGCGGGAGGGAGGACGGGACGTGGCCGGACTTGAGGAGGACCTGGTGCAGCTGCTGGCCGGCCACGGCGCCGCAGGTGCGGAGGAGCTGGATGGAGCCGCGGACGTCGACGGCGACGGCCATGAGGCTCTGACGTGGGGCATGGGGGTTCAGTTAAACCCCAGAAAGTGCAAAATTTTTGGACTGCTGGACTCACGGGTGTGCTGTACAAATGACCACACATACACTGAGAGCATCTCCAATGGGGAGGTAGAGTACTCGCGCTGCAAAAAGAACAACATTTTAGTATGCGCATGGCCATTTGGCGAGCTCCAATAGACGCGTAAAAAAAAATAAGAACGCGGGCGGAAAAGCGGCATCGCGCCCGGCAGTTTTGGCACGTGTCGTCCAACGTGCTTGATAAAAGCCGCGCGCGGGCGCCCGCAAACCGCCATCTTCTCGCCTCGCCTTCTTCCTCGCTTCTTCCGGTGCCCCGCCGTCGCCGCGCCTCCCCCCTCGCCACCATGCCGGCGCGCCCCCGGAGCACCTCAGGCTACCGCTGCGTCCGTCTCCGCCCCTCCGGCATGTATTACGCGGAGATCCGCTCCGGTGGTACATGCATCGGGCTCGGAAAGTTCGAGACCGCACAAGAGGCCGCCCGCACGTACGACGCGGCGGCGTGGCGCCTCAGAAGGCCATAGGCGCATATGAACTTCTCGAACGCGCGAGCAAGCGCAGGAACTCACGCCTCCCCCGCGGCTAATCACCGACGAGGATCGCCGCATCCAGCGGAGGCGGGAGCGCCGCCTCCTCGTTGCCGAGGCGGATGAGCACGCCATGGCGGTGTGGCGCGAGCACTTCCAGCAAGATGTCGTCGCCGAGAACGAGTTCTGGGTGCAGAGGAGGCCGAAGCGAGTCACACGTCGGGCGGACAAGCGTGAGCGAAAGGCACTGGCGGAAGCCCAGTGCGACCTGGGACGTGCGTCGACCTAGGACGAGGACGATCCTTGATGGACCGACGCATTTACGTCGTCGGACTACACCACTGAGGAGGATGAGGAGGAGTAGTTTTTATCTAGTTTATTTGCATCGTTTTATCTAGAACCATCGTTTTATCTAGTTTTATTTGCATCGTATGAACTAGCTTGTGGTGTTGGACTTGAATTTATGTCATGTTTCGTATGAATTTGAACTATGTGTTGTTTCATATGTGTTGTTTCAATTTTTGTCCAAGTGCCGGCTGGTCGCGCGCTGTATTTTACAATGCCCGGTGAAGCGCTACAGCGGCACGCCAAAATTTACGGTGCCAGGAAAAGCAACCAACCCTTCCTGCGCGCGAAATCGCTATTTCGGCGCCGTAAAAGCTTTTTAGTGCGTCGCGCAACCGCGCGCTTGTTGGAGATGCTCTGACAGAGTGGTTGGCACGGTGACCCCTACATTACCTTCCTGGCAGGCGGTGGTGAAAGCACAAGTGCTCCCTGGGTGATTTTGGTAATTAATGTCAACATATCTTTTGTTAGACTAATACTCTTACCTAGTATATTTCAGATAAGTTCAACAATGGAGTGACATGGACTTGAGGATGTGGAACCCCTTCAAGATGCTAAGGACAAAGGATTGGCTCAAGCTCAAAGCACAAGACTCTACATTTTACTTTTAGTGATCCAAGATCACATTGAGTCCATAGGAAAACCAATACTATTAAGAGGGGATGAGGTGTTGCTTAATGGCTTGCTTGCTCAAAGTGCTTAGTGATATGCTCCAAAGTCCTCAACCACTTTCTCACATCCACATATGTCCCAAACCAAAAGTCAAACTCGGCCCTACCGAATCTTTCTATCTGGTGCCACCGAGTTCATTTGACATAGCCACTACCAGAAACCCTAGTCTTTTCGGTCTCACCGATAGGGATCTCGGTCTCACCGAGATGGGATTTTAATATCTCTGTTTCCCTTCGTAACATTTTGATCAAACCGAGATAAGCGATTGGTCCCACCGAGATTGGAATACAAACTCTCTGTTTCCCTTTCGTAACTTTTCGGCCCAACCGAGATGAGCGAATCGGTCCCACCGAGTTTGCCTGACCAACTCTCTGTTTGTCTATTACCAAAATCGGTCTCACCGAGTTTGTGTAATCGGTCTCACCGAGATTACGTTATGCCCTAACCCTAACGATATCGGTCCCACCGAGTTGACGTATCGGTCCCACCGAAATGCCTAACAGTCACATATGAACTAAATCAGTCTGACCGAGTTTCACGATTCGGTCCCACCGAGTTTGGTAAATTGTGTGTAATGGTTAGATTTTGTGTGGAGGCTATATATACCCCTCCACCCACTCTTCATTCATGGAGAGAGCCATCAGAACATGCCTACACTTCCAACATACATTTTCTGAGAGAGAACCATCTACACTTGTGTTGAGGTCAAGATATCCCATTCCTACCACATAAATCTTGATCTCTAGCCTTGCCCAAGTTGCTTTCCACTCAAATCATCTTTTCACCAAATCCAAATTCTGTGAGAGAGAATTGAGTGTTGGGGAGACTATCATTTGAAGCACAAGATCAAGGAGTTCATCGTCAACACATCATTTGTTACCTTTTGGAGAGTGGTGTCTCCTAGATTGGTTAGGTGTCACTTGGGAGCCTCCGTCAAGATTGTGGAGTTGAACCAAGGAGTTTGTAAGGGCAAGGAGATCGCCTACTTCGTGAAGATCTACTCGAGTGAGGCAAGTCATTCGTGGGCGACGACCATGGTGGGATAGACAAGGTTGCTTCTTCGTGGACCCTTCGTGGGTGGAGCCCTCCGTGGACTCGCGCAACCGTTACCCTTCATGGGTTGAAGTCTCCATCAACGTGGATGTACGATAGCACCACCTATCGGAACCACGGATAGAAAAATCTCCGTGTCTCCAAATTGCGTTTGCACACTCCAATTCCACCCCTTTACATTCTTGCAATTTGCATGCTTTACTTTCCGCTGCTCATATACTCTTGTCATGCTTGCTTGATATGTATTGTGAATGTTAAAACTTGTGCCAAAACTCCACTTCAACTTAAAGAGATTAAAAACTGCAACTTTTCTTACTTAGAGTCTATTCACCCCCCCTCTAGCTTCTCGACCCTTTCAATTGGTATCAGAGCTTTGGTCTCCATTGCTTTGGTTTAAACACCATTGGAGGAAGATGGATGAGTCTACGTTGGGGAGTCTTAGACATAGAGTGCCTATACTTGATGGAGAGTATTTTCATGAGTGGAAAAATGAGATGCTTGTGATTTTCAGTGAATATCATTTGAACAAGTACATTACTAGCCCTTGTGCACCTCATGTTGATCCTATGCATCCTACCCTTGATGAGTCAATTGACATGATTCACAATCTTAGAACTGTTGATCTTATCACTAGAGGTTTGCCTAGAAACTTGATAGGTTGCTTGCCTACTCTTAAGTGTGCCTACACCATATGGAAATTTCTTGAGGAACGTTTTGCAAATTATTCTTTGCAAAATCTAGATGAAATTCTCCATAAGTCTATTGCCTTGAGCAAGATGAATTCCAATGATCCTAAGTTTGGTGATTGTCTATTTGAGCTCACAAATCTTATGCGTGCTAAAGGAAATGTTGGAATTATTAACAATATTATTTCCGAAGCTATTAGAATTCATAAAGAAGATCATTGTCAAACTCATTCTAATGAATCACCCTCTCTAGGAATTGATCCATCACATGACGATGTTCAACATGGATACTATGATGAGGATGATGATAGTGACTTTGATCTTGATGATGCAATGAGACACTTTGGTCTTATGGAAAATCTTCGGGGATACATGGCAGGAGGAAAGGAATGGGTTCTTGATAGTGTATGTACCGATCACATGACCGGAGATAAAGATATGTTTCGTGAGCTTGCTAAAAACGACGGCCCTTGAAAGTATGTCACTTTTGGTGATAACTCAAAGGGTAAGGTGGTTGGCCTCGGTAAGGTGGCCATCTCACATGATAGCTCCATACAAAACGTCATGCTCGTTGAATCTCTTGGGTACAATTTACTTTCAGTATCTAGACTTGCTGATTTCGGTTTCAATGTCCTATTTACTGAAGTAGATTGCCAAGTGTTTCGAAGAGACAGTCATAAAATGGTCTTTATCGGTATACGTAGAGGTGATCTTTACATTGTTGATTTCACTAAAAAGGCTCAACCTAGAACTTTCTTAATTGCTAAATCTTCTAAAGGTTGGTTGTGGCATAGATGGTTAGGTCATGTGGGCATGCGAAACCTTGACAAGCTTATTAAAGGTAATCATATCCTCGGCATTAACAATGTCATATTTGATAAGGATAGACTTTGCAGCGCTTGTCAAGCAGGTAAACAGGTTGGAAGAAGGCATCCCGTGAAGAACATCATGACCACAAGGAGGCCGCTCGAGCTACTTCACATGGATCTTTTCGGTCCCAATGCTTACAAAAGTCTCGGTGGAAATTCTTTTGGTCTAGTTATAGTTGATGATTTTTCAAGATTTACATTGGTGTTCTTTCTTGATGATAAATCGCAGGTCCAAAAGATCTTCAAAAACTTCGCTAGGAAGGCCCAAAATCAATTTGAAGTGAAGATCAAGAAGGTTCGCAGCGACAATGGAACGGAGTTCAAGAATGCAAATGTGGACACCTTTCTTGACGAAGAAGGGATTTCACACGAGTTCTCGGCTATGTACACACCTCAACAAAATGGAGTTGTTGAGAGGAAGAACCGGACTCTTATTGAGATGGCGAGAACGATGCTTGATGAGTACAAGACTCCAAAACACTTTTGGGCGGAAGCGGTAGAGACAACTTGTCATGCAGCAAATCGCTTGTATCTTCACAAGCTACTCAACAAAATGGCATACGAGCTCCTCACCAGTAACGAACCCCAAGTTGGATACTTTCGAGTATTCGGCTCAAAGTGCTACATTCTTGATAAGCATTGTTGTTCTAAATTTGCTCCTAAATCTCATGAAGGTTTCCTACTTGGTTATGGCTCAAACTCTCACACTTATCGTGTCTACAATAAATTCACCCGAAAGGTTGAAGAGACGGTAGATGTGAAGTTTGATGAATCTAACGGCTCGCATGTAGAGCAATTGCCAATTGATGTAGGAGACAAAGACCCTTCGGAAGCAGTCCAAGACTTGTCTATTGGCAAGATTCGTCCAACGGAGGTGAAGGAGAGTACCTCGTCCGTCCAAGTGGAAGCTTCCACCTCACAACAAGGTGAACCAAGAGTTGATACGGAAGCATACACAAGTAGGACACACCAAGACGAAGAAAACGAGGAAGTACACCAAGATGAACATCAACAACCTCCTTATCCACCACGACAAGAGAACGACAACGTCAACAATGAAGAAGGCCAAGAAGAAGAACAAGATGAAGAAGATGTTCCACCCAGATCCAAGCAAAAGCTTCCATGAGTTTGAGCAAGAGTCGCCAAAGACCATCTCGTCAAGCAAATCTACAATGATATCCAAACCGGGAGAATCACTCGCTCTAAAACTCATTTGGCTAACTTTTGTGAACATTATTCATTCATCTCTAGCATTGAACCTATGAAGGTTGAAGAAGCATTGGAAGATCCGGATTGGATAAACGCCATGCATGAAGAGCTACACAACTTTGAGAGAAATCAAGTTTGGACATTGGTTGAGAAGCCCGACAACAACCACAACATCATTGGTACCAAATGGGTGTTTCGCAACAAGCAAGATGAAGATGGACAAGTAGTTCGCAACAAAGTACGTCTTGTCGCCCAAGGCTACACTCAAGTCGAAGGTATGGACTATGGTGAGACATATGCCCCCGTTGCTAGACTTGAGTCCATTCGCATCTTACTTGCCTATGCTAATCACCATGATATCACTTTGTACCAAATTGACATTAAAAGTGCTTTTCTAAATGGTGAAATAGAGGAGGAAGTTTATGTTAAGCAACCTCCCAACTTTGTCAATCCTAAGAAACCTAATCATGTTTACAAACTTCACAAAGCTCTTTATGGTCTTAAACAAGCTCCTAGAGCGTGGTATAAATGCTTGACCAAGTTCCTTATTGAAAAAGGCTTTGAGATTGGAAAAAATGATTCTACTATTTTTACTAAAAGGGTTAATAGAGAACTATTTGTGTGCCAAATCTATGTTGATGATATTATATTTGGTTCGACTAACCCTCACTTTAGTGAGAAGTTTGGAAAGCTAATGTCGGAGAAGTTTGAGATGTCTATGATGAGTGAACTCAAATTCTTTCTCGGTTTGCAAATCAAGCAAACTAAGGAAGGTACCTTTGTCTCTCAAACAAAGTACACCAAGGACTTATTCAAGAAGTTCAATATGCAAGAATGCAAAGGTATGACTACACCCATGCCTACTAGTGGACATCTTGATTTGACCAAAGATGGTGAACCGGTTGATCAAAAGGTTTACCGCTCCATGATTGGTTTATTGTTATATCTATGTGCCTCTCGTCTCAATATTATGCTAAGTGTGTGCATGTGTGCACGATATCAAGCGGCCCCTAAAGAATGTCATCTTAAGGATGTGAAAAGGATAGTGAGATACTTAATACACACACCAAATTTTGGCATTTGGTATCCTAAGACGTCTTCCTTCGATCTTGTTGGTTACTCCGATTCGGACTATGCCGGGGACAAGGTTGATAGAAAGTCCACCTCGGGTACTTGTCAATTTCTTGGTAGATCTCTTGTGTCTTGGTCCTCCAAGAAACAAAACTCGGTATCCTTATCCATCGCTGAAGCGGAATACATTGCCGCTGGTTCATGTTGTGCTCAATTACTTTGGATGACCCAAACTCTCAAGGATTATGGGATATATATGAAACATGTTCCATTGCTTTGTGACAATGAAAGTGCTATCAATATTGCTCACAATCCCATGCAACACTCTCGAACTAAGCATATTGAAGTTCGTCATCATTTCCTTCGAGATCACGTTGCCAAAGGGGACATTGATCTTAATCAGATATATTCACCAAACCTCTTGATGAGAAAGTCTTTTTCCGTTTGACAGGTGAATTGAACATCATTCATGCTTCAAACTTGGAGTAGGAACTCCATTTGGATACATGCAAGTCATGAGCCTTTGACTAAAACTTGATATTTCTTTCATGTTGCTATTTATATGTCTTGGATATATTTGCACCCTTGCATGCTATCTAACCCTTGTAGGTACTTGAATGAATCTAAATCTATGAGATTGCAACCCACTCACATCTTGAGCAAATTTATACATCACCAAGTCTCTACACAATGGTGGTTGAAGACAAGGAAGCACGAAACCCTTCAAACATATCCTTTGACAAATTCTATATTGAGTTTTATGATTGTCATTTTGGATACACAAGTGCTCTTCCTTGCAAGACTAACCCATGTAGGTAGATGAACTCAAATTCCAAGTGGAGCTCCCAACTCTTGATGAGCTACATCAACCTTGAGCAACCCACATAAGTTCAACTACATGATCACGACCAACACCATCACCCAAGGTATGTTATTCCATCTTAGAGAAGCTTTACTCCAAGTCATGAGTCAAAGCAACTCAACAAGATGTGAATACATCAAAATGCTTAAACAAAAAATGGTAACCCCATTTTGAGCTTAAACGATGAGTATGACCTATGATCAAGTGATCTCACTTGACTCCTAAGTCAATATACTCTAACATAGGTGACATTGTCGCCGACCAATTCTAGATGAAGTTATCTTGTGTTCTTTTCTGCGCTCTTGCATTTGTCTCATGCATATTTGTTTCCCCTTTCAAAAAAAAGAAAAAAACTTCATCTAGATTTCTTTTCTGTTTCTTTTTTGTTCTGCATTCCCTGCATCCAATTCTTTGCAAATCTTTCAGTTAATTCCTTGCAAATCCTTGTGAGATCTTACTTGACTAGTGACCTGAGGTGACAAGTGTTTTCTCTGTGATGAACTCGGTCACACCGGTCTGTCGTTTTCGGTCCAACTGAATTCTTTCGGTGCAACCGAAGCACACAACTTGGTGCCATGGATTTCACTGCAGGAAAGACAGCTTGCCACTTGTTCCTGCATTCTTTTTTATCTAGCTCCACTCAATGATTCTTGTCCTCTACCAGCATCACATTCGACTTGATGCTTTGTTCTGTGACTCAAGGACCAAACCCATTTGTAACAAAAATCCAGAAGAACCCTTCTTGGAAATTGATGTCAAAGGGAGAGAGAGAGAGATCACATTAAAGCTTAATCATTTCTATAGGGGGAGAGAATACTAAGGGGGGGAGTTCTTCTACAATGAGACATGAGTATCACTTCAAAAGACCCCAGATGCTTGGTGTTCAAGAGGAGAGAAGTCACATGTCTTTAAGAGGGGAAAGACATGTTCATATTTGATTGTTTGCATTAGCTCTCTTTCTTTTCTTTGCTCTGATTTTATGTTCCCTATCTTCTCCCAGTATCCCATGCTAGATTCAGGGGGAGAAAGACATCTAAGGGAAGGAAATCCTTGAATTCATTGCACATCTTTACCTTTGGGGACATGTCTATATCCAATGGGGTACTCAGTACTCACTCTCTACATGTCATCCCAGTCTTGGTACTCTTGTCATTTCTTTTGTTTGCTCTGGCTAGTAGGTGTATCTGTGTTACCTAACCTTGTTTACGCAGGTTCATTCCTTCCTAAGCCAACTCAAGACCACAAGGTAAGTATATGCATCACAGTCATGTGTATGAGGATTTCTTACTGATGTACATACTGTTTGCAAGAAGGACTCATGAGCATGAAGGTACATTTCCTATATTCACATCATTTTCTCTGATGCATATAGCCAAGATACATGTAACACATTGCTTACTCTGTCATGCTTATGCATTCGCATGCTCCTATATTCCATATTTACATGTTTGCATACATCTAGGGGGAGGCTATGCATACATGTGTTTCCAAAGCTTTACTTGTTATTCTCCATATCTTTATCTAAAGCTTTGATGTATGTTACTATCAATTACCAAAAAGGGGGAGATTGAAATCATAAGTGCTCCCTGGGTGATTTTGGTAATTAATGTCAACATATCTCTTGTTGGACTAATACTCTTACCTAGTATGTTTCAGATAAGTTCAACAATGGAGTGGCATGGACTAGAGGATGTGGAACTCCTTCAAGATGCTAAGGACAAAGGATTGGCTCAAGCTCAAAGCACAAGACTCTACATTTTACTTTTAGTGATCCAAGATCACATTGAGTCCATAGGAAAGCCAATACTATTAAGAGGGGATGAGGTGTTGCTTAATGGCTTGCTTTCTCAAAGTGCTTAGTGATATGCTCCAAAGCCCTCAACCACTTTCTCACATCCACATATGTCCCAAACCAAAAGTCAAACTCGGCCCTACCGAATCTTTCTATCCGGCGCCACCGAGTTCATTTGACATAGCCACTGCCAGAAACCCTAGTCTTTTCGGTCTCACCGATAGGGATCTCGGTCTCACCGAGATGGGATTGTAATCTCTCTGTTTCCCTTCGTAACATTTCGGTCAAACCAAGATAAGCGATCGGTCCCACCAAGATTGCAATGCAAACTCTCTGTTTCCCTTTCGTAACGTTTCGGTCCAACTGAGATGAGCGAATCGGTCACACCAAGTTTGCCTGACCAACTCTCTGTCTGTCTATTACCAAAATCGGTCTCACCGAGATTATGTTATGCCCTAACCCTAACGATATCGGTCCCACCGAGTTGATGTATCGGTCCCACCGAAATGCCTAACAGTCACATTATGAACTAAATCGGTATGACCGAGTTTCACGATTCGGTCCCACCGAGTTTGGTAAATTGTGTGTAATGGTTAGATTTTGTATGGATGCTATATATATCCCTCCACCCACTCTTTGTTCATGGAGAGAGCCATCAGAACATGCCTACACTTCCAACATACATTTTCTGAGAGAGAACCACCTACACTTATGTTGAGGTCAAGATATTCCATTCCTATGACATAAATCTTGATCTCTAGCCTTCCCCAAGTCCTTTCCACTCAAATCATCTTTCCACCAAATCCAAATCCTGTGAGAGAGAGTTGAGTGTTGGGGATACTATCATTTGAAGCACAAGAGCAAGATGTTCATCATCAACACACCATTTGTTACCTTTTGGAGAGTGGTGTCTCCTAGATTGGTTAGGTGTCACTTGGGAGCCTCCGTCAAGATTGTGGAGTTGAACTAAGGAGTTTGAAAGGGCAAGGAGATCGCCTACTTCGTGAAGATCTACCCGAGTGAAGCAAGTCCTTCGTGGGCGACGACCATGGTGGGATAGACAAGGTTGCTTCTTCGTGGACCCTTCATGGGTGGAGCCCTCCATGGACTCGCGCAACCATTACCCTTCATGGGTTGAAGTCTCCATCAACGTGGATGTACGATAGCACCACCAATCGGAACCACGAATAAAAAAAAATCTCCGTGTCTCCAAATTGTGTTTGCACACTCCAATCCCATCCCTTTACATTCTTGCAATTTGCATGCTTTACTTTCCACTGCACATATACTCTTGTCATGCTTGCTTGATATGTATTGTGAATGTTAAAACTTGTGCCAAAACTCCACTTCAACTTAAAGAGATTAAAAACTGCAACTTTTCTTACTTAGAGTCTATTCACCCCCTGTCGTGGAAATATCACGTCAGATGTCCTAACGAAAGGACTTAGTCGTGGAGCCATCGCAACGAGATTAGCTTAAAGGGGTTAAACCGGACAAGGGGCACGAGAGTTTTATACTAGTTCGGCCCCTTACGATGAAGGTAAAAGCCTACGTCTAGTTGTGATGGAATTGCTTGGATTTTGATGACCAGGGAGCGAATATGCTTTGCCTGAGTCTCGTATTGTTGTTGCTTCTCCCTGAACCGCCGCCGGGTCGTCCCTATATATACATAGGATGACGCCCGGCCAGTCTACAGAGTCCCGAGGCCGGCTCATACAAGTGTCTGGCTCGGTCTCTCCCTTTTCCCTAACTTACAATACAAGTTATACAATTATGGCGGTTTACAATTATGGGCCCTAATCCGTCTTTGGGCTCTGGGCCTCTAAGTTCTGCTAATAAAGTGCCATCTTCTTTGTCTTCATGGGCTTCAGTATAGTTGAGTGTGAACCGGCCCCTCCTAGGTGGTTTACACTTAGTAGTTATATCCTCAACATTAGGCCCTAGATTGATTTGAACCTGTTCATGTCAATCTTCAATACTGAGAAAAACTCTGTGACCATTTTCTTACGATCCTCGTAAACCGCCATGATGTCTTCTCCCCGTAAACTTTGGTAAACCGCCATGACGTCATCTTCTGAAATTGCAGTAAATCGTCATGACATCATCTATGTATAAAAATATTATAAAGATTCCCTTTATTAATTAACTTCCGAAGATCGAGGCGACAGCTGCGCCCCCTCTTGCCGCTTCAGGCTCCTCGATTCTCACTCCTGCCGCTTATCCCCTTGCCTTTATAAATAAGACCCGGGGGTCCTTCCATTTCCCCCCTTACCTCTTCGCATCTTCTTCCTCCTCGCGACCCCGAAGAGCTCAAGCATCGCCGCCACCGTCGACCCTTAAACCTGCACCGACTAGGCCGCTGCATCAACCTGTTCGTACCAGAGATCTTGCGACACTCCTCCGCCGCAAGTGGCCCTGGTAAATATTTCCTTCCTCGACTTATCAAATCTGCATTAGGGTTCCGAAGTTCTTCGGTGTTCATCAGCGCTCATCTGCTTTTTCTTTAGTATCTCACTGAATCTAGCTAGGCCTGACAGTTTCTTCTCATGGCCGAAGCCGTAGTTTTAATCTGTCCTGCCGTAGCATCTCGTTGTTCCTGAATAGATCCCATCTGGACTGTTAACGTCCTTCCGTCGCCATTTTTAGGGCTCAGAAAATTTTCTTTACTAGGCTGCAGTAGATCCAAAATTATAGTACCATCTTTGTGGAACCTGTTTCTTCAGCACTTGGTAAATTTCAGATGTGCTTCTTCCATTTGTAGGTGGTTTAACCTTTAGAAAATGATAATCTGCCAGGTACCATTAGCCCTCACATAAACCGCCACCTAAACTTGAGCATCAATATCCGGTTTATAGTGCATATATGTTTGAAATAAATCCCCCGGTTTAACACCAGTTTGTGCACATCAATCTTGAACCGTGAACCGGCTTTTGCACTTCTTTTACAGTTTGTCTTCCAAAATGGCCAAGCAATTCGCCTCTTGCAACTGGGTTCCTTCCCGGATCACAGGAACGCAACTCAATGGATATGTTCTAACTGGTGCTTTGGCCAAGAAGGATGTCCTTCATTGGCGAGTCCCTGGCCCCGAGTGCCCTCCTGAACCTCAAGATGGAGAAGTGGTTGTATTTATGCAGCATCTAGACCGGGGGTTTAGCCCTCCCGGATCAAAGTTTTTCTGGGATGTACTTGCTAGCTTCCAACTCCATCCTCAAGACATTGGACCGAACTCTGTGTCCAACATATGCAATTTCCAAGTGTTCTATGAAGTTTACCTTCAAGAAGAATCAACTGTTGAGCTCTTCCGGGACTTCTTCCACTTAAACCGCCGAACTGAATTCTCTGACGGCCCCAACACTGAACTTGGCGGAGTGTCGATTCAAAAGAGGAAAGAAGTCGACTTTCCTCATGCCAAACATCACAGCCACCCTAAAGACTGGAATCAAACATGGTTCTATTGTCAGAACACCGCTCCTGCTGATGAAAACCCTCTGCCGGCTTACCGTGCTCACCGGCTCAGTAATGGCCATCCACTGCCTCAATGGCTCACTGCCAAAGAACGACAAACTTACGCACCTCAACTTGCTAAGCTCCGGGCTTTCCTAGCAAACGGCTTAACCGACATTGACCTTGTTCATTGCTGGGTTTCATGGAGTATCCTGCCTTTAAGCCGCCGCACCAGGTTGATGCATGAGTATACCGGGGACACCAAGGACCCTCAACGGCACCATGAAATAGAGATAAGTGATGATGAAGTCATTGAGGCTGTCAAGAAGATGCTAGATGAACCGATCGCTGAATGCAGCAAAACTGGGCTGCGTCCCTTTTATGCCTCCAACAAACCGCTAGCGGTAAAAAAATTATCCTTCTGCCTTTTTGATCCGTTTCTGCTTTAACACTGTTATGATAATCCTTTGTTTATTCTTACAGGCCAAAGATCCTTTTTGGAAGAGGAAAACTCAAGACAAACCGGCAAAAGCTCAAGACAAGCCGGCGAGGGCTCTTCGTGCCAAGAGCAAGGTCACAAAGAGGCCAGCCAAGAAGAAAACCGCCGAGTTCTCTGACCCGCCTGGAGATGTCGATGATTTGGAACAAGAGGTAGAACTTGACTCCCTTGGTTCATTTTTCGTACACCTTATTGACAATGACTATTACCAGGATGATGTGGAAGCCAGTCGTGCTGACCATGTAGAGGTAATATCCCTTTCCTCCGATTCAGATCATGTGCTGGTTCAAAAACTTCGTCGTGCAGTTCGGAAAGTAAAATACTCACATCCTCTTACTCATTTGGATCCACAATTTTCTTTGAAGACACAACACCATGAAGGCCGTCGCACAACCCAGCACAGTGGCCAGCATTCCTCCGGTTTACCAGACACCCCAAATCGGAAGCATTGTCCAGAGGACTCTTGCTCTTCTAATAAACCTTATCCCTTGGAGGGGTGTTTTCGATACCCACTTAATCTGTCTGATTCAAATATCAGACGACTTCCAATTCTTCATCTGGTGACTCATCAACCACCCAGATGCCTCCCCTCAAGACCGTCCCTGGGTAAGTATACTGGCTTTTTAACTTTGTCTTCTCGCACCGGTTTACCAACTAACCTTTGTTTAATATTACAGCACCAAAGCCCGACTGAGCAAGAAAGCAAAAACCAATGCCCCTACTGATGAGGTTGAACCGGAGAGGACCTCCGAAGGTGCTGGTGGAGATGCTGACATCGCTATGGATGACCCTGTCCCACAAGGCCAGAACACTAATGTTGATCCGCCGGAAGCTGACCCGGCTACTCATGTTGATCCATCAAGCCCACAAGCCAATCCTCCAAGTCCAGCTGCTGATCCGCCTAGCCCGGCCAGAACCTCAGATAAACCGGCGAGCCCAAATGCAGCAACTAATGATGTTGTGATTACTGGGTTTAGCCAAACCTCTCCTGGCAACCCTGTTGCTTTGTCCAAGCATAGTGCCAAGGTGGAAGTTGCTGTTGTGGAGAAAGGCAAATGGAAGACTGACTTGACAAGCTATGATCATCTCAGTGCTGAGGAGCTCCATTCCGGATTTCTAAACTGCCTATTTACAAGCCGTGACTATGAGGCCGGTTTAGTCAACAAGATGAAGGAGCGCTATGAGGTAACTTCCAAACACTATAAATTTTCTTGTACTGCATGTCAACTCCATTGTAGCCCCCAAAGGGCCGGTTTGTCTCTTCAAGATGAACCGGGACTTTGAGATAAAAAAGACTTCAACTGTGTAGCCCCCAAGGGCCGATTTATCTTATCAAGATGAACCGGGACTTTTATATTCAAAACTTTGTCCTTGTTGAATTCCTTTGCTTTTGATTTTCTGATCAAATACACATTAGCCCCCAAGTGCCAAGATTAATACTTGTATTGAGCCTTGGGACTTTAAATAATAGTCAGAAAAGAAGCAATCCGCATTAGCCCCCAAGTGCCAAGTGTATAACTGGTTATATGCTTGGGACTTTGAGAAAAATATTAACATCTTCATCATCTGACTTTTGTAGGCTGATATAAGCAACAAAGATTCCCAAATTGCCGATCTTCAAGAGAATATCAAGTCCTAGCAAGCAGAGACCTCTAAGGCCAAAGATGAACTAAAAGGTGCTTTGACAGCCATGGAACAACTAAAGGATGGCTTCAAGAATGAGTGTACCAGCTGGGAAACTGAAAAGGCTGCTTTGTTGAAGCAGGCCGAAGGTGCCGAGGCAGCTCTTAAACCGGTGGCGGAAGAGCTAACTGGGTTAAAGCATCAAATAAATGCTATGACCTCTGCGATATTTGGTAAGTACTCTTTGTAAAAAGCTTGAATAACCATCTTTGAAATTGTCGGTTTAACAGCAAATTCTTAAACCATTACAGGTAGCCGTGTTGCTCATCTGGGGTCGAATATGCGGATGAAGCTGAAGGCAGTTATACATTGATAGAGCAACTGTAGACCGGTGCCCAACGAGTTATCTGTGCGGCCTCGTATAACAAACTGGCACTGATACGTCTCCAACGTATCTATAATTTTTGATTGTTCCATGCTATTTTATTACTTGTTTTGAATGATTATGGGCTTTATCATACACTTTTATATTACTTTTGGGACTAACCTATTAACCGGAGGCCCAGCCCATATTGCTGTTTTATTGCCTGTTTAATTATTTCAAAGAAAAGGAATATCAAACGGAGTCCAAACGGAATGAAACCTTCGGGAGCGTTATTTTTGGGAAGAATATCACCCAGGAGACTTGAAGTTCACGTCAGAAGAGCCACGAGGAGGCCAAGAGATAGGAGGGCACCCCCCTACTGGGCGTGCCCCCCTATCTCGTGGTCCCCTCGAGCACCTCCCGACCGACTTCTTTTGCCTATATAAGCCTACGTACCCTAAAAACATCGAATATCAAGATAGATCTGGAGTTCCGCCGCCGCAAGCCTCTGTAGCCACCAGAAACCTCTCAGGAGCCCTTCCCAGCACCCTGTCGGAGGGGGGATCCTTCACCGGTGGCCATCTTCATCATCCCGGCGCTCTCCATGACGAGGAGGGAGTAGTTCACCCTCGAGGCTGAGGGTATGTACCAGTAGCTATGTGTTTAATCTCTCTCTCTCTCTCTCTCTCTCTCTCTCTCTCGTGTTCTCTCTCGTGTTCCCTCTATGGCACGATCTTGATGTATCCCGAGCTTTGCTATTGTAGTTGGATCTTATGATGATTCTCCCCCTCTACTCTCTTGTGATGAATTGAGTTTTCCCTTTGAAGTTATCTTATCGGATTGAGTCTTTTATGAGAACACTTGATGTATGTCTTGCCATTCTTATCTGTGGTGACAATGGGATATCATGTGCCACTTGATGTATGTTTTGGTGACCAACTTGCGGGTTCCGCCCATGAACCTATGCATAGGGGTTGGCACACGTTCTTGATTCTCCGGTAGAAACTTTGGGGCACTCTTTGAAGTACTTTGTGTTGGTTGAATAGATGAATCTGAGATTGTGTGATGCTTATCATATAATCATGCCCACGGATACTTGAGGTGACAATGGAGTATCTAGGTGACATTAGGGTTTTGGTTGATTTGTGTCTTAAGGTGTTATTCTAGTACGAACTCTTGAATAGATTGATCCAAAATAATAACTTTGAGGTAGTTTCATACCCTACCATAATCTCTTCGTTTGTTCTCCGCTATTAGTGGCTTTGGAGTGACTCTTTGTTGCATGATGAGGGATTGTTATATGATATATCTATGTTATTATTGTTGAGAGAACTTGCACTAGTGAAAGTATGAACCTTAGGCCTTGTTTCCTATCATTGCAATACCGTTTACGCTCACTTCTATCGCTTGCTACCTTGCTTTTTTTATAGTTTCAGATTACAAATACCTTTATCTACCATCCATATTGCACTTGTATCACCATCTCTTCGCCGAACTTGTGCACCTATACAAATTACCATTGTATTGGGTGTGTTGGGGACACAAGAGACTCTTTGTTATTTGGTTACAGGGTTGTTTGAGAGAGACCATCTTCATCCTACGCCTCCTACGGATTGATAAACCTTAGGTCACCCACTTGAGGGAAATTTGCTACTGTCCTACAAACCTATGCACTTGCAGGACCAACAACGTCTACAATAAGAAGGTTGTGTAGTAGACATCAAGCTCTTTTCTGGAGCCGTTGCCGGGGAGGCAAGGTAAACGACACTCACACCCCATCAACTAAGCTCTTTTCTAGCATCGTTGCCGGTGAGGTGAGTGCTTGAAGGTATATCTTTAGATCTTGCAGTTGAATCTTTTTGTTTCTTGTTTTATCACTAGTTTAGTTTATAAAATAAAACTACCAAAAAAATGGAGTTGAGTTTGTCTCATACGCTTCGTCTTTTTAATATCTTTCGTGAGAATGATGGAAAGGATAATTGTGCTCAAGTGCTAGAAGAAGAATGCATTAGAATGTTTGATACTAAATCTTTGAATGATGAGCATGATTGCAATGTTGTTAGTATGAATTCCTTGAATATCCATGATGCTAATGATATGCAAAGCCACAAGCTTGGGGAAGCTATGTTTGATGAAGATGATATCTTTTGCCCCCCATGTTTTGATGAGAATATTTATTATGATGAAAGCATGCCTCCTATTTATGATGATTATATTGATGAAAGTGGGTTCGGAAGAGTGTCAACTTTAGGAAGTAGTGATCCCACTATTTTGGAGGATGTTGAATCTTATTGTGATGAATATGAAAGTGGATTTGGAAGAGTGTCAACTTTATTTAGTGATGATTCCACTACTTCGGAAGAGGTTCCAATTGATTATGAGAACAAAGTTGCTATCTATGATGATTATTGTGATGACTTGTATGCTATTAAGAATAATGATAACCATGAAACTTGTCATCATGATTTTAGTTTTCAATTGGATTATGCTTCGCACGATAATTATTTTGTTGAGTTTGCTCCCACTATTATTCATGAGAAGAATTTTGCTTATGTGGAGAGTAGTAAATTTTCTATGCTTGTAGATCATGAAAAAAATGTTTTATGTTCTGGTTATATTGTTGAATTCATTCATGATGCTACTGAAAATTATTATGAGAGAGGAACATATGCTTGTAGGAGTTGCAATAATGTCAAGTTTCCTCTCTATGTGTTGAAATTCTTGAAGCTATGCTTGTTTTACTTTCCTATGCTAGTTTATTATTGTTCCCATAAGTTGTTTGCTCACAAAATCCCTATGTATAGTAGGGTTAGACTTAAATGTGCTAGTCATATTCTTCATGATGCTCTCTTTATGTTTCAATTCTTATCTTTTATGTGAGCATCATTGTCATCATCATGCCTAGCTAGAAAGGCATTAAAGAAAAGCGCTTGTTGGGAGACAACCCAATATTTATCCTTACTGTTTTTGTGTGTTAACATGATTATACTACTGTTGTAATCATGTTTTATATCTTTTGTTTCAATAAAGTGCCAAGTAGAGCCTTTGGGAAGACTTGGGTGAAGTCTATATGATCTTGCTGTAAAAAACAGAAACTTTAGTGCTCACGAGAATAGCTGCCAATTTTTACTGGAGATTGCTTTTTAGGTTGATTCTTTTTGCAGAAGATTAATAGATAAATTCCTCAGGTCCACCAATTTATTTCATAATTTTTGGGGTTCAGAAGTATACGTTTGATACAGATTACTACAGACTGTTCTGTTTTTGATAGATTCTTTTTCCATTGCGTTGTTTGCTTATTTTGATGAATTTATGGCTAGTATGTAAGGGTATGAACCATAGAGAAGTTAGAATACAGTATATATTACACCAATATGAATTTATAATGAGTTAATTACAGTACCTAAGTGGTGATTTATTTTCATATGCTAACGGAGCTTACGAGTTTTGTTTTGAGTTTCGTGTTGTGAAGTTTTCAAGTTTTGGGTAAGGATTCGATGGACTATGGAATAAGGAGTGGCAAGAGACTAAGCTTGGGGATGCCCAAGGCACCCCAAGGTAATATTCAAGGACAATCAAGAGCCTAAGCTTGGGGATGCCCCGGAAGGCATCCTCTCTTTCGTCTTCGTTCATCGGTAACTTTACTTGGAGCTATATTTTTATTTGCCACATGATATGTGTTTTATTTGGAGCGTCATTTTATTTTGTTAGTTTTTGCTTGCTGTTTTTTAGAATAATGTTTTGCATCTTTAGTTTCAATAAAATGTCAAGGATAGCCTTTACCATGCTTATTTTGCTAGTTTACATGTTGCTGGTTGAAAACAGAAAGTTTACCGCTGTTGCAAAAATTCCCTAGAAAATTCAGAGAGTGATATAATGTTGAATCTTTTTGCATAATGAGATCTGATAAATCTTTTACAGCCTAGTATTTTTCTTATAATTTTTGGAGTCAGGGAAGTATGATGAATCTTGCATTCTTTACAGACTATACTGTTTTGGCAGATTGCTGTTATGGTTGCATTGTTTGCATATGTTTGCTTGTTTAATGATTCTATTTGAGGATAGGAGTATTAAATATGCAGAGACATTTATTATGCAATGTTGAATAATAATTTTAGTGATTTGTTACAGTTAAAAATGATAAGGTTTTGCATTGGTTTATACTAACCTATCTCACGAGTTCTTGTTGAGTTTGTTGTGGATGAAGCTTTTGATAAAAAGAGAAACCATGATATGAGAGGAATTAAGGAGACACAAAAGTTCAAGATTGGGGATGCCCAAGGCACCCCAAGATAATATTTCAAGAAGTGTCAAGCATCTAAGCTTGGGGATCCCCAGTAGGCATCGCACCTTTCTTCTTCAACAACTATCGGTTAGTATCGGTTGAGCCTAAGTTGTTGCTTCTTCACATGAGTTGTGCTATCCTTGCAATGTCATTTTGTTTCGCTTTGCTTGATGTTTGAATACAATACCAAGATCTGAAATTCTTTAATGAGAGAGAGTCTTCGCATAGTTACACAATTATTTAGCTACTCATTGATCTTCACTTATATCTTTTGGAGTAGTTTGTCGTTTGCTCTAGTGCTTCACTTATATCTTTTTAGAGCATGGCAGTGGTTTTATTTTGTAGAAATTAATGAACTCTCATGCTTCACTTATATTATTTTTAGAGTCTTAAACAATATGGTAATTTGAATGAAAACTATCATAGAAGTGAATTGGATGCTATGATCAACTTGGTACTTGATAATTGTTTTGAGATAGGGAGGTAGTGATATTAAAGTCATGCTAGTTGGGTGATTATGAATTTAAAGAATACTTGTGTTGAAGTTAGCAAGTCCCGTAGCATGCACGTATGGTTAAAGTTGTGTAACAAATTTGAAGCATGAAGTGTACATGGCTTGTGCATCCTTATGAGTGGCGGTCAGGGACGAGCGATGGTCTTTTCCGACCAATCTACCCCCCTAGGAGCATGCGCGTAGTGCTTGGTTTTTGATGACTTCTAAATTTTTGCAATAAGTATATGCGTTCTTTTGACTAATATTGAGTCCATGGATTATACTCACTTTTACCTTTCCATCATTGCTAGCCTCTTCGGTACTGTGCATTGCCCTTTCTCACCTTGTGTCGGGGAAACTGATCCACGAACACCTATGGGACCGGCGGACCGAGCCCCTTTCGGTTCGGCGGGGGGCGGAGGTCGCACGAAGAGCGGATCGAGGCGAAGCACACGAGCAGTTTACCCAGCTTCGGAGCTCTCCGGAGAGATAACACTCCTACTGCTGCATGTCTGAGTGTATTGAGTTCTTGCTCGGGAGCGCTGAGTGCTACAGTACACACTAGCTGCTAACGAGACCGAGCGTGAGTGTTTTCTGGCTTCGAACCGAACCCAACCCCTTCTACGTTGCGCATGGGCCTCCTTTTATAAGCTAAAGGGGTCACCAACAGGTGGCAACATAGACAAGGGCAAAAATGAAAAAGGAATTGCGGTTGGTACAACCATCTGTACAGTGTATCCTACCTAACCCTGACGGCAGGGGACAAAGGAATTAAATGCCCGTCTGCGTCGCCCAAATAGTGCAAAAAGGACCGTCAGGGACGCCACCGCTCGCCACGATGGCAATCTTGTCAGCGTCACTTGCCACCGCGCACCGCTGGCTGCATAGCCTCTTGCCACGCGGGCATGGAAAGGCCCCAGGGCGACACGTTGGTGAATGTGCTGGAGCGCGGGCACAGAGTGGTAGCTTGCCGCGGCAAGCGCCTTGCTGCGGTCGTTGTGTTGTCGCGTCCGGAAGCTTGTCGCTCACCAGGCCTTGCCGGGACGCGTGGCGCGTCGTGGCAAGTTCCTTGAGATGCCTTGGTTGGCCTTCCCGGTAAGCTCCTCTTGCCGGGGCCTTGTCTCCTTGGCCTGAATACTTTGTTCTTGAATGGATCCAAAGGAACCACGGAGGATCTTGGCGGTCGCCCGGCAAGCCTTGCCGCGGGGTGCTGCGACTGCCCTTGCACAAGTACGGGATACTAGGGTACCCCTACTCTAGTACACCGACAGGAGCCCCGGGCCTGGGCCACACACGGTGCCGAGTGTTGTTGGGCCAGGCCCAAAACAGGGCACGGACACGCGCGGCCTGGGTTACGCCGTATCTCACTCCGTATCCACCGCGCCCTCCCCGAACGGCACGCGTTGAATGCGGCGTCGTGGGAGAGATCGTGGGTGGTTTCTTTATTCGGAAAGGCGGAATATCCGCCCCCTCCCTCTTTATAAGTAGGGGAAACAGGGGCGGTTCGCCCATCTCGCCTGTTGCTACTCCATTCTCGGAAATCTCCGCTGCTTCCCCCCTTCTTCTCAAAGTCGAAAGAGAGCAGCGCTCCGCCCCCCATCGCCACCGGCACCACCAACGTCGTTGACATCCCCCACCACCTCCGCCATGGCTCCGAAAGCCGACAAGGTGAAGGGCGTGAAATCGGCCGAGGCGCAGCAGCTCGCGGCGCTGCGAAAGGAGCGGGCCATCTTCCCCCCTCAGCTTGACGCGAAGGAGCTGAGGGAGTACTACTACCTTTTCTGGTCGACGGAGACGTGAGCGCATCCGCGCATGAAGGTACTCTCAGCTGCCGCTTCGGAACTGGCTCCGAACGGATATCCCTTCTTCGCGCTGTTCTTCTACTGCGGGCTCTGCCCGCCCTTCTCTGAATTTTTCTGTGATATCATGAACACCTACGGGTTCCGCCTCCTTGACTTCACCCCCAACGCCGTTCTGACCATGGCAGTTTTCGCACATCTCTGCGAAAACTTTGTCGGAGTCCACCCAAACGTAGCTCTTTTTCGCCACTTCTTTATGCCCCAAGTTGAGAGAGGGGAGCCTCTATCCGGCGGAATCGCCTGGATCTCGACGACCGGCAAGAAGGACGCTTATCTGGAGGGAGAGCTCCGCAGCAAGTGGGAGGAATGGAGAGCAGAGTGGTGCTGGATTGTCGAGGAGAACCCACAGCCATTTACCGCCCAGCGCCAAGCCCCAATAGCGCGCGGCAACGATTGGAGCAATGTGGCCCCAGAAGACGATAGGCTGAGGATTGCCGTCACCCGGATCTTACGCCTCAGGCTTGCCGGGCTCATTGTAGGCGCCGTTGGCGCAGATTTTCTTCACCGCCCCATCGCCCCCCTGCAGGAGAGGAGGAGACCTGCCTGGGAGTTCCAGAACGCGGCGGATATCATGAGGCTGCGCCCGGGCCTCAATTTCAACTTCACTGTCCTGGAACTGGACGCGATGCTTCTGGAACTGTTCAAGCGCGATCCTCAACATCCGTTCATGCTGCCGAGGGGCGTCGTTCCGTTGTGCAACAATTCCTCGCTCGACCGCATCCGTGCAATGATGCCGCTGTGCGATTCGCATGGAATCGTCCCAACTTGGCAAGAGCCTGCAGACGACGTCGTGCAGGAGTTCTTTGACAGCTTGGTAGAAGTGCCGGTCCGCCCCGATGAACAGAAGAGCCTCACCCGCGACACCACCGATGCGGAGATGCAGCGCATCGCCACTAGGCTGGAAGAGGCGGCGGCGGCAGCTGCCGCGGGAGAGTTTCGATTCATTGTGGAGGAGGCAGAGGCAGCAGAGGCGGCAAGCCTTGCTGAGCGAGAGGAGCTTGTCGGCGAGGAAGAGCTTGTCGGGCCTGAATCTGAGTCGAGCGAGCCCGCTGAGGGAGAGCTTGTCGGGCCCGAGCCTTCAGACAGCTTGCCGCAAGCGGAGTCCCCAGCTCCACCAAGAAGGCGTCTCCGCAAGGACGTGGACGTAGCGGGGCGGCAGACGGGTCAACAGCCGCCGCACCGCGCGACGCGCTCGACCGCGGCAACAGTGCAGCGCCTCATGCCGCTGCAGCAACTGGAGCGGGGTCTTCTCGGTCCACCGCTACTGCTCCTGCCAAGCGGACAAGGGAACCTATTCCTCCGCCTCGTCGCACCGGAGGCGAGCCGGACTTCGATCTCTCCGCGCTCAGCTCTGACGAGGAAGAAGAAGAGTAAGATTCTTTGCTGTACTTGTAGTTCTTCAATTCTTGCTGTTTTGTCTTGTCTCTGATTTGCTTTACCCCGAACTCATTCCTTTTCAGGACTCTGGCCCAGAGAGCGGAGAAGAGAGCCAAGGTCCCGGTGATTGTCATCGAGGACGAACCCACCGCGACAGCAGAGGGCGTGTCCGAGACAACCTTGCCGGACCCAGCAACTTCTCCCCAAAGCAGCCCCCAGCGCAGCCCTCAGCGTAAGTATATGGTTTACTTCTTGCTGCCAGGCGCGCATGGGTGCTCTTTCTTTGCTGATATCTGACTGTTGTTTTGTGTAGGAGCAGAGCAGCCTCACCAGGAGCGCCCGGAAGCCGCTCCCGAAATGCCATCTGCTTCGACTACACCGCCAAGGGAGGATTCCCCGGCAAGGGAGCGTTCTCCGGCAAGGGAGAATTCTCCGGCAAGGGACAGTTCTCCGGCAAGGGATAGCACCAGTGACCCCCAGGTGGGGGAGACCGCGGCCGCAGATCCTAGTACAGGTAATCCTCTTGCTTGAAAACTTCCCTTTGGTTCTTCTTCTTCTAATTTTCTTTTTGAGTATTTGCTTGACTTTTCTCCCCTCTTCGGTCGTCAGATCCATCTGCCGTGGAGCCAATGGAAACCGAGGTCGCCGGCGAGGAGAACGCGCGTGGCAACAACGACGACGCCGCTGCCACCGAAGAAGAGGCCAGCGCTGATGATCCCGCCGGTGAAGAGGCCGCCAAAGCTGCCGCCGCAGAAGCCGGCGAGGGATCCGGCGATCGCACTGACGGCCCAGAGGCCGCAGGAGCGTCAGGCGCTACGCCGACCGCCGATCCCTCCGCCGCTGCTGCAGCGCCAGGCTTCGAAGAGCCCCAGCCTGGCGCCTACTTGAAGGCCGGCGATGGCATCTTCATCAAGCTCCCCTGGGCGTCAAGCTCCAGGGCGCCGGTCGAAGGAGAGGTCTTAGATGGAGAGGTGCTCGCCTCTGCCGGGCTGACGCTGGTCGACGCGCCAAGCAGCAGCAGCGACGAGCCTGAGGAGGAGCGGTTGCTGCGGAAGCTGTTGTCGCTCTACCGCGCCCGACAGGCCAAGCTGGCATCCCAAGAAGTGCTTGTCGCGAAGGCGGGAGTGGACATCGAGAAGCGCGCGGAGGAGCTCCGGGGTCTCAGGCAGGAAGCTCTCCGATCCCTAGCAGAGGAGCAGGAGCAACTCGCCGAGGAGCGGAAAGCCTTCCTCCTCGGGAAGGCTGAGGTTGAAGAGCAGCAGCGGCTTGCTGCCGAGAAGCTATCTGCGCAGGAAGGCGAGTTGGCGCAGCGTAAGGTCAACCTTGACAACCACGAGGAGGAGCTTGCCACGCGCAAGCAAGCAATTGGCGGGGCTCTCAAGGAAGCAAAGGATGCTGCCGCAGCTGCCGAGGCCGCCAAGAAGGAGCTGGAGACGAAGATGGCGCAGCTGGAGGCCGATCTTAAGGCGAGCGGCGAGGAGCTTGCTGCGCTCAAGCGTGAGTGCGAGAAGGACACCGCCGCCCACGGCGAGCTGCAGGGTTGTCTCGCTGAGAGGAGCAAAGAGCTTAGCACCGCCAAGGACTCCAATGCAGATCTTGAGTTGAAGCTGATTACTTTAACTCAGACGCTGGACGGCGCCAGGGAGCAGGAGGTGGCCTTGAAGGAGAAGATCAAGGCCGACGAGGCGCTGCTGGCGAGTGCTGCTGCCGCCCAGGATGCTTTCCGGGAGACCGTAGAGCACTAGACCGAGGGTCTCGTGGATGCTGCCGCAGCTATCGACAGGGAGTTGGCGCAGCTGGGGATGGAGGATTTTGGGTATTCCTCCGATGAGCACCTCCAACCCAGCGCCAAGCTCAGCTTGTTCTTCAAAGGCGTGGCGACGGCTCTCCAGTGACTCCGGGAGAAGATCCCAAAGCAGCTGGCCGACGAGTCGCGCAGGATCTGCGCGGGGGTTCTTCAGAAGGTGCTGGTGAAGGTGGCCTTCCGCAACCCAGGCCTCAACCTCACCAGCGTCCTCAGGTCCTTGCCGCCGGATGCTGATCTAGAAGCGCTCAAGGCCCTTGTCGCACCCATTGTGGACAAGGTGAGCGAGATCAAGAGGGTTGAGGGAGATTGCGTAGATTAGGCCGCCCGTCTTTTCTTTTCCTTTGTCGCTACTGGTCATGTCATGAGAACAATCTGTTAGAGCTGCGACAAGTTATCTTGTAATATAACTCTATTTTGGGTAGAGATTGCTATGTTATTTCCTCTACTTGATCCCTTCCTTTGTATGTTTTTGCCCTACGCTTTTAGGGAACTTGTCGGTGCAGGCACCTTGAACCACGAGCGCTGAGAGCGGGACGTCAGCAGCCTGCTGGCGGTGCCGCTACCGACAAGAAACCTTGTCGCAACTAGTCGCAGCTCACTTAAATTGTTGAGCAGACTCGAAACAAAGTAAGGGCGCAACTAGCTACGAGTTGGTTCCTCCGCGCACAGGTTTTCCATACAAAGCACGGTCGTTCGAGGAAGATAACTTCAAAATTTTAAAAACTGATTGCTCAAACTTTGGCAACTTAGCTTTTCTGTCGTTTGCTTCCCGGCAAGGCGAAACTTCCTTGAACGATGCCTGGTCCACACCATTATCTTCTCCTTTCCCCCCGGCAAACTTGTGGGCGAGGGAACCTTCCTTTCCTTTGAGAAAGAGAAAGAAGAGAAAATAAAGATATGGAGCCTTACGGCTCGTTATTGCTTACCGAGGGTAGGCGCTGCACAAAGTGTCAGATAACGCATGCAAATATAAAGTAAAAAGCATGAAATTGACAAGATGTGCGGAGCACATGTGCTTTACTTATGCACGGGGTCTGCGCCCGGCTTTGTACAAAGGATTACATGCAACATCGGCAAGACTTGTACAAAAGGTGGTTGCCGGAACGGGTTCCGGCAACCACGCCCTACGGGTAAAACTTACGAAGATGCTCAATGTTCCAGGAGTTGCTCACCGGAATGCCATCTTCGGTCTCAAGGCGGACAGCGCCAGACCTAGTGACTAGTTTCACCCGGTAAGGGCCTTCCCACTTTGGCGTCAACTTGTTGGAATTCTTGGCGAACTGAACGCGCCGAAGAACAAGGTCGCCTTCCTCGAGACTTCTGGCGTTAACTTTGCGGCTATGGTAGCGGCGCAAAGCTTGCTGGTATCGAGCAGCTCGTACAGCAGCCTGAAGACGGTCCTCCTCAAGGAGCAGTGTGTCGTCTTATCGCAACTGCTCTTGCTCAAGCTCATCATAAGCGAGCACTCGAGGTGACCCGTATACGAGTTCCGTGGGGAGAACTGCCTCTGCTCCATAGACTAGAGCGAAAGGTGTCTGGCCAGTGGCTCGATTTGGCGTCGTCCTGATCGACCAAAGAACCACCGGCAGCTCCTCGATCCAGTTCTTTCTGCACTTGCGCAGCCTGTCGAAAGTTCTGGTCTTGAGCCCGCGCAGCACTTCAGCATTTGCCCTCTCCGCTTGACCGTTACTTCTCGGATGAGAAACAGAAGCGAAGCAGACCTTGGCGCCAAGATCTTGGACGTACTGCATGAAGGTGCGGCTCGTGAACTGCGTGCCGTTGTCGGTGATGATCCTGTCAGGGATCCCGAAGCGGCAAACAATCGACCTGAAGAACTTGACTGCTGACTGTGCTGTCACCTTCCTCACTGCTTCCACTTCCGGCCACTTTGTGAACTTGTCGATTGCAACGTACAAGTACTCAAAGCCTCCGACAGCTCGGGGAAAGGGGCCGAGGATGTCGAGCCCCCAGACCGAAAATGGCCAGGATAAAGGGATCGTCTGGAGAGCTTGAGCTGGCTGGTGTATCTGCTTGGAATGGAACTGGCACGCTTCACACTTGGTTACTTGTGTAGTTGCATCCTAGAGGGCTGTCAGCCAAAAGAAACCTTGCCGGAACGCTTTGTCGGCAAGTGCTCTCGCGCCAATGTGGTGACCACATATTCCTCCATGTATCTCTGCCAACAGCTTTTGTCCGTCTTCCCGGTGAATACACTTCAATTTCACGCCGTTGAGTCTTCTTCTGTACAGTGTGTTGTCGACAAACTGGTACATACTTGACTGCTGGGCTACTCTTTCCGCTTCTTCTTGCTCTTCGGGAAGTTCTCCTGTCTGAAGGAAATAGACAATCTGCTGTGCCCATGCTGGAGCTTGCGGCTCGACAACAAGGACTAAAGGCACATCTGCTGCTATGGGAACATCCGCTTCTACGGCGAGAACCTGCGGCTCAGCCGGAGCTTGACGTTCCCCGGCAAGCTTGCCGAAGCAAAACTTGTCGGGAGCGTCTGCTTCAATGGAACAAACCCTAGGGCTTGCTGGAGCAGACTGCCCCTCAACACCCTCATCTTGAGGACTTTCTTGACGGCGGCTTCGGGGAGCTCTGCCGGAAAATAGTCACCAGAAATCAACTTCCTCTTCTTGCTCTGTCCAGTTGATGGTGTTACGGACGGTTGAGTCAGCTTGAGCACAAAGATCCCTGGTTCCACAGGTAACTTAAGTGCGGCGCACTTTGACAGGCCATCGGCAATGCCGTTCTGAGCTCTTGGAACATGTTCCATCTGCAGGCCGTCAAAGTGCTCTTCTAGCTTCCTCACTTCATCAACATAAGCTTCCATCAGCGGACTCTGATAATTCTTGTTCACTTGGCGGACGACAAGCTGTGAGTCACCCCTGACAATGAGCTTCTTGATCCCAAGGTCTGCTGCGATCCTGAGACCGACAAGCAAACCTTCATACTCTGCAGTATTGTTCGTTGCTTGCTCCTTGGGAAAGTGCATCTGGACTACGTACTTGAGGTGCTCTCCGGTGGGTGCAACAAGTAGCACGCCCGCACCGGCGCCTTGCAGCGAGAAGGCACCATCAAAGTACATTAGCCACTCTTTGCTTGCTTCCTTGACGGGGATGCTCGTTTCTGGAATTTCTTCATCTTGTGTTGGCGTCCACTCTGCTATGAACTCTGCCAATGCTCTGCTTTGGATAGTTGAAGTGCTCTCAAACTTGAGGCCAAAGCTTGACAGTTCCAATGCCCACTCGACAATCCTGCCTGTTGCTTCTGGATTCTGCAAAATCCTTTTCAACGGAAAGAGAGTGACAAGTGTAATCTCATGTGCTTGGAAGTAATGGCGCAGCTTTCTCGAGGCCATGAGAAGGCCGAAAAGCAATTTCTGCACACCAGAGTACCTTGACCTAGCCCCCTGCAGAAGGGAACTAACAAAATAAACTGGGCGCTGCACCATTCTTTTCTGCATCTTCTCACGCGCCTGCGCAGATCCATCTTTGTCGGGACTAGAACTTGCCGGTGAAGCCCCCTGCTTGTCGCTGGATGCATCTGCCGTGGTTGCTAGCTCATCATCCGCCTCCCTCTCTGCTACTAACGCAGCACTAACCACTTGATTGGTTGCCGCTATATATAGCAGCAACTTCTCTTGTGGCTTAGGTGCGACAAGTGTTGGAGTGGAGGACAGGTATCTCTTTAAGTCCTGCAGCGTAGCCTCCGCTTCCAGAGTCCATTTCATTGGACCTGCCTTTTTCAATAATTTGAAAAATGGCAGGGCGCGCTCAGTAGACCTAGAGATAAACCTGCTGAGAGCAGCTACGCAACCGGCAAGTCTTCGTACATCCTTAACGCGCTTTGGTGCTTCAATCTGCTCAATGGCCTTGATCTTGTCGGGATTGGCTTCAATTCCCCGCTGAGACACGAAGAACCCGAGAAGCTTGCCGGAGAGGACTCCAAACACACACTTCTCGGGGTTAAGCTTGAGGTTGATCTTGCACAGATTTGCAGATCTTGACCACTATATCATCCATTTAGGCTTCCACATTTCTGTGCATTTGCGGCTCAAAAGCGTCATGGACTACCCTTGCAAATGTTGAACCGGCATTCTTTAAACCGAAAGGCATCCGTACAAAACAGTATATGCCACATGGGGTGATGAATGCGGTCTTCTCCTCATCTTCTTCTACCATGAAGATCTAATGGTATCCTGAGTATGCATCAAGAAATGAAAGCAAGTCACATCTGGCCGTGGAGTCAACAATCTGGTCGATGCGCGACAAGGGAAATGGGTCTTTGGGACAAGCTTTATTGACATCAGTAAAGTCGATACAAAGCCTCCATTTCCCGTTTGCCTTGCGCACGACTACAGGATTGGCCAACCACGTAGGATGGAGCACTCCTCTGACAAGGCCTGCTGCTTCCAATTTCTTGATTTCTTCTGCAATGAATTCTTGGCGCTGCATTGCCGGTTTCCTGACTTTCTGCTTGACGGGCCGCGCATGAGGACAGATGGCAAGATGGTGCTCGATTACTTTCCTGGGAGCACAGGGGATGTCAGACGGTTGCCATGCAAACACGGCGACGTTCGCCCGCAGGAAAGCAACGAGCGCACTTTCTTATTTAGGGTCGAGAGTGGCACTGATGGTGAAGGTACCACCAGTGCCGTCCTCCTTGGCGGACACCTTCTTGGTCTCTGGTGGAGCCGCCATTGCCTTCTTACACTTGCCGGTGGAGCTCGATGGTGCGCCCTCGATGGTAGCGCAGCACTCCGAAGAGGTGCGCTTGCCGGAGTGGGCATCAGAACTCTTGCGGGACTTGGTCTTTTTCTTCCCCCCGGGAGCTTCAACGGCAAGTGACTTGCGATCTGTTGCGGCTGCTGCTTCCTGGTAGATCTTGTCGGTGCAGATAAGAGCGTCCTTCTTGTCACCAGGGACATAGATGACACTTATCGGGCCTGGCATCTTTAGTACGTTGTATGCATAGTGAGAGGCTGCCATGAATTTGGCGAGTGCTGGACGGCCGAGAATCCCATTGTAAGGCAATGGAAAGTCAGCAACATCAAAAGTGACCCTCTCAGTCCTGAAGTTCAACTCACTGCCAAATGTCACCGGCAATGTGATCTTTCCCTTCGGCTTGCTCCTTCCCGGATTGATTCCTTGGAATGTGCCGGTCTCTTCGAGCTCGCCATCAGGGATCTGGAGTTTCTGGAGTACCGCGGAGGAGATCAGGTTCAAGCCGTCCCCGCCATCAACTAGCATCTTAGTGACCTTGAGGTTGCGGATAGTTGGTGAAACCAACATCGGCAAGCACCCGACCGCAGTTATGCGATCAGGGTGGTCCTCAATATCAAAGATGATAGGCGTGCTGGACCATTTCAGAGGCTTGCGTGACTCGATGGGTGGTTCTGCCGCATTGACTTCCCGCACCCACTGCTTGAGCTGGCGGTGTGAAGTACGCAGAGAAGCACCGCCGTCAACGCACAGGACCTCTGTGGCTTTCTGGAACTCCTGCTCATCGGTCTCGTCATCATCCATATCTTCATCGTCGTCGTCATCTTCATCCTTGTCGCGGCCGCGGGGAGGTCTGTCTCCTTGCCGCTTCTTGGCCTTGCCGTGGCGTCGTCCTCGGCCGGGACGTTTCTTGCCGGCTCCTCCAGCACCTTCCTGGGCTTTCTCCTTGTCGCGTCGCTCGTATTCAGCCTTTTGCTGCTCGACAAGCTGCTCGACCTTCTTGCAGCTCTGGAGGTCATGGCCCTTGGTGCGGTGGATCTTGCAGTACTGCTTGTTGGTGCCGTCCTGCTTGTCGGCGGCTGCCATAGCTTGGTAGTTGGTGCTTGCAGCAATCTCCTTGCCGAAGCTACCAGCTTTGGCTTTCTTGGCGCCACCTCCGTTGCCGGACTGCTCAACGACTAGCACATCTTTGCCTTTCTTCTTCCTGTTGTTCCGCTGCCGGTTTTTCTTTGCCGGGGCAGTATCTTCACTATCAGATCCTCCTGCTTCTGTATTCTCTCCGGGAAGTTTCCTCCCTTCCTCAGCACGTGCACACTTGTCGGCCAGGGCATATAGCTCACTGACGTCTCTGATCTTGCACATCGCCATCTCCTCCCGCATCCTGCGGTTTCGCACGTTCTGATCGAACGCGCTGATTACCGCGGCAGGGTGGACATCTGGGATGTTGTGCTCTACGCGGCTAAATCTCTGAATGTACTTGCGCAGGGGCTCTCCTTCCTTCTGGGCGAGAAGATGAAGGTCGCTCTCTTGGCCATGAGGCTTGTGGCCGCCTGTAAAGGCACCGACAAACTGATGGCATAGGTCTGCCCAGGAGGATATGGAGTTGTCCGGCAAGTGCATGAGCCAGGATCTGACATTTGGCTTGAGCACCAGTGGGAAGTAGTTGGCAAGGATCTTGTCGTCCCGCCCCCCGGCAGCTTGCACTGCGATGGTGTAGATGCTGAGGAACTCCGACGGATGCGACTTGCCGTCGTACTTCTCTGGTACATCTGGCTTGAAATTCTTCGTGCTGGGCCACTGGACTTGCCGCAGCTCACGAGTGAATGCAGGGCAACCTACCGCATACGGCAAGTCGCCTGGTTCCCTTGGCGCATGCATGTCGACAGAGGGCCCAGCGCGCTGGTCCGATTGACGCCGCGCTTCTCTTTGGCGCTCGATGCGAGTACGAGCGTCTTCTTGCTGTCGTTCGTGAAGAACTTGGCGCTGATCGCGACGAACTCGTGGGTCTGATGATGCGGTGGAGTCGCTGTCGAGGTGGATCCGGCGAGTCGGCGATCTTGGCCTTCGGGGTGGAGAGTGCATGGTGGTTGCACCCCCACCGGTTTCGTCTCCATCGGCTCGTGCATGGCGGTCCTGCTGCGGCAGCGATGTATTCGGCTGCCGCGGAGTGTCGCCGTTGGCGAAGCCGATGAGACTCTAAATGGTGGCCCTCCATTGATCGATCTTGTCTTCCGCTGGAGGGTAATCTAGGAGCAGTTGAGCTCGCGCCAAAGCTTCTGCTGGAGTGGTGGGCGGCAGTGGCGAACGGTGCGAGGAGCGAGATATGCTCGGACTTCTAACTATGTTAGAAGGAGCAGTATCCCGTCCAGGCGACCGCGTCTCACTCGTGCCAGCACACTGGCGTGCCTGCTGGTCTTGGGCACTCCGAGATCCACCAGCTCGATCTTGGTCCAACAAACGTATGGTACTGCGGATACCATGACGCTGTCGGTCCTGCGCCTCCTGAGATGGGCGCCGTACATGTACGGACGCCGAGGTCTGCGCAGCCTTGTCCTTGGACCTGGCAGCACCGTGAGCTCCCTCGTCGACGCCCGTTCTTCCGCCGACGTCTACCCCACCACTCGTTTGCTCCGGTGGTGGTGAGATCGACGTGGACGGAACAACTGCCGCCGAAGTCTTCTTCTTCGGTGGCATGTTGATGAAGAAGATGAAGATCTAGCTCGTGTGAACGCCGGATCAGGTTCACACAATCTCGATGCCCCCCCTACCTGGCGCGCCAAAGATATCGGGGAAACTGTTCCACGAACACCTATGGGACCGGCGGACCGAGCCCCTTTCGGTTCGGCGGGGGGCGGAGGTCGCACGAAGAGTGGATCGAGGCGAAGCGCACGAGCAGTTTACCCAGCTTCGGAGCTCTCCGGAGAGATAACACTCCTACTGCTGCATGTCTGAGTGTATTGAGTTCTTGCTCGGGAGCGCTGAGTGCTACAGTACACACTAGCTGCTAACGAGACCGAGCGTGAGTGTTTTCTGGCTTCGAACCGAACCCAACCCCTTCTACGTTGCACATGGGCCTCCTTTTATAAGCTAAAGGGGTCACCAACAGGTGGAAACGTAGACAAGGGCAAAAATGGAAAAGGAATTGCGGTTGGTACAACCATCTGTACAGTGTATCCTACCTAACCCTGACGGCAGGGGACAAAGGCATTAAATGCCCATCTGCGTCGCCCAAATAGTGCAAAAAGGACCGTCAGGGACGCCACCACTCGCCACGATGGCAATCTTGTTAGCGTCGCTTGCCACCGCGCACCGCTGGCTGCACAGCCTCTTGCCACGCTCGCCTAGAAAGGCCCCAGGGCGACACGTTGGTGAATGTGCTGGAGCGTGGGCATAGAGTGGTAGCTTGCCGCGACAAGCGCCTTGCCGCGGTCGTTGTCTTGTCGCGTCCGGAAGCTTGTCGCTCATCAGGCCTTGCCGGGACGCGTGACGCGTCGCGGCAAGTTCCTTGAGATGCCTTGGTTGGCCTTCCCGGCAAGCTCCTCTTGCCGGGGCCTTGTCTCCTTGGCCTGAATACTTTGTTCTTGAATGGCTCCAAAGGAACCACGGAGGATCTTGGCAGTCGCCCGGCAAGCCTTGCCGCGGGGTGCTGCGACTGCCCGTGCACAAGTTCGGGATACTAGGGTACCCCTACTCTAGTACACCGACACCTTGAGAGTTGTTGCAAACTTCTCTGGTGCATCCAAACCCCGTGATACGATACCACGCTCTATCACACATAAACCTCATTATATCTTCCTCAAAACAGCCACCATACCTACCTATTTATGGCATTTCCATAGCCATTCCGAGATATATTGCCATGCAACTTTCCACCGTTCCGTTCATCATCATCATGACATACATTACTTTTGTCATATTGCCATAGCGTGATCATGTAGTTGACATCATATTTGTGGCAAAGCCACCATGCATAATTTTTATACATGTCACTGTTGATTCATTGCACCACCCCGATACACCGCCGGAGGCATTCATATAGAGTCATATCTTGTTTTAGTTTCGAGTTGTAATGCATTTGTTGTAATCAATAGAAGTGTGATGATCATCATTATTAGAGCATTGCCCAAAAAGAAAGAAAAGGGAAAGGCCAAAAGAAAAAAAAAGAAAGGCCAAAGATAAAAAAGAAAAAGAAAAAAAAGAAAAAAAAGAAAAAAAAGAAAAAAAAGAAAAAAAAGAAAAAAGAAAATAAATAAATAAAGGGGCAATGCTACTATCTCTTTCTCTACACTTGTGCTTCAAAGTAGCATCATGTTTTCATGTAGAGAGTCTCATGTGTTATCACATTCATATACTAGTGGGGATTTTTCATTATAGAACTTGGCTTGTATATTCCTACGATGGGCTTCCTCATATGCCCTAGGTCTTCGTGAGCAATCGCTACATCTTGAGCTAGTGTTGGTATTCCCCGAAGAGGAGAGGGTGATGCAGCAAGTGTAGCGTAAGTATTTCCCTCAGTTTTTGAGAACCAAGGTATCAATCCAGTAGGGGGCTCCTCAAAAGTCCCATGCACCTACACAAACAAACTGAGAACTCGCAACCAACGCAATAAAGGGGTTGTCAATCCCTTCATGGCCACTTGCGAAAGTGATATCTAAAAGAGATAGTATGATAAGATAAATATATTTTTGGTATTTTATGATATAGATGCAAGAAAGTAAAGATGTAAATAAAAGTAGATTGAAAGCAAATATGATAAGAGATAGACCCGGGGGCCATAGGTTTCACTAGAGGCTTCTCTCGAGAGCATAAGTATTACGGTGGGTGAACAAATTACTGTCAAGCAATTGATAGAAAAGCGAATAATTATGACATTATCTAGGCTTGATCATGTATATAGGCATCACATCCATAACAAGTAGACCGACTCGTGCCTGCATCTACTACTATTACTCCACACATCGACCGACTCCTGCCTGCATCTAGAGTATTAAGTTCATAAGAACAAAGTAACGCATTAAGCAAGATGATATGATGTAGAGGGATAAACACATCCAATATGATATAAACCCCATCTTGTTATCCTCGATGGCAACAATACAATACGTGTCTTGCAACCTTTTCTGTCATTGGGTAAGAACACCGCAAGATTGAACCCAAAGCTAAGCACTTCTCCCATGGCAAGAAAGATCAATCTAGTAGGCCAAACCAAACCGATAATTTGAAGAGACTTGCAAAGATAACTCAATCATACATAAAAGAATTCAGAGAAGATTCAATTAATATCCATAGATAAATCTGATCATAAACCCACAATTCATCGGATCTTGACAAACACACCGCAAAAAGAGATTACATCGAGCAGATCTCCACAAGAGAGGGGGAGAACACTGTATTGAGATCCAAAAAGAGAGAAGAAGCCATCTAGCTAATAACTATGGACCCATAGGTCTGTGGTAAACTACTCACAACTCATAGGAGGGGCAAGGATGTTGATGTAGAGGCCCTCCATGGTCGATTCCCCCTCCTGCAGAGTGCCGACGAAGGCTCCAAGATGGGATCTCGTGGATACAAAAGGTTACGGTGGTGGAAATTGTGTTTCGTGGTGCCCCTGGATGTTTTCGGGGTCCGTGGATATATATAGGAAGAAGAAGTACGTCGGTGGACGCCCGTGGGGCCCACGAGACAGTGGGGCGCATCCTACAGGGGGGCCCCTCCTATCTCGTGGGGCCCTCGGAGCTTTCTTGACTTGCACTCCAGGCTCTCTGGATCAGATTTGTTCCAAAAATAATGCTCCCGAAGGTTTCATTCCGTTTGGACTCCGTTTGATATTCCTTTTCTTCGAAATACTGAAATAGGCAAAAAAAACAGGAATATGGACTGGGCCTCCGGTTAGTAGGTTAGTCCCAGAAATGATATCAATGTGTAGAATAAAGCCCATAAACATCCAAAACAGGTAATATAATAGCATGGAACAATCAAAAATTATAGATACGTTGGAGACGTATCAAGCATCCCCAAGCTTAATTCATGCTCGTCCTCGAGTAGGTAAATGATAAAAAGAGAATTTTTGATGTGGAATGCTACCTAGCATAATTCATAATGTAATTTTCTTTCATTGTGGCATGAATGTTCATATCCAAATAACACAAAATAAAAGTTCATATTGACATGAGAAATAGTAATACTTCAAGCATACTAAGCAAGTAATCATGTCTTCTAAAAAATAGCATGGCCAAAAGAAAGTTATCCCTACAAAATCATATAGTCTGGCTATGCTTCATCTTCATCACACAAAGTATTTAATCATGCATAACCCCGATGACGAGCCAAGCAATTGTTTCATACTTTAATAATCTCAAACTCTTTCAACTTTCACGCAATACATGAGCGTGAGCCATGGACATAGCACTATATGTGGAATATAATGGTGGTTGTGGAGAAGACAAAAAGGGAGAAGATAGTCTCACATCAACTAGGCGTATCAACGGGCTATGGAGATGCCCATTAATAGATATCAATGTGAGTGAGTAGGGATTGCCATGCAACGGATGCACTAGAGCTATAAAAATATGAAAGCTCAACAAAAGAAAACTAGTGGGGGTGCATCCAACTTGCTTGCTCACGAAGACCTAGGGCTTTTTGAGGAAGCCCATCATTGGAATATACAAGCCAAGTTCTATAATGAAAAATTCCCAATAGTATATGAAAGTGACAACATATGAGACTCTCTATCATGAAGATCATGGTGCTATTTTGAAGCACAAGTGTGGAAAAAGAGATAGTAGAATTGTCCCTTCTCTCTTTTTCTCTCATTCTTTTTTTTTCTTTCTTTTCTTTTCTTTTCTTTTCTTTTTGGCCTTTTTTTGGCCTTCCTTTTTTTCTTTTTGTAAAGTCCGAAGTCTCATCCTGACTTGTGGGGGAATCATAGTCTTCATCATCCTTTCCTCACTGGGACAATGCTCTAATAATGAAGATCATCACACTTTTATGGATTTACAACTCAAAGCTAGAACAATATATGACTCTATGTGAATGCCTCCGGCGGTATACCGGGATATTCAATGAATCAAGAGCGACATGTATGAAGATTATGATGGTGGCTTTGCCACAAATACGATGTCAACTACATGATCATGCAAAGAGCAATATGACAATGATGGAACGTGTCATAATAAATGTAATGGTGGAAAGTTGCATGGCAATATATCTCGGAATGGCTATGGAAATGCCATAATAGGTAGGTATGGTGGCCGTTTTGAGGAAGGTATATGATGGGTGTATGGTACCGGCGAGAGTTGCACGGTACAAGAGAGGCTAGCAATAATGGAGGGGTGAAAGGGTGCGTATAATCCATGGACTCAACATTAGTCAAAAGAACTCATATACTTGTTGTAAAAATTTAGAAGTCATCAAAAACCAAAGCATTACGCGCATGCTCCTAGGGGGATAGATTGGTAGGAAAAGACCATCGCTCGTCCCCGACTGCCACTCATAAGGAAAACATTCAATAAATAAAATTGTGCTCCAACTTCATCACAAAGCGGTTCACCATACGTGCATGCTACAGGAATCACAAACTTCAACACAAGCATTCTTTAAATCAATAATTACTCAACTAGCATGACTTTAATATTATTACCTCCATATCTCAAAACAATTATCAAGCAACAAATTGATCATAGCATCCAATTCACTTTCTATGATAGTTTTTATTATATCCAACTTGGATGCTCATCATTCTAGGACCAAATTAAAACCATAGCAAATACCATGCTGTTCTAAGATACTCTCAAAATAATATAAGTGAATCATGAGAGACTAGCAATTTCTATAAAATTAATCCACCACCATGCTCTAAAAGATATAAGTGAAGCACTAGAGCAAAAACTATCAAACTCAAAAGATATAAGTGAAGCACATAGAGTATTCTAGAAAATTCTAATCAAATAGGCTTCTCCCAAAAGGTGTGTTACAGCAAGGATGATTGTGGTAAACTAACAAGCAAATACCAATATAATACACGACGCTCCAAGCAAAATACATATCATGTGGCGAATAAAAATATAGCTCCAAGTAAAGTTACCAATGAACGAAGACGAAAGAGGGGATGCCTTCTCGGGGCATCCCCAAGCTTAGGATTTTGGCTATTCTTGAATATCTTGGGGTGCCATAAGCATCCCCAAGCTTAGGCTCTTGCTACTCTTTATTCCATAGTCCATAAAAGATTTACCCAAAACTTGAAAACTTCACAACACAAAACTCAACAGGAAATCTTATAAGCTCCGTTAGTGAAAGAAAACAAAACCACCACATAAGGTATTGTAATGAATTCATTCTTTATTTATTTTGGTGTTAAAGCTACTATATTACAACTCCCTTATGGTTTATAAACTAATTTATTAGCCATAGATGCATTGAAATAAGCAAACAACACACGAAAAACAGAATCTGTGAAAAACAGAACAGTCTGTAGCAATCTGTAACTAACGCAAACTTCTGGAACTCTAAAAATCCTACCAAAATAGTACGTACTAGAAAATTTGTTTATTGAAGAGAAGCAAAAAGAATCAATGCAAAAGCTCTTTTCTGTGATTTATTGATTTTTTTGTGAGCGCAAAGTTTCTGTTTTTCAAAAGAATCAAATCAACCATCATCATAGTTTATCCTATAGGTTCTACTTGGCACAAACACTAAACAAAAGTAAAAACACAAATAAACAGAAATTAGAAACATTACTAAATAGGAACAAAAACAAATAACATAAAGAAAAATTGGGTTGCCTCCCAACTAGCGCTATCGTTTAACGCCCCTAGATAGGCATAAAAGCAAGGATATATCTAACTAGTGCCATCTTTGGCACTTGATTCATAAGTAGCACGCATGATAGATTCATAAGGTAATTTGACTTTCTTTCTTGGAAAGTGCTCCATGCCTTTCTTTAAAGGAAATTGGAATCTAATGTTCCCTTCCTTCATATGAATAATCGCACCAATCGTTCTAAGGAAAGGTCTACCAAGAATAATAGGGCAAGAACGATTGCAATCTATATCAAGAACGATAAAATCTACGGGTACCAAATTTCTATTTGCAACAATAAGAACATCATTGATCCTTCCCATAGGATTTTTAATGGTGGAATCCGCAAGGTGCAAATTCAAAGAGCAATCATCAAGATCATGAAAATCTAGAATATCACATAAAGTTTTCGGAATCGTGGAAACACTAGCACCCAAATCACACAAAGCAAAACACTCAAAATCTTTAATTCTAATCTTTATAGTAGGTTCCCACTCATCATTGAGTTTTCTAGGTATAGAAACTTCCAAATTCAGTTTTTCATCATAAGATTGCATCAAAGCATCAACAATATGTTTGGTAAAAGCTTTGTTTTGAATATAAGCATGAGGAGAATTAACAACGGATTGCAACAAGGAAATACAACCTTTTAAAGAACAATTATCATAATCAAATTCCTTGAAATCCGAGATAGTAGGTTCAACATTATTAGAAGTTGAGGATTCTCCAATCTCTCTTTTACCAAATTTAGCATTAAGATCTAAAGGCTCTGAATTCTTGGGACGCCTTCTAGGCAAAGTTAATTCATCATCAGTCCCATAATCATCAAAATTCATATTGAAAAACATAGATCTAATCGAAGACGCATCAATGACTTTAAGATCCTCATCATTATTTTCACGGAAACTAGAAGAACACGCTTTTATAAAGCTTTCTTTCTTAGCACGCAATCTAGCGGTTCTTTCCTTGCACTTGTCAATGGAAATTCTCATTATTTTGAGAGACTCATTGATATCATGCTTAGGAGAAGAAGATCCAAGTTTAAGAGAATTAACATCAAGCGAAAGGCTATCAACGTTCCTAGCCAAATCATCAACTTTGAGCAATTTTTCTTCAAGCAAAGCATTAAAATTCTTTTGAGAAATCATAAATTCTTTCACACTATTCTCAAAATCAGAGGGCATCTTATTAAAATTACCAGAAGAATTATTGTAGGAATTTCCATAATTATTAGAGGGATTACTAGGGAACGGTCTAGCATTAAAATTTCCTCTATAAGCATTGTTTCCAAAACTATTCCTACCAACAAAATTCACATCCATAGATTCATTATTATTCTGAATCAAGGAAGACAAAGGCATATCATTAGGATGAAGAGGAGTATTTTTAGTAGCAAACATCTTCATAAGTTCATCCATCTTTCCACTCAAAACATTGATTTCTTCTATAGCATGCACTTTTTTACTAGAAGATCTTTCGGTGTGCCATTGAGAATAATTAGCCATAATATTATCAAGCAATTTTGTAGCATCTCCTAACGTAATTTCCATAAACGTGCCTCCCGCGGCCGAATCTAAGAGATTTCTGGAAGCAAAGTTCAAACTGGCATAAAAATTTTGTATGATCATCCATAAATTCAAAGCATGAGTAGGGCAATTGCGAAGCATCAATTTCATTCTTTCCCAAGATTGGGCAACATGCTCATGATCAAGTTGTTTAAAATTCATAATATCGTTCCTAAGAGTGATGATCTTAGCGGGAGGAAAATACTTAGAGATAAAAGCACCTTTGCACTTGTTCCAAGAATCAATACTATTTTTGGGCAAAGACGAAAAGCAAACTTTAGCACGATCTCTAAGTGAAAACGGAAATAACTTCAATTTGAAAATATTGTTATCCGTATCTTTCTTCTTTTGCATATCACATAAATCAACAAAATTGTTTAGATGGGTAGCGGCATCTTCACTAGGAAGGCCGGGGAATTGATCTTTCATAACAAGATTCAGCAAAGCAGCATTGATTTCACAAGACTCAACATCATTAAGAGGAGCAATCGGAGTACTAAGGAAATCATTATTATTGGTGTTCAAGAAGTAACACAACTTGGTATTATCTTGTGCCATGGCAACAAGTAATCCAACACACAAGCAAACAGAAAAAGGCAAGCGGAAAAGAGAGGAGGAGATTGGGAAAGAGAGGGCCAATAAAACGGCAAGGGTGAAGTGGGGGAGAGGAAAACGAGAGGCAAATGGCAAATAATGTAAATGCGAGGGAGATGAGTTTATGATGGGTACTTGGTATGTCTTGACTTGAGCGAAGACCTCCCCGGCAACGGCACCAGAAATCCTTCTTGCTACGTCTTGAGCTAGCGTTGGTTTTCCCCGAAGAGGAGAGGGTGATGCAGCAAGTGTAGCATAAGTATTTCCCTCAGTTTTTGAGAACCAAGGTATCAATCCAGTAGGAGGCTCCTCAAAAGCCCCACACACCTACACAAACAAACTGAGAACTCGCAACCAACGCAATAAAGGGGTTGTCAATCCCTTCACGGCCACTTGCGAAAGTGAGATCTTAAACAGATAGTATGATAAGATAAATATATTTTTGGTATTTTATGATATAGATGCAAGAAAGTAAAGATGCAAATAAAAGTAGATTGAAAGCAAATATGATAAGAGATAGACCCGGGGGGCATAGGTTTCACTAGAGGGTTCGAGAGCATAAGTATTACGGTGGGTGAACAAATTACTGTCAAGCAATTGATAGAAAAGCGAATAATTATGACGTTATCTAGGCTTGATCATGTATATAGGAATCACATCCATAACAAGTAGACCGACTCCTGCCTGCATCTACTACTATTACTCCACACATCGACCAACTCCTGCCTGCATCTAGAGTATTAAGTTCATAAGAACAGAGTAACGCATTAAGCAAGATGATATGATGTAGAGGGATAAACACATGCAATATGATGTAAACCCCATCTTGTTATCCTCGATGGCAGCAATACAATACGTGTCTTGCAACCCTTTCTGTCACTGGGTAAGAACACCGCACGATTGAACCCAAAGCTAAGCACTTCTCCCATGGCAAGAAAGATCAATCTAGTAGGCCAAACCAAACCGATAATTCGAAGAGACTTGCAAAGATAACTCAATCATACATAAAAGAATTCAGAGAAGATTCAATTAATATCCATAGATAAATCTAATCATAAACCCACAATTCATCGGATCTTGACAAACACACCGCAAAAAGAGATTACATCGAATAGATCTCCACAAGAGAGGGGGAGAACACTGTATTGAGATCCAAAAAGATAGAAGAAGCCATCTAGCTAATAACTATGGACCCGTAGGTCTGTGGTAAACTACTCACAACTCATAGGAGGGGCAAGGATGTTGATGTAGAGGCCCTCCGTGGTCGATTCCCCCTCCGGCAGAGTGCCGGCGAAGGCTCCAAGATGGGATCTCGCGGATACAAAAGGTAACGGTGGTGGAAATTGTGTTTCATGGTGCCCCTGGATGTTTTCGGGGTCCGTGGATATATATAGGAAGAAGAAGTACGTTGGTGGACGCCTGAGGGGCCCACGAGACAAGGGGGCGTGCCCTACAGGGGGGGGGGGCGCCTTCCTATCTCGTGGGGCCCTTGGAGCTTTCTTGACTTGCACTCCAGGCTCTCCGGATCAGATTTGCTCCAAAAATAACGCTCTTGAAGGTTTCATTCCGTTGGACTCCGTTTGATATTCCTTTTCTTCAAAATATTGAAATAGGCAAAAAAACAGCAATATGGACTGGGCCTCCGGTTAGTAGGTTAGTCCCAAAAATGATATAAATGTGTAGAATATAGCCCATAAACATCCAAAATAGGTAATATAATAGCATGGAACAATCAAAAATTATAGATACATTGGAGATGTATTAGCAAGCAAGTTGGATGCACACCCACCAGTTTTCTTTTGTTGAGCTTTCATTCATTTATAGCTCTAGTGCATCTGCATGGCAATCCCTACTCCTCATGTTGACATCAATTGATGGGCATTCCCATAGCCCGTTGATTATCCTCGTCAATGTGAGACTTTCTCCTTTTTTGTCTTCTCCACACAATCCCCAATCATTATTCTATTCCACCCATGGTGCTATATCCATGTCTCACGCTCATGTATTGCGTGAAGGTTGAAAAAGTTTGAGATTATTTAAGTACGAAACAATTGCTTGGCTTGTCATCGGGGGTATAGAAGTTGGGAACATCTTTGTGTGACGAAAATGAAGCATAGCCTAACTATATGATTTTGTAGGGATGAACTTTCTTTAGCCTTGTTATTTTGAGAAGACATGATTGCTTTTATTAGTATGCTTGAAGTATTACTATTTCTTTTGTCAATATGAACTTTTATTATGAATCACTTGGATCTGAACATTCATGCCACAATAAAGAGAAATTACATTGAGAATCATGCTAGGTAGCATTCCACATCAAAAATTCTATTTTTATAATTTACCTACTCGAGGACGAGCAGGAATTAAGCTTGGGGATGCTTGATACGTCTCCAACGTATCTATAATTTTTTATTGTTCCATGCTATTTTATTACTTGTTTTGAATGATTATGGGCTTTATCATACACTTTTATATTACTTTTGGGACTAACCTATTAACTGGAGGCCCAGCCCATATTGCTGTTTTATTGCCTGTTTCAGTATTTCGAAGAAAAGGAATATCAAACGAAGTCCAAACGGAATGAAACCTTCGGCAGCATTATTTTTGGGAAGAATATCACCCAAGAGACTTGGAGTTCACGTCAGAAGAGCCTCGAGGAGGCCACGAGATAGGAGGGCGCCCCCCTACTGGGCGCCCCCTATCTCGTGGGCCCCTCGAGCACCTCCCGACCGACTTCTTTCACCTATATAAGCCTACGTACCCTAAAAACATCGAATATCAAGATAGATCGGGAGTTCCACTGCCGCAAGCCTCTGTAGCTACCAGAAACCTCTCGGGAGCCCTTCCCGGCACCCTGCCGGAGGGGGGATCCTTCATCGGTGGCCATCTTCATCATCCCGGCTCTCTCCATGACGAGGAGGGAGTAGTTCACCCTCGAGGCTGAGGGTATGTACCAGTAGCTATGTGTTTGATCTCTCTCTCTCTCTCGTGTTCTCTCTCTTGTTCCCTCTATGGCACGATCTTGATGTATCCCGAGCTTTTCTATTGTAGTTGGATCTTATGATGATTCTCCCCCTCTACTCTCTTGTGATGAATTGAGTTTTCCCTTTGAAGTTGTCTTATCGGATTGAGTCTTTTATGAGAACACTTGATGTATGTCTTGCCGTGCTTATCTGTGGTGACAATGGGATATCATGTGCCACTTGATGTATGTTTTGGTGACCAACTTGCGGGTTCCGCCCATGAACCTATGCACAGGGGTTGGCACACGTTCTTGACTCTCCGGTAGAAACTTTGGGACACTCTTTGAAGTACTTTGTGTTGGTTGAATAGATGAATCTGAGATTGTGTGATGCTTATCGTATAATCATGCCCACAGATACTTGAGGTGACAATGGAGTATCTAGGTGACATTAGGGTTTTGGTTGATTTGTGTCTTAAGGTGTTATTCTAGTACGAACTCTTGAATAGATTGATCCAAAAGAATAACTTTGAGGTGGTTTCGTACCCTACCATAATCTCTTTGTTTGTTCTTCGCTATTAGTGGCTTTGGAGTGACTCTTTGTTGCATGATGAGGGATTGTTATATGATCTATCTATGTTATTATTGTTGAGAGAACTTGCACTAGTGAAAGTATGAACCTTAGGCCTTGTTTCCTATCATTGCAATACCGTTTACGTTCACTTTTATCGCTTGCTACTTTGATGTTTTTATAATTTCAGATTACAAATACCTTTATCTACCATCCATATTGCACTTGTATCACCATCTCTTCGCCGAACTAGTGCACCTATACAAATTACCATTGTATTGGATGTGTTGGGGACACAAGAGACTCTTTGTTATTTGGTTGCAGGGTTGTTTGAGAGAGACCATCTTCATCCTACGCCTCCTACGGATTGATAAACCTTAGGTCATCCACTTGAGGGAAATTTGCTACTGTCCTACAAACCTGTGCACTTGCAGGCCGAACAACGTCTACAAGAAGAAGGTTGTGTAGTAGACATCAGGCACCAACTTTGATCAAGGATACACTGGCCAAATTGTCGATCACACCAGCCCAGATAGAAGAAATGAAGCGATCTGCTGCAAGGGCTGGCGCTTTATTAGCACTGACGCGGGCCAAAGCTTGGATAGCTGACCTGGATCCGGTTGATATCGCAAAGGACTATCCTGGTGAACAAGAAAATGGGTCAGCCTTTGATAATGAAGCCCTCAAAGCCCTGACAAAGGAGATGCGTCCGCTGGCAAGCCAATTGGCTGAAGAGGTTAATTTGTCTGTTCATCGGTCCTTCTATGATGCAAACAACCAACGGGTTGATACTGCTGTGAAAGAAGTGTAGAATCTTATCCCGCTAATCCGTAAGCACACTTATGCCCCTAACATTGAACCTTCCAATCTTATAAGTGAAGAGGCTATCTTCCAAGCATTAACCCGGATTGACTGGGCCACCGTTGACTTCCAGCCACTGGGTGGAGAGGAGGAGGTTGAACCGACGCCACAGGATCCATCAACTTCATGTCAACCTGGCGACGAGTCTTAATCCGACAATCGGTTTGATTTTCACAGACTATGTTCTGTGTAAAGAACAATCATTATTTTGGGCCTCAAAGTGCCTTGTAATAGGCTAGTTGAAATACTTTGATCTGCTGCCATCGTGCACTGCTACATGACATTGTTTGATCCGCCATGATATTTGTTGTGCTTGCTTATACATTTTGATAATTTTATGCAATCCTTGTGTCTGTATAAAAAAGATCTGTCCTGGCGGTTTACCGCCGGACGGGTCATAATGCCCAATACAACGCCTGGTTGATAACCAAGGCTGAAAAAAATCAAAATATGAAATAGATCATACTTGCGATATTAAATCAAATTGTTGGCTTACCAATTTGATTGTAGTAAGGGTGAAAACCCAAGTCTTTAAGTGTTGATAACTCCCACCATGCAGTGCTGGTGTGTAATAAGTCATACCAGGTTGTGATGAACACCGGATGATCATACTGGCGACATGTAGTCAAAGCCAGACCGGGTTATGAAACACCGGTTTAATAAGGAATATGGTCTGACAGCTTGTAGCTGAAAGCCAAGCTGGGTTAACAAACACCGGGTTATTATGATGACTGAAAACCATGCCGGGTCAATAGACACCGGTTCAACATAAAATGTTATCAAAGGATAAAAAACTTGACAAAAGCAAATAAAACCATGTAGTCGAGGCTTTTCAAGGGCTGCCAGGCCCAAATTCGAGACTTTTCATGGGGCTGCCAGGCCACTGAGTTAAACCATTTTGCAAAGCCTTTCAAGATGGGCCTCCAACTAACCAATCATCGTTTTAACTTTGACAAGTTTAGGGTATGTAAAAGATTGACTTGTCAAACGTTCGGCGGGTCATGCCAGGATTACCTGGATAGGACTGGCTTACTTGATAAAGGCAGGTTAACCCGGGGTTTGAGGTGAATACACCAGGCTTCCAAGCCGTGCTTGATAGCATATTACAAGGGTCCTTTCAAACTCTTTGTTGTAGTGCACAAAGAGCCCCCAAGTAACTTTGTGAGCTGTGATCAATGGGTGCCTATGTTTGAGCTATGCATAGCATCCAGAATCTCTTTGGCCCCTTGGGTGTGAAGCTCCCAAGCTGTATTGTGGCGTGATAGCCGGTTTAACAGGCAGAACTCCGCTTTATCAGCCGAAGCCCCCATGTAAACAAAAGATATTGGAAAAAACGGCAGAGGCCCCGCTTATAGCAAGGATGCCAGTTTATTATATTGATCATAATATATACATTGTCGAAATATGTATATAAGAGAAGCCTATAGCTTAGGTGTAGTAAGGCCGAAGGAGAGCTATGTTCCACGGCCTCCGGGTCTCCTCCTTAGAATTGCGTGAGTCTTTGTGCTCTCGAACGTCAATGAGCTAGTATGAGCCGTTGTGCAGATTCTTGCTGACCACAAAGGGCCCTTCCCAAGGTGGGGATAACTTGTGCATATCGGTCTGATCCTGGATGAGCCGGAACACTAAGTCGCCTTCTTGAAAGGTTCTTGTTTTAACCTGGCGGCTGTGATAAGTCCGCAAGTCTTGCTGATAAACCGTCGAATGAGCCAAAGCCATGTCCCGTCTCTCATCTAACAGGTCTAGTGCCTCCTGGCGTGCTTGCTCATTGTCCGCTTCAACATAATTGGCAACCTGGGGCGAGTCATGATGAATATCACGTGGGAGGACTGCCTCTGCCCCGTAAACCATGAAGAAAGGTGTATAACCCATAGATCGGTTTGGCATGGTGTTTATGCTCGATAACACAGATGGTAATTCTTCCACCCAACAACCCGACGTCCGTTTCAAAGGAACCATAAGCCGGGGCTTGATACCCTTGAAGATTTCTTGATTAGCTCTCTCAGCTTGACCATTAGACTAGGGGTGAGCCACGGATGCTACATCAAGCCGGATGTGCTCTTGTTGACAAAATTCCTCCATCTCACCTTTGGAAAGGTTCGTGCCATTATCTGTGATGATGTTGTGTGGAAAACTAAAACGGAAGATCACCTTCTTGACCGCTTAAAAGGACCCACCATATCAAGCCCCCAAGTAGCAAACGGCCAAGTGATTGGAATCATCCGTAGCTCTTGAGCCGGAACATGAGCTCGGCGTGAAAACTTCTAACAAGCATCGCACCGCTTTACCAGGTCCTCGGCATCGACATGAGCCGTCAACTAGTAAAAACCATGACCAAAAGCTTTAGCAACCAGGGATTTTGAACCAGTGTGGTGACCACAATCGCCTTCATGGATTTCACGCAAAATTTCTTGGCCCTCCTCAGGAGAAACACAATGTTGGAATACGCCTGAGACACTGCAGCGGTGTAACTTGCCATTGTGAATAACCATGGACTTTGACCGTCATACTATCGGCCTGGCCAGAACTTCATCTTCTGGTAACTCGCCTCGGTTCATATACGCCAGATATGGAACCGTCCAATCCAGAATTACATGTAAAGCGGCAACCAACTGTGCCTCCGGATCAGGAATAGCCAAATCCTCCTTTGTAGGCAACTTTACTGATGGGTTATGCAGGATATCCAGAAAGGTATTGGGCGGCACCGGTTTACGCTGAGACCCCAGCGGCTTAAAGCATCTGCTGCTTCATTTTTGCACTGATCAATGTGCTCAACCTGATAACCCTTGAAGTGACCAGCCACAACATCCACCTCTCATCTATAAGCCGCCATGAGGGGATCCTTAGAATCCCAAGTGCTAGAAACTTGCTGAGCCACCAGATCAGAATCCCCAAAGCATCGAACCCGGCTTAAGTTCATTTCCTTGGCCACACAGAGACCATGGAGTAAGGCCTCGTACTCAGCTGCATTGTTAGTACAAGGAAACATTAAGCGGAGAACATAATAGATTTTATCACCTTGAGGGGAAGTAAGAACAACTCCAGCCCCCGAGCCCTCCAATTGTCGGGACCCGTCAAAGTGGATAGTCCAGTATGTGTTGTCCGGTTTGTCTTCCGGTGCCTGCAACTCTGTCCAATCATTGATGAAATCCACAAGAGCCTGAGACTTGATGGTTGTGCGAGGCATGTATTTCAAACCGTGTGGTCCAAGCTCAATAGCCCACTTAGCAACCCGGCCAGTTGCCTCCCTGTTCTGGATTATATCCCCCAAAGGAGCGGAACTGACCACTGTGATGGGATGGCCCTGAAAGTACTGTTTAAGCTTCCGACTTGCCATAAAACCCCCATACACTAGCTTCTGCCAATGCAGATATCTTTGCTTTGATTCAATTAACACCTCACTGATGTAATACACCGACCTTTGAACCAGATATTCCTTCCCAGCCTACTTGCGTTCCACCACAATGGCTACGCTGACAGCCCGAGCATTAGCAACCACATATAATAATAGCGGCTCCTTACCAACCGGAGCAGCAAGAACCGGCGGTTCAACCAACTGTCTCTTCAAATCCTCAAACGCCGCATTAGCTGCGTCACTCCAGACAAAAGTGTCTGTTTTCTTCAACATCTGATACAGAGGGATCGCCTTTTCTCCCAAGCGGCTGATAAACCGGCTTAGGGCTGCAATTCGACTCGCTAGACGCTGGACATCATTGATACACACTGGTTTAGCCAAAGATGTAATTGCTTTGATCTTTTCTGGATTAGTCTCAATGCCTCTGTTTGACACCAGAAAGCCTAAGAGCTTGCCTGCCGGAACACCAAAAACACACTTGTCCGGATTGAGCATCATCTTATAAACCCGAAGATTGTCAAAGGTCTCTTTGAGATCATCTATCAATGTCTCCTTCTTCCTGGATTTTACTACAATGCCATCCACATAGGCATGAACATTGCGCCCAATCTAAGTATGAAGGCAAACTTGCACACATCGCTGATAAGTCGCCTGGGCACTCTTGAGCCCAAAGGGCATAGAAACATAGCAGAAGGCTCCAAAGGGAGTGATGAATGCCGTTTTCTCCTGGTCCTTAACTGCCATTTTGATCTGATGATAACCAGAATAAGCATCCAAGAAACTCAAACGCTCGCAACCCGCCGTCGCATCAATGATCTGATCAATACACGGGAGAGCAAAAGGATCTGCTGGACAAGCTTTGTTCAAGTCTGTGTAGTCCACACACGTGCGCCAAGTGCCATTTTTCTTAAGAACCAACACCGGATTGGCCAACCATTCAGGGTGAAATACTTCGACGATGAACCCAGCAGCCAATAGCCGGGCTACCTCCTCTCCAATGGCCTTGCGTCTTTCCTCGTTGAAGCGGCGAAGAAACTGCTTGACCGGTTTAAACTTGGGATCAATATTGAGAGTGTGCTCAGCGAGTTCCCTCGGTACACCTGGCATGTCAGAAGGCTTCCATGCAAAAATGTCCCGGTTCTCACGGATGAACTCGATGAGCGCACTTTCCTATTTCGGTTCCAGATTAGTGCTGATACTATACTATTTGGATGAATCACCAGGAACGAAATCAACAAGTTTAGTCTCATCAGCCGGTTTGAACTTCAGGGTCGGGTCATGCTCAGTGGTGGGCTTCTTCAGAGGGGTCATGTCTGCTGGATCAACATTGTCTTTGTAGAACTTCAACTCCTCTGTTGCACAAACCGACTCAGCATAAGCCGCATCACCCTCCTCACAGTCCAAAGCAATCTTACGACTCCCGTGCATCGTGATAGTCCCCTTATGACCCGACATTTTGAGCTGCAAATAAATATAACAGGGCCTTGCCATGAACCTTGCGTAAGCCGGACGTCCAAACAGGGCGTGATATGGGCTCTGGATTTTCACTAGTTCAAAGGTCAATGTTTCAGACCTGGAATCATGCTCATCACCAAACACAACCTCCAAATCTATCTTGCCAACAGGATATGCCGATTTACCTGGTACTACACCGTGGAAAACAATGTTCAACGGTTTAAGATTCTTATCCGTCAACCCCATGCGGTGGAAGGTTTCATAATACAGGATGTTGATACTGCTCCCTCCATCCATGAGCACTTTGGTGAATTTATAACCTCCCACCTGAGGTGCCACCACTAAAGCCAGATGACACGGATTGTCAACCCGGGGCAGATGATCCTCTCTGCTCCACACAATGGGCTGCTCGGACCAACGTAAGTAACAGGGTACTGCCAGTTCAACAGCATTAACTTCCCTCTTGTGAAGCTTCTGATCGTGCTTACACAAGCTAGTGGTGAAAACATGATACTGCCCGCCATTCAACTGCTTTGGGTGACTCTGAAAACCTGATTGCTGCTGATTCCCCTGATTGTTCTGTTGGTTATTACCACCTTGGTTGTTCTAGTTGCCCTAATTATTCCGAAATCCAGAGTTTGAACCGCCGCCACCCTGAAAACCTGGACCTGAACCGCCGGACGGACCCTGATCATACCGGAAGAGATCAGATTTTTTGAATTCCTTCATAATGAAACAATCCTTCCAGAGATGTGTTGCTGGAACCTCCTTTGTCCCGTGCTTTGGGCAGGGCTGGTTTAACAGACGCTCCAGATTCATACCTCCATCGCGCTGGGGCGGTTTACCCTTACGACGCTGCATATTGCCCTGCACATTAGTGTTAGCCACAAAATCCGAATTATCCGCCTTGCGCTTACCATTGTTTCCATGGCTCCCTTGGTTGTGCTGCTGTCCCTTTGCAGCGCCGTTCTTCTTTTCCTTCTCCGGTTTCTCCTCATCAGAATCGGGATCCTTGGTATTATCAGAATCAACATACTTAACCAAGGCTGCCATAAGCGTTCCCATGTCATTGCAGTGGCGCTTGATCCGTCCCAACTTCATCTTCAGTGACTTAAACCGGCAATTACGTTCCAATGTTACAATCGTCGTGTCAGCATTGATGCAGTCTGATGAATGCAGGACTTCTGAAATCCGACGCACCCAATGAATTGTTGACTCGTTCTCTCCTTGAACACAGGCATCTAGATCCACAATGGACATAGGTTGTTTGCACGTATCCTTAAAATTTTCTATAAACTGGGCCTTCAATTGGTCCCATGATCCGATGGAGTTGGCGGGCAGGCTCTTTAACCAAGTGCGGGATGTCCCTTCCAACATCATGGTGAAGTATTTTGCACATGCCACTTCATCCACATCCAACATCTCCATTGCCATCTCATAAATTTCAACCCACGCCTCGGGAGGTTGATCAGCGGTATAATTAGGCACTTTACATGGACCCTTGAAATCCTTGGGCAATCGCACATTACGGAGAGCCGGGATGAGACACGGCACTCCCCAGGAGCTGAAGGCAAGCCCGGTACCTTGCTCTACTGACGCCGCTAGCTGAACCGGGGAGGGTTGATGATGACTCACGTATTGTGCTGCTAATGCGGCCTCCCTTCATGCTCTACCATTATCCACCACGCCCTGAGCATTTTCCCCACCGCGCGCCGGATTGGGCCCTTGAGGGGTATTACGGCGCCGTGCACTGCTGGATACCTCCGGTTCGTCTATGTGCCTGCTATAACTTTTGCTCGGACGGGGGGTTGAATGGATTCTGTCTCGGCTATAGGAATAAGCCTGCTGCTGCACAACAGCGGTTTGAAGAAGATCCCTGGCCCGTCGCGTCTCAACCGCCGCCAGCGAATCACCCTCCATCGGAATAGCTGCCAGGCGAGATGCCGCAACAATCATGTTATCCAAAGGGCTAGAAAAATGACCCGGCGGTGTTGATATGTATTGCGGCGGGTTATCCGTTCGTCGAGGTGGGTCCGTTATCCGTGGTTGATCCGGAGCTGCCCCAGGTGCCACGGTCCGGTTTACCGCTGCCGGATTACTTGGCCCGGCCCCCAGCGTATTGAAGAGATTCAGTCCTTTGTAGACCGGCGGCAGACCAGATCGGTACTTCCTTCGTAGCACTTCGTTTGACGTGTTCTGATCCAGCATAAGCCCGTAATTCTGCGCCTGGATTTGCTGTGATTGGGCATCTAAAGCGACCCGTTCCACAGCCATCCTAACTTCCTCAGCTGCCAGGTGCTCCTTGGCTTGTGTTATCTGGTCCTTTAGCTTGGTAACCTCCGCATTATGCTGATCCCGCGTCTCTGGAGTGACTGCCGTGGTTAACAAGGTCACCTAGGCATCCATCAAATCGGAAAGAACTTGAGCCGGTCGACACGCAGGGCCTCCTGCTGCGGCTGCTGCCCCGGACGTCATTGCTGCTGTGGATGAAGACTGCAAGGTGGGCTGTGTTCCGGCCATGAAAACGGCAACCCGATTCGGCGGTTCAAAGGGGTCCGGAATACTGTTGCCATTGGAATAGCCCCCAATCCAGCCGTCTTGCAATTGATATAGCGACTCGGTTTCACCAGTGGACGACTTGCTATCTGAGCAGATGGCCGTCTCACCATCGGACACCGGTTCAGATCCCGCACCATGGATGAATCCTATGAACGCACGCTTCATGGCGGGCTGAACCCATGCAGGACTCGCACACTGAGCCGTCTCGACGAGGTCGGTGGAGACGTCCGGCTCAGGGCCCGATTCGTCGATCTTGCCAATGAAAACGTGAATTCCGCCAAAGGGGACCCGGTACCCGTACTTGATCAAGCCGACCTCGGGGCCCCATCCTGCATCGTCGATGTAGAGCTTGCCGCGACGACTCTTGGTCATCCGGCCAACCGCGTACCCCTTGAGTCCTTCAAAGTTGACCTTCAAGAACTCGAAACCATCGTGCGATAGCCCCATGGTGGGTGCCAACTGTTGTGGAAATATCACGTCAGATGTCCTAACGAAAGGACTTAGTCGTGGAGCCATCACAACAAGATTAGCTTAAAGGGGTTAAACCGGACAAGGGACACGAGAGTTTTATACTAGTTTGGCCCCTTACGATGAAGGTAAAAGCCTACGTCTAGTTGTGATGGAATTGCTTGGGTTTTGATGACCAGGGAGCGAATACGCTTTGCCCGAGTCTCGAGTTGTTGTTGCTTGTCCCTGAACCGCCGCCGGGTCGTCCCTATATATACACAGGATGACGCCCGGCCGGTCTACAGAGTCTCGAGGCCGGCTCATACAAGTGTCCGGGTTGGTCTCTCCCTTTTCCCTAACTTACAATACAAGTTATACAATTATGGTGGTTTACAATGATGGGCCCTAATCCATCTTTGGGTTCTGGGCCTCTAAGTTCTGCTAATAAAGCGCCATCTTCTTTGTCTTCATGGGCTTCAGTATAGTTGAGTGTGAACCGGCCCCTCCTGGGTGGTTTACACTCAATAGTTATATCCTCAACACCCCCCTCTAGACACCTCTTCTCGATCCTTTCAGGCGGCTCATAGGAGAAATCCTAGCGACCGCTGCTTCTTCCCCCTCCTCATCTCGCCTCCGCCAATGGGGGTAAGTGGCCCCGGGGAGAAACCCTAGCCACCAATGCTTCCTCTCCCTCCTCGTCTTGTCGTCGTCAGAGGATGCCCCACTGGCAAAACTCGGGCAACCTCGAGGAAGGCAGGCCACGGTAATTGCTTCTTGCAAGCGCATGACGTGGATGCTCGGTTGTGTTGATGTGCGGGGTGTGAGTAGTGTGGAGTTCCCCGACGGTGCAGAGGTGCCCAAGCACGTCATCGACACAAAGAGTTGTCGTTCATCATGTGGTTGGCAGGTGTCGAGTCCGTTTTGGGTTGTCACAGGCCGATGGCCGAAGGGCAAGTCAATGCAGGCCGGATACATGCGCATCATCAGCGGTGCGTCGAGGTCTCATGCATCAATTTTAGGCCATGTGTGTTGGCATCCGGGTGTCTTCATCGGGTCATGATGGGTGCAGTTCGGTGTGCCAAGATGGCACAGTGGCTCCGGGTATGAATGTGAGATCCGCATGTGGTAGGACCCAATCTGGTCAAGTACTAGGTTTGGGCAGGTGAGGTTGCCGGAGGAAGATGTACTCCAGCTGAGGCCAGAGTCATTGGTGGTGATGCCTATGGGTGTCATCCCTCTTTGGAGGCATTAATGTCATTCTCCTCAGTTTCCTTTCCTGGCATGCTCTAGAGGATCCCTAGATCTGATCTCTCGGATCAAATGATTGTGTTACTATTAGCTTTCTTTGGCGTCGTGTTCCCTCTTGGGGCGCTGTCTCATAGTTGGACCCAGTCGGAGGGATTCGTGGCTCGTGGAGGTGTTTGACGTGGTTCACGTGGCATCTTCATGGTGTTGACATGGTCCCATCGGTGCTGGGCAGCGGGATCATCCTTCACATGCGAGGAGCATCAACTGTGCCAACTTGGCCTGCCTTCAGGCATGTAGTCCATCTCCGACATCGACGAGATTGACGAATTTTCTCATGGTGGACCGGATTGATATGATGGGTTCGGTGTGCACTTTGGTAGCGGGGAATGCTCGAGTGCCCATCTACAATTCGTGTCAGCCTTACCGATGAACTGTACTCCCTCCCTCCCAAAATAAGTGTCTCAATTTTGTACTAACTCTAGCTAGTACAAAGTTGTACTTCATACATTCCAAAATTTAGTATGCATAGTTTCTAGCACACATACCAATGTGTGCGCTGGCTCTAAGTTCTGGACAAGAAAACCCCTGGACGATTTGTTCCGGGCCGATGTGCCCAAGAGTACTAGAAGTACTAGTACCAGTCGAGTGGCAGCCTACTGTTGCAGCTAGCTCTTGCCGGCGCACGGCGGCATGCCCTCGCGACGGGGTCTCGCTAGAGTTGGACGCGGAGACGCCGGGCGCGGACGTCGGCATGCTGGCCTGGGACACGGTCACACCTGAGACTACGGTCATGCCGGTTGGGACGTGATGACGACGTACACGCCAGTCGTGGATGAGATGACTCCATGCATGGTCATGGCTGAGGCAGACGAAAGAGGTTAAGCGGCCGGTGTTGGCCGCAATTCGCACCCCACTGGTGGACGAGCTCCACGCATGCGCCAAGCTCCCATTGCTGGTGGACCTGCTCCCCGGCGTGCGCTTACTAGCGTTGGAGCCCCCGCAACTGGACGTCATCGTCCCACACCACGCGGCCCTTCCCGGTGTGTCTGCACTAATCTTCCTACTCCTCTCCTCTCCCTAGTCACTACAATCTCATGGATCTATCCAGCACAGAGGAAAGGGATTGATCCAGAGATCACTGGAGCATGACCGCGCGCGAGGATATGGTGGGGAGAAAGAGCTCGACGAGGTGAGGGGATGTCCAGCCATCGTCCTTGCAGATCCCGTGCGCAGGCGGAGGATGGAGGGGAATGGGAGGCGACGAAAAGATCTGGGTGGTGGTTTTGATTGCGATGCATCGCGTGCGGGAGGAAGGGTATAAAGTAGGGGCTATTTCGTCTATAATTGGCTGTAGCAGCTAATACCCACTACAATTCATAATATTCCTAAAAAAATTATATGCACTATAATCTGAAACGGAGGGAGTACTAAACTTGAGACACTTATTTTGGGACATAGGGAGTATGATTTATGGTGCTTTAGATTTAGTCTAGCTAGGCGTGGCTTGTCATTGTGGTTTTCACCTAACTTTCCTTCGATAAACAGAGTCGTCCCTTTTCCCTCTTTTCTCCTTTTGCACTAGCATTTTTGTTATGCTTTCCTCCTTTGCAATAGAAAACTCAAGGAAATATTTTAAGAAGTCTCAAACCTCTAAGCTTTGGGATGCCCTGGCATCTTCCTTTCTTCATCAACAACTATCGATTAGTATCTGTTGGACCTATATTTTTATTTCTCCATATAATATGTCTTGTTCTTGGAGCGTCATTTTATTTTTCTGTTGCTTGCTGATTAATTCAATCATCGCACCTAAATAAATATTATTTGGGAGATCTCATGCATGGCCATATATTTATATAATTGCTCTTTTGCTTCACTTATACTTGTTAGAGCACAAGTCCTATGAGAGACACATTTTAAACTTTCTTTTGATTCACTTATATCTGTTTAGAGATTTGAGTAACCATTGGTTGTTGGCATGACATTAATATGTTGGAACAAAATTGATTGTATGCTATGGTGGTATAGTTAAAATTTGCATGGACAAAGTGTAGAGTCATAAAACTTGTGGATATGTTTTTTCTCTTGAAATCATTGCGAGATAATGTGGCAGTAGTAGATGAATGTGTTGGTTAACGTGATTGAGTCAAGTAGTGGAGAGGTGTTGTTAGATTTAGTGGGATAATTGCATTTCCTCATTAATGAACTAAAAGTTGGGAACCTCTCTTATTATGATGAAGTCCTAATTGAGAGGTGATTGCAAGTGTGACACGCCAATTCACTTACTGCAGCGTTGTGCATATGCCAACCCAAGAATCACATTGGCCCCGCATGACATACTGATAATCACAACATAGAATTTTACTAAAAGAAGGTTTAAAAAGCCACCGTGGCTTGTTTATTACAACAATGTAATAGTTGAAATAGGAGCAAAGTTTAACGATAGCGAAAGACAAATTGGTTGGGAAACATAGTAGAAAACAAAAAAAAATCGCCTTACGATCACCCAGGAACAATATGCAGATGCATATAAGGTTTGGATCAACGATTGTTACTGACTCCAGAGTGCAGCGGAACTAGATGAGTCTTTGTAGATCGTACTTGGAGTCCCTTAGATCGTACTTGGAGTCCCTCATACTGTAGATGAATGATCCCGTGAACCGCCCACGAATTAACACTCAAACGGAAGACCAAAAGAACGACCTCTGTACTTGGTCGCAAACGTATGATCTTCACGATCCGGCAGTGCTTCACCGTCCAAAGCTAATTGTTGCCGATGAATTAGAGAGAGGATATTAGGACCACACTAGGCATATAATTATGAGGATTACAGGATCTAGGTCAAGCTCTAATTGATCAACTAGAACTAGAGGAACTAGATGAGGCTCCAAAACTTATGTGTAAAGTAGCACCAAAGCGTCTAGCATATATAGGTTAGAGGGGAGGAGGGGTTGCCAAGAGGAGGGGCAGGACCCCCCTCCCCAATTCGGCCTCCCTTAGAGGGAAAGGGGGGCACCTTCCCTCTTGGGGACTCTATTGAGACTCGAGCTCAACTGTTCAAGTATCTCAAAAGTTACGAGTGGCTGTAAGATGAAACAAGTACTAGACATATCAGGTGAACAAGTAAGCATATATAGAAAGCATTGCAGCGATACATACAGAAAGCATTCTATCATATAGAGCATTGCATCGATACATACAACAATAGTCTTACAACGAAGATAATAATTCATCATACGAAGGGCATCCACAAGTTGGACCCTCAAATTAAGATTCTAATAGAATACCATGGTAATGAAGCAGAGTGCCTGTTTAAAGTAGAATGAAGCCGTAAAGGTCAAGTGGCCCGCTCGTCACAGAAATCTAGCCATATCTTCTTTGCTCCAGGATCTCCGATATCGCCTCTACCATCTCCCAAAGTAGTATCTCCTTAGCCGAGAGAAGTCGGTCCCCAGATAATCGATTTATCTCTTCGTTCACAAACTGAGAGACCACCTGTAGTGCCAATTTCTCATTCTGCTTGGCCTCTATCCTTGCTGTTTGCTCCTTGGAACGTCGAATCTGAGCCAAGTGCGATGCTAGTGAGATTTGTTCTTGCTTGTCCTCCCACCCCCTATTGCACCAGAGTTGTGTAGGCTTCTTTGACAGTGAGATTCACTCAAGCGGCTCGGAGTCGTCCCCCCAGGGCCCCATCTCTGCTCTCAATCTTCTCTACTCTCCCCCTTCTCCCCCGCAGCTTCGCGATGAACTTCATGTGAGAAGTAAAGCACTTGGGATGAGTTGGTAACCCCAAAGCAACACCAATTCCCACCACCCGACTGCGTGAGGAGTTGGCCTGCAGCGATGCGTGCCCTGTTGTCGAGATGGAGCGGACAAAGTCACCAGAGAAGGAAGTGAGGTGGTGGGCAATGGAGTGGCACGGCGGTGCGTGCGGCCAACATTAATCGGTGGGGGCTGCAGATCGGGCATGATGTGTCATCGAGGTGGAGAGGCCTAGGGCGGAGCTAGGCTAGCACTGGGTTTTGGGCCTACTTCGTTGCTACAGTGATCTATAGTGTTCAATAGTACCCAAAACACTACAATCAACAAAGGTTTCTCATGCCACAACCATATTGCCCGGTCCCCCATGCCTAGAGTGTAGTGATACGTCTCCAACGTATCTATAATTTTTGATTGTTCCATGCTATTATGCATTAGTATGCTATTCTATATTATTTTTGGGACTAACTCATTAACCCAGAGCTAGTGCCAGTTTTTGTTTTTTCCTTGTTTTTGAGTTTTATATAAAAGGAATATCAAACGGAGTCCAAACGGGATAAAACTTTCACGATGATTTTTCTTGGACCGTAAGACACACGTAGGACTTGGAGAGGAAGGCAGAAGAGCCTCGAGGGCTCCACAAGCCCTCAGGACGTGCCCTAGGGGGGCGCCCCTGGCTTGTGGGCCCACGGGAGTCCTCCAACCCTAATCTTTGGCCTATAAATTCAGAAATATCCCCAAACGACCTGAAGCGCCCACCAAAATACTTTTTCACCGCCGTAACCTTCTGTATCCGTGAGATCCCATCTTGGGACCTTTTCTGGCACCCTGCCGGGGGGGGGGATTCAATCACGGAGGGCTTATACATCAACCCTATTGTCCTTTCGACGAAGCGTGAGTAGTTTACCACAGACCTACGGGTCCATAGCTAGTAGCTAGATGGCTTCTTCGCTCTCTTTGATCCGCAATACCATGTTCTCCTCGATGTTCTTGGAGATATGTTCGATGTAATCTTATTTTGTGGTGTGTTTGTCGAGATCCGATGAATTGTGGATTTATGATCAGATTACCTATGAACATTATTTGAATCTTCTCTGAATTCTTATATGCATGATTTGATATCTTTGTATTTCTCTTTGAATTGTGTTGTTTGCTTATTTTGAAGAATCTATGGGTAGTATTGGGGGGTATGAACCATGGAGAAGTTGGAATACAATAGATATTACACCAATATAAATAAAGAATGAGTTCACAACAGTACCAAAAGTGGTGATTTATTTTCGTATACTAACGGATCCGATGAGTTTTCTGTTGAGTTTTGTGTTGTGAAGTTCTCAAGTTTTGGGTAAAGATTTGATGGACTATTGAATAAGAGTGGCAAGAGCCTAAGATTGGGGATGACCAAGGCACCCCAAGGTAATATTCAAGGACAACTAAGCATCTAAGCTTGGGCATGCCCCAGATGGCATCCCCTCTTTCGTCTTCGTCTATCGATAAATTTACTTGAGGCTATATTTTTATTCACCACATGATATGTGTTTTGCTTGGAGCGTCTTGTATGATATGAGTCTTTGCTTTTTAGTTTGCCAGAATCATCCTTGCTGTACACACCCTTTGAGAGGGACACACATGAATCGTGAATTTATTAGAATACTCTATGTGCTTCACTTATATCTTTTGAGCTAGACAATTTGCTCTAGTGCTTCACTTATATCTTTTTAGAGCACGGCGGTGGTTTTATTTTATATAAATTATTGAAATCTCATGCTTCACTTATATTATTTTGAGAGTCTCTAAACAACATGGTAATTTGCTTAGGTTATGAATTTAGTCCTAATATGATGGGCATCCAAGAGGGATATAATAAAAACTTTCATACAAAGAGCATTGAATAATATGAGAAGTTTGATTCCTTATGATTGTTTTGAGATATAAAGATGGTGATATTAAAGTCATGGTGGTAAGTAATTGTGGATTGCTAGAAATACTTGTGTTAAAGTTTGTGATTCCCGTATCATGCACGTATGGTGAACCGTTATGTGATGAAGTCGGAGCATGATTTATTTTTTGATTGCCATCCTTTGTGTGGAGGTCGGGATCGCGCGATGGTTAAGTCCTACCAACCCTACCCCTAGGAGCATGCGTGTAGTACTTTGTTTCAATAACTTATAGACTTTTGCAATAAATATGTGAGTTCTTTATGACTAATGTTGAGTCTACGGATTATACGCACTCTCACCCTTCCACCATTGCTAGCCTCTCTAGTACCGCGCAAGCTTCACCGGTGCATTAAACCCACCATATACCTTCCTCAAAATAGCCACCATACCTACCTATTATGGCATTTCCATAGCCATTCTGAGATATATTGCCCTGCAACTTCCACCATTTCGTTTACTATGACACGCTTGATCATTGTCATATTGCTTTGCATGATCGTAAGATAGCTATCATGATGTTTTCATGGCTTGTCCATTTTTTGATGTCATTTGCTACGCTAGATCATTGCACATCCTGGTACACCACCAGAGGCATTCATATAGAGTCATATTTTGTTCTAAGTATCGAGTTATAATTCTTGAGTTGTAAGTAAATAAAAGTGTGATGATCATCATTATTAGAGCATTGTCCCATGTGAGGAAAGAATGATGGAATCTATGATTCCCACACAAGTTGGGATGAGTCTCTGGACTTTACAAAAATAAAAGAGGCCAAATAAACCCACCAAAAAAATTAGAGAGAAAAGAGAGAAGGGGCAATGCTACTATCCTTTTTCCACACTTGTGCTTCAAAGTAGCACCATGATCTTCATGATAGAGAGTCTCCTATGTTGTCACTTTCATATACTAGTGGGAATTTTTAATTATAGAACTTGGCTTGTATATTCCAATGATGGGCTTCTTCAAATTGCCCTAGGTCTTCGTGAGCAAGCGAGTTGGATGCACACCCACTTAGTTCTTTGAGCTTTCATAAACTTATAGCTCTAGTGCATCCGTTGCGAGGCAATCCCTACTCACTCACATTGATATCTATTGATGAGCATCTCCATAGCCCGTTGATATGCCTAGTTGATGTGAGACTATTTCCTTATTTTTGTGTTCTCCACAACCACCATATTCTATTCACCTATAGTGCTATATCCATGGCTCACACCCATGTATTGCGTGAAAGTTGAAAAAGTTTGAGAATACTAAAGTATGAAACAATTGCTTGGCCAATATACCGGGGTTGTGCATGATTGAAATATTTTGTGTGATGAAGATGGAGCATAGCCAAACTATATGAGTTTGTAGGTATAACTTTCTTTGGCCATGTTATTTTGAGAAGACATGATTGCTTTATTAGTATTTTTGAAGTATTATCGTTTTTATGTCAATATTAAACTTTTGTTTTGAATCTTATGGATCTGAATATTCATGCCACAATGAATAAATTTACATGGACAAATATGTTAGGAAGCATTCCACATCAAAAATTCCATTTTTATCATTTACCTACTCGAGGACGAGCTGGAATTAAGCTTGGGGATGCTTGATACGTCTCCAGTGCATCTATAATTTCTGATTGTTCCATGCTATTATATTATCTATTTTGGATGTTTTATATGCATTAATATGATATTTTATATTATTTTTGGGACTAACTTATTAACCCAGAGCCCAGTGCTAGTTTTTATTTTTCCTTGTTTTTTGAGTTTTACAGAAAAGGAATATTAAACAGAGTCCAAACTGAATAAAACTTTTGCGACGATTTTTCTTGGACCAGAAGTGACACGTAGGACTTGGAGAGGAATGTAGAAGAGCCCCGAGGGCTCCACAAGCCCTCAGGACGCGCCCTAGGGGGGCCTGGCTTGTGGGTCCCACAAGAGTCCTGCAACCCTAATCCTTGCCTATAAATTCAGAAATATTCCCAAACGACCAGAAGCGTCCACCAAAATACTTTTCCGCCGCCGTAACCTGCTGTATGCGTGAGATCCCATCTTGGGACCTTTTCTGGCACCCTGCTTGAGTGGGATTCGATCACGGAGGGCTTCTACACAACCCTATTGCCCTTTCGATGAAGTGTGAGTAGTTTACCACATACCTACGGGTCCATGGCTAGTAGCTAGATGACTTCTTCTCTCTCTTTGATCCACAATACCATGTTCTCCTCGATGTTATTGGAGATCTATTCGATGTAATCTTCTTTTGTGGTGTGTTTGTCGAGATCCAATGAATTGTGGATTTATGATCAGATTAACTATGAACATTATTTGAATCTTCTCTGAATTCTTATATTCATGAATTGATATCTTTGTATTTCTCTTCGAATTATCGGTTTGGTTTGGCCAACTAGATTGGTTTTTCTTGCAATGGGAGAGGTGCTTAGTTTTGGGTTCAATCTTGTGGTGTCCTCACCCAGTGACAAAGTAGGGGCAGCAAGGCACGTATTTGTGTTGTTGCCATCAAGGGTAAAAAGATGGGGTGTTCATCATATTTCTTGAGTTTATCCCTCTACATCATGTCATCTTACTTAAGACGTTACTCCGTTCTTATGAACTTAATACTCTAGATGCATGTTGGATAGCGGTCGATGTGTGGAGTAATAGTAGTAGATGCAGAATCGTTTCGGTCTACTTGACACGGACGTGATGCCTATATGCATAATCATTGCCTTGGATATCGTCATAACTTTGCGCTTTTCTATCAGTTGCTCGACTGTAATTTGTTCACCCATCGTATTATTTTCCTTCAAGAGAGAAGTCTCTAGTGAAACCTATGGCCCCCGGGTCTATTTTCCATCTTATATTTTCGGATCTATAAACCAAAAAACCCAAAAGTATCTCACTGCAATTTATTTACTTTTATTTTATTTTACCTTTTAGTAATCTTTTATATCTATCTCTATCAGATCTAACCTTTGCAAGTGACCGTGAAGGGATTGACAACCCCTTTATCGCGTTGGGTGCAAGTGTTTGATTGTTTGTGCAGGTGCATAGATTGCAGACTTGCTTGTATCTCCTACTGGATTGATACCTTGGTTCTTAACTGAGGGAAATACTTATCTCTACTTTGCTGCATCACCCTTTCCTCTTCAAGGGAAAAACCAACACAAACTCAAGAAGTAGCATCTAGCTCCACCACTTGGGAGGCTGACCGGCGGTGAGCTCGAATAGGCGACACAGGAAGGCGGAGGAGCGGGACAGAGCGGCGTTCGGGCAATAATTGACAGACTTGGTGGTGGGCGTGTGATATATCTGAATGTCGCATGATTTCCCAATGCTAAGCACTTGACTTATAGGAGACGAAACATTTTTTGTATTTTAAAAAATGTAAATGCAATATATAAGCTGAGCTCATTGTTAGAGGGCACTCAACCTATACCTCTTGCTATCATGGATACGTCAAGTGCGGCAAGCACGACCACGTGGCAAGGTTGTTCGCCGTGCGTGTCACATAAGTCGGTTGTTTGGTCATTGTATGCTGAGAACTTACGTAAGCCAAGTGTTTCTTTGTCGGGGTGTAGAGTGTTGTAAGCCGAGCTCCCTTTCTTCATCGCGTGTTTTGGTGCTATCCTCAGCTTAGAGTATCTCCACTCGGCCCCCCAAGACACTGTTCGCACACGAACACGTCACTGTGTACCTCCAACGCCGAGGGTGATACACCGTAGCTCACGCCGAAGGAGACCCGCCGGAAGTGCGGTACGCAAGACAATCCGGCGGGTGCTATTCAGGACCGAAAACCACATGCGCCCGTGAGGGACCCCGTCTGGACGCGCGGCGGCTATTGGCTGCCCTAGGTAAGTTTGCCCGCCACGAGAGACTCGAGGATCGCTGCCCTTCAACATGAAGAACGAACGAAGAACGAGAGAGAAAGAACAAGTGAGGGATGTAATATTAGGGTAAAAAGTAGATGAGTTTTGCGATTGTGTGTTGTTGTTCAATCGGCCGTCACCTCTTATCTATATAAGAGGCGGATGGACTTCCTGTACAAGAAAAGGAATTGCCTTGCCGTCCAAATCATCAAAATCTAACCAAACTCGGACTTCTCACGACCTCCGGCCCGGATGTCTGGCTCTAGGCCCGGATGATCCGGCCTAGCCCAGTTTTCTGACAGCAGCTCACAGTTTTGGCTCAAGAATCCACCTACAACCTCATATTTGGACGTTTTTTATATCAAAATCAACCGCCTCGATAAGGTGCATAACTTTCATGTTGAACACTTTTCGATCCGAGGTCATCTTGATGGGGTTTCGGACCGTTTTCTAAAGTCTGTAGTAGAAAAAATTGTCCGGACGTCCGGACTTCTACCCAGATTGTCCGGCCTCCACCCGGATCATCCGAGACTGGACCCAGATCATCCGGCTTCATCATAAACCTTCTGTTGTTTTCGGTGCTTCAATTTCCCGGATGATCCGGACCCCGGCCCGGATGATCCGGCCAAACACTGCTGCAGCGCACGATTTTGCCTGTAACTTTTGCATACGATTTCGTATGGGGATGATTCTTATATCAAAATCGCCCGTTTAGACGAGACAAAGAACTATGTAGTTGTAACTATCTCCATCAGAGGCCATCTTGGGGACGTAATCAACCGAATATTGTTCTGAATACAAAATCTCAGTACTTCGAACACAACTTCGGCCTTAGAGATGAGATCGGATGGCTATGACCCAAATATCATAGTTTCTCCTTTTGAAGATATGGAATTTTCTCACTTTGATCATTTTTCCATTTGAGGCCTTCTTAATTATGTTTTTGACCATACCAAAATCTGGTGTGAACACAGGCCCCCCTGTTTTTCGGCAAAACCTGTGTGCCGAAAAATAACTTGCACGAAGTTTTTTGTAAGTGCGATGTCAACACTCCATCGGCCGTTTTGTACGTGCTTTGGACAATAAGTATATATCGGCCATTTAGATTAGCAACAAAAGTGAAGCTAATCGAACATATAATGATTTGGTAATACCCTTTCATGATGTAAGAAATTATATTGCATCCATGGATTAAAATAAGCCCATTGAGTGTAACCAATCATACCTGATGAAGAATTCCATGGCATAGGCATCAACGACATAGTTGAAGAAAATGGATAATGTGTGGACCGAAGATGTTGAAACCTTCGGCTTGGTCCTTCGCAGCTTTCACTCTTTTCCTTCTTCACCTTTGTCGCACTCCTTGTAAAGGAAGCTTGCACATAATTCTTATTTTGAATATTTCCTTTGGGAACCCATGCCATATTTCTCTTTTCAAGTTCTTGTGCACTAAGCTTCTGCAACTCTTTCTTTTGCCAATACGATAAGCCAAGTGGGCACCCCAGCTGCGATTTTGTTTGAAGTAATGGCAATTCTTGTTTTACCTTGTGCACTCTCAACTTCTTCCCTTCAGATTTGACACTTGATTGACTTGCCTCATTTCCTTTTGTAGCCAATGTCAACACTTTAATTGGCTCTTTTTCATTTGAGATCATATCTGAAGTGGCACTCTTACAACCATCTCTTTTGACGAGGTAGATTTGCTCAACCACCTCCTTATTCTTCCTTGTGCACCAGACCGATTATTTTTTGAAACGTTCTTGGACATATGACTGCTCATTGAACGTTGGTCTTCTTGGAGCTGCATAATACTGGCGAGATGGTTTATAATAATATGGAGAATGTGCCCTTGTATCATACTTGTCCCATGATGGATATGGATTTACGCGAGCATAGGGAGACATCCATGACATTGGCATTGGCGGCCCAAAATAAGGATATGAACAAGTTGCATTCAAATTCTCTTCTTGCCAATATCGATCCTTGGATTTGCTCCTAGGGGGTGATCTTGATGCTTTTGCATTAGTTGGCCGATAAGCACTGTTCTCCTCACTTATCTTCTGATATTTTTCAATAGTTGCGCGAAAGTGACTTTCGGCTTTTTACCTTTGTGCTTACGTCGGCCTTTGTTTTCTTTGGTTGTGCTTGCACTGATCTTTGGATTTTTTTGTTGCCCCAGTACTTGGCGTCTTTTGTGCAACCTTGATAGAATTTTCGCCCTCAAGAATATTATCATTGTGCTCTTGAACAACTTCCTTACTTGAAAGCTTGATCCCATTACCCATGGGCCTTACCTTCTCGTGTTTAGATGGATCGGCTTGAAGCAGCCGATACAAAAACCGTTTGCCGTCAGGACCAATCGGAATAGACTGGTCATCCCTTGGTGTTTCAACAAGTTTCAATCGTCCTTTTTCAATGGCCGATTTAACTATTTGACGAAACATATTGCAATCCTCAAAACTATGCTTGAACGAATCATGCAACTTAGAATACGTTCGTCCTCGGATAGATGGTTTTTCATGGTGATCAAGAACTCTAATGTAATTATTTTTCAGCAACAAATCAAATATTTGATCACACATGCTTGAATTGAAGGGATGTTTCTCATTTTCTAGCCGATCTTGGTGTGAGAACAGCTTTCTAGGCAAGCAAATGGATGGTTTAGAATACCCCCATTCGGCTATGCATTGTGTTTTGCATTCTATCTCCGATGTCTTTGGATAGGATATTATACTAGCATCAGTTTTCTCAATAGAATTAAACTTGACTTTAAAATTCTGAAATGAAAATAGTTAGAACACATATGTCTCAATTGAGACCAAGTGTAAGCCAAGTATGAAACAAGCAAAGCTACCCAATTATATATGAACTTTTGATAAAGCAATGGGGAAAACTTTGGCTGCAACAATAAGTCACAGTCGGTCTTTATAAATGACACAATGTGTTGACTGATATGCTTTGCAACAATTTTATTGCTAACAAATAAATTACCCTTCTTCATTGGTCTTTCAAGATTGCTTATGAGAATTTTTCTAATAGAAGCATCAACAATAAAGTTGCGACCAAATCGGAAGATAGGTAAATCACTTGCTAGAGATACCTCTTCGAATACGTTGGGAGAGCATGATGGTTGTGTTACTTGAACGATATCTTGTTCCCCTATTGAATTGCTCCACAACGTCTTGTCATCCTTTTTTTCTAGAATAGATTCAACATACGTAATATTTGATTCGGTCTTTTCAATAACCGAATTAACTTTTTTTCCGAATCACCACTCTTTTTGATAATTCTACCCACACTCAATGCTTTCTCTTTTTGACATAATCTAGCTTGTATTGCAACAGAATTAATAGTCTTTCCCTCTTTTATTAATTCATGTAGAACAACATTGCATTCGTCCCAAAAAGACGTAAGGTTTTTCTTAATGACTCAATCTGGATAGAATTGCCCCCCGATACTTTTAGACTCTTTTGGTAACGAGATGTCGCCGAAATTCTGTAATTGTGCAGGGAAAACATTGTATGCTACGATACTAGGTGAAGACACATGGGATCCTATAGAATTTTCACTTATTCGGCTATTAGCGTGAAGGTGCGAAGCCGAATTATGAATGCCTATAGTTGCATACGGTGCCAAAACATTAGTAGCATGAAGATATGATGGTTGAGGGTAATTGGTCGGATAACTAGTAGTAGCATGGCCAATTCCTCTATCCACCAGCATGTTTGGATTCGCACATTGCAAATTAGTTACCGATGAATAAAAAGGTGAAACACTTTGTTGCATACTATCGGAAGTTCCTATGTGAGGTGTTTCAACTTGATTAACTAAACTCATCATGTTTTACATCGGCATATGGATTTCTGGGGTTGCCGATGCATGGGAGTTGGAATACATATGTTGCATGTTGCTAAAATTATATGAGGTAGAAGCATGAAAATTTTGTTGCATCGGCTGTTGCACATAATTAGATGCATGATTGATAAAGCTAGGGCTAGCCGATACATTATGCTCATTAGATGATCTAGCAACAACATATGCATTATTTGCATCTACATATGTGAATTGGGTACTCATATTACCTTTGTAGATTGCAAACCCTAGATGACGATCTCTTCGTAGCAAGAACGGGCCAGAGACCGTTCAAAGCTTTGTCCCCAGCGGAGTCGCCAAAAAGTGTGTTCGCACACGAACACGTCACCGTGTACCTCCAACACCGAGGGTGATGCACCGCAGCTCACGTCGAAGGAGACCCGCCGGAAGCACGGTACGCAAGACAATCCAGCGGGTGCTTTTCAGGACCCGAAACCACACGTGCCCGGGAGGGACCGTCTGGACGCACGGCGGCTATGGGCTGCCCTAGGTCGGTTCGCCCACCCCTAGAGCCTCGAAGATCGCTGCCCTTCAACACAAAGAATGAATGAAGAACGAGAGAGAAAGAACAAGGGAGGGATGTAAAACTAGGGTAAAAACTAGATGAGTTTTGCGATTGTGTGTTGTTGTTCAATCAACCGTCACCTCTTATCTATATAAGAGGCGGATGGACTTCCCGTACAAGAAAAGGACTTGTCTTGCCGTCCAAGTCATCAATATCTAACCAAACTCGGACTTCTCACGACCTCCGGCCCGGATGTCCGGCTCTAGGCCCGGATGATCCAGCCTAGCCCAGTTTTCTGATAGCAGCTCACTCTTTTGGCTCTAGAATCCACATACAACCTCGGATTTGGACGTTTTCTATATCAAAATCAACCGTCTCGACGAGGCGCACAACGTTCATGTTGAACACTTTTCTATCCGAGGTCATCTTGATGGGGTTTCGGTCCGTTTTCTAAAGTCTGTAGTAGAAAAAGTTGTCCGGACGTCCGGACTTCTACCCGGATTGTCTGGCCTCCATGCGGTTCATCCGGGACTGGACCCAGATCATCCGGCTTCATCATAAATCTTCTGTTGTTTTCGGTGCTTCAATTTCCCGGATGATCCGGCCAAACACTACTGCAGCGCACGATTTTGCCTGTAACTTTTGCATACGGCTTCGGATGGGGACGATTCTTATATCAAAATCGTCCGTTTTGACGAGACGAAGAACTTTGCAGTTGTAACTTTTTCCATTAGAGGCCATCTTGGGTGCGTAATCAGCCAAATATTGTTCTGAATACAAATTCTCAGTACTTCGAACACAACTTCGGCCTTAGAGATGAGATCGGATGGCTATGGCCAAAATATCAAAGTTTCTCCTCTTGACGATATGGAATTTTCTCACTTTGATCATTTTTCCATTTGAGGCCTTCTTAATTACGTTGTTGATCATGCCAAAATCTGGTGTCAATAGACACCCCAAGCACCTTTTTAGCACCGACGGTAAAAAAAGCTCCCCGCCATGCCCCTAGGACGTTGTTTTACGCCGGATTTGGGCAAAACTAGCCCCGGTGACCCCAGGCCAAACCCAGGGAACCGAGGGTCCACTGGGGGCGCCGGTGCTATTATTTGCATGTAACAGGCCCACTGTCAACCTCCCACTCCTTCTCTCCTCTCTCTCCCCCCTCTCTCTCTCTTGCATGCAACAACCCCACCCACGTGCATGCACCTCGCCCACTTCACCTCTTTTTCCTCTCATCTCTCTTGTCTTCTAGTGTTGGGTGGGGGCATGGCTGGAAAACTCCCCCCCATGCCAAAATTTTCGCCGGCATGACCCCAACCAACTGAAAAAGTGGCTCCTTGGGGGTGGGGGGGCAAACGAGTGGAGATGCTCTTACACTGATATAAGCCAAGTGGTCAACAATTTACTCCTGACTTAAGGAGAAGCACAAGGCAAAATATTTTTCCTGTAGTGAATTGATAAATATTTAATGGAAATGCTAAAACCCGACATCAGATCTGGAAAATCGAACGTTTTTCATGATAATTTATATTGGCGCGGAAATGGCAAATTTAGTTTGCAGGTACAACAATTTCTTGGCAAAAATCGAACTGAGGCGGATTTTCCATGCTCGCCAACTAAACTTGCCATCCTCGACGAACACAACCTGCCATGAAAAATGTCCGTTTTGCCATGCCTAAAAATCCGACGTTCGCTAGATATCCGGGTCCATATTTAAATCAAATTTCTTTTTATCCTATCCCTGGGGAGTAAAGAAAAGGGCAAGGGATTTCACCCATTGCGTGTATTTTCATTAAAATGGGTATTGCTAAATCTTGCCTGAACTTTTTATTGTCGTCAGTCAATTTCTGCTATGCATGAGGCCAAGGTAGGGACGGCGTGGGGTCTTGTTGTGATGAGCGTCGGCGAGTGACATTGAGCGGCGGTGTCCTAGGTGGAGGTGAGGAAGAAACTTAACCGGGGGGTCACCGGGTTCCTGCAGATCGGAGGGGTTTATAGGTATGGTTGTGGTAGACTGGTAGTGACCAACAACAATGATGGGGGAGGTTGAGGGGAGCATGTGGCAGTGAAGTAGTGCACGATACTGCCCGAGGGCCGCGGATGGTGGACGCCGACAGTTGGGGCGGGGTAGGCTGGAGGCGCGTGAGGAAGAAGAGAGAGAGAGACATTGAAGATGAACAGTGATCTGTTTAGGCCGTTTGATTACGACTGAAACACGTTTTCCCCCGCAAAGAAAAAAGATTGAAACACGTTTCCAAATACCTAACACTTAGAGAGTAAAAAAAGACTGATGATTATGCACCTTCGTATGATTGTTGATACAGTCTTTATCCAAAAAATGTTGTTGGTATAGCTTTCCCAAGGAAACATAGTAATATTTTTTATCTCAATTTTTTTTCATGGGTCAAAGTCCAACAAAATATGGGATAGGCTATATGTTAGTCATCCTAAACTATATTTTAGGTAAGTCGATTTTCTAGACCATTAGACTAACAATCCAACAGTCGATCTTGTTTCTTCCATCTCCAGCCTTCTTCCTCTTCTAACCGTTCCTTATCCCACAAAATTTACTTACCCAAATTGCAATTCAGTCCACTTACATATATAGCTATTGTGACAAGCAAGATCGTGTATGAGACTCTAGGACCGGCGTTTGATGGCTTCTTCTTCCACCCGACCGATGGTACCCGTGGTGGTATTCTCCTTGCCTGGTGCAGCTCTGAGCTTTCCATCACCAGCCCAACCTACGGGGTTCACCACATCACGGCTTCCATCTCCTCTCCTTCCAGAGATCGACATTGGTGGATCACGGGCGTCTACGGCCCACAAAGTGACGAGGAAAATCTACTCTTCCTAGCGGATCTACAGGGGGTGCAGACAACCTGTGTGGGACCATGGATCCTCAACGGCGATTTCAATATGATTGTTGCGGTGGCTGAGAAGAACAACATGCACCTTAACTTGCGCATGATGAGGCGGTTCCGTTGTTTCATGGCTGACATGGAATTGCGAGATCTTCATCTGCATGGACGACGCTACACTTGGTCCAGTGAGCGTGATAACCCAACTCTCGTCCGGATCGATCGAGTGCTTTGCACTCCAGCATGGGAGGAAGCTAACCCCCACTGCCTTCCCCGATGTCTTTCTTCCACGGCGTCGGATCTCTATCCCCTGATGGTGGATTGCACTGCGAGATCTCCTGGGCCACGTCATTTTCAATTCGAGAAATTTTTGCCCAAGATGGAGGGATTCTAGCAGGTCATCTTCGATGGTTGGGCCAAGGAGGCCCACAAACAAGACCTATTCAGGCGCATTCTTCCGCGTCTCTATTGCATGGTGAGACGCCTACAGTGCTGGAGTGCGAGATCGATCAGGAGCATCTCCCTCCAGCTCATGGTTGCCCGCGAGCGGATCGCGTGATTTGATGCGGTCCAAGACCTCCGCTCTCTCTCCGCCGCAGAATCATGGCTTCACCGCAGCCTCAAGGGTGCATTCGGTCTTGCCTCTCTTGAGGGATCCATCCTACAGCAGGAGGTCAGGATGCATTGGCTCCGCAACGGCGAGGCCTCATTTGCCTTCTTGTGTGTTCACGCCTCCCATCGCAAGCAGAAAAACTGGATCCTCACTCTGCAATGCGGCAATGAGACCGTTTTCGGGGACAATGCTCTTTCTAGGGCTGCATTTGAGCACTTTACGTCCATCCTGGGCACGGCTACCCCGCGCGACTTTTCGCTCAAGCTGGCGAAGATCGACCCCCGCCATTTTGGCCTTTCGGAGTTAGAGCACCCATGCACGAAGGACAAGGTTTGGTGCGGTATCAAGCTGCCGCCAACTGGCAAGGCACCGAGCCCAAAGGGGGTTCTCGGACGAATTCCTTCGCCATTGCTGGGGCATTGTGGAGGCTGACTTCATGGAGGCGTTCGACAAGCTCTACTGCATGAATGGCCGCGGTTTCCATTTCTTGAATGAGGCTTTGATTACCCTCATGCCGAAGTGTTCGGATGCGTCCTCCCTTTTTGACTACAGACCGATTAGCGTGATTCACCTTGCGGCGAAGTTGATGGCCAAGGTGCTTTCCCTGCGACCTGCTCCACGGCTTGGTGAGCTCATCTCCGTCAACAAGAGTGTGTTCATTGCGGGGCGGTGCATCCACGATAATTTCATGCTTATGCATCACACATCTCGTCACCTTCACCGGACTGGGGCTCACTGGGTCCTCCTTAAGCTTGATATCTCCCAGGCGTTCGACTCCGTGTCATGGTCGTTCTTGCTCGAAATCCTTTACCATCTAAGATTCGGCCAAAGGTGGCACGAATGGGTCTCCATTCTTCTTTCTTTGACGAGCACACACATCCTTGTTAACGGCTCGTCGGGGCCACTGATTCTGCAGGCCAAGGGCCCACGACAGGGTAACCCTTCTCCCCGATGCTTTTCACCCTAGTGATCGATGCCTTGAACTTCCTCCTTCACCATGCTCTCTAGGCCGGCATGCTCCGCTAGCTGACCGCGTGGCACCTAGCGTCAAGTTTATCCCTCTATGCTGACGACGTCTCCATTTTCTTCCACCCGAACGCCAGCGAGCTGCATGCACTGCATGCCCACCTTTGGCGAGGCCGACTTCACACCTACATGGCCAAGTCCTCAGCAAATCCCATCTAGTGCATGCAAGAGGAGATCACATTGTTGACCGGCGAACTGGCCTTCCTTGTGACCACATTCCCGCTTCTATATCTCGGCCTCCCCCTCTCGGTGCACAAGCTCCCGGCTTCCACCCTACAGCCCCTCATCGATCGTATGGTGAAGAAACTCTCCACTTGGCGCGCCTCGAAGCTCTCCTGAGGCGATCGTCTCGCGCTTGTCCGACACGTGCTCTCCGCCATGCCTACTCACCTGATGATGGCCATGGCCCTCTTTGCTACTATTCTGAAGCAAGTCAACTGGATTATCTGGGACTTCTTATGGCATGGCTGTCGCGTGCTACTTCTCGAGCTTGCGTTGGTTTTTCCCTTGAAGAGGAAAGGGTGATGTAGCAAAGTAGAGATAAGTATTTCCCTCAGTTAGAGAACCAAGGTATCAATCCAGTAGGAGGTGCAAGCAAGTCCCCAATCGATGCACCTGCACAAACAATCAAACACTTGCACCCAATGCGATTAAGGTGTTGTCAATCCATTCACGGTCAATTGCAAAGGTGAGATCTGATAGAGATAAATAGAACAAAAAGGTAACTAATTTTTTTTGGGTTTTTTGGTTTATAGGTCTGAAAATAAAAGATTGCAAAATAGTAGATCGGAAACAAGTATGATGGAAAACAGAACTGGGGGCCATATGTATCACTAGAGGCTTCTCTCATGAAGGCAAATAATACGGTGGGTGAAAAAATTACTGTCGAGCAATTGATAGAAAAGTGCAAACTTATGACGATATCTAAGGCAATGATTATGAAATATAGGCATCACGTCCGTGCCAAGTAGGCGGACTCCTGCCTGCATCTACTACTATTAATACACACATCGACCGCTATCCAGCATGCATCTAGAGTATTAAGTTCATAAAGAACAGAGTAACGCCTTAAGTAAGATGACATGATGTAGAGGAATTAACTCAAGCACTATGATGTAAACCCCATCTTTTTATCCTCGATGGCAACAATTTTATACGTGTCTCGCTACCCCTACTTTGTCACTGGGTGAAATCACGGAAGATTGAACCCAAAGCTAAGCACCTCTCCCATTGGAAGAAAAACCAATCTAGTTGGCCAAACCAAACCGATAATTCAAAGAGAAATACAAAGATATCAAATCATGCATATAAGAATTCAAAGAAGATTCAAATAATATTCATTGATGAGCTGATCATAAATCCACAATTCATCGGATCTTGACAAATGATACATCTCCGTCGTATCTATAATTTTTGATTGTTCCATGCCAATATTCTTCAACTTTCATATACTTTTGGCAACTTTTTATACTATTTTTGGGACTAACATATTGATCCAGTGCCCAGTGCCAGTTCCTGTTTATTGCATGTTTTATGTTTCGCAGAAACCCAATATCAAACGGAATCCAAACGGGATAAAATTGGACGGAGATTTATTTTGGAATATTTGGGATTTTCCGAAGGAAAAATCTACGCGAAACGGTGCCCGAGGTGGCCAGGAGATAGGGGGGCACGCCTGGCACTCTCCTAGGCCACCTGTATGGCGGTTGATGCTCTTCTTTTGCCGCAAGAAAGCTAATTTTATGAGAAAAATCTGGCCGAAAGATTCACCCCAATCGGGGTTACGGATCTCCAGATATAAAATAAACGGCGAAGGGGCAGAATCTTGGAACGCAGAAACAGAGAGAGACAGAGAGATAGATCCAATCTTGGAGGGGCTCTCGCCCCTCCCACGCCATGGGAGCCAAGGACCAGAGGGGAAACCCTTCTCCCATCTAGGGATAAGGTCAAGGAAGAAGAAGAAGAAGGGGGGCTCTCTCCCCCTTGCTTCCAGTGGTGCCGGAACGCCGCCGGGGGCCATCATCATCACCGCGATCTTTGCCAACAACTTCACCGCCTTCATCACCAACTCTTCTCCCCTCTATGCAGCGGTGTAACCCTTCTTTTACCCTCTGTAATCTCTACTTAAACATGGTGCTCAATGCTATATATTATTTCCCAATGATGTATGGCTATCCTATGATGTTTGAGTAGATCCTTTTTGTCCTATGGGTTAATTGATGATTGTGATTGGTTTGAGTTGCATGTTTTATTATTGGTGCTGTCCTATGGTGCTCTCCGTGTCGCGCAAGCATGAGGGATCCCCGCTGTACGGTTTGCAATATGTTTATGATTTGCTTATGGTGGGTGGTATGAGTGAACGGAAGCACAGACCCGAGTAAGTAGGTTTTTTGCGTATGGGATAAAGGGGACTTGATACTTTAATGCTATGGTTGGGTTTTACCTTAGTGAATCTTTAGTAGTTGCGGATGCTTGCTAGAGTTCCAATCATAAGTGCATATGATCCAAGAAGAGAAAGTATGTTAGCTTATGCCTCTCCCTCAAATAAAATTGCAATAGTGATTACCGATCTAGTTATCGATTGCCTTGGACAAATAACTTTCTCGTAACAAAAGGATCTCTACTAATACTTACTTTATTGCTTCTTTATCTAAACAGCCCCTAGTTTATATTTACGTGCTCTTTATTATCTTACAAACCTATCCAACAACACCTACAAAGTACTTCTAGTTTCATACTTGTTCTAGGTAAAGCGAACGTCAAGCATGCGTAGAGTCGTATCAGTGGCCGATAGGACTTGAGAGAGTATTTGTTCTACCTTTAGCTCCTGTTGGGTTCGACACTCTTACTTATCGAAAGAGGCTACAACTATCCCGTATACTTGCGTGTTATCAAGACCTTTTTCTGGCGCCGTTGCCGGGGAGTCATAGCGTGGGGTGAATATTCTCGTGTGTGCTTGTTTGCTTTATCACTAAGTAATTTTTATTTGCTGTTCTAAGTTGTTCTTTATCTTTAGTTATGGATATGGAACACGATATACCAAAAAAATTAGGTGTAGTTTGTACTCATGGAGATGGGGAACCTCCTAAAACCCTCGATGCTCGTTATGTTCAAGATATTATGTACTACTTTGATAATCCTGAGAAAACCCCATTCAATTATGTTATGGGAGACACGTTGGATCAACGTGAATACTTTAGGGATTATCGCTTGACACAAAAAGGGGAACTATTATGGGATCAAATCCATATATTACGTTGGTATGCTCGTCAACTATGCTTGATACATGATTATACTTATTGCTCTAGGATGAAGGCTCCACACCTTCCCTTTTCATGCAAATTCAATGATAATAAAACCTTAGCTTCTTATGCTAATGGTATATATGATTACTATGATGTGGAACAAATAGAAGAATTTGTTGCTTTTATGGGTGCCTATGAGATTGAATCTATGTTTAAAGAGTTTGATGATTTTGATGATTCAGTTTATAGAACTGAAAATTTTGCTATACTTAAATATTGTTATAAAAATTATGAATACAATTACAATATTAATGTATTTATTGAGAAAGTTTCCGCTGTCCAAGAAGAGACTAATATTTTGCAGGAAGCTATGGAAGAAGAAATTGATGAAACTGTGAGCTCATTGGATAAAAAAGATGATGAGGAGAGTGAAGAACAAAAGGAGGAAGAGCGGATTGATCACCCATGCCCATGTTCTAATGAGAGTAACTCTTCAACTCATACATTGTTTAATTCCCCTTCGTGCTTACCAAAGGATGATTGCTATGATGATTGCTATGATCCCATTGATTCTCTTGAAATATCCCTTTTTGGTGATGCTTGCTATGCTTGTGGCCAAGATGCCAATATGAATTATGATTATGGAGATGAACTTGCTATAGTTCCTTATGTTAAACATGAAATTGTTGCTATTGCACCCCCGCATGATAGTCCTATTATCCTTTTGAATTCTCCCGACTACACTATATCGGAGAAGTTTGTGCTTATTAAGGATTATATTGATGGGTTGCCTCTTACTACTACACATGATGATTTTGATAGATATAATATGCATGTTCTTTCTGCTCCTACTTGCAATTATTACGAGAGAGGAACTATATCTCCACCTCTTTATGTTTCCCATACGATGAAATTGCAAGAAACTGCTTATACTATGCATTGGCCTTTACTATGTGTGCATGAATTGTTCTTTTATGACATGCCGGTGCATAGGAAGAGAGTTAGACTTCGTTGTTGCATGATATATCTTACTTTGTGCTCACTACTAAATTACAAATCATTGTTAATTAAAATTGACTTTGATATACCTTGGGATCCGGGTGGATTCATTACTTGAGCACTATATGCCTAGCTTAATGGCTTTAAAGAAAGCGCTGCCAGCGAGACAACCCGGAAGTTTTAGAGAGTCATTTATTTCTGTTGAATGCTTTTATAACGTCTAAAAAACAAAAATAAATAAAGAGGGAACCTAAAAACTTTTCAAAAAGGAAAGTGAAAGTAAGAAAGACAAGCATTGTTGAAGTGGGAGCTAGCCTTGAACTTTGTTCATACTCATGGAAACTTTGTGAATCTTGATTACAGAAACTTTTCATCAAAAATAATCATACCCTTGTACAATTCCATTGTATTATAAAAATAATATGCCAAGGTTTGCCTTTAGGATGTTTACAGTGCTTGTTGGTTTGTACGGTGCAGGACAGAAACTTTGGCTGTAGTGCACGATTTTACATTTTTAACTGGAACGTCAAACGGTTCTGAATATTTTTGAACTGTCTTGTCGTACAACTTGTTTATTTTTCCTAAGTTTTGTAGAATTTTTGGGGTACCAGAAGTATGGTGGATGTTTAGATTGCTACAGACTGTTCTGTTTTTGACATATTCTGTTTTTGATGCATAATTTACTTGTTTTGATGAATCTATCAATTTATATCAGTGGATTAAGCCATGAAAAAGTTATATTACAGTATACACAATGCAAATACAAAATATGAATTGGTTTACTACAATACTTAGAGTAGTGATTTGCTTTATTATACTAATGGATCTTACCGAGTTTTCTATTGAAGTTTTGTGTGGATGAAGTGTCTAATCGAGGATGTCTCGATATGAGGAAAAGGAAGAGAGGCAAAAGCTCAAGCTTGGGGATGCCCAAGGCACCCCAAGTAAATATTCAAGGAGTTCAACCCTCCTTCCAAGGTTTGAAGCACATTTACTTTGAGGAACTCAAGTTGTTGTCCCTGAGGATCAAGGCTAAATATGCTGCTGAGTTCAACACCTGGCTGGCTAGCTTGCTTGTTTCTTGAGGAGTCCTTCTCTTAGTTTTAGTTTTAGTTTTAGTCTTAGCTTTCCCTTCAGGGGTTCACCTCAAGCCCTTGTCTGCTTCTTTTTTTGTTTTTTTGTTTTAGTTTTAGCTAGCTTCCTTAGCTTGCTGTATAGTTTGTTTTCTTTACTTTTTTTCTTGGTTCAGTGATACTCTTTTTATTTTTTAATAAAAATTGCGGTGGGGTTTTACCCTACTGTTCATAATCAAAAAAAAATATTCAAGGAAACTCAAGCGTCTAAGCTTGGGGATGCCCCAGAAAGCATCCCCTCTTTCTTCAATAAATATCGGTATTTTTTTGGATTCGTTTCGTTCATGCGATATGTGCAAGTCTTGGAGCGTCTTTCGCATTTAGTTTTCATTTTTCTTTTATGCACCATGCTGGTATGAGATAGTCCTTGGTTGATTTATACAATGCTCATTTCACTTCACTTAAATCTTTTGAGTATGGTTTTATAGAATGCTTCACGTGCTTCACTTATATCATTTGAAGTTTGGATTGCCTATTTCTCTTTACTTAGAAAACCGCCATTTGTAGAATGCTCTTTTGATTCACTTATATTTGTTAGAGCGTGGGCATATCTTTTTTAGAAATTATCAAACTCTCTTGCTTCACTTATATCAATTTAGAGAGATGACAGGAGTTGGTCATTCACATGGTTAGTCATAAAATCCTACATAAACTTGTAGATCGTTGAATATGATATGTTCGATTCCTTGCAATAGTTTTGCGATATAAAGATGGTGATATTAGAGTCATGCTATTGGGTGGTTGTGGATTGTAGAGACACTCGTGTTGAGGTTTGCAAGTCCCGTAGCATGCACGTATGGTAACCGTTGTATGACAAATTTGAAGCATGGGGTGTTTCTTTGATTGTCTTCCTTATGAGTGGCGGTCGGGGATGATCGATGGTATATTCCTACCAATCTATCCCCCTAGGGGCATGCGTAGTAGTACTTTGCTTTGAGGGCTAATAAACTTTTGCAATAAGTATATGAGTTCTTTACGATTAATGTGAGTCCATGGATTATACGCACTTTTACATTTCCATCATTGCTAGCCTCTTCGGTACCGTGCATTGCCCTTTCTCACCTTGAGAGTTGGTGCAAACTTTGCCGGTGCATCCAAACCCCGTGATATGATACGCTCTATCACACATAAGCCTCCTTATATCTTCCTCAAAACAACCACCATACCACCTATCATGGCATTTCCATAGCTATTTCGAGATATATTGCCATGCAACTTTCATCATCATCATATACATGACTTGAGCATTCATTGTCATATTGCTTTGCATGATCGTAAGATAGATAGCATGATGTTTTCATGGCTTGTCCATTTTGATGTCATTGCTACGCTAGATCATTGCACATCCCGGTACACCGCCGGAAGCATTCATATTGAGTCATATCTTTGTTCTAGTATCGAGTTGTAATATTGAGTTGTAAGTAAATAAAAGTGTGATAATCATCATTATAGAGCATTGCCCCATGAAAAAAAAGAAAAAAAAGAAAAAAAAGGAAAGGCCAAAGAAGCCTAAATAAAAAAGGGGGCCAAAGAAGCCCACCCAAAAAGGAAAAAAAGGAAAAAAAAGAAAAAGAAAAGGGGCAATGGTACTATCCTTTTTCCACACTTGTGCTTCAGGGTAGCACCATGTTCTTCATATAGAGAGTCTCCTATGTTGTCACTTTCATATACTAGTGGGAATTTTTCATTATAGAACTTGGCTTGTATATTCCAAGATGGGCTTCCTCAAATGCCCTAGGTCTTCATGAGCAAGCAAGTTGGATGCGCACCCACTTAGTTTTCAGTTTGAGCTTTCATACACTTATAGCTCTTAGTGCATCTGTTGCATGGCAATCCCTACTCCTCGCATTGACATCAATTGATGGGCATCTCCATAGCCCGTTGATTAGCCGCGTCGATGTGAGACTTTCTCCCTTTTTTATCTTCTCCATATATACCTCCACCATCATATTCTATTCCACCTATAGTGCTATATCCATGGCTTGCGCTCATGTATTGCGTGAGGGTTGAAAAAGCTGAAGCGCGTTAAAAAGTATGAACCAATTACTTGGCTAGTCATCGGGGTTGTGAAAGATGGGGGCATTTCGTGTGATGAAAATGAAGCATGGCCAAACTGTATGATTTTGTAGGGATAAGCTTGTTTTGGCCTTGTTGTTTTGAATCACTCGTATCTTAATATTCATGCCATGATTAGACATATGATCAAGATTATGCTAGGTAGCATTCCACATCAAAAATTATCTTTTTTATCATTTACCTACTCGAGGACGAGCAGGAATTAAGCTTGGGGATGGTGATACGTCTCCGTCGTATCTATAATTTTTGATTGTTCAATGCCAATATTCTTCAACTTTCATATACTTTTGGCAACTTTTTATACTATTTTTGGGACTAACATATTGATCCGTTGCCCAGTGCCAGTTCCTGTTTGTTGCATGTTTTATGTTTTGCAGAAACCCAAAATCAAACGGAATCCAAACGGGATAAAAACGGACGGAGAATTATTTTGGAATATTTGGGATTTTCCGAAGGCAGAATCAACGCGAAACGGTGCCCGAGGTGGCCAGGAGATAGGGGCGCGCCTGGCACTCTCCTGGGCTACCTGTAAGGCGGTTGATGCTCTTCTTTTGCCGCAAGAAAGCTAATTTTATGAGAAAAATCTGGGCGAAAGATTCACCCCAATCGGAGTTACAGATCTCCGGATATAAAAGAAACGGTGAAGGGGCAGAATCTGGGAACATAGAAACAAAGAGAGACAGAGAGATAGATCCAATCTCGGAGGGTCTCTCGCCCCTCCCACGCCATGGGAGACAAGGACAAGAGGGGAAACCCTTCTCCCATCTAGGGAGAAGGTCAAGGAAGAAGAAGAAGAAGGGGGGCTCTCTCCCCCTTGATTCCGGTGGCGCCGGAACGCTGTCGGGGGCCATCATCATCACCGCGATCTTCACCAACAACTTCACCACTTTCATCACCAACTCTTCCCCCCTCTATGCAGCGGTGTAACCCCTCTTCTACCCGCTGTAATCTCTACTTAAACATGGTGCTCAACGCTATATATTATTTCCCAATGATGTATGGCTATCCTATGATGTTTGAGTAGATCCGTTTTGTCCTATGGGTTAATTGATGATCGTGATTGGTTTGAGTTGCATGTTTTATTATTGGTGCTGTCCTATGGTGCTCTCCGTGTCACGCGAGAGTGAGGGATCCCCGGTGTAGGGTTTGCAATATGTTTATGATTTGCTTATGGTGGGTGGCGTGAGTGAACAGAAGCACAGACCCGAGTAAGTAGGTTGTTTGCGTATGGGATAAAGGGGGCTTGATACTTTAATGCTATGGTTGGGTTTTACCTTAATGAATCTTTAGTAGTTGCGGATGCTTGCTAGAGTTCCAATCATAAGTGCATATGATCCAAGAAGAGAAAGTATGTTATCTTATGCCTCTCCCTCAAATAAAATTGCAATAGTGATTACCGGTCTAGTTATCGATTGCCTTGGACAAATAACTTTCTCGTAACAAAAAGCTCTCTACTAATACTTACTTTATCGCTTCTTTATCTAAGCAGCCCCTAGTTTATATTTACATGCTCTTTATTATCTTACAAACCTATCCAACAACACCTACAAAGTACTTCTAGTTTCATACTTTTTCTAGGTAAAGCGAACGTCAAGCATGCGTAGAGTCGTGTCAGTGGCCGATAGGACTTGAGATAGTATTTGTTCTACCTTTAGCTCGTTGTTGGGTTCTACACTCTTACTTATCGAAAGAGGCTACAACTATCCCGTATAATTGCGGGTTATCAACATACACTACAAAAAAATAGACATCCGTGACATTTTGGGCCGAACGAATTTTTTTCTGTCATACTTATGACACTTCTATGACGATAATTGTGACAAAACCTGGTGTCATCATAGATGTGGTGGGCTCCTACTTCTATGACAAAAAATCATGACAGAAAATGGGCTTTTCATCGTGGGCGGGCCGGAGACGCAGCTGCATGACATTCTTTGGGCCATCCATGACGGAAAAAACCGTGGTAGAAGCGAGGGCGAGGAAAATTTCAGGGAGTTCCCGATTACGGTGGGTGGTCGGGGGCCGAGTGATGCTCGTTTCTCTCGTACACGCACGCGCGCGTGTGCGAGGCGCTGGCTCTAACTGAACCCGAGCGAGGCGATGGGCTCTAACTGAACCCGAGCGATTGCACTGTAGGCTACGTGTTACTCAATCCGAGCGATCGATCGATGGCTGTTAATTGAACCCGATCGAGCAATTCCTTCACTACTGCTGCAAACTGAAGTCGATTGATGCTGCCTCTCTGGATGAACAGTGAGCGTTGCGCGGGGGGGGGGGGGTGGATGAACAGTGAGCAGTGGGGGTGGATGAATAAGACCCCGTGGCGTTGCGTCGATCGAGCCGGTTGGGGCTGGATGAACAGGACCCCATGGAGGGCTAGATGAATAGGACGACCCCGTGGAGGGCTGGATGAACAATAGACAGTGGAGGGGTTCCCGTGGAGGGGTGGTTGAACAGTAGCCGGTGGAGTAGCACGCGGTGGAGGCTGGATGAGCATGAGCCCGTGGAGGCTGGAGGAGGTCGGCGTTAGCCCGTGGAGGCTGGAGGAGGTCGACGGTGGAGATGAACAGTATCCCGTGGAGTCCCGTTTTGCGGTACGCCACACCCCTCCCGATGAACAGGACCCCCGTTTCGACCGTAGAGCTCCAACACAAGTCCCTTTCATCCATTTTGCGGTACGCCACACCCCTCCCGATCAACAGGACCCTCGTTTTGACCGTAGGAGGTCCGTTTCCTCCGTTTTGCGGTACGCCAGGCACCTCCCAATGAACAGGATCCCGTTTTGAACGTGGCCGGTGGAACACAAGGCTGTTTCCTCCGTTTTGAGGTACATCGGGCCTCATTTCCATCGCCTGTTCCGTCCAAGCCGGTTGGCTTCCACGCGTTCCGTTGCCTCCCGATGAACATGACGCATTCCGTTGCCTCCCCATGAACACGGTGCATTTCGTTGCCTCCCCATGAACACTATGACGACGCGGTTTCTCCGTTCGACCCAGCCATGTACACGAGCCCTGGTCGTACGTATGCGCGAGTAGGCGGTCGAGACCCAGCCCGTATGTACGTACGTGGCCATATTTTCTTTCTTGGACCCTGGCCGTTGTACGTACGTGTACATGCTACGTGCGCGCCTCTACTACGACACGTGCGCGCCTCTACTACGACACGTCCGCGCCTCTACATCAACCAATATGTACATACACGTTCGCGACCAGAATGACAACGCTACGTACGCTTCGACCAGGTGGGTCCCGACTGTCAGGCACTTCCTTGCCTGCAAAGATGTAGCTGGTGGGTCCCATCAGTCAGGGGGGCGAATTGTTTTTTTTGCCCGGACACACTTCCTTGCGTGCGAAGATGTAGCTGGTGGGTCCCAGTAGTCAGGGGGAAATGTTTTTTTCACGAAATACGGTGGCCCGTCCGATGGGTCCCCGCTGTCAGGCGGAGGAATAATTATTTTGCGCGTAATAAGGAGGCACTTCCTTGCTGCGGTCGTGGACCCAGCTGTCAGCCTCTCCACGTATAGTCCATGTCCGGATGGAAGCCGTTCCTTGACCATGTTGACCACGCCGCGCCAAGAGCACCAGGGCGGTGGACGACGCCGAGGCCTAGGAAGGGGACGACGCGGAGCCGGGGAAGACGCGGCAGTGGATGCCCACGCGTAGAGGAGTATGAGGGTTCACTCGTTCGGCTGCGGTGTGAGGCTGTCGTTGCCGCATTCCCCCCTGTGGGTGTGGGTGAGTAGAGGGATGGCCTGGCCAGCGGTGGGAGTAGTAGGGGTGGTGAGGCCTCCGCGGCATTACAGCCGGCCATGGGCGGCAGGAGCATGTGTCACAACTGGCGTTGCTTTGGGTGGCTGGAGCAAGAAGACCAGAGGTTGAAGAAGCACTACGGCCGTTGGATGGACATCGCACGGTCACTGGAGCTAGAATCGTTCATATATTGACTAAAGCTAACAAAGGCCTCCGTCCCAATCAACTTAGTAGGCCCACAAATCAGCCTCCCACCAAGGTGGGTCCCAGCTAGTAGGGGGTATTCATTTTTTTGTGCGTAATAAGGAGGCACTTCTGGTGGGTCCGAGCTAACAGCGGGGGGAACGTTTTTTTGTGAATTACGGTGGCCCATCCGGTGGGTCCCAGCAATCAGGGGGAAATGTTTTTTTCACGAAATACTGGTGGCCTGTCCGGTGGGTCCTTGCTGTCAGGTGGAGGAATAATTATTTTCCGTGTAATAAGGAGGCACTTCCTTGCGACTGTCGTGGACCCAACTGTCAGCCTCTCCACGTACAGTACTCTTCCGACGGAAGTCGGTCATTGACCACATTGACCATGCGGAGCTGGGGAAGACGCGGCAGTGGAAGCCCACGCGGAGAGGAGTATGAGGGTTCACCGGTTTGGCTGCGGTGTGAGGCTGCCATCGCCGCAGAATAACGGGGGGGTGTGGGTGAGTAGAGGGATGCCCTGGCCAGCGGTGGGAGTAGTAGGGGGCGCTGAGGCCTGAGCGGCAGCACAGCCGACCACGGGAGGAGGGAGCAGGCGGTCCCGCCGGCGCTGCTTTGGCGGATGGAGCAAGAAGATCAGAGATTGAAGAAACACGACGGCCGTTGGATTGACATCCAACTGTTACGTCTGCTAGAATCGTTTGTTGACTATATAATAACTAAAAAAATCTTGCATACGCGTCAACTAAACAGGCCCACAAGTCAGACCACTCCCTCTTTTTTTAATAATTTATATATAGCTCATGGAAACTTCTTATGCAATTTATTGCAGTTGTTTTTTTGGTTGGCCAGGGCCAATTTCGCATATTTCTGTGGGTTCCAAACTATTTTTAATACCGAAATGTCGAGCCAGATTTAAAGTACTTCGAAGATATATTTAAATTAGGTTAATGCCCAGTGAAATAGGAATCTGAAAATGTGAAAAAATTCAGAAATTATAAAGTAATTGCCAATTTGTCATCTGTTTTTATATTTACAACCCATTTCATATTACTTTCAAGATTTGCAGGTGTCTTGAAAGAGTTACAGCCCATCAGGGCATAGAAAAATAAGTAGGCATGGATTGGGTATTCTTCAGAAAAAATAAACTGGGCTCATTTTCACAAAGAAAAAATAGCTTGGCTGGTCACATGGTGAACATAAAATATAAGCCTGGGCTAGACGGGCCACAGCCCAGTTCAAACCCTGCTCCATCTCAACAATAACAAAAAAATACTGCTCGAGAAGCTACGTCCCAGGTGTCAGCCGATCTTGTGTTGTTCTCTTGTCTATTGACTATATACACTCACAATGTCGTGGGTTCCAGATGTCAAGAACACACTAGGAGGAAGCATTTTATTTTTCCATACGCTAACGTGGTGGGCCCCTACTGTCATCCTCTCCACGTACTTCTGCCGATTCCTGTTATTTGTTGACCATGTTGACAACGCGAGAGGGCGGCACCGCGGCGAGCGCACCAAAGCGTGCGGAGGACGTCGGTGTTAATGATTTAGGAGACGGTGGGGCGGCGATGCGTGCGCTGAGGCGCAACCAGCCGTGGGAGGCGGAAGCAGGCGGCCCCGCCGGCGCTGATTTGGTTTTGGCGGCTGGAGGAAAAGACATGACTGAAGAAACACGACAGACTGTAAAAGCAGCAGGAGTACTTAACAACCTTAACTGAAACCAGCAGGGGCACTTAACAACCAAAGCTGAAAGCAGTATGAGTACTTATACAGGTTCAACCGTACAAAGCACGCCTCGAACAGTGCTACTTTGCCTATAGTTAACCAAGGGCGAGGCCGCCAAGCCCCAGGACAAGGCCTAGGTGCCACCCCACGCATCCACAACCTTCTGAAAGCGGCTTCATCTCACAATGTGGTTAATAAATAGGATATTCGCTTTAGAGCCATGGAAAAGCATGAACATAATATTCTGTCCTATTCTCCAAGATGGACGGGCCTTCATTATTTGAGACCACCCATGAATAAGTATCTTTTCACCTCCAAGGGGAATTGAGTAGGTCGACATAAACATCATGTTGTGACCAAGCACAAGTCTGACCCGACCATGGTCAGGCATCTGTATAGGAACAATAGAACTGGGCAGTTTCTGTTTCAAGAAGATCATAGTTGTAAAACTGTGTATAAGCAATAGTTTATGAACAACATATATAACAAAAAACAGCTCGTACCATAAGTTTCTCGACACAGTTGGACCTGTTCAACGAGTGCAGCACTGGCACACATATCCCATGTGGCCTTCCACCATTGAAACGCCCCACAAGGACCTCAAGATGATCAATAAAGTGTAGGAACTTGTGGATGTCGACCAGTCAACTTTAGTGCCATCAGTAACACCCGAGTTATTACAGAGTAACAAACAAGCAGACTGCATAACTCTGAAAAAACCTACACATGCCACCAATTATAAGAAAATATTAGTTAGAAGTAGCATCTTCGTGAGAGATTCATTGCTACTTCTAAAGTTAAATTGTGATTAGTTAGACAGAATAGGTGGATTAAGAAGTAATCGAGGCAACAAGCAAGAACCAGATACAAAACTAACATGGATGAACAATTGGAACGACGTCGGGGTGGAAGATCGCAGTGAAGATGAGACCAGGTTCTGCTATTTCCATCAACTGTTGATGCATTCATTACAAAAAGGACAAAGGAGGACTGCGTGGGTGCTAGTACCACATCAGAACAGTCAAAAATACTACTCCAGGTGCTATCCTTTCTATAAATCTTATCAGTATATATTACATTGTTTGAAAAACAGTTATTCTGGTCTATGGTATTTTTATTTCGCAGGACCATTCTTTATTACAAAGGTATGGCAAAGCGGCGTAAGCCAATAGTGTTTTTTTTGCACTAGTGCTTGTCCGTGCCGTACTGCTGGACGGATACGTGAACAAATCGCCGCCCCTGCTACATCAATATATACGGCTGACTCATCTGTCTGTGCCACCTCTGATGCTACGGTCGTTTTTACCTTCCATCTCTTGCGACCTGGTCTACGTCAACACGTCAGGCCGCGCCTGTCTGCAGGAGCTGTATATTGAGTATGAGCAAGTCACTGCTTGGGTAGCCGGTTTTCTTTCAACAAATTGGAGGCGAATTATCATTCAGCCACCGTTTTCAGTGGATGGATTAATGGACATGAGCACAAATCGATGCCACTACAGTTTGGTCCACTTCAAACAGCCAGCGGGAAGGAACCATTGGCCGAGTTGCTGACACGGCTCATACGGGATCATTTATAACCCGCTGCAATCACCTCAATCTTATGTGGATTCACATCATGTTATCAACACCAACGATATAAACCTTCTGCTATGGTCAAGTACGGAAGAATCTCAAGACAACTCCTTAAGTCATCTTAAGACTCGGGGGCTACGATGATATATACCTTCTGTTATGATCAAGTCTTGCCAGTTTCAGCAAATTCAAGTACCCCAGGATATTGAAGGGAAAAATAACCCGGTCCCGGAGACTACTGCTATATTGATGAAAATTTAAAGCCGTCAGAGAATTTTCGGCTCAAAAAAGTATATGACAAAATCCCGACGCAATGAAGTTTCGGGTCATCAGAAAGGATTCCGGTTCAATATCCGGTTTAAGAGACATCTCTCTCTCATAAAGCGTTGAATCTCTCCAAATATCCGGTTTACAATCCGGTTCACGAGGAAATCTATCTCCCACAAATTTCTGAAGCTGTCAATATCCGGTTCAAAATTCCGGTTCAAAAAAGAATTCATCTCTCGCAAGTTTGAGTTCTTAGAAAAGTTAAAGGTTACCAAAGAGGACTTATTGCCATGACGTGCAGTTCAAACATGGGTATCTCGCCTTATTGGCTTATCATATTATTGGTTACATGGGGGCTTCAGCTGACAAAGCGGAGTTCTATCCATTAATCCGGCTATCACGCCACAACAATGCTTGGGAGCTTCACACCCAAGGGGCCAAAGAGAGTTTGGATGCTATGCACAACTCAAACATAGGCACCCAATGAGCACAACTCATCACGTTACTTGGGGGCTGTTTGGTCAAATACCAAGGAGTTTGAATGGACCCTTGTAGCTGGGTATCGACCCACGGCTTGGAAGCCTGGTATATTTACCTAAAACCTCGGGTTAACCTGCCTTCATCAAGTAAGACACTCCTATCCAGGTCATCCTGGCACGGCCCTCCGAACGTTTGAGATTTACTCTCATTGAGACCCTGCACTTGTCAAAGTTAAAACGGTGATTGGTTAGTTGGAGGTCCATCTTAGAAGGCTTTGTTAAATGTTTCAACTCAGCGGCCTGGCAGCCCACAAAAAGCCTCGAATTTGAGCCTGGCAGCCCTCAAAAAGCCTCGACTACACGGTTTTATTTGCCTTTGTCAAGATTTTTCTCTTTTGATAAATTTTATATTGAACCGGTGTCTATTGACCCGGTATGGCTTTTCAGTCATCAAATTAGCCCGGTGTTCATTAACCCAGCTTGACTTTCAACTACAAGTTATCAGTACATAATCACTTACAATCCGGTGTTTATTGACCCAGCCTGGCTTTGGACTATAAGTCGCCAGAATATATTTGGATTGCGCCATTGGAATTATGCACTTATAAATCATTGGGTATATTATTCAAATAGCTAACATGGCTGGATTTCTATTATGGTTATCAATAACCAGTATTATGATCAAGGTTTTCAAAGTCGCTTTAGCGCAATGGCTATCATATTATCAATGGATATGATTTATTCTACAATTGAAGGAATAGTCCCGAGTTGCTGCAGGCTTACAACCCGGCACTTGGGGGCTACATTATTTAAGTGGAGATTACATCAAATATGCAAGTCTCATGTCGCTGCAAGCATGCACCATGACACTTGGGGGCTAATGCAAAGTCATTATTTGTTCATCTTATTGAAGACAAGACTCATCACATTATAATGAGCCGACCCTTGGGGGCTACCAATTTCTCCTATCAAACAATTCAAGGTACAAAGCTTTTTATTCATTATATTGAAGGGTCCACTGCTCAGTTGGTAGAGCACAAGGCTCTTAAGCTTGTGGACATGAATTCAAGCCCCATGATGGGGGTTACATCATATGATGTTATTTTCATTGAAGTATATATCAAAGTCCCAGCTCAATATTATCTTACTGAGCCGGCCCTTGGGGGCTACACCGTTGCTGTTCAAAGTTTACATGATCATATTTACAAAGTCCCTGCTCATTATTCCATAATGATCCGACCCTTGGGGGCTACACTGGTTGAAGTTTTTATGAGCATCAGGAAATTACAAGTCCCAGGTTGCTGCAAGCATGACAAGCCGGCACTTGGGGGCTACATATGTGGAATACTCAATTCTAACTAAGTGATTGAGATGAACAACCTGGATTTCTTCAAAATTGTGATATTTATATTGAAGCAAGTCTTAAGCTGTTGCTATGCTACCTTCTTAAGACTTGAGGGCTACAAGTGATAGTCATATAAGAAGTATATTTTCAAACTAGATGTTAACTACAAGTATGACCCGGTGCTATCAATATTTATAAACCGGCAAGTTCTACATTCGTAAACCGGCTGAAGATCAGATGAGGATTTCAAGGACCATTATTTTTGTTAAGTCATTGGGAGCTGAGTCAAAGAAGTTATTCTTCACAATATTTGTCTGTGACAAACCAATGTCAGCAAATTGATTATGAAGCCGGCCTATTAAATCGGATTTTCTATAAGAAGGAAGTGATAAGGACTTAAGGATGATCAGGATCAGTTTAACATGGATAAATCCAAATTAAATTGGGGGCTAATGTCAGGGATATACCCCGCGGTATGGCATGGCCGGAGTCGTAAACCGGCCGGGACTTGGTAAACCGGCGGATGGTAAACCGGCAGACAGTTAAGACAGATGGCTAAGACAGACGGTAAACCGGCAAGTGTTAAATCGGAAGAGTTAAGACAGATGGTAGCACCGGCAGGTGTTGTTAAACCGGCACACAATGTTAAACTGGCAGGTGTCGTTAAACCGGCAGACAATGTTAAACCGGCACACAATGTTAAACCGGCAGGTGTTGTTAAACTGGCAGACAATGTTTAACCGGCAGACGTTGAGAAGCCTAGTAAAGGAAGTCAAAATAGTTTAAGTTAAAGTCCGAGTTGGACTCCACATGTAACCTGCTCCTTCAACATATATAAGGAGGGGCAGGGCTCCCCAAAAGAGGGACAAGCAAGAAACAATCTCTAGGGCTAGACACAGCTAGAGGAGAGCCGGTTTACGGCGACTCCCTCATGATGATAATGAGATCTAGCCTCAAACAGCATATAGGGTTTTACCGGATGATGTTTCCCGGGGCCCGAAGCTGTCTAAACCCTTGTCTTGTGTTGCGTCTCTCGATTCCACTCAACCCCTCTCAAGCTACCACATAGATGTGTGGGCCTCGCGACTAAGTCCTCACACTAAGGACATCTGACGTGTTAATTCCACGACAGAACTTATATCCATGGCTTGTCTTTACTGTGACCATTAAACTAGTGTATTCAGTTATGGCAAGGCCGAGCATCTTGAGTACATGTGTTCTGGCAGAGCAAATAATACACTGCAGGAAAAATAATATGAGAACACAATGTATTCCCTATCCAAATCTAGAAATAACTTCCTCCTTCACGTCAGTGTTGATCATCGTACTAGTAGTACCTTTTATCCAAATATAGCAATCCAAATTTCCAAATTAGTCGACAACATGTTCAAAAAAAACCACCCTCCCGGATAGAAAAGAGGATTCTAGGAACATACTATGCGCGTTTCAAAATCCTGTGTTAGGATGAGAAGGAACAAGTGTGGTGTCTCTCCGAGGGCGCAGAAAACTGTAGGGTACTCGCACTTTGGGCACTGCAAATGAAACACACTAGATTCAGTAGGAAGAAAAATGCATCAACGGCGGCGGCTGCCATCCTAGGGTTACCTGCGACCAAGGGACTTGGATTTATCGAGGATGGATGAAGAATTCGTACCTAGTTCTTCATGAGAAAACCCTATGCAATCGCCGAGAGGGGTTTTTCTCTGAACAAGCAGACGAGGGAGAAGGGGATTTAGGCCCAGTGAAATATTGCCGCTTCATCCGTCCAGCTTACTACTAAAGCTGGAAAGGGGGGGTTGTGATTTGACGGCTCATTGGGCATTACTGTGGCGCTATGACTGGGGTGTGTCTACCGTGAAGTTGTGCACTCTAATTTGTGCATATGGCACATGGACCCCGTTGCCGGTTGCCCCACATATCAGCAAAAGGAAGTAGAAAGACAGGAGTAACTAGTTACACATAAATATATTTTTTGACAGAGAGATACTCCCTCTGTAAAGAAATATACAAATCTTTTATATCACAGACAGGTTCACCTTGCCGAGAAATATACTCCCTCTGCAACACACGGGCATTATGGGGGTTCAGCTTTTTTATGGGGGTTCAACTGAGAATATAATACCTAGACAGGCTCACGGTTCTGGACTTCGGGCCGCAGGCCGACCCTGCATGTTTGGGGGCCCATGTGTTCTACCTCAGCGCTTTTCATATTGCAAGCCATTGGTACGGCGCTGGTTTTAGATGCTGTTGCAAGGCGAATACACAAAATTGAATAAAGCACGGTAGCTGTTGGAATGAAATCGAACGACAGTTCCTAACCAACAATCAGAGTTGCAATTCTATCAACGATATACCATGTGACAAATAATACTATCGTACTACTTATACACACATAACACTTGTTTCACCATGCCAGATTATTACACCAAAATCTCTCAGAGGATAGATCAGTTCAGCAGTTGCGTGCTGCTACTGAAGAATTTAAAAGTTGATTTGGACCAGCTATCCTTGCCAAGAAAGTTCGATTTTGACATCATCCCCTACCGCAAGATATGATTTAGATTTGAACCTTGACCATCCTTTTGCATCAATCATCATGCGACCATCCTTTGTTCTTATGGTATATTGAGCAGGTTCATTCACACCAAGGCTGCGCATGGTAAGAGAAGCTTGGCCGCGGTCGCCCGGGTTGTTGAACAACTCCCTCGTTGCTCTAGGAATTCTATGTTTGCAAACAAGAAGACATACCCAAATAGTTAGATCAACACAGTGAATCATGTGAAACAACATGGAAAGAAAAAAGAACGAAGCACTTGGGTGGCCAATGCTTACCAAGAAGGTGGACATGTCGGTTTTTGTAAGGACTTTGGTATATGAAGTGTGAACTACAACCCAGTCTGTTGCCGGTGCAACTGCACAAGCCGGAGCAGATGCAAGTGCAAGTTTTGGTGCAGGTGCCGAAGCCGCTGCTGCTGCCGGAGATGGTGCTCCTTGTAGAGCTGGTGCCGGTGTCGATGCTCGATCCTCCGGTAGATCAGACTGATCCACTAACGTGGTCGGTGCCCAATCCTTAGCTGGATTAGACTGAGTTGCTGCCGCTGTTAGTGCTAGAGCAACTGTCGGTGCTCGATCCATTGCTGAAGGTAGTACCGATGTGCGAGACAGCGGCGATCATGTCTGGTCTGCTATGATTAGCTTTCTAACTTGACTAGGATCCGTGACCGTGATCCAGTTTTTTTCTTCATTTCTTTTAAACGCGAGAAGGACTAATTGTGGCGTTTTTGTTAAACCAAACTACAGTTCATCATAGGGATTCAGCTTATACTCAGACAACTGACTGATCCAATTTTTTTCCAGTAATATAAGTGATGGACAGGGCCTTCATTACTGACATGACATACAAAGTGAAACCTGCAAAAATAGTCATCGTAGAGCAAACCAAACGGTTTATTCTGTGATGAATGTCACATGGCAAAACCTGCATCATAAAATTGCAAGAAAAGAAACAAAATATGACATTAAATCAATAAGATTTAGATAGTAAATCAATAAGATTTACTTGATGTGACACGAGTGAATCCTTACCAGGAAATCACTATGTTGAAGTACTAAATATAAGATTGATCGTCCAACTACGGGTGGCATGCAGGGACCCGCCTACTCCCACAAGCAGGATAGTCCAAAGGTCGTGACAAATCGTATGGACCGAACATCCATGGGACTGGAAATCCTGGTGGGTGCGATAAACCTTACAATGCATACAGATATTGGAGTGTAACTGAGGGAGTCCTGGATTAGGGGGTGTCCGGATGGCCGGACTATGACCTTTGGTCGGACTCCCGGACTATGAAGATACAAGATTGAAGACTTCGTCCTGTGTCCGGATGGGACTTTCCTTGGCATGGAAGGCAAGCTTGGCGATGCGATATGAAGATCTCATCCCATTGTAACCGACTCTGTGTAACCCTAGCCCTCTCCGGTGTCTATATAAACCGGAGAGTTTTAGTCCGTAGGACGAACAACAATCATACCATAGGCTAGCTTCTAGGGTTTAGCTTCTCTGATCTTGTGGTAGATCATATCTTGTACTACCCATATCATCAATATTAATCAAGCAGGAGTAGGGTTTTACCTCCACCGAGAGGGCCCGAACCTGGGTAAAAACATTGTGTCCCTTGTCTACTGTTACCATCCGCCTAGACGCACAGTTCGGGACCCCCTACCCGAGATCCGCCGATTTTGACACCGACATTGGTGCTTTCATTGATAGTTCCTCCGTGTCGTCACCGTCAGGTAGGATGTCGCACCCCATCTTTAAAGACGACGCTGTTGCTAAAATAGCTTTGGCTGTCGGCCAAACTCTCCGGCTAGGCAGTTTTTTAATGACCGCCTCTTCAGCCGCCGCGCCGACGATGACTTCTCGGGTCATCGAAAGCAATCTCCATGTCAACTCGGAACTTGCCGAGCAGTTAGATCCGATGGAGCTCTCTTCCTTAAATGAGCTCTTGGATCGCATCGCCGCCCTGGGAGTCGCTACAGACTACGATCAAATTGGGCTTAAACCCGATCCGAGAGAGATTGACTCTCCCCAGGTCACCCACCACGTCGAAGTGGTGGAGGGACAATGCAGCGAATCTTCACCCATCCTAAGGACCAGATGTGTCCGGATTCCCGATCCCTCCAAGCCGGACATCCGCGGAGGGGAGGACGTCACTCAAGCCCTGAACCTAAAGTCAAGCAGTGGGCCTGATTCATTGGATAACATCCAAGAACCCAAGCTTCCGAGTTCGAAAATTTCTTGGCCCCTGAGTCTTAGATCGGGCGAGGTTCCGGATTTAAATCCACCCGCCCACCCAAATATAAGGGATCTATCCCAAATTCGGCAAGAGCCCAGAGAAATAGTACACCATTACTGGGCCAGATTCCTCCTGGTTATGAACAGGATAAAGGACTGCTGCGAGGGGGATGCAATTTCATTCTTCTGCAACAACTGCATGGACATCGGAATCCTCAACGCCATAAGTCGCCGTGAAATCACACGCTTCGCCGACTTGGCATCCATAGTACGAAAGTACTGTGCGATAGAAAGCGTTCGGAAAACCGAAACAAAATTCTGGGACAATCCGACCCTGAATACAATCCCAGTCCGAAACAAAAGGGCGCAATATCGCCAGTCACCTGGGCCAAACAAAAAAAACCCTCTGTAGGGTATGGAACTGTACTGGAGGGATGGCTCAATGGACCCTGTAAAATTCATAGTACAGAGGGCGCCACACCAACTCATAGCCTTAGAGCATGTTGGATACTCCGGCAGGTGGCCAGAAGTGGCGAGGAGCTTCTAACTCTGGAATCCGCAGAGCACCACCCCAGGAACGCCAGTACGGTATCAATAGTCTTTGAGACTTTCGCATTAAACAATGCGAGAAAACAAACGCTCCGCAGCCTTACCGAACTCTACCAGGTAGCGACAATAAACCCATGGAGTGACATGGCTATTACCTTTAATGCTAGTGACGAACCTAAATTCCGGACAGCCCGAGCAACAGCCGCACTGGTCCTCAGTCCGATAGTGGACGGCTTTCGGCTTACCAAGGTACTCATGGACAGCGGCAGCGGATTGAACCTCATCTATGAGGAAACCCTACGAAAAATGGAAATAGACTGGAGCCACATTGAGCAAAGCAACACAACCTTTAGAGGAATAATCCCCAGTCGGGAAGCGTGTTGTACAGGAAAAATCACACTGGACGTGGTGTTCGGCACGCCGGATAATTACAGATCCGAGGAGGTCACATTTCAAGTGGCCCCGTTCAGTAGCGGATACCATGCTCTGTTAGGGCGAGAAGCATTCACAATTTTTCAAGCTATACCCCATTACGGGTACATGAAGCTCAAAATGCCCGGACCAAACGGAATCATCACTCGTGCTAGCGATCCGGACACAGCGCTCCGTGCCGAAAACAAGACAGCCGCACTGGCCCTCGAGGCATTATCCGAAGCCCTAGCGGCCGAGGAACTAACTGCGTTGCGCTCCATGGTGGACAGGGACGACATGATACTCGACAAAAGATCCAAGTCCACCTCCTTCAAGCCGGCAGACGAAATAGTCAAGTTCCAAGTCCATCCAACGGACATTACAAAAACGGCCTCCATCGGGGCACAACTAAACCCTGATGTAGACGCCGCACTAAGAGAATTCCTACGTGAAAATTGGGACATTTTTGCCTGGCACCCTTCAGACATGCCAGGAATCCCACGCAGGCTGGCCGAGCACAGCCTGAACATCCTAAAAGGATTCAAGCCTGTTAAGCAGGCTCTTTGACATTTCTCCGAACCTAAGAGACAAGCCATGGGAGAGGAGCTAGCCAAACTACTGGAAGCCAGATTCATCAGAGATATAAAACATCCGGACTGGCTAGCAAACCTGGTGATGGTACCAAAGAAGGACAAATCCTGGCGCCTATGCATCGATTTCAAAGACCTAAATAAGGCCTACCCAAAGGATCACTTCCCCCTCCCCCGCATTGATCAAATCATTGACGCCACCGCAGGACACGATTCATTGTGTTTCCTCGACTCATACTCTGGCTACCACCAAATCAAGATGGTAGAGTCAGACCAAGCCGCAATGGCATTCATCACCCCATACGGCCCATTCTGCTTCAACACAATGCCCTTCGGGATAAAAAACGCCGGCGCAACATATCAGCGCATGATTCAGACATGTCTGGCCAACCAGATCGGCAGAACGGTTGAAGCATACGTGGATGACGTGGTCGTCAAAACCAAGCATGTCGAAACTCTAATAGATGACTTGAGGCTCACGTTCGATAATCTCTGAACATATGACATTAGGCTTAACCCGGAAAATGCGTTTTCGGTGTACCAGCCGGAAAACTCTTGGGCTTCATCGTATCCGGTAGAGGAATTGAAGCAAACCCAGCCAAGATCCGAGCTCTGTCACAAACTCACAATTGGATATTCCAAAAGACCTCAAGCAAATACAAAAATTGACTGGATGCGTGGCGGCTCTAAGCCGCTTCATCTCCCGCTTGGGGGAAAAACCATTACCCCTTTACCGCCTCCTCCGCCACGGCCGGACTCGAAGAAATAAAAGCCATACTGGCAAGAAACCCGGTCCTGGCCGCGCCTAACATCGGCGAACCAATGTTGTTATACATCGCGGCAACTCACCAAGTTGTAAGCGCAGTCCTCATCGTCGAACGAGAAACGGACGGACACAAATTCCCTGTCCAGAAACCAGTCTACTACGTGTCCACTGTCCGCACTCCATGCAAGTCCCGGTACCCGCATTACCAAAAGATAGCATACGCAGTGTTCATGGCATCTCGAAAGCTACGACACTACTTTCAAGAGTGTTTGATAGCAGTAGCCTCCGAAGTACCTCTTAATGACATCATAAACAATCGCGACGCAATGGGCCGGATTGCCAAATGGGCCATAGAGCTCCTCCCGTTCGACATAACCTATAAGCCACGGCGAGCCATCAAGTCGCAAGCCTTGGCCGACTTTGTCGCTGAATGGACTGAAGCCGAACTCCCTAATGAGTGCGACACATATTCCAACTGGACCATGCACTTCGACGGCTCCAAAATGCTGGCGGGTCTGGGGGCTGGCGTCGTTCTGACATCCCCAATAGGAGATACAGTCCAATATGTACTCCAGATAATGTATACGGACTCCAACAATGCAGCCGAATACGAGGCCCTTCTACATGGCCTCCGGATGGCAGTCTCCATGGGCATTCAACACCTAGAGGTGCGTGGGGATTTGAACCTCGCGATATCCCAAATAAACGGAGACTTTGATGCCAAGGATCCGAAAATGGCAGCTTATCGCAACACCGTCTTAAAAATGTCAGCTCGTTTCGAAGGGCTGGAATTTCACCATATAGCCCGGCAAAACAATCAGGCAGCAGACGTCTTGGCACGCATCGGCGCAAAGCGCGATGCAGTCCCCCCCAACATTTTCCTGGAAAGGCTATTCAAGCAATCCGTACAGTGGGAAGGGGAATCCGGAAATGACAATCCGGACCTGGCCTCACCACCTGACACCGAACATTCTGACACAAAGGAAGACTCCACCAATGAAGTCACACCCTCAGCCCACGTAATAATGGTAATAATTGCCCCGTGGACAGAACCATTCTTAGCCTACTTAACTAGGCAAGAACTTCCCGAGGACCAAAATGAGGCACGCTGCATAGTGCGGCGATCTAAAGCCTATAAAGTCCATGAAGGAGAGCTTTGTAAGAAAAGAACCACCGGAGTCCTTCAAAGGTGTATCTCCGAAGAGGAAGGGCGGAAACTTCTGGCTGAAATTCACGCCGGACTCGGCGAGCACCACGCCGCAGCCCGGGCCCTTGTGAGCAAGGCCTTCCGTACCGGATTTTATTGGCCGACGGCCCGGGCAGACGCTCAGGACTTAGTCCAGCGATGTGTTGGTTGCCAATTATTTGCTAATCAAAGCCACATGCCGCCTACCACCCTCCAAACTATACCAATTACCTGGCCTTTTGCGGTCTGGGGGCTTGACATGGTTGGACCCCTTAAAGGAGGAACCCACAAGCAAAAATATCTACTGGTCATGGTGGACAAATTCACCAAATGGATAGAGGCCAAGCCTGTTAAGACGGCCGAATCCGGACCGGTGATAGACTTCATATCAAGGGTTGTACACTGTTACGGCGTCCCCCACAACATCATTACTGACAATGGCACAAACTTTACAGCCGACGAGGTTAAACTCTGGAGCAAAAACATGGGCATTAAGCTCGATTACGCTTCAGTCTATCAGCCACAAACTAACAGTCAAGTCGAGCGAGCCAATGGTCTAATCATGAGCAGCATCAAACCCAGATTAGTGCGATCCCTCACGGAATCTAACACACACTGGGTAGAGGAGCTCGACTCCGTACTCTGGGGGCTGCGGACCACGCCGAATCGCACTACCGGATTCACACCATTTTTATGGTATACGACGCAGAGGCAGTCCTGCCCTGCGACATCATTCATGACTCACCTCGCGTGCGCATGTACGAAGAAAGAGAAGCCGAGCTCGATCGACAGGACAGCTTGGACATATTGGAGGAGGAGCGCGACGTGGCAAAAGCCCGTTCCGCATTCTATCAATAGCAGGCTCGAAGATATCAAAGCAGAGAAGTACGGGCCAAAACATACAATATTTCCGAACTAGTTCTACGCCTGCCGGACAAGAAAAAGGACAAACTCAAGCCCAAATGGGAGGGTCCCTTCATAATCGACCAAGTCCTGACTAGTGGAGCGTACCGTCTGCGAAACGCATTGGATAACCGACTCGAGCCGAACCCATGGAACGCAGCACGCCTACGAAGATTCTACGCCTAGCGCCGGACTCTGTGTTCGTCTCCTTCCTCTGTCCCTTTTTTTACAAATTAGCTGCCTAATATTTCTCTTCTTCTCCCTCCCTTTTTCTTCCAAGCCTTTAAGGGTTTGCTTGCACATTGATCGCACATAATTGACGCGCCACCCGCGCTCACTATACCTTGGGGCTTCTTTATCAGAAACTTATATACACGGGCCTCATGCCCAAAACATGCGTGACACTTCCGCATGAACCTTTTATGCACCATTATATGCATCGATATGACTTAAGTTTTGGCCAAGCTGGGTTGCCTGGCTCCTGTGCTTACCCCTACGTTCCCGTTTGTTCGGCTAGGTGGTAAAGGGAGCACCTCTGCGATTGTTACTGCCGGGTCAGCCAGATGTGTACCTCAGACTGGGTGAAGCCGAAAGCTAGCGTTCTTAAGGGAATATTCGGTCGGTGAACTAAAAGATGATTTTTCACTTGTTTATTTATCTGCGCCCAGATGTTTTTCTGCTTTTTTCGCAGTCCGGACATGCACTTTAGGGCATGCTTCCCAGGGAAAGGAACCCCTAACGGAACTATTCTCCCTAGAAGATGTTTCTTACTAACCATGTAATATAACATAACTAGTTGGGCACTTGTCTTCTAAAGCACTTATGACCCCTATGCCTGGTCTCCACGCGTGCAACGGTTCTTGCATAACCGAGAGGGTATTCGGACACACTCCGGACTATCGGGTCCAGAGGTTGAGGCGAAAAGGTTCGCAATGACAAATGATCTACAATCTGGCTAGAAGGCATTTTACATGTCATTTTTAATTACATAGTCAATTTGACTGGGTATATTCTTCTTCAATACCATCCAACAGGCTGTCTAATTTACAGTCCTGTTGAGAATACTTGGCGGCCAGCTCTACCTGGCCGTACACTAAACTGACAGGGATCTCCTTCCCGTCGGGCCCCACAGGGCCGACCTTGGCCATGTGGTTTGGGTCAGCCTTCGTGCACCGCGTCTTCACCATGGCCCAGGCCTCCCTGGCTCCTTGACGGCAGGCCGATATCTTCCATAATCGGAAGCGTTGCCGCACTCCCTTCAGCTTCTCTGCAAGCTCTCCAAGGCCTTTGGGAATGGAGAGGGATGGCCACAAAGCCTGGACGACGCCTTGCATCGCCTGCCAAACTCGTTCGTGCAGTTGCGATAGCTCGGGAAGAAGGTCACCCGTAGAACCGGGCATTTCCTCCGCAAGCCGACCTGTCAGCATATCTACAGACATAACTCTGTCAATCGACTTCCTCACTGAACTCTTTTTCGAAGATTCGTTCAAGCACTTACTAAAAATGCCGCGTCGAAGTCGTTGATTCTCCTTTATGGAATCCGACAGCTAAGCACGAACATCCTTTAGTTCCTCGCCCAGCTGGGTATTGGCATCTTGAAGCTTGTTCTTCTCTTGCCTCACCCTTGTGAGCACGCTCTCGCCGGCCTTTAACTGGCGCAAGAGTTGTTGCTTGTCCGGATCCACTCCGGCCCCATCTGCACTGTTATTGTCAGAATTGCACACATGCCGCACTTCACAACATACTTATCTTTCGAAGCATATATTACCTAAGGGGGTAGCCTTGGTATTCTCTGCAGCGGCTAGTGCAGCCTCAAGTTGGCCTTGCACTCTTCCAGCTCCTGGGACAGTTGCATATTCTTTTTTGTAAGATCCTGCATAACAAATGATCCTTAAATTAGTTATTTTAACTGTTTCAAGTCTCAGGGGCTACTGACATATATAACCATCAGATTTACTCACCCGTATGTCTTTTACATACTGCTCTGTGGCTCTGACTAGACCATTTTGAGCGGCACGGAGGTACGCATCTCCCGTACTAAAGGCGTCCAACGCCTCTTGGGAAAAACATGCGTCACGAAGAACAGTCCGGCGACGCCTGTGGTTCATGGCACTCTCCACCTCTGAATTGGTGGAAGATAGCCCGTCCATGTCCTCTGTCGGAGGAGCATCCAGTGCGCGCCCGTGTTCGCCTCCGCTTCCGGACCCGGCCGTGAAGCCTGGCCGGTGGATATAGTCTGGCGGGCGCTCTTCTTCCTGAGGAGAGCATGAACGTTAGTATGCCTTAAAGGCATGAACCCTGGGCATTAAAGTCGCATGCCGTACCATTGCGCCGGTGTCTTGATCCGATCCGCACTTCTTTTTCGCCCGCCGGGCCTTAATGGCCCTTGTTGGCTACCCGCCGCGGGCTCGGCCCTCTGCCTCAAGGATTTCCCCTGCAAAAAGAAATGCTATTGGTTTACGGCAATCGAAATAAGCATGGATGGATCCTCTTGAAAGTGCTGGGACTTCGGTCTCGGTTACCTTTTGAGGCTGGAAGAAGTCCGGGATAATCGGCCGTAATGGCCACTAAGGTGTTGTCCTTACTCAGTTGATGAAACACCCCATCAATTAGCTCCACACATAAGTCCAGGTCCTCTTGGGAGTCCGGGTCGAGGGACCGTTCCGGGTCCTCGGGTTGTGGAGGAGGGCTGTTTATCTCCTTTACAATCTGGCGTAGCTCCTGCGTTAAAATTGCTAGACTAAGTACTCAATTATGGGAATTTGAAAATGGCTAGGCAAGTGAAAGTGTTCGCTTACTGAAAGTGCAACTATCCCTAGGTGGTTTTGGTATTTCATAACAACATATAGCTCATTGAGCTAATGCTATTACAAGAATATTGTTTCAGGAAAGCTCAATGAATGGCATGGCATGGATGATGAAAGTGGACCCCTCAAAATACTAAGGACAAAGGATTGGCTCAAGCTCAAAAGCTCAAGACTCTTCATTTTACATTTTAGTGATCCAAGATCACATTGAGTCTATAGGAAAAGGCAATACTATCAAGGAGGGATGAGGTGTTGCTTAATGAGCCTCTTGCTTCATGTTCTTAGTGATATGCTCCAAAAACCCTCAACTACTTTCCCACATCCACAAATGACCTAAACCCAAAGCCAAAATCGGTCACACCGATTCTTTCAATCCGGCGCCACCGATTCCAAAAGTCATAGCCATTGCCACAAACCCTAAGCAAATCGGTCTTACCGATAGGGATCTCGGTCTCACCGAGATGGGATTGCAATCTCTCTGTTTCCCTTTGTAACGTTTCGGTCTAACTGAAGTGAGCGATCGGTCCCGCCGAGATTGCAATGTAAACTCTCTGTTTCCTTTTTGTAACATTTCGGTCTCATCGAAAAGAGCAAATCGGTCCCACTGAGTTTACCTGACCAACTCTCGGGAAAGCTTATTACCAAATCGGTCTCACCGAGTTTGTGTAATCGGTCTCACCGAGATTACATTATGCTCTAACCCTAACCGAATCGGTCTCACCGAGATGCATGTCAGTCCCACCGAAAATCACTAACGGTCACTAGGTTTACTAAATCGGTCCGACCGAGTTTAACTATTCGGTCCCACCGAGTTTGGTAGATTGTGTGTAACGGTTAGATTTTGTGTGGAGGCTATATATACCCCTCCACCTCCTCTTCATTCGTGGGGAGAGCTATCAGACTAAACCTACACTTCCAACTTACCATTTCTGAGAGAGAACCACCTACTCATGTGTTGAGGCCAAGATATTCCATTCCTACCATATGAATCTTGATCTCTAGCCTTCCCCAAGTTGCTTTCCACTCAAATCTTCTTTCCACCAGATCCAAATCCTATGAGAGAGAGTTGAGTGTTGGGGAGACTATCATTTGAAGCACAAGAGCAAGGAGTTCATCATCAACGCACCATTTGTTACTTCTTGGAGAGTGGTGTCTCCTAGATTGGCTAGGTGTCACTTGGGAGCCTCCGACAAGATTGTGGAGTTGAACCAAGGAGTTTGTAAGGGCAAGGAGATCGCCTACTTCGTGAAGATCTACCGCTAGTGAGGCAAGTCCTTCGTGGGCGACAGCCATGGTGGGATAGACAAGGTTGCTTCTTCGTGGACCCTTCGTGGGTGGAGCCCTCCGTGGACTCGCGCAACCGTTACCCTTCGTGGGTTGAAGTCTCCATCAACGTGGATGTACGATAGCACCACCTATCGGAACCACACCAAAAACATCCGTGTCTCCAATTGCGTTTGAATCCTCCAAACCCTTCCCTTTACTTTCTTGCAAGTTGCATGCTTTAATTTCTGCTGCCTATATACTCTTTGCATGCTTGCTTGAATAGTGTGATGATTGCTTGACTTGTCCTAAAATAGCTAAAATCTGCCAAACTCTAAAATTGGGAAAAGGTTAAGTTTTTAATTGGTCAAGTAGTCTAATCACCCCCCCTCTAGACATACTTCAAGGTCCTACAAGTGGTATCAGAGCTTGGTCTCCATTTGCTTTGATTTCCATAGCTTTTGGTGATCATAGCCTTGGTTTCAGAACCTAAGAGAGTATGGCGTCTAGCGAGGGAAATTATCACCGTAGAGGTCCTTACTTTGATGGTACTAATTTTGCTAGTTGGAAGCATAAGATGAAAATGCTTATTCTTGGACATAACCCCGCCGTTTGGGCAATTATTTGTATTGGCTTGCAAGGTGAATTCTTCGATGGGAGAGAACCAAACCGTGAAGCTAATGCGGAAGAATTGAAGATGCTGCAATACAACGCTCAAGCATGTGACATCATCTTCAACGGATTGTGCCCGAAGAATTCAATAAAATAAGCCGTCTTGAGAATGCAAAGGAAATTTGGGATACTTTGATTGATATTCACGAAGGTACCACGTCCGTCAAGGAATCCAAGTTGGATGTGCTACAAAGTCAGCTTGACAAGTTCAAAATGAAGGATGGTGAAGGTGTCGCTGAAATGTACTCTAGGCTTGCTCTTATCACAAATGAGATTGCCGGCTTAGTGAGTGAAGAGATGACCGACAGATTCATCATCAAGAAGATCCTAAGAGCATTGGATGGAAAGTATGATACCATGTGCACATTGATCCAAATGATGCCAAACTACAAAAATCTCAAGTCAACGGAAGTCATTGGAAGGATTATTGCTCATGAGATGTCACTCAAGGATAAGGAGGAACTTCACAACAAGTCAAGTGGTGCTTACAAAGCCTCAAGTGAAGCCCCCACATCATCAAGTGAGAAACCAACCTTCAATGAAGAATTGAGCTTAATGGTGAAGAACTTCAACAAATTCTACAAGAGTAGAAGCAAAGAAAGAAGCTCCAAGTCAAGGTCTTATCATGACAAGAGATCTTCTAGTCGAGAGCACAATTGCTACAATTGTGGGAGACCCGGAGACTACTCCAATGAGTGTACGGCACCCTACAAAAGAAGAGAAGATTCTCCAAAAAGAAGAAGCAAAAGAGAAGAATCACCACCATGAGAGAGGAGGAGTAGAGATGATCGTTATGAACGAAGACCCTCATGGAGAAGCAAGGATTCGGAAAGAAAGGACAAGTCCTCAAGGAGCTACACAAAATGAAGACATCAAGCTCATGTTGGTGAATGGGTATCCGGATCCGACTCCGACAATCACTCTAAGAGAAGCTATCGCTCCGACTCCAAACACACTTAAGATGAAGGTGTGTCAACCAACTCCTACGACATTTTTGATTCACCAAATGAAGGAATTGGAAGATGCTTCATGGCCAAAGGTCCAAAGGTAACACATCCCGAGTATGTTGATTTTAATAGTGATGAAGATGACTTGCTTGTGGATGATGATTTACTTGTTGACAACTCTAGTGATGAATACTATGATGAAACGCCAATTAATCATGCTAATCAAACGAATGACAATGATAAGGAGAAAATTGAGCTTCTAAATAAAGAACTAAACACTCTTAAGTTGGCTCATGAAACTATCTTCGAAGATCATCGAGAACTTTTAAGGGCTCATGAGAAGTTACGCTTTGAAAAGCTCAATCTTGAGCAAGAGCATGAGTTCTTAAAATCAATCAATGATGATCTCCGCAAGAAAAGTTCTTCTTACATTGCCAAGCGTTTACTCTTATCTACTTACATGCCTCAAGTCAAGTCTAGTAACAAGTACAAGAAATATACTTCCTCTAGTAGTAACAATAATAATGTCAAATCCAATATTGTTGCTTCTAGTAGTTCTCTTGATTCCACTAATGATTCTCTTAGACAAGTTACACTTGAGCAAGAAAATAGTTTATTGAAGGGAATTATAGAGAAAGGTGTTTACAAGAGCCTTGCCGGGAGTAAGCAATTCGAGGAAATTGAACGCAAGCAAGGAAGGCACCGGAAGAATCAAGGTGTTGGTTTTGAACGAAAGTTCAACGCCAATGGAGTTGAGTGGGAAGAAGATCAATACCCCAAGACAAAGTTTGTTCCTCAACAAGAGAAGTATGATCCTACTTCCTTCAAGGGGACACAAGCTCAAGATGATCTTCCACCACAAGACCACAAGAACAAAGGCAAGGACAAGCTTCAAGAAGAGATTGATGCATTTGAAGAAGCACCTAAAGCCTCGTTCAAGTGGGTCCCCAAGACTACGTCAAGTTCTACTTCATCAAGTACAACTAAAACTCCAAGGATTCCCATCAAGATGATGTGGATCCCGAAGAAGAAGAACTAGAGAGTTCTTGAGGGTGACTCCGCCAACATTCTTCACTCATATCATTTTGGCAAGAACAAGTGCAATCAACTTTCACATCTTGCACTAGTTCAAGGACTCACAAACCCTCATGTTGGTAAGGCAAGGGACAAGGTAACCTAATGTTTTCATGGACATCATCTTGTGTGTGCATCACTCTATGTCTATGGATATTCTTGTTTGTTCCTCGTGGGACTAACCCATGTAGGCAAGTTGAAAGTGCAACTCACTCCAAAGGATTGCTCCAAATGATCTACATCAACATTGAGCATCTACATCTTCAACACCTACATGAAGTCATCATCGACAAAACCCAAGGTTAGTTCATCCCTCTAAGGGGGATCTGACATCTAGGGGGAGCTTAACTCTAAGAATTGAGTCAAAGCAACTCTAATGGTGTGAACACATTAATGCATTATGTAAAAGTGGTAACCCCACTTGAGCTTAAACGATGAGTATGACCTATGATCAAATGTTCTCATTTGACTCCTAAGTCAATATACTCATATATAGATGACCTAGTCATCGCCAATTGTTTGATAGATGCTAAAATTGGTTGTGCATGCTTTGCCACATATTTCAATTGCCATCTTATTGTGTGAGCATGTTGGTGCATATTTTACTCATTCAAGGACATCCACTTGTTGTTTTGTTTGTTTGGATTCTTTTCTTTGTGCCAAGTGGATGGACAAGAATGCCTAAGAACCTTCTTTAGCTATTTATGCTTTTCTCATCTCAAACTCTATTCATGCTACATCACAAAATTTGATCAAGTCAGATTCAAACCACTCTGTGTGAGGAGCACTCGGAGTCCCCGATTTGTCATAGACTTAAACTTCCAAAACCTCTTAGTGCTTCTCGGTCTGACCGATCCTTCCATTTCGGTCCTACCGAGATCATCAAGCTGATCTGAGTTTTCAATCTCGGTGCAACCGATTTGAACTTTTCGGTCTCACCGATTTGCTGTAACTGAACAAAGTTATGCATCTCGGTGCCACCGAGTTGTTCCACTCGGTCACACCGACAGGGTCGGGCATATATATAGCCATGGGCAAAATTTTGGAAATTTCTCCGAAACCCCTTCGCCCGCGCAATAGCTCGCTCTGCCTCCAGGGTCTCCGGATCGTCTCCTCGTCGCCAGCCGCCTCCTGTCGCTGGTCTCCGCCACCGTCAACGGATTCACCCCTGCCGTTGCCGCCGTAGCAAGTCCACCGCCAAGCTAGGGTATGGACTCAATCACTTGTGCTATCCTCGTCTGATTCCTAGCACATTGTTTCATATTGATTCTTGCCACGATTGAAACACTTCCATCCAGCCAAAGTAGATCCATAGATTAGATGTGATTCAAAATTTTAGGGTTTAGGTTTCCGCCGAAACCATCTCGGACCCACCGAGTTGAAAAACTCGGTCTCACCGATTTGGCTTATGCCATTGCACTAGTGACTCTCGGTCTGACCGAGAATTGCTAATCGGTGCAACGATTTAGGACTTTGTGAAACCCTAGCAGTCTCGGTGCCACCAACTGGAACTCGGTCCAACCGAGTTCATCAGTTTAGGTTCCAAAACTGCTTTGGTATCACCGAGTTTGAAAATCGGTGGATCCGAAATGCTTTCTGTGGAAAACTAAAACTGAACCTTTGAATCATTCTTTTGCAAAAATCTCTGCATTTTGTGATGCTCATCCACTCCATCTCATCTATAACTATTTACAGGGTTAGCAGTCAGCTTTTGCAGCATGTCAGACTAGAGTGACAGTCAGAACAGGTCAGAAGGGCAGATGCAAATGAGTGAGGGCACTAGTCCCTCCAGCACTTCAGATGAAGGCAGCAGGAAGAACTCCTAGCAACCTTGCCTAAGGCTGCTACTAGGCAAAGGAAGAAGAGAACTTCAGACTCTGAGGATGAGGATTATAAGAGCTGAGAAGATGAGGCTACTTCCAAGAAGGTGGTGCTAAGAAGGATGGCTCAACAAAGGATAAAAGCCAGGCATGAAGATTAAAAGGCCTGCAAGAAGGCAACCTATGCCCAAGGCCAGAGCATCAACTCAACTGCCTGAAAATCCTGTTCCCAAAGAGCCAGCTGATGAAAGCAAGAAGAGGAAGGAAAGGGTCAAGAAGACCATGGCCAGAGTTTGTTGGTCAACATTCCATGATGGAAGAGGAAGAGCCTTCTGCACCAGCACCAAAGGCACCAAAGCTTATGGGTGATGCAATCAGATCAGGGGCTGCAACATCTAAGCCCAAGGAAGCACCCAAAGGTGCCGCCAAGGCCAAGTCTGCACCAAAGAGGAATACCAGGAGTATTCCAGCTGCTGAGAAGAACAAGGCCCCAGTGCTTGAGGTTGCTGAGGAGGAAGATGAAGAAGGACAGGTTCTAAGGAAGCTCAAGCCCAAGATACCAGACCACAATGATGCCCATCCTGTGGCTGAGGACATGAGAATCAGGAAGGATTTAGGGCTGAGACTATGGAGAATGGCAGATCCATATGCCACAAGGAGAAGAACTGCTGTTGATTACAGGTTCCGTACAAAGGAACAACAGGACTTCTATGAAACAATTCTATTGGACAAGAAGCCCATAGTCTGTGACATGAGGTGGGTTGACTGGAAATACATGAAGGAGAATGAACAACACTATCCTGGAGTGCAAGACAGCTTTGTTGCTTGTGGAGTTGCAGATTTTGTTGGGCAAAAGCTCACAAATTGGAATGATGAACTTATCATGCAATTCTACTCCACAACACACTTTTACCCAGATGGAAGAATAGTTTGGATGTCTGAAGGTACAAGGTACCAGTCCAGTGTAGAAGAATGGGCAAGTCCGATAAATGCCCCAAAGAAAAATGATGATGATCTGGATGTATATGCCAAGAAGAAAATGGGACACAATACCATGGCACACATGTACAAGGAGATCCACAGACAAAGCCCTAGAGACTTTCACTTTTGGATCAGTCCATTTTCTGTTGTCAGGGCTGCCTACCATAAATTGGATTCCGAGGCACACTTTGTTGCCCAAGTCTGGTGACCATAACATGATCAGAGGGCATGCCATCAATATGTTGCATTTATTTGATGTGCCACAAAAATTCAAAGTCATGAGCCTTATAGTTGAAACCATGAAGAGGACTGCAGCAGATCAGAAGAGGAGCTGTGGATATGCACCTCAGATTCAAGAATTGATAAACTCAAAGATGGGCACATGAAAATATCAGTTGGATAAGGAACACTTTCCACTTTATCCAGACTTTGAGGACAATGAGGTTGTCATGAATGAAGATGATCCACAATCAGTTCAAGCTCAGGAGAAGAAGGAGAAGGCAAAGAGGGAGAAGGCTGCCAAGATGCCAACTCAAGAGGAGGCATCTGAATATTTCTTGAAAACCAAACAGGAGAAGCTTGGTTACTTGATAGCAGCATCTCTGAGGATTGAGAAGGGGTTGGCCACCCTAACTCAAAACCAGGAGATCCTGGAAAGAATCATGGAACAAAAAATTTATGATCTAGATGTCAAGGTAACTGAGATTCAGTCAGTTGTGGAGCAGCTGCAGGATGACATGCAGGAGAGGAAGGGCAATACTACCACCAATGTGTTTGCCAGAGTGCCCAGAGCCCAGAGGTCAGTTGCAGTGCCAGTGACAGACACTAGAGCAACATCTTCAGCACCAGCCACTGCCCCTTCAGCTCCAGTGCAACCAGCTTCAGCATCAACTCCAGCACCCTCTACATCAACTGAAGCCTTCGTCCTTGGAGTTATCAGGACACCACCACCAGAAGATCAAGCCTGAGAGTCGATCTAGCACTATGCATTTTCTATGAACTTTTTGGTAACTTGTTCCCAAAGGGGGAGAAAAATGTATAGATCATAGGCTTCGAGAGAGAGTGTTGCTTTTGTTCTCTCTTGCTTTATTTGGTGTTTTTTTCAATCTTTGTTTGCTTTTGGTTGAGATACTATGCTTGTGAGACATTGATGATCATGTGTTTGATCATAAGCTACACTTATGCATGTTTGATGATATTATCCTATCTAACTTATGTGATCACTCACTATGCTTGGTGATGAGTGCATGTATTCATTGTTTATTATTTTGAGCGCTCCACCAAGATGTATGTGACATGGAAGAGTAACCCATGAGCCTAATTCATTGTGCATTTGCAGTCCCAAGCAAATCTAAAACTATGCACAAATTTAGGGGGAGCTCTTGCTTATCACATACTTCTCAAAGCAACGATGTTATTTAAATTTTATTATCATTTGTCGAAGCTTTGATCTATATGTTGTCATCAATTACCAAAAAGGAGGAGATTGGAAGTGCAACTATCCCTAGGTGGTTTTGGTAATTCATAACAACATATAGCTCATTGAGCTAATGCTATTCCAAGAATATTGTTTCAGGAAAGCTCAATGAATGGCATGGCATGGATGATGAAAGTGGATCCCTCAAAATACTAAGGACAAAGGATTGGCTCAAGCTCAAAAGCTCAAGACTCTTCATTTTACATTTTAGTGATCCAAGATCACATTGAGTCTACAGGAAAAGCCAATACTATCAAGGAGGGATGAGGTGTTGCTTAATGAGCCTCTTGCTTCATGTGCTTAGTGATATGCTCCAAAAACCCTCAACTACTTTCCCACATCCACAAATGACCTAAACCCAAAGCCAAAATCGGTCCACCGATTCTTCCAATCTGGCGCCACCGATTCCAAAAGTCATAGCCACTGCCACAAACCCTAAGCAAATCGGTCTTACCGATAGGGATCTCGGTCTCACCGAGATGGGATTGCAATCTCTCTGTTTCCCTTCATAACGTTTTGGTCTAACTGAAGTGAGCGATCGGTCCCACCGAGATTGCAATGTAAACTCTCTATTTCCTTTTTGTAACATTTCAGTCTCACCGAAAAGAGCAAATCGGTCCCACTGAGTTTACCTGACCAACTCTCTGGAAAGCTTATTACCAAATCGGTCTCACCGAGTTTGTGTAATCGGTCTCACCAAGATTACGTTATGCCCTAACCCTAACCGAATCGGTCTCACCGAGATGCATGTCAGTCCCATCGAAAATCACTAACGGTCACTAGGTTTACTAAATCGGTTCGACCGAGTTTAACTATTCGGTCCCACCGAGTTTGGTAGATTGTGTGTAACGGTTAGATTTTGTGTGGAGGCTATATATACCCCTCCACCTCCTCTTCATTCGTGGAGAGAGCCATCAGACTAAATCTAAACTTCCAACTTACCATTTCTGAGAGAGAACCACCTAGATTGGCTAGGTGTCACTTGGGAGCCTCCGACAAGATTGTGGAGTTGAACCAAGGAGTTTGTAAGGGCAAGGAGATCGCCTACTTCGTGAAGATCTACCGCTAGTGAGGCAAGTCCTTCGTGGGCGACGGCCATGGTGGGATAGACAAGGTTGCTTCTTCGTGGACCCTTCGTGGGTGGAGCCCTCCATGGACTCATGCAGCTGTTACCCTTCGTGGGTTGAAGTCTCCATCAACGTGGATGTACGATAGCACCACCTATCGGAACCACGCCAAAAACATCCGTGTCTCCAATTGTGTTTGAATCCTCCAAACCCTTCCCTTTACTTTCTTGCAAGTTGCATGCTTTAATTTCCGCTGCCTATACACTCTTTGCATGCTTGCTTGAATTGTGTGATGATTGCTTGACTTGTCCTAAAATAGCTAAAATCTGCCAAACTCTAAAATTGGGAAAAGGTTAAGTTTTTATTGGTCAAGTTGTCTAATCCCCCCCCCTCTAGACATACTTCAAGGTCCTATACTTACCCAGCTTGGAGGATTGTACATAGAGAATCCGCCCCGTGGGTTGACACGGAGGAATTCCTCTTCTTCTCCCTTGTACAAAGCGGATAAGATCTTCGTTAGAGTGGCGGCCAAATCCGACCCCTTGCGACCGCACCGGGTGGCATCATCCTCCCTGTTGAAATCCCACATGGGGTGGCCTCTGTACTGAAGCGGCTGCACCCCCCGCATAATGCATGTGGCCATGACCTCGATCATGGTCAGTCCGGAATGAGCTAACAACCTTATCCGGCTCATCGGGTAAAGGACGTCCCTGTTAGTTTCCCTCTGAGGGTTCCGTGGGCGCCAGCTCAGGCATTTCTTCAAGGGAGCATTATTGAACTCAGGGAGGCCGATCCGTACAGGGTCCGGCAGGGGGACGTCATCTATGTAAAACCATTCCGAAGGCCAGTCCTCGGATACCTTCTTTGGGGTTTCGGATAGATACCCGGTCCCGGCGATGTGCCATAGTTCGGCTCCGCCCACTTGATAAATCGACCCCTCCTGAGAGTGGGGCACGAGGCAGAACAACTTCTTCCACAACGCAAAATGGGCCTCAACGCCCAAAAACAGCTCGCAAAGGGCCACGAAGCCCGCAATATGCAGTATGGAGGATGGCGTGAGGTTGTGTAGCTGGAGGCCATAAAACTCCAGTAGTCCTCGGAGAAACGGATGAACTGGAAATCCGAGCCCTCTTATTAAATAAGGGACTAGGCATACCCGCTCTCCTTTGGAGGGATTGGGGACGCTCTCCGCCACTATAGGTAGCAAGCCCGACTCGAACTAGGACCATATATGCTGGGGGGAGGAGCCCCTTGGATTGGAGCACTACTAGCTCTCTATGCGGGATGGAACACTGCTCCCAATCTCCGGGCCGAGGGCTGGAGGGGCGAGAGGAGGGGCTGCATCGACTGGCCATGATGGAATGGATCTCTGTTGAGAGCGCTCCGATGAATGCTCACGGAGGGAAGATGGTGTAAATTGGATCTAAATCCCCGTCTCTTTTATGGGCGGCTCATTTATGCAGCTAGGGGGGTAAATGAAAAAAAACTCCCTGGCTTTTCACATTCGTTTGACACGTGGAAGATGGTCATTATTGGGCACAGAAGCCAAGGAGCGCAGATGCACTAGAAGCCGGACACTGTTTGACAGGTACATGGAATTTGGAGGAGAACCCGCCTTGCAATGCCGAAGACAAATTTGCGCGCCGGACTCATCGTCATTGAAGCCTGGTTTGGGGGCTACTGAGGGAGTCCTGGATTAGGGGGTGTCCGGATGGACGGACTATGACCTTTGGACGGACTATGATCTCAGTGAACTCGTATCACCAGAGAATCTACGGTGCGGGAGCACCCCATATTATCCCGTGCGAGAAAACATAAGGTGCTATCGCAGCTTGGATGCTACGGTGATACGAGCTTGGAGGTCGTTTGATCTAAGATCCAATGGCATCTGAGCAGTCTTTGTGCTTGTATGCAGTGGCCGAACTCTTTTGGGGCTTTTCTGCAGAAAAAACATTGGAACCATCGAGGAGGTGTTGGGTCACAAATCCAACGGCCCCGAAGAGCTTGTATCACCAAAGCATCTAAGGTGTGGTAGCACATGATATTCTTACATACAGGAGAATATGATGTCCTCCTTCATCTTAGATGCTACCGTGATACGAGCTTCGAGGTCGTTGGATATGGGATCCAAGGGCATCTGAGTAGTTTTTGTACAAATTGTGTGCAATTCTCAAACTCATCAAGGTTTCCTGTAAAAAATATTAAGACACGTCATGTGAGCTGCTATATCTCAGACCTACAAGCTCCAAGCAACACGTATCGACATATAGCATCTAAGGCATGGGGGCACATGATATTCTCCTGGGGAGGAGGGGTGGGGTGCACAACCAATCGGTGGTTGGGAGGGTGGGGACAAATATTATCTAAACAACCCTAAAGAGAGCTCCACAATTTTATCTATGGTGGAGAGGTTGACCCCCGGCAATCATAGCTCGGCCTAAACACAACATTTGCATGTACTGTAGTACTAGACTTAATATTCATGTTTCAGTTTCATGTTCATTTTAAATATTGAACTGAGGACCATGCATGTCTTACATTTTAATCCCTTCGTTCCTAAATATTAGTCTTTTTAGAGGTTTCAAATGGACTGCCACATACGGATGTATATAGACATATTTTAGAGTCTAGATTCACTCATTTTGCTCCGTATGTAGTCACTTGTTGAACTCTCTAAAAGACTAATATTTAAAAATAGAAGGAGTATTTTTGAATTCTTGTCATACATGCATGGTTTGGAAAAATAGATGCACTATACTTATTGGAAAGTTGTTGTGTTCGTGGGTGTCTCTCTCTCTCTCTCTCTCTCTCTCTCTCTATGTGTGGTCATATGCTTGATACAAACAAAGTTTTCTCACCTCCATATTGTTCATCTTTTTAATTTGAATTTGCATTGGAAAACTTACTAGGGATACCATGAAATGTCAAATCCACGTTGAGATCACTATATCACAAACTCACTCTAATTCAACAACTCGTCATAAATCAATTACCACATTGAGATTAGTATTTGCAAGGAAAATACGGGTATTGTAATACACATAGATTGGTTTGGCAATTTAAAAGGTTCCTTTCGTATTCTCGAATGGTAGGACCCAACGACGTACCAGCCAGACCTTGGCTCGTGTTGATCCTAAAAAAAAACCGGGCTCGTGTCGTTCGGTGGCGTGCGTGGTACGCACATTAGGCTACCCCAACCAGTCGAGCCTCAACGTTTCAAGTCGAAATATCTGGCGGCCAGAATTCTAGCCCTAGGAAATTCCCCTCATGTCTCCGGTCCATAATGACTACTGATGAACAATGGAGGGATGCTTTAGTAACTAGACAACGTTACCTACCGTGCCGAGCACGGTTCAATTCCATCGGTCGCCGCTCGTCAAGGTCACCTGTCAACTACATTGCCTAGTACTACTACTACTACACCAGGATGAGCACAGAATTGAGCCTGTTTGTTCGTGCCTAGTACTTGAGTTAATATATCAGATAATGCACTGGTACAGAGGGATTATCCTTTTACTCTGCATATATAACTTGTCTGAAGTCTAACTAAGCAAAATGTTTGACCAAATCCTTTCTTAAGAAATACAACATGATAGATGTACGGCTTGAAAATTTATTGCATGATGCAGGTTATGATATTGTTTCGAATCCTGGATCTTAAATTTTAGAAAATCCAAAAGTGAGCATAAATTCTTGAAACTAAGCATGGTCACGTGATATGGCACAAATATTACTTCGTAAATTTTTTCTTCAATTTGAGACAAGCTGCTTATGACAAGTTGCACAAATGAAGAGCCAAGGTATTTTGGAACAAAGACCTGTCACGTTAAGGCGAACGCTTTCACTATTGAAACCGTGGGCGTTTACGTGCCGCCACGAGTCCCCACTTGTCATCGGCAGGTGCCGTCCGAGCAAGCGTGTGAGTCGACGGGAGGCGTGCGAGCAGACCGCTGCGCTGGCTGACAGGGAGGCGTGCGAGCAGACCGCTGTGCAGGCTCACCGGGAGGCGAGCCCTTTGAACAGGCTCCACCGCCCACCTTCGTCCCAACTGCTCCCACTTTTAATGTCACCGGCGCCGCAGTTTAAAATCAACCCCGCACTACCCGGTATCGCTACAATCTTCTCTCTTCCTCTCCAATTCTCCTGTTGTCTACCTCCAACTAGCCTGACCTAAACGTACGCCATGCCGCATCATGATGGTCTGCCCTTAGTGTTCCAGTTTCCTGAGGAAGACACCCAGCCGGAGTCTCAAGAACATAAGGCGCTTTGGGACGAGCTTGAGCTGGCCTTGCCGGAAGACACCGGGCATGTCCACGCTCCCGTTCCGGCTCCCGTCGCCCCGACTGCGCCAGCACCCATCCCCGTGGCATTGATGGGCTGGAAGCCGCACATTGTCGCAGAGCTTGATCCCACGGGGTTCCACGAGGTCCCCGCCAACTTTCACGCGCCCGTGCACCTGCCAGCGCATGCGCCTGCGCATGCATTGACGTGCACACCCGTGCATGTGCCCGTGCCCCTGCCAGCGCATGCGCCTGCGCGTGCACTGACGTGCGCGCCCGTGCCGGTGCCCGTGCACATGAATGTCTCCGTGGCGCCGTTGACAGCGCCTGTCCTCGCGCGGGTGCCAGTGCCCACCCCCCCCAGTGGCATGGATGGCCGCCGTCGACTGCTTCCTTGCACCAACGCCAGTCGCCTCCTCCCGCCAATTGACTCGCTCTGAAGTCCAGAACATTTTGGCCTTCCTTGAAGCTACGCCAACAACGACGCAAGACGCCGCCGTCGCCGTCGGTTAGTGGCCGACGACACACAAAGCACGACAGAGGAGCCGCTTCCCACCGCAAAACGCTCCGCCGCCACCGCGTAATCTAAATTTTCCATGAAAAACGTTCGGATTGCCATGCTTCAAATCCGAACGTTTATCATTTCCGTTTAGTTTATATCGATCGTCGTATAATTTAAAGTCGGAGTCAGACTGAATGAAATCTATGGTTTGATCGATTGAATGTTCTGCTAGAGTCGTATCAAATTAAATATAAAACGTCATCAAGCCACATGTATTCCTTATCATCCAACGACCTAGACTGCTTCAATGTCGAGTGCTCAACACGTTTAGCGTGCAGTTAATTTCATGCCAAAAATAGTGCTAATCACATAATAGCATGCAAATAATATCCTAGTACTTAATATCCGCATGCACTTAATATACTTCCAAATTAACTGCTAGTACGTGAAACTGGTGCTGTGACTTGTGAACGCGTCTAGATATGGTCAACGGCAACATCGCCCGCGAGTTCTTCGTGTTTGCTCATGCGTCTAAACGCAGAAGGAGAGGAGAGAGAGAGAGAGAGCACACATGGAACCCACCAGTAAGTGAAGGCGAATAGTACTAAAAATAATATTGCATGTTATCCATTAAATAGGTTGTGGTAATATAAAAACATTATGTGAACAAAGGGGGGTACAACAAACATTGTTGTTCTACGTATGTTGCCTATTGACGTGTGGCTTGAAGGCCCGGTCGCATGTTCTATCCTCGTCCTTTATTTTTTAATTTGTATATGGGTCCAAATTTGTTTCATGACATGTGGGACCCTCGGTGTGTAGTTTGTAGCACTTTAATTTGTGGGTCGAAATTTGTTCCATTCCAAGTGGACTATCCGTGTGTAGTTTTGTAGCTTATTTATAATAATTAAAGAGAACAACATAGTTTTTTGCAATAATACCATGGTGCAATGTTGAAGGCGAGAAAGGACGTGCAAGAGAGTGATGACCGAGCCAGAGGGAAATCAACTAGGTGAGTTGCGGGGGTTGCAACGGTGTTTGGAGTAGTTCTGGGCCGAATGCTACGAAAATATAATCTAAACTGACCGGAGTAAATGCCTACACAAATTAATCCAAGGTTGGAGTGCCCCTCGCAATGTAAATAGCTCCGGCTTTGCGAGGGATGGATAGGTACTAGCTTCAATGCATGGAAGATACGGTGTGAGAAAGCGATGTCAATCGAGAGATATATAGATAGAGAGACAAAGTGAGTGTGGTCCGACATTCATTGAACAGATATATATGCTCTGTAAAGATATTGTCCGATTGGGCTTTTGGCAAGGGTGAGGGCTGTAAGATAGAGCTTGAGAGATGATCCAGTCATAGACATGTAGACATATTTTGTGCGTGGGAGGAAGCAAGGTCAATCGATCACATAGGGTCGCCGTGCGATCAAAAGAGTGAGACGGGTTGGAGAGATTGACCTAGATAGACAATGTGCATGAGAGAGTATACAATGTGAATAGGTCGAATTGGGCTCAAACATGGTGATATGTCATTTTTGTCCGAGAAAGAGCGAGGTCAATCGAGACATACAGAGAGAGAGAGAGAGAGAGAGAGAGAGATTGAGTGAGCGTGGCCCGCCATGAGGTCGAAAGATTGGCGGCGGCTTGGATGGACTGACCTAGATAGACTATCTGCGTGAGAGAGTATATAGAGTGTGTCGATTGAGGCCCGAACAGGGAGATATATCATTTGTGTGTGAAAGAAAACGAGGTTAAACGAGACTCAGATAAAGAGAGCGAGATTGAGCGAGTGTGGCCCGCCGTGCGGAAGAAAGAGTGAGACAGTCTCGAGGGAGTGACCTAGATATACAACGTGCGTTTGTGCGCATGAGAGGTTGGGGGGCTAGATAGGCAATGCATGTATTTAGCGCGAGAGGGTGAGAGGGAGAGGGGAGAGAGAGAGAGAGAGAGAGAGAGAGAGAGCTCGGCATGGGGTGCAATGGCGGGTGTGTGAGGTAAATACATTTGGTAACAGAGTGGAAAAAGGGGTTGTGTAGTTGAGAGACTTAGAGATCGAAACATGGAGAGAAAGAATGAACGTGAGTTGGAAACCGATAGCTCCCTAAGGTGGTTAGGAGAGGAAGATTGACCGATACAGGAAGTATGTAGCGTGTGTGCGGGGGGGGGGGGGCTAAAAGCAACATTTGAATGTACATAGTATGAGACTTAATATCGATGTTTCAATTCGGTGTACATTGTAAGATTTGAACCGAGGACCATGCATACGGGTAATTATTTCGAATTCATGCCATACTAAGTTTCGAAGAGTTGACATTGACTCAATTTGTTGTGCTTTTTTGTAGGTCATATGTTTGAATCCATCCAAAAGTTTTCTCACTACCATGGTGTTCATCATATACATATGAATTTGTATTAAAAAAAGTAGCGTGGATACAGTGAAATGCGAAATCCACGTTAGAATTGGAAATCGCTACGTGACACACACTCTAATTCAAATACTAATTATGTGACACACACTGTAATCCACGTTAGAGTGGATACCGTTTCAATTTTTTTTTCAAATAACTCCTCATTAATTAATTTATAGTACTTCCTCTGTTCACTTTTATAAGACCTTTAAGACATTTCAGACAATGTGCAAAACAGTTCATTTTAAGTTGTCTAAAACGACTTACAAAAGTGAACGGAGGGAGTATCTCGTTTCGAATGACTAATTATTGCAAGGAAAACACGGGCATGGTAATACATATAGATTCATTTGCAAATGAAAGAAGATTCGTTTGCATTCTCAAATGTAGGCACACCGGGCAGACTAGGGTCGTGTCGGGGTGGACGCTGCTTCGGTGGCTTAAAGGCACCTGCCTTTGGGTCACTGACATGTGGGCCAGCCACCTGTTGGGCCCACATGTCATGGACACAAAGGCAGGTGCCTTAAGGCACCAAAGCATAGTCCTGTCGGGGTGGTCGCGTGTGTCGGACGGACGCGTAGCACCCAGCGACCCACCCCTCCCTCCCTCCCCCACTCCCCCACCCCCACCCCCCTGTCAGTCTCAAAACCGGCGGATCTTGGGTAGGGGGTCCCGAACTGTGCATCTAAGGCTAATGGTAATAGGAGGCAGGGGACACGATGTTTTACCCAGGTTCGGGCCCTCTCGATGGAGGTAATACCCTACTTTCTGCTTGATTGATCTTGATGATATGAGTATTACAAGAGTTGATCTACCACAAGATCGTAGAGTCTAAACCCTAGGAGCTAGCCTATGATTATGATTGTTCTTGTCCTACGGACTAAACCCTCCGGTTTATATAGACACGGGAGGAGGCTAGGGTTACATAGAGTCGGTTACAGAGAAGGAGGTCTACATATCCGAATCACCAAGCTTGCCTTCCATGCAAACGAGAGTCCCATCCGGACACGGGACGAAGTCTTCAATCTTGTACCTTCACAGTCCAATAGTCGGGCCAAAGTATATAGTCCGGCTGTCCGGATACCCCCTAATCCAGGACTCCCTCAGTAGCCCCTGAACCAGGCTTCAATGACGATGAGTCTGGCACGCAGATTGTCTTCGGCATTGGAAGGCGGGTTCCATCTCCGAATACTCCAAAATAAACTTCGAACACATGAATCGTGTCCGGCTCTGCAAAATAAATTCCACATACCACCATAGAGAGCATAATATTCCACAAATCCAATCTGCCGATAGCTTTTCCTAGCGTGACATCACGCCGTGGCTCGATTACTATGAACCATTTTTCCCAGCCTGGACTACACGTGTTGCAAGGCGGTTTTATTGGCACGTCTTGTCGAAGCAGAGATTGTGTTCCCCTTATCACGGGATTCTCATCAATACGTGTGTGGGTAACCCAACTATGCCTGTTGGTATGATTCCTCAATTTTAGGCAAGTCCCAAGCGATCACGTTGAGGATGCTTGACATTCACCCCCTTTATAGAGGGGCCGAGGCCTATCCCTCTTTCTTACCGCACTTGCGCCTTTCCGCATCTCGAGTTCCAACACCCGAAGCTCAAGCTTAGGCACCTCGGATCTTCAATCATGTCCGGATCCAACCTTCAAGGTCGGTGGATGGCCTCCTCTGTCACAGAGGAGGACATTGCGAAGCTCGGGGAGGCCAGATATCTGACAGCCGACATCAAGCACAGGCTTCCTGCTCCCGGACAGGTCATCCCCACTTCCGAACCCAACGAGAGGGTTGTATTCATTTCTCACTTCCTCCGAGGCTTAGGCTTCACCCTTGATCCTTTCGTGAGAGGGCTCATGTTCTATTATGGGCTAGATTTTCACGATCTAGCTCTGGATTCCATCCTTCACATCTCGTCGTTTATCGTCGTGTGTGAAGCTTTCCTCCATATCACCCCACACTTCCGCTTATGGCTCAAGACCTTTAATGTAAAGCCGAAGGTGATCGAGGGGCGACGCGGGGAGTGCGGAGGCGCTGCAATAAGCAGAAATGCCAATGCCCCATGGCCATAGGGTTCCTTCCCGGAAGTGTCTGATCTGTGGCAACGGAGGTGGTTCTATATCATAGCTCCCCGAGGCACAAAGTGGGCGGCTGCCTCCGCCTTCCGCTCGGGCCCTCCGCCTCAACTGGCGTCGTGGGCCAACGTGGGACTGGACTGGGGGCCTGCTAACGACGTACCAACATTGCAGAGCCGCATTCGGGAGCTTCTTGAGAGGGATATGAATCTTATCAGAATAATTCAGGTAATGCTAGTTCGACGGGCCCTGCTGTGCAAACGTCAACCTCTCCGGATGTGGGAGTTCAACCCAGAAGGTTCGTGAACTATCCAACACTTCTTCAGCATGACGCTCGAAGGGATGTATAGGTTATTCTTCGGACCACGAATAAAGTGTCCGGATACCATCGAGGATGCGGGCCTGAGCTGCAACCGCCTAGATACCCAAGTAAGTAACCCTGTAACCGAACACTTCATTTATATTTATCATTATTCTGAAAACTTGTCCACGGCCAGGATTGGCTCAGCAAGGCGGAAAGGATCAGGTGTCCGGCCTCACTTCCCAAAGGCTCGCCTAGTCCTGCGATAGCCAGGATGCTTAGTCGTGCGCTAAGTCAAGTGCCCTCGGGGAAAGACGAAGGGAAGAATAGAGAAGCCGAGCTTCACACATTGCACATCCAAACCGGGGGAATTACTGTCTCCTCAAAGGAGGATAATCGGGGAGGTGAATCCAAGGTTTCCTCCCCCCCCCCCACAGGAAGAAAAGGGCCGCCTCCGAAGAATGGGAAATGGAGTTGCCTAAACAAGGGAAGAAAACTTCACCAGGGGGCCCTGCCCCGAAGGGCGTCCTCACCACACCATGCCCGCAAACGGACCAACCCTCCATCGAGCTGTAAATTAATCATGAATAAAAAGCTATTACTTCCTCCTCTGAGAACAATAACCAGGATCTATCCTTTGCAGTCCGGCTAGTAGCTCTTCTCAACAGAGTTCGTCTTCGGGGGACCTTCTTCCGGAGATGATGGAGAGTGAAACTCCACCTGCCTCTCCGCCCCATGGGGCGGGTGACCCTAAGGTGTCGTCATGGAGGAGTCCGGATCCGTCGAGGCCGGAGGCTAACACTTTGGCCGCCCCGAGCACGGAGTGTTCGGCTCCCACTAGGGACAATAAGAAGGGTCTGAAACAGTCCGTTGCCCGGCCGGACACACTGGCGGGCCTTCTAGAACAAGTTGTTCTCTCGGAGGATCACCATACGTTAATGGGTACGGTATTTGAGAAGATTTCTTCCGCCACAAGCGGGTTGAAAGAAGCTTTTAAGAGCCTGCTCAAAGGCTTTGAGGTACATAATGAAATACGTAATTTTTCGGTTGTACCGCACGCGCTAGGTGTGCTCCGTATAGATAGTAGCCCCTGAGACTCTGGTTGCCAGCCCTAGGCGGCAAACAGAGGATCACACTCTCAAGTAATGATCGCACTGCATTCATGCGTGGGTGGCTAAGGGTCTGGCGATAGACCGGACTGCTGAATTCGCCAAACTGAGGCGACAGATTGATGTGGTGGACACCGACATTACGCTTGTAAACGAGCGGCTTGATGAGTCACGGAGTATGTGCTCTTTTTTCCTCATTTATTTTAGGAAATATTAAGAGGATCATAATGTTAGTGTGATATGCTTTTGGCTGCAGGCAGAGCTGCTGCCGTGGAGGCCCTGAGGGCGGAACTTGCCCTAGCCAAGGAACAAGCCCGGGCTAGCAATGCGGCTGCCCTAAAGGCGGCCGAAGATTTGAGAGCCGAACAAGCTGCTCATCGTTGAAGAGAAGATAAAATAGCCGAGATGGTTGTGGAGCTGAAGAACACCGCCGGCCGGTATGAGCTCCTTGAAAAGGAGAATCAGGCAAAGTCGGCTGACCTGAAGAAGGCCCTTGATGCGGCCAAGGAGACGCGTTCTGAAATTAGAGACGCGTGGGAGGAGCTTCGACAGGCCGGAGAAATCGCGGCTGGAAGCCCCTATTTGTTGTGGATGAAGTTCTTAGATCCAACGTACGCTCCTCTGGATCGGCTTTGGAGCGCTGCAGACGCGTATGCGGATCTGGCAAAAAGTACGGCTGATGCGACCAAGTTCTTCAAGGATAAAAAAGATAATGAAATAGAAAGGCTGTTCTGGTCGCAATTCAGTGCTCCAATGCGCCCGTTGCCATTGAGTGAGAGGATGGCCACTATGGCCGAGCTCCATAGGTTGTCCGGTCTTGCAATGAGGTCTGTAATAGACCATCTATGGCCGAAGGGACCGAGGCCGGACAGTTATTTTGTTTTAGTGCAACAATTCCTTGGCGCCATATCGCGAATCGATGCCATGAAGAGGTCGGCGTGCATAGAGGGTACGCGGATGGCTCTTGCCCGTGTTAAGACAAATTGGGCGGATATGGAGGCCACCGGCGTTGCAACCCAGAGTCTGGCAGGAAGCCAGGACCCAGCCGAGCACTATTTTGAGCAGGTCACAGAAGGTGCCCGTTTAATAGAGGCTCAGTGCTCGAAGATGTCATGTTCGAGTGACAAGTCGTTCAATTGTAAAAACAATTCTATTTTTATTATAAAGGCTATGTTTATACTGTCGCCCGAAAGTTTTATAGTGCCTCCCGTGTGGCCATTTTTCAGTATGTATATATCCTGAAAGTTCGCAGTCGTTGGCTTCAGCCCCCACGCATATAATGCGGGGGTGTTCGCGAAAATGTGCGTAATCAAACTTGATCCAATGTCTTGGTCCATTAAGGAGGTGATCGCACGTCGAACTAGGCAACCGGACTATATAGCTTTAACACTTTCACTTAGCCATAGGAGTTTGATGGTGGGGCTACTATATAGCCCCTGGTACCTTCACGTGCATCCGGATACGGGCGCGTATGTACATGACCGCGAAATGGTCCTTCATTAATGCAGAGGAATCCCGAAGATTCCGGTTAGTCCTTGATACGTCCATTTTGCATCATGCTTTTATATCAATATTTATTGCATTATGGGCTGTCATTACACATTATATCTCAATACTTATGGCTATTCTCTCTTATTTTACAAGGTTTACCATGAAGAGGGGGAATGCCGGCAGCTGGAATTTTGGCTTGAAAAGGAGCAAACGTTCGAAACCTATTCTGCACAACTCCAAAAGTCCTGAAACTCCACGAAACAACTTTTTGGATTTATTAAGAATTTATGAGCGAAAGAAATCGGCCAGGGGGCCCAAACCCTGTCCAGGAGACAGGGGCGCGGCCCCCTGTAGGGCGCGGCCCCCTATCTCCTGGCCCCCCCCTGGTGGGCCTCCGGCGTCCATCTTCTGCTATATCATCACTTTGACCATGGAAAAAATCGTGGGCAAGCTTATGGGACGAAACTCCGCCGCCACGAGGTGGAACCTTGGCGGAATCAATCTAGGGCTCTGGCGGAGCTGTTCTGCCGGGGACACTTCCCTCCGAGAGGGGGAAACCATCACCAACGTCATCACCAATGATCCTCTCACCGGGAGAGGTCAATCTCCATCAACATCTTCACCAGCACCATCTCCTCTCAAAACCCTAGTTCATCTCTTGTATCCAATCTTGTATCAAAACCACAAATTGGTACCTGTGGGTTGCTAGTAGTGTTGATTACTCCTTGTAGTTGATGCTAATTGGTTTACTTGGTGGAAGATCATATGTTCAGATCCTTTATGCATATTATTACTCCTCTGATTATGAACATGAATATGCTTTGTGAGTAGTTACGTTTGTTCCTGAGGACATGGGTGAAGTCTTGCTATTAGTAGTCATGTGAATTTGGTATTTGTTTGATATTTTGATGAGATGTATGTTGTCTTTCCTCTAGTGGTGTTATGTGAACGTCGACTACATGACAGTTCACCATTATTTGGGCCTAGAGGAAGGGGAAGTAATAAGTAGATGATGGGTTGCTAGAGTGACAGAAGCTTAAACCCTAGTTTATGTGTTGCTTCGTTAGGGGTTGATATGGACCCATATGTTTAATGTTGTGGTTAGGTTTACCTTAATACTCCTTTTTGTAGTTGGGGATGCTTGCAATAGGGGTTAATCATACGTGGGATGCTTGTCCAATTTAGGGCAGTACCCAAGTGCCGGTCCACCCACATATCAAATTATCAAAGTACCGAACGTGAATCTTACGAACGTGATGAAAACTAGCTTGACGATAATTCCCAATGTGTCCTCGGGAGCTCCTTCCTCATTATTAGAATTTGTCCAGGATTATCCTTTGCTACATAAAGGATTGGGCCACCTTGCTGCACTTTATTTACTTTTTTCTCGTTACTATTTATCTTATCGCAAAACTATCTATCACCTACTATTTCAGTGCTTGCAGAGAAAACCTTACTGAAAACCGCTTATCATTTCCTTCTGCTCCTCGTTGGGTTCGACACTCTTACTTATCGAAAGGACTATGATAGATCCCCTACACATTTGGGTCATCAAGACTCTTTTCTGGTGCCATTGCCGGGGAGTGTAGTGCTTTTGGTGAGTGGAACTTGGTAAGGAAACATTTATATAGTGTGCTGTAATTTTCAGTTACTTGTCACTATGGAAACTAATCCTTTGAGGGGCTTGTTTGGGGTATCTTCACCCCAACCAGAAGAGCAAAGAGATGCTCCTCAACCTACTGAACCTTATGAAAATATTCACTTTGAGATTCCTTCGGGTATGATAGAAAAACTGCTAGCTAATCCTTTTGCAGGAGACGGAACATTGCATCCCGACTTACACCTTATCTTTGTGGATGAAGTTTGTAGATTATTTAAGCTTGCAGGTATCCCCGATGATGTTGTCAAAAGGAAGGTCTTCCCTTTATCTTTGAAGGGAGATGCAATGACATGGTATAGGCTATGTGATGATACGAGATTTTGGAATTATAAGCGACTGAAGTTGGAATTTCACCAGAAGTTCTATCCTATGCATCTTGTTCATCGTGATCGTAATTACATATATAATTTCTGGCCTCGCGAAGGAGAAAGCACTGATCAAGCTTGGGGGAGGCTTAAGTCAATGTTATATTCATGCCCCAATCATGAGCTCTCTCGGGAAATGATTATTCAGAATTTTTATGCTCGGCTTTCTCTTGATAATCGCAACCTGCTCGATACTTCCTGTGCTGGTTCCTATATGCTGAAGACTATTGATTTCAAATGGGACTTATTGGAAAGAATTAAATGCAACTCTGAAGATTGGGGTTCCGACGATGGTAAGGAGTCAGGTATGACACCTAAGTTCGATTGTGTTAAATCTTTTATGGATACCGATGCTTTCCGTGGATTTAGCTCTAAGTATGGACTTGACTCTGAGATAGTAGCTACTTTTTGTGAAACTTTTGCTACTCACGTTGATCTCCCTAAAGAGAAGTGGTTTAAATATAATCCTCCTGTTGAAGTGAAAGTAGTTGCACCTATTACAGTCGAAGAAAAGACTATTACATATAGTGATCCTATTATTCCTACTGCTTATGTCGAAAAACCTCCTTTTCCTGTTAGGATAAAAGATCATGTTAAAGCTTCGACTGTTGTTCGTAAGAGTAATACTAGGACCTATACACCTCCTGAGCAAATTAATGTTGAACCTGGTATTGCTATGATTAAAGATCTCTTGGATGAGGACTTAGATGGGCATGTTATCTCTTTCTTGGGTGAAACTGCTAATATTGCTAGACCCGATACTAAGACACGTAGACCTGTTGTAGGCACGCCTGTTATTTCTGTTAAAATAGGAGATCATTGTTATCATGGCTTATGTGATATGGGTGCTAGTGCTAATGCGATACCTTATGATCTTTATAAAGAAATTATGCACGATATTGCACCTGTTGAATTAGAAGACATTGATGTTACTATTAAGCTTGCTAATAGGGACACCATTAAACCTATTGGGATTGTTAGAGATGTTGAAGTCTTGTGTGGGAAGATTAAATACCCTGCTGATTTTCTTGTTCTTGGTTCCCCACAAGATGATTTTTGTCCCATTATTTTTGGTAGACCCTTCTTGAATACTGCTAGTGCTAAGATTAATTGTGAAAAGAATATTGTCACTGTTGGCATAGATGGTATGTCTCATGAGTTTAATTTCGCTAAGTTTAGTAGACAACCTCGTGAAAGGGAACCACCTAGTAAGGATGAAATTATTGGTCTTGCTTCCATTGCTGTTCCTCCAACTGACCCGTTAGAACAATATTTGTTAGACCATGAAAACGATATGTTTATGAAGGAAAGGGAAGAAATAGATGAAGTGTTCCTTAAACAAGAACCTATGCTAAAACATAACCTTCCCATTGAAATTCTTGGGGATCCCCCTCCACCCAAGGGTGATCCCGTGTTCGAACTCAAACCCTTACCTGATAATCTCAAGTATGCTTATCTTGATGAAAAAGAAATATATCCTGTTATTATTAGTGCTAACCTTTCAGAGAAAGAAGAAGAAAGATTATTGAAAACTCTGAAGAAGCACCGAGCTGCCATTGGATATACTCTGGATGATCTTAAGGGCATTAGTCCCACATTATGTCAACACAAAATTTCAGTGGAGAAAGATGCCAAACCAGTTAGAGATCCTCAAAGACGATTAAATCCCAAATGAAGGAAGTGGTAAGAAAGGAGATTCTAAAGCTCCTTGAGGCAGGTATTATTTATCCCGTTGCTGATAGTGAATGGGTAAGCCCTGTCCATTGTGTCCCTAAAAAGGGAGGTATTACCGTTGTTCCTAATGATAAAGATGAATTGATCCCGCAAAGAATTATTACAGGCTATAGGATGGTAATTGATTTCCGTAAGTTAAATAAAGCTACTAAGAAAGATCATTACCCTTTACCTTTTATTGATCAAATGCTAGAAAGGCTATCCAAACACACACATTTTTGCTTTCTAGATGGTTATTCTGGCTTCTCTCAAATACCTGTGTCCGCGAAGGATCAATCTAAAACTACTTTTACTTGCCCTTTTGGTACTTTTGCTTATAGACGTATGCCTTTTGGTTTATGTAATGCACCTGCTACCTTTCAAAGATGCATGATGGCTATATTTTCTGATTTTTGTGAAAAGATTTGTGAGGTATTCATGGATGACTTCTCCGTCTATGGATCCTCTTTTGATGATTGTTTGAGCAACCTTGATCGAGTTTTGCAGAGATGCGAAGACACTAGTCTCGTCCTGAATTGGGAAAAGTGTCACTTTATGGTTAATGAAGGCATTGTCTTGGGGCACAAGATCTCCGAGAGAGGTATTGAAGTTGATAAAGCCAAAGTTGATGCTATTGAAAAGATGCCATGTCCCAAGGACATAAAAGGTATAAGAAGTTTCCTTGGTCATGCCGGCTTTTATAGGAGGTTCATTAAGGACTTTTCTAAAATCTCTAGGCCTCTGACTAATTTATTGCAAAAAGATATTCCTTTTGTCTTTGATGATGATTGTGTAGAAGCATTTGAAACACTTAAGAAAGCTTTGATCACTGCACCTATTGTTCAGCCACCTGATTGGAATTTACCTTTTGAAATTATGTGCGATGCTAGTGATTATGTTGTAGGTGCTGTTTTAGGGCAAAGAGTCGATAAGAAATTGAATGTTATCCAGTATGCTAGTAAGACTCTTGATACTGCCCAGAGAAATTATGCTACTACTGAAAAAGAGTTCTTAGCAGTTGTGTTTGCATGTGATAAGTTTAGACCTTATATTGTTGATTCCAAAGTTACTATTCACACTGATCATGCTGCTATTAAATATCTTATGGAAAAGAAAGATGCTAAGCCTAGACTCATTAGATGGGTTCTCTTGCTCCAAGAATTTGACTTGCATATTATTGATAGAAAGGGAGCTGAGAACCCCGTTGCAGACAACTTGTCTAGGTTAGAGAATGTTCTTGATGACCCACTGCCTATTAATGATAGTTTTCCTGATGAACAATTAGCGGTTGTCAATGCTTCTCGTACTGCTCCTTGGTATGCTGATTATGCTAATTACATTGTTGCTAAATATATACCGCCTAGTTTCACATACCAGCAAAAGAAAAAGTTCTTTTATGATTTAAGACATTACTTCTGGGATGATCCACACCTTTATAAAGAAGGAGTAGATGGTATTATTAGACGTTGTGTGCCTGAGCATGAACAGGAACAAATCCTACGCAAGTGTCACTCTGAATCTTATGGAGGACACCACGCTGGAGATAGAACTGCACACAAGGTACTACAATCTGGTTTTTATTGGCCTACTCTCTTCAAAGATGCTCGTAAGTTTGTCTTATCTTGTGATGAATGTCAAAGAATAGGTAACATTAGTAGACGTCAAGAAATGCCTATGAATTATTCTCTTGTTATTGAACCGTTTGATGTTTGGGGCTTTGATTATATGGGACCTTTTCCTGCCTCCAATGGTTATACACATATTTTAGTTGTTGTTGATTACGTTACTAAGTGGGTAGAAGCTATTCCAACTAGTAGTGCTGATCATAACACTTCTATTAAAATGCTTAAAGAAGTTATTTTTCCGAGGTTTGGAGTCCCTAGATATCTTATGACTGATGGTGGTTCACACTTTATTCATGGTGCTTTCCGTAAGATGCTTGCTAAGTATGATGTCAATCATAGAATCGCATCTCCTTATCACCCGCAGTCTAGTGGTCAAGTAGAGTTGAGCAATAGAGAGCTCAAATTAATTTTGCAAAAGACTGTGAATAGATCTAGAAAGAATTGGTCCAAAAAACTTGATGATGCATTATGGGCCTATAGAACTGCATACAAAAATCCTATGGGTATGTCTCCATATAAGATGGTTTATGGAAAAGCATGTCATTTACCTCTTGAACTTGAACATAAAGCATATTGGGCTATTAAAGAGCTCAATTATGACTTCAAACTTGCCGGTGAGAAGAGGTTGTTTGATATTAGCTCACTTGATGAATGGAGAACCCAAGCATATGAGAATGCCAAGCTTTTCAAAGAAAAAGTCAAACGCTGGCATGATAAGAGGATACAAAAGCGTGAGTTTAACGTAGGAGATTATGTGTTATTATTCAACTCTCGTTTAAGATTTTTTGCAGGAAAACTTCTCTCAAAATGGGAAGGTCCCTACGTTATCGAGGAGGTCTATCGTTCTGGTGCTATAAAAATCAACAACTTCGAAGGCACAAATCCGAGGGTGGTTAACGGTCAAAGAATTAAACATTATATTTCAGGTAATCCTATCAATGTTGAAACTAATATTATTGAAACCATAACCCCCGAGGAATACATAAGAGACACTTTCCAGAACGTTCCAGACTCCGAAAAGGCATAGGTACGTGGTACGGTAAGTAAACCGACTCCAAAACAACTCTAATGGCAATTTTTATCAGTTTTGGATTATTTAAGAATTTTAGGAAGAAAGAAGTAGTCCGAAAGGGACACGAGGCTCCCACGAGAGAGGAGGCCGCCCCCCCCTGTAGGGCGCGCCCCCTGTCTCGTGGGCACCTCGTGTGCCTCCCGGACTCCGTTTTCTTGTATGTTACGTATTTTGGTCGGTAAAAATTCATTATATATACTCCCGTAGGTTTTGACCACCGTATCACGCAAATATCTTCTATTTTCGTTTCGAGCTGTTCCTATTGTAGATTTGGAACAAGATGTCATCCCAAGATTCAGTGGGAGAGAGCTACATGGCTGATTATATTGCAAATCCAAAAGTATATGGGGATGTGGAACATTATGGCTGGATCATAGAGGAAGAAGAAGACTATGATCCAAAGAGGAAGGAGGAGACAAGCTCCGATGAAGAGGACGATCTCCTACCTCAACCTGGTGATATGCATGTGGAGTTCAAGAAGTCAAGCCTCCCTAAGATCCAATCTATCCCACCATGGTTTTTGCAGGACAGCAAGGAAGCACTATGCACAAAGATAATGAAACTTGAGCTCGAGAATGAGGATCCCAGGGAGGAAAATTTTAGCCACGGTCTCAAGCTAGAGAAGAAAAATGCAACAATTCCACTGTCATCATCACCACCTCCATCAGCTCCAAAGAAATAATCGCATGGGTATGGGCACTCCCCTTGGCAACTGCCAAGCTTGGGTGAGGTGCCCCGGTATCGTATCACCATCACACTCCTATCTTTACTGCTTTATTCAGTTCGATCCTTTTAGTAGTATCTTGATCTAGTAGATTGAAGTTTTGATATCAAGTAGTTTTGAGTTTTGCATTGTGATCTCTTTATGTAAGCGAGTCCGTGTGCTATCTATAATAAAGATTAGTGTTGAGTCAAGGGCTTTGCTATGTTGCTATGATCTTGAGAAAGTAGAAAGAACAAAAGAGTTCATATTGATCTTATGGATAGTGATAACTTCACACATAGAAAGTATGAGGCATAAAAATTGTTGAGAGTTGATGAACGTAGCCTTGGTCATCGTTGCAATTAATAGGAAGTGATAAGGAAAGAGGGGTTCACATATAGATATATTATCTTGGACATCTTTTATGATTGTGAAGCACTCATTAAGTATGACATGCTAAAAGAGTTGATGTTGGACAAGGAAGACAACGTAATGGTTTATGTTTTCCGACATCTCAGTTAAAGTATATTGTCATTGACCTTCCAAACATGTTGAGCTTGCCTTTCCCCCTCTTGCTAGCCAAATTCCTTGCACCAAGTAGAGATACTACTTGTGCTTCCAAATATCCTCAAACCCAGTTTTGCCATGAGAGTCCACCATACCTACCTATGGATTGAGTAAGATCCTTCAAGTAAGTTGTCATCGGTGCAAGCAATAAAAATTGCTCTCTAAATATGTATGACTTATTAGTGCAGAGAAAATAAGCTTTGTACGAACTTGTTGTGGAAGTAATAAAAGCGACGGATTGCATAATAAAGGTCCACATACAAGGGGCAATATAAAGTGACGTTCTTTTGCATTAAGATTTCGTGCATCAACCCTAAACGCGCATGACAACCTCTGCTTCCCTCTGCGAAGGGCCTATCTTTTACTTTATGTTTTTACTTTATGCTTGAGTCAAGGTGATCCTCACCTTTCCCTTTTTCATTTTATCCTTTGGCAAGCTCCTCGTGTTTGAAAGATCATGATACATATATCCAATTGGATGTAAGTTGGCATAGGCTATTATTGTTGACATCACCTAAAGGTGAATACGTTGGGAGGCAACACAATAAGCCCCTATCTTTCTCAGTGTCCGGCTGAAACTCTATAACCACAAGTATTGCGTGAGTGTTAGCAATTATGGGAGACTACGAGATAGTTGAGTATGTGAGCTTGTTGAAAAGCTCTATTATTGACTCTTTCTGATGTTACGATAAATTGCAATTGCTTCAATGACTGAGATTATAGTTTGTTAGTTCCCAATGAAGTTTATGAACCATACTTGACATTGTGAATTGCTTATTACTTGAGCATAGGAAATCATATGACAAAATCTATATATGTTACTGTTATTAGAATGATCATGATGCCCTCATGTCCGTATTTTATTTTTATCGACACCTCTATCTCTAAACATGTGGACATATTTTTCGATTTCGGCTTCCGCTTGAGGACAAGCGAGGTCTAAGCTTGGGGGAGTTGATACGTCCATTTTGCATCATGCTTTTATATCAATATTTATTGCATTATGGGCTGTCATTACACATTATATCTCAATACTTATGGCTATTCTCTCTTATTTTACAAGGTTTACCATGAAGAGGGGGAATGCCGGCAGCTGGAATTCTGGCTGGAAAAGGAGCAAATGTTGGAAACCTATTTTGCACAACTCCAGAAGTCCTGAAACTCCACGAAACAACTTTTTGGATTTATTAAGAATTTATGAGCGAAAGAAATAGGCCAGGGGGCCTACACCCTGTCCAGGAGACAGGGGGGCGCCCCCCCTGTAGGGCGCAGCCCCCTATCTCCTGGGCCCCCTGGTGGGCCTCTGGCGTCCATCTTCTGCTATATCATCACTTTTACCCTAGAAAAAATCATGGGCAAGCTTACGGGACGAAACTCCGCCGCCACGAGGTGAAACCTTGGTAGAATCAATCTAGGGCTCTGGCAGAGCTATTCTGCTGGGGACACTTCCCTCTGGGATGGGAAAATCATCACCAACGATCCTCTCATCGGGGAGGGGTCAATCTCCATCAACATCTTCACCAGCACCATCTCCTCTCAAAACCCTAGTTCATCTCTTGTATCCAATCTTGTATCAAAACCACAAATTGGTACCTTCGGGTTGCTAGTAATGTTGATTACTCCTTGTAGTTGATGCTAATTGGTTTACTTGGTGGAAGATCATATGTTCAGATCCTTTATGCATATTATTACTCCTCTGATTATGAACATGAATATGCTTTGTGAGTAGTTACGTTTGTTCCTGAGGACATGGGTGAAGTCTTGCTATTAGTAGTCATGTGAATTTTGTATTCGTTTGATATTTTGATGAGATGTATGTTGTTATGTGAACATCGACTACATGACACTTCGCCGTTATTTGGGCCTAGAGGAAGGCATAGGGAAGTAATAAGTAGATGATGGGTTGCTAGAGTGACAGAAGCTTAAACCCTAGTTTATGCGTTGCTTCGTTAGGGGTTGATATGGACCCATATGTTTAATGTTGTGGTTAGGTTTACCTTAATACTCCTTTTTGTAGTTGCGGATGCTTGCACTAGGGGTTAATCATAAGTGGGATGCTTGTCCAAGTTAGGGCCGTACCCAAGTGCCGGTCCACCCACATATCAAATTATCAAAGTACCGAACGCGAATCTTACGAACGTGATGAAAACTAGCTTGACAATAATTCCCAATGTGTCCTCGGGAGCTCCTTCCTCATTATTAGAATTTGTCCAGGCTTATCCTTTGCTACATAAAGGATTGGGCCACCTTGCTGCACTTTATTTACTTTATTTACTTTTTGCTTGTTACTATTTATCTTATCGCAAAACTATCTATCACCTACTATTTCAGTGCTTGCAGAGAAAACCTTACTAAAAACCGCTTATCATTTCCTTCTGCTCCTCGTTGGGTTCGACACTCTAACTTATCTAAAGGACTACGATAGATCCCCTACACTTGTGGGTCATCAGTCCTCGAGTGGTTGACCAGTCTCTCGCTGTATCATGACAGTTAGTTTTCGGCTTTCTCTACTGAGGTGCTCATCCGGAATAACCGGGGCACAATCACAGTAGTTCTCCTTTGGCCGCCTTAGCCGATAGAACGGAACATAAGGCAGCAAACCTAGGGGCCGTGCAAACCCAACATTTGACCAAAGACATGATCCGAAGCTGATGCATATAAGGCCAAACCCACGACGCCGAACACACCCGAAGGTATTCGGACTTTATAACATATACTGGGCTGAGTAGCGCCCTTGATTATGAACCCTGTATTTCCAGGTACGTGCATTAATCTGTCGTGGTGAAATGCCAATAACGCCAGTATCCCTTGTGGGTTTATTGAATACCCGTGGGATGTCAAGCAACAAGAGACAATAAAGAAGCTTTACACAGGGGCTTAATCTAAAGAGAAACCTTTGAGAGGGGCCCTGCTGCACGTCTGCGCCTTTGTCTCCGTTGTGCCGTATCCTGGAAGGGTTTCGCATGAATGGTGTCTGTGAAAATGAAAACTCATGTAAAAGAGTATGGCATAAGCGTGCGAAAAGTTTATTAATTCTCAATGGATAGTAGAAATGCGAAACATTACCATGTTAGTAAGGTCAAGCCGAATTGTGGGCTTTATTACATGTTTGCAGCCCCTGGTTCCATTGATGGGGGAATATGTATAGCACCCAGCTCAGGTTTATCTGGGCTGTTACCGACGGTGGTGCGCCGGACTTCGTCTAACCGTGTCCATGGTCTTAACGACCGATCATGCAGTCTGATAGGAGAGGCCTCTTAGTGTCCGGCTGCTAGAGCTGCCACATACTCTTCCACACATAGGGAACGCTCTGTGTTTCCGCTAACAGTGATGACGCCACGTGGACCGGACATCTTGAGTTTAAGGTAGGTGTAGTGCGGTACTGCATTGAAGCGAGCGAAGGCCGTTCTTCCGAGTAATGCATGATAACCGCTTCGGAAGGGAGCGATGTCGAAGAGTAATTCTTCGCTTCTGAAGTTGTCGGGAGAACCGAATGTCACCTCTAATACGAGGGATCCCTTGCAGTGGGTGTCAACGCCTGGTATCACTCCTTTAAAGGTGGTGTTAGTTTGACTGATTCTGGATGGATCTATCCCCATCTTGCGGATAGTGTCCTGATATATCAGATTAAGACTACTGCCGCCGTCCATGAGGACGCGAGTGAGATGGTATACATCGATTATTGGGTCGAGCACCAAGGCAGCTGATCCTCCGTGTCGGATACTAGTCGGGTGGTCCCTATGATCGAAGGTGATCGGGCAGGCCGACCAGGGGTTGAATTAGGGGGCGACGGGTTCTACAGCGTATACGTCTCTGAGCGTGCGTTTGCGCCTTCTCTTTGGTATGTGAGTCGCGTAGATCATGTTTACTGTTTTGACTTCTGGTGGGAATTTTTCCTGTCCCCCAGTGTTCGGCTGGCGAGGCTCATCCTCGTCTTCAGTTGGTGTATCTCTTCCCTTGTGTTCGGCATTTAACTTGCCGGCCTGCTTGAAGACCTAGCATTCTCTGTGAGTGTGATTCGCAGGTTTTTCGGGGGTGCCATGAATTTGGCACAATCTGTCCAGGACTTTGTTCAGGTCGGACGGTCCTTCTTTGCTGCCTTTAAATGGCTTCTTTCGTTGACCGGGTCGAGAGCCCCTGAATCTGGCGTTGACCGCCATGTTGTCCGGACTGTCTTCCTTGTATCGAGCTTGTTTTTATTGCGTTGTGGCTTCCCGTTGCCATCCCTAATTTCGGATGTGCCCGGGTCACTGGTGCCTCTACGGTCCAACCAGCTGTCCTTACCTGCGCAGAAGCGGGTCATAAGGCTTGTTAAGGCCTCCATTGTCCTCGGCTTTTCTTGGCCGAGGTGTCTGGCGAGCCACTCGTCTCAAATACTGTGCTTGAAGGCCGCTAGGGTTCGGCATCCGGACAATCGGCAATTTGATTCTTCTTGGTGAGAAATCTGTTCCAAAGCTTACGGGCAGACTCTCGGGGCTGTTGTATTATGTGACTTAAATCATCTGCGTCCGGAGGTCGGACACAGGTCCCTTGAAAATTAGCCCTGAAAGCGTCCTCAAGTTCCTCCCAACTTCCGATTGAATTTTCGGGGAGGCTTTTCAACCAGTGCCGAGCTGGCCCTTTCAACTTGAGGGGTAGATATTTGATGGCATGGAGGTCATCCCCACAAGCCATGTGGATATCAAGGATAAAATCCTCAATCCATACCCCAGGGTCTGTCGTTCCGTCGTATGCCTCTATGTTCACGAGTTTGAATCCCTGTGGAAATTCGTGATCCAGCACCTTGTCGGTGAAGCACAGAGGGTGCACCGCCCCTCTGTATCTGGACATGTTGTGGCATGCTGTCGACTGGTGTTGTGTCTCGTGTTGATTCCGAACCGGTACGCGATCAGTGTGATCATCTTGGTAACCATAATCCCGCGCCGGAGCATGTCCTCTAGATCCATAGATGGACCTGGTTGCGCCGACCTTTTTATTCAGGAGTTCACGTAAATCGTGTGCGTCATCAGTAGCTGCTCTATCACGGCCATGAAATGGTTGGTCCGGCCGATTGGTCGTATTGTTCTTCGACGGAATGGGCTCTACGGCTTCATCGTCCAATTCGGGCAGCAGCTTGCGCTATGGATAGCTCTTTGTATGGCGATCGTCGCCGTATTTTTCTTCGGTGTCTAGCACTTTTTTCCACCTGCGGTTAAGCCTAGCCTGCGTGGCCTTAAGCCTTTGCTTCTACTTCTTTAGGCTCCTCACAGTGGCCAACAGCCTTCTGCGGAGGTTATCTTGTTCCACGCATTTTTCCGGTATGACGAATGCATCATCGTCCGGACTGTCCTCCTCTCCGGAGGCAGGTTGGTGGGTTTGACCCTCGGGATCCCTGTAATCAGGCGCCTGCTCTGAGCTGTGTTCGGCGTGACCTGGCTCATCCTGCTCCATCGCTGGGTTCATATGGTTGTTGTTGCCTTTGGAGCCGACCGGGGTGTCAATTTTCCTTTCACTATTATCACTATTTTTACTGTGACTGGACTTGGTGCGACGCCTGCGCCGTTGTTTTGGCTTTTGTCCGGGGGGTTTATCCTCTGTTGTGTCCTTTTTGTCGCTGTTGTTCTCCTTGGGCGTGTCCACCATGTATATATCATATGATGAAGTGGCAGTCCAACGCCCCGTGGGCGGTGGTTCCCGATCGTCCCCTACATCGGCGTCCATACAGTCGATGTCGTCGGAGTCGAAGTCAAGCGTGTCTGTTAGGTCATCGACAGTGGCTATTAAATGGGTGGTGGGTGGGCGGCGATTTTCTTCGTCGTCCAAATCCCCCTCGAGCTGGACATAGTTCGGCCAAGAGTCTTCTGACAAAGAGAGAGACCTTAAAGAGTTTAGCACGTCACCAAAGGGTGGGTGCTGAAAGATGTCCGCGGCGGTGAACTCCATGATTGGTGCCCAATCAGCTTCGATGGGCACGGATGCACGCGGTCTGGGACCTACAGTCGGAAACAAGTCCGGGGGTCCGGCGACACAAATTTCCTTAGAGGTGGAGTCTGTGTTCGACTCCAACACCGATGAGTATGCGGACTCCATGGCGGGGTCCATCCACCCATCCTCGGATGACGCGCTCTGCCCCGGATTTAGGTCCAGGGCTGCTGCAGGTGCGATATCCCGAATACTGTCCGACGGCAGATCCAAGCCGTGCCCGTCGTGACCGTTCGGTGCTCCTGGCGCAGGCCCGAATTCGTCGAAGATCAAGTCTCCGCGAATGTCGGCCGTGTAATTCAAGTTTCCAAACCTGACCTGATTGCCAGGGGCGTAGCTGTCGATCTGCTCCAGGTGGCCTAGCGAATTGGCCTGCAGTACGAAGCCGCCAAACACGAAGATCTGTCCGGGGAGAAAAGTCTCACCCTGGCTAGGTTGTTGTTGATGATTGAAGGAGCCATCAAGCCTTGCGGCGATGACACAGTGGAACTCTCAATGAAAGCACCAATGTTGGTGTCAAAACCGGCGGATCTCGGGTAGGGGGTCCCGAACTGTGCGTCTAAGGTTAATGGTAACAGGAGGCAGGGGACACGATGTTTTACCCAGGTTCGGGCCCTCTCGATGGAGGTAATACCCTACTTCCTGCTTGATTGATCTTGATGATATGAGTATTACAAGAGTTGATCTACCACGAGATCGTAGAGGCTAAACCCTAGGAGCTAGCCTATGATTATGATTGTTCTTGTCTTACGGACTAAACCCTCCGGTTTATATAGACACCGGAGAAGGCTAGGGTTACATAGAGTCGGTTACAGAGAAGGAGATCTACATATCTGAATCGCCAAGCTTGCCTTCCACGCGAAGGAGAGTCCTATCCGGACATGGGACGAAGTCTTCAATCTTGTACCTTCACAGTCCAACAGTCCGGCCAAAGTATATAATCCGGCTGTCCGGATACCCCCTAATCCAGGACTCCCTCATCCCCCCCAAAAAAGGACGACGACAAAATAAGTTCGCGCCTCCACGTTTCAGATTGAAATATCTGGCTGCCCCAATTCCAGCACTGCAAAATCTCTCTTCTCCACCGTCTCCTTCCGCGCCCAGATTTCTCAAATCCCTAATTCGCCACCAACCCAAGCAAAGTTCGAATCGCCCCTCGTCTCGTCTCTTTCCCCACCTCTATGCCGGACGACGATGACGAAGACGACGGTCGCGCTTCACCACCGCACCGGAGCTACCTCATCTACGCCCTTGTCCACCGCACCGGGTGGTGCAACGACAACGTCGGCTGCCGCAACCGACGTGCCTCACCGACACCGAGTTCCACCGCATCAGGTGCGCTTCACCAACGCCGTCTCCCAGCTCACCGGGGCTACTTCACCAAGCACATCGTCGCACCTCCGCCCCCCGAGGCCGTTGGGGCTTCACCAATGGTCTCGTCCACCGCATCGTAGCGCTCCGCTGCCACTCAAGATCTGCATCCGTGCGCAGCCAGCCAACGCCAGCGCATCACCCTCAATGGCTCTGAAGTGACCCGCACTCTAGCTAGGCGAGCATGCCCAAACGTCGGCCCAAACTAGGTATCCACACATCACTCCCTTGTGCACTGTTCCGACGATGTTTGGATATCCTTTCACTTCTCTCTTAGCTTACATGCCTATGCAACTCTAACTTTAACTCTTATTTCTTCTGGAGATATCATCTAAAACAAGCAAATCCATTTTTTAGCGAAGCATGACGGCGCTACGGGATCTGGTACACATCCTACACACCCGTATAACCTTGTAAGTATTTGTCCTCCGGTACAACATCAAGGTCGATTCCTCTTATTTGATCAACCATTCGCCGTGTTAAAAATGCAGAGGGGGATGCAAGGAGCACAAGGCCTGCACATCCAAGCACGTGGTAACATGGACTTGTACATGGAACATCCCAAGCTCAAGCAGAGCTGCAGTGAGCCTGTACAACGAGCTAGCGTAAGTCCCTGCATTTCATTTAATTCGTACTGGCATTCGTGTATGATTTATGTGCAATGGCGGGTCCACGAATTCAAGTTACCAGGGGCGAACATTTAACTTAAAAAGTATGAAGGCACTTGCACTCCGGAAATCAACATAACTTGAGAAATGTGAAGCTACATGCACTTTGAAAACCAGCTAATGATCCAAAGTAGTTCAGATTATAAACACTAAATGATGCAAGCACCAAAAAACACAAAATGCAACATGGTGTACAAGGGCTACAAACATGGTCTGTACCTGCTTGAACTATTCATTCTTTGGCTGAAAATATCAAAGTGTAATTGCACCTATAACCAATGTGCAAACTGCATATCAATATATCTATCCTGCACAAGTATGCCAATAGTTTCAAACAACAGATTAGAAAAGTATTTATGCTATGTTGTCATGATACGGGGACTTTCTGGTAGATGGCCTCGACATTTCCTCAAGCTATGAAAATGCACTATAATTTGCTTGTCATCAATTCCTGCAAATCTCTGTCTCTCTCAACATAGCAGATCATCATTAGACACTAAATCCTTCAATGAGCTTGCAAAATGCTTGCATTAGATCCCTCATTAGACACTATATGTTCATTACCAGGAGCATGTAAAATGTTTGCATCAAATCCTTCAGTAGCCGTCTGTTCATTAGACACTTCAGGCTCAAGAACAACATGAGCTTGTATGTTTGCATCGGAAACTTGATTAGATACATCAGATTCATTCAGTTCAGTATTGATTGGGGGAGTTATAAAATTGGGATAATTGGATTTATGCCCCTAGTTGTGTCCCACTCATCTGTTTTACCCCTAATTCCCAAAAGTCACCGGTTCTGTCCAAGTCACTTTGCTCCTCTTATGCTTTTGCCCTTTGACCGTTTGACCGTCAGTTCGAAAACTTCATAACTAATTCGTACTAAATCAGAAAAATGCAAATAAGATACCAAAATGTTCAGAAGAACATCAACTATATGTCAGTGTCATTTGCATTCATGAAAAATGTGTTGGAAAGTGCACATCCGAGTTTTAGCTCTTTTGATACCACCACGAATAGTAAACTCTAAAAAAATCAAAAAAAATCAAAAAAAATATGGTGGCAAAGAACAACAAATGTTCTAAGCGCTTGCCAAGTTTCATTAAGGTACGACATTCGTGGAAGTCGTGGCAAAAAAATAATCTATTTTGGAGTGCTGATTGTTTTTTTTTGCCGCGGCACCCACGAATGGTATTCCCTGATGAAACATGGCAGGCACTTGAAATTTTTTTCATTCTTTGCCACTAATTTTTTTTGAATTTTTTGAACTTTTTTAGATTTTACTATTCATGGTGGTATCAAAAGAGCTAAAACTTGGATGTGCACTTTCCAACACTTTTTTCATGAATGCAAATGACACTTACATATAAGTGATGTTTTTCTGAACATTTTGGTATCTTATTTGCATTTTTCTGATTTAGTATGAATTAGTTATGAAGTTTTAAAACTGACGGTCAAATGGTCAAAGGGCAAAAGCATAAGAGGAGCAAAGTGACTTGGACAGAAGCGGTGACTTTTGGGAATTAGGGGTAAAACAGATGAGTGGGACACAACTAGGGGCATAAATCTAATTATACCTATAAAATAAGTAGAAATTGGTTTCATTTTCTCATAGATTCCCTACATACAAGCAATTTTACAACACTGTCAGGTTTAACTATTGGCCAGAAATTGAAGAGTTGAATTAGATATAATCAGGGATGTGATGTACCTGCTCGTTGCGCATGCTACTCTTGCAAGCTGCGACTGTTCGTTTGCGCAAGCTCGATGCCATGCCCGTGCTGCCGCCGCTGCCTCTCATGCAGGTTACACCCAGGGTTGGATCTTCATCTTCTTGTCCTTCCGTTCGCTTGAAGCCCGACGACCGCCCTCCAACGAGGGCGCGAGGAAGTGTTGCGTCGGTCTGTCCAGCGGCGGCTAGGTTAGGAGCGAACCAGACTGGAGGCTGGAGCGAATGAATTGGGATTTTTCCTGCTATCGATCGATATGGGAGGCGCCTGTTGGGGCCGCAAGCCTGCTATAGGGCCTGCCTTGCACTTATGTTATTGGCCCATCCAAATTGATACATTTTTCTTCATTTGTTACATTGCCTGCTTGTGCGTTGGGACAAACAAAACTAGCCCAGGCCAACCTGGACGACTCAAACTAGGTGCACACTTTCTAGCCACCTGAGGCGGCCGCCCATACCAGCCCCTATGGTGGCATCACCCCTTTTTGCATGTATGATTGGGTAGTGAAAAATATTCTAGTGGCACTTTTGATTTACCCACAGAATGGTTGAATTGCTTGTTTCTACGAATTGAGTTCGCCAATAATGTGAAGGATGTCAGTCTTCTCATCCTATTGTAGATTGCTTAGATCTCGATATGCCAAAAGTAATTGCATGAAATATACAGTAAAAGCCAGTGTGATGTGTGTGGTTACAACTAGTCTGACTACACGTCCTCATATAACATATCAAGGACACACCATCTTACCATATTAATCATTCGACTTATCAATGTAGTGTGGGAAGAAAGAAGTATTGGGACTGCGTATCCAAGCAATTGATGCCATGGACTCCTTCGTACAACCTTGTAAGCGAAAAATAAGTTGTAGTGTGCATGTACAAAGAACTAGCGTAAGTTCAGTTACCTACTTCTCGGAATTTTAGTTAGCCACTTATTGTAAAATTGTTGAATTATGTTGCTTGTCTTAATTTAGTTTGCTACTGATTACATAATGTCACAGCCTGTTAATCCTATTGTAGACTGCGCCTATCTATGTGTTTGATACTTACTATTAAGAATTACCTGTTTGCCTTAACTTAAATATCTACTTGTTTGTTTAACTGCTTTGCTGCTGCAACAACGGGTTACAATGATGTTAATAACTACTTTTCAGCATCCAATTGAAACTCTTTAATTCCTTGTTTTTTAACTGGTTTGCTGTTATAACTCCAAGTTGAGATGTTTTGCTAACTTCAACTTTTCTGAATCCAATCGGAACTTTAATAGCAAAACAGGTTAGCCCAAGATCAAAGAGCAAGGTCCCCATGGACGTTGCATCATCCCACAGCAGTGGCACCGTCCCATTCGTGCATTATGAATTGCCAACTGCTGATGCTCTGGTGGCTAAACTAGTGGTAGAAAGAGATTCTGCTTCTGCACTTAGAGATGAAGTTGACATGTTGAGGAAGCAAACAACACAATCACAAGCAGTACTCAAGACAACCATTAAATATTTGGTGGGTTTCAAAATGAAGCAAGCTGAGACTGACCACGTTGTTAAGGTCCTGAAGGAAAAAAGGAAATTAAATTCCCACTTGGTAAATAATAGGTGAAACGTTCTTTCCATCGTTGAATAACCTTTGTGTTATTTGTTCATGTAATCAATCAAACCATTTGTTTTAGAGATCGTATAATAATTGTTTTTTGTTTTTTGGTTTTTTGGTTTGTAATTTTATTTGAGCACAAGTTTGTATTAATTGATAAGACTCGGAGACATTTCATTTGGATTGCTGTGGCAGACGTACAAATATGCCAATCGGGTTGAATGTGCATTCAGCACTAATAGAAGTATAGATGGACCATAAGTGGCACGCATCGGAAAGGGCCAAGATGCTGGCTAAAAAAAGGATGCTGTTGTAGCAAAAAAAAGTACAGCGGTCTGGCTTATGTATGTTAGTTGATATGATTGATCCATATACTCTATAAGTGTTTATATGTTTGTTAGTTCTGTACATTCTTGGTTGATTGACTCGGTATTTGAATCTTGATACATCGCTTGTGTACATATCTAAATGGGAGTACACATTATGCCGCGTGTGACATTTGAGTTGGACATGAAGTGTTCCAAATATTCGAATTCACCTTAAACTGGATTCTAGCTTCTGAATTTGAGTATCGGCATTTGTAAACCATATTCATATATGACTGTGGAATACATATTTGTCGTCCTTCTGAAGATATATAAAAACACATAGAATGATTTATAAAGATTCATATAGGAATACAAAATGGATTCGAATTTAGTGCCAAGGTAAACGTGGATGCTTATTGTCCCAAAAATCGAAAGAAGCGGAAAAATGTTCACTCCCACATCGGCTGCCCGAAGCCAAGTGTTTGGGAGATGAAAATTACTGTCTACCCATTACATGGACAATCCATCGGCCCGATTTCCACTGCTCTAAATAGGGGTAGGTTAGTAACTTCAATTAGACGTGACACGACCGCCTCTGAGCCCATTCCGACACGGTGGGCGTCAAACATGGGCAGCAAAACACATTAGATTCAAGCTTGTCCGAAAGACCTCTGTTTCTCCCTCCATTCCCCATTCAGACACGGTGGGCGGCAAAACAAACTCGACTCGGCCAAAATCGATGTAGGCAAATATTTTCAATAGGGGCAGGTTTGTAACTTCACTCAGATGTGACACAACCGCCCTACCTGTCATCCCTGCTCATACACCGTGGGCGCCAACCATGGGCGCCAACCACCCTCTCCTCGCCCGAAATTGCTCCGGGCAAATATTGGCGAGATGCGAGATTACCGTCCTATCCCCAACCGACGAGACGTCCAAATTTTAAATGGGGGCTAAGTTCGTAACTTTCCCATATTTCAGACAGGTGTGTCCCAAAAACATGGTTCCCCGTACCTCTCCCTCCATTTTCCCATTCATACATCGTCCGCGCTAGAACACCCCATCCCCTAATCAGCCTCCGTCCGCCACCCCATCCATCGGCGCCGTCCTCCACCACATCTATCGCCACCGTCCTCCACCATGCCGGAGTGCCTACCAAGACCACGTCGTCCACTGCTAGAGATGGACGTTTCTCATCCATGGTGACGGACCAATAGCCTTGCATCGCGTCCTCTCGCTTCATCGGCGTCGTCGTCCTCTTTGTCGGGGCCGCTCACACGACCTTCTCTTCCACCGCAATGGGACTTATCCTCCGATGCACCCGTCTACCATCACAGATCTGCTTCAACACCACCGACAGCCATCGCACCCCCGATGCCTACACAGCGCCGCAAGAGAGGTGGTACTTCATATCTCCTCAACTTTTTGATCTCAACCAGAAAATAGATCTTAACTTGGTTACTCTACTTTCTTTTCAGCTCTTGGAATTTAGTTCTCAGTTTGAAGCAAACAATGGATGCTAAATATCATTTCTCCGGTTTGCAGCTTCAAATCTGCCATGACACAACCATAATACGGTTTAATTGATCATGCTTAGGGTTTAATTGATCATGTTGGTTCCATGGTGGTTTCTTTAATAGAAATCAGAGGGGAAACCCTCTTTTGCTAAAAAAATATGCTTAGAGTTTCCCCCTTTTATGATCACTATACGATCAGAATACGTGCTTCGTGTCATAATAACACTGCTCTACCCATCAAGCTAAACAAGCTTAGTTGTTCAAATACGAATCTGATATTATTAAAATAGAGTTGTTTATTTGGTCAGCTAAATGTTCCTAAATTAGTTTTGAAAATGCATGTTCGCCACTCAGGTGTGTATCTCTACAGGGTGCCTACGGTGGGCGGGCCTACCCTGGGATTTTGGGTCGTCCCAGGCCCCGATTCCCCTTTGTTCTGCTGTGCGCTTCCGATCTCTACTCGCCCCCAGCCGCCTGCCTCGCCGGCGACTTGCCGTCGCCAGACGGCATGACTCTAGGAGGAGACGCCGGACTAACAGGAGGCCAGGAGCCGCTCGCCCAACAGCGTCATCGCTGCCCGGGCGCGCTGCCATGCCTACCTTCCCAGTTCGTTCAGGGCTCAGGCGTGCAACACCCACCAAGCCAACCCGATTTATCCTGAGATATGTCCTCAACACTCAACAACCACTCCTCATCACCTATTTTCTAATTGATTCATTACTCATTAGGCAGGACTGTCATTAGGGTTTGTTGTGTGCTCAGTTCTACCTACACTTAATGGTTCAGATGTATTTCGGTAATCTTTAGTACCTCTAAAGTTCACAGGGTTTTCAAAATTCCGGCCCTCGGAGCAGACACTAGTCATTTTGGATTGTTGGTCGTAGTGACATTGACCCAGATTACTACTGCAAGCCAGGTTTGTTGACAATTTTACTTGTCTTTCTTACTCATTTGATATAATATTCAATTATTCACGTCGATTAGTTGGAAACAATAAGTGCTAGACAAACTTCTTCATTCAGATTTTGGCGGTCTCCTACTGCAATTACAATTCTGCATACTTGTCCTAGTAAGCTCACAAGTAAATGATTGATTCACTACATCTATGCTTGCCTTGTCATATTTGTTGTCAATATTCTTTTAGGGTGGACCACCCTTTTTGTAAATACTGGAATCGTAGACATGCGTGAATAGTATTTCTCTATGTGATCTCTTCCATCATGTGTGGGCAACGAACACTGCATTGTATAGAAAGAAGGTGCCATTTCCAGCTTTTCCATAGGTTTCGATCTTTTACATGGAATACAATCTGCCTACTTGCTTTGTGTCGCACTACCAACACTCCACCCTTGAAGATAAACATTACGCCACTCATAATTGCTTAGTTTATTTGTTCAAATATGAATTTCATATGATTCTAATGCTCCTACTTCAGTTTTGAAATGTGTGCCTGCCTGTTATAGAGACATAAGGGGTTTGTATTTCTGTGTGTGGTCTGGTCAGCACGGTTGGGGGGTGAACTTTGCATATGCAGGGGTTTATAGGGAGACACTCTTCAAGTTGAATCCGTATGCAGGGGTTTATAGGGAGATAATCTGACTACTTTTTATGTTTTCATGAATCCCAGATTCTGAACAGCATCATAATGATTATGAGCTTGCGTGCATGAAAAGAATAAAGCAGAACAATGCCATGGCTATCAAACTTGGCATTAAGGGACTGAAATCAAGTCTGGATGCAATGCAATGCAAACGCTCTCCACCTACAGATTCATGCTCAGAATATGATCCTAACAGTGATTCTGAGCTAGAGGGAGACCTAAGTCAATGTAGCTCCCTAGTGGAGGAGTCAGAGGAAGATGCCCTATCTTATTCACCCATCAAGGTACTTGCTCTAACTTTCCAAGGTTACATTGCTCGCACATATCTTGCAACTGATGCTTTGCATTGCTGCTACTTTGTTGAACTGCCATTAGCTTAGTTTACACATCATGTATGTGAATACGCCCTGCCTATCCATTTTCAGTACATATTCCATCTGTCATCATACCATATTTATCCATTCAAATGCTATTCTTGTGTATCAGACGTTCAAAAGGAAGAGGGTGATTGCTGATCATGGAGGAGGACAAGCAAAGTATTTGGAAAAGGTAGTGGCACCTGATAAGTCAAATAGCCCATTAGGTGTAGTTGCAATATCACCTGACCCACAAAACATCCCAACTCTAGCAGACTCTAGCCCTACTACACTGGTCATTTTTGATGCCCCAACTCAGCAGACCCCAACTGCAGCAAACGGTATGATTATGCCAGTTGACATAGCAACAGTTGTACGATGCAAAACCCACATTCCAGCAAAGAGTACACCAAATCCAGTTGCTAAATCCCTTTTCGAACCAGAGAGAGCCCCAATTATAGCAAATAGGACCCCTGTTCCATTTCTTCCTAGTTTACAAGACGAATCTTATGTTGTTGTCAGGAACTTTGTGCGCATATTTCCTTCATGGAAAGATTATACCGCAGACACAGAACAATTTCCAGTCTTCCTCCGCAACTTACGCGTAAGTAATGTACTAATGTTATTCATGGTCATTACTGCATATGTTTCTGCTGACAGAAGACACAAGATTTCATTCTTTTAAATAGCCGAGGAGCAAACTGGATTGTGATGACGAGCAAGGGTTGGTTGCGCTTTTCAAGCACTCGTTGATGAAGTATCGTTCCTACCTGAGGCAAGCGCACTTCGATGCAAGCCTTTGAACGAAATTTCTGTAAAGTCTCCGGTGCTACATTTATCCGACGGTGACTGGAATAATCTTGAAAACTGTTAGTAGAAGAACATTCGTTCTCAAGGGACCACAGAATCTCGCAACTATACTGCACACTGCATTGCTCTTGTGAGTACCTCTTGCCCTGTATGACCATACTTACTTTCATAGTTGTTTGATTATGTAGCATCACTGCACATGTTAGCCTCGTAATCGTCCATTTGGTGGACACTATAAGATCCCTATGGACTCTTACATAAATTTAGAATCAACCCAATGCTTTTGAAGAGGTTTAGCTCTGCAGTCCTCTTGTAAGGACCGAACATGGTCTATCACTGTACTTACAGTAACAGCTACTCCCTCCGTCCCATAATATAAGAATGTTTTGTACAGTACACCAGTGTTCAAAACACTCTTGAATTATGGGAAGAGGGTTGGTTCATTTTGTAGCATTCTGCATCTTATCTCCCTCGCCCACCATTTACTAAAAAAGATCAGATCTATATTTAATCTTACCAACAAGTAGAATACACAGACAATGCCAGTGCAGAAGTGTAGCCCATTGCTCTTGTCAGTACATTTTGTCATGTAACGCTTGTACTTCCAGGGATTGGTAATTGATTATGTAGCATCAATCTGCATCTTATCTTCATTATCCTCTATCCCTTCCAGTATTATCATATCTATAATTACTCTCTACAAAATGTAGAGTACGGGCAATGCTTATGAAGAAGATTATGTGCTGAAATTCTTGAGTTATCCTTCCCTTGACATGGAGAAGGGCATTATAAAGCCGGTGTTAACTGTTAATGTAAGTCAGTCCTTCTAAAGCCTTTATCCTCAACTGCTGTTTAATTTGCTCATACTCCCTATCGTTTACTGCTGTTTAGTTCGCGGTTTCTACCAAAATGCATGTTCGCAAGAACCGTAAGTTCTAAGTTTTACTTGTAAAACCAAATTCCTTATTCATACTGTGCACATTACTTAGTACTCCCTATATGTATGCTTGTTTTTGTGGATCTATAATCCAGTGTGTGGTGAAGCAGCCCACCTTTGCACCTTGTCATCTCCTGTTTTATCTTACTGATGTGGCTGATGATATGAACAACATGCCATGCACATTATCCAAAATAGATACAATGATTTTATTTGCCCTTCATCTATGCTTGTTATGTTGACATGGTAATCCAGTAGTGTGGTGAAGCTCCCCGCATTATGAACAATGCCAAATTATGCTATTGATATTTTGAACTTACTCTAAATTTTCTAATTTGAAATTGGATGCAATTGACAGCACAGTTATCATCTTTGTTTATACACGTGCAAAACCTGTCATCTCTCTGCTTTGTTTCAGGGTGATATGCCTGATGGCATGCACAAGTCTGCTGAAGGTTGTGAGACAAACCCAACATATATGGCAGCAAAGAAGGCAAAACATCTTGAAGATAGCGAGACAACCCCAAAGTCTTGTCTTGATGCAGTGTTCAAGTTACTTGAGACTAACAGTCGGACAAGCTCACAGAATTCATTGTCTGAATCAATTCGACTTCTTCAGTCCCAAGTTCTAGCAGAAAGGCATTTTGCAACTCAATTTCAACTTGAAGTCCTATATCTAAGAAAGATTGCGGAGAACACCAATGATAACCCCATCGCTAAACAACTACACCTGGAAGCTATGACCGACATGCTAGGCCGGTCTCACAGCCTTGCTCAGCAGCTTGCGCAGCAGTTCCCCCGCAAGGCTAACCTTTCTTGAACTGTCTTGGAAGTGGTCTCGGTTCAGTATTATTTTGTTACGCTACAATGGTGCCCAGTTTTTGTAATCTGCTTCTTCGTTGCGCTTTATGATCACTGGTGGCGAACTTCGATGCCCAGTGGATGTAATATACCTTAAATCCTTTATTGTATAGTGTAGGTTTATTCTTAGTTACTATGCCGTAATTTCCTTATTGTATAGAGTAGGTTTGTTCTTAATTCCTACTAGTTACTGCCATCATTCGCTATCTAAAAAAAATTCAGATGTAGTCGACCAGGCCCAAACTTACACCGGCCTATATTTTAGTTGGGCCTTTTGTCGACCTAGCGCTTAGTTTGGACTAGGTAGGCGTTGGGCCATTAACAGGCTGAATATTGTACTGGCCTGGTACGGCCGAGATGAAACCACGGGCCTTTAGCAGGCCAAAATGCATGTTGGGCCTCAATTTTCACTAGTCGTCGACGGGCCTTCAACAGGCCAAAATGTAGATCGGGCCATTTTGGGCCCAGTTAGCTCACGGGCCGTTACCAGGCTGAAACATATCTCGGGCCTTAGTTGGCCCACTGATATCATGGGCCTTTAAGAGGCCGAAAGCTTAGTACAGGCATCAACGGGCCGAATTACGCAACAGGACTTTAACAGGCCCAAAGTCATGTTGGGCTTAACTGTTGCCACCTTTAGGACAGGCCATTAGTGGGCCCGATGTCCCATCGGACCATATATGGCCCATGGGCAGCACGGGCCATTCCCAGGCCGAAAGTCACACCGGGCTGAAATGGGCCCATGTCTACATCAGGCCTCTAACAGGCCGAGAGTCATTGGGCTATAGTTGGGCCCAAATATTTGGCGAACAATTAATGGGCCAGATCTGGCTTCGGTCCGCAAATGGGCCCAAATATTGGGCGAACAACTAACGGGCCAGATCTAGCTTCGGGCCGTAAATGGGCCTTTATTAAGCAGGTCATTATTGGGCTGGCCCACTAGTACCTGATTAAGTACTACGTGAAGGAAATATGCCCTAGAGGCAATAATAAAGTTATTATTTATTTCCTTATAATCATGATAAATGTTTATTATTCATGCTAGAATTGTATTAACCGGAAACATAATACATGTGTGAATACATAGACAAACAAAGTGTCACTAGTATGCCTCTACTTGACTAGATCGTTAATCAAAGATGGTTATGTTTCCTAACCATGAACAATGAGTTGTTATTTGATTAACGAGGTCACATCATTAGTAGAATGATCTGATTGACATGACCCATTCCATTAGCTTAGCACCCGATCGTTTAGTATGTTGCTATTGCTTTCTTCATGACTTATACATGTTCCTATGACTATGAGATTATGCAACTCCCGTTTACCGGAGGAACACTTTGGGTACTACCAAACTTCACAACGTAACTGGGTGATTATAAAGGAGTACTACAGGTGTCTCCAATGGTCGATGTTGGGTTGGCGTATTTCGAGATTAGGATTTGTCACTCCGATTGTCGGAGAGGTATCTCTGGGCCCTCTCGGTAATACACATCACATAAGCCTTGCAAGCATTACAACTAATATGTTAGTTGTGAGATGATGTATTACGGAACGAGTAAAGAGACTTGCCGGTAACGAGATTGCACTAGGTATTGGATACCGACGATCGAATCTCGGGCAAGTAACATACCGATGACAAAGGGAACAACGTATGTTGTTATGCGGTCTGACCGATAAAGATCTTCGTAGAATATGTAGGAGCCAATATGGGCATCCAGGTCCCGCTATTGGTTATTGACCGGAGACGTGTCTCGGTCATGTCTACATTGTTCTCGAACCCGTAGGGTCCGCACGCTTAAGGTTACGATGATAGTTATATTATGAGTTTACATGTTTTGATGTACCGAAGGAGTTCGGAGTCCCGGATGAGATCGGGGACATGACGAGGAGTCTCGAAATGGTCGAGACGTAAAGATTCATATATTGGATGATATGGTTAGGCCAAGGGGTCAAGCCCATGAGGCTTTAGGTCGGTGCAAAAGGAGTTTTGCGGAGGCCAGGGGGCCAAACGCCGGAGACCCTGGCGTCTGGCCCTGGGCCAGACGCCGAGGCCCATGGCGTCTGGGCCAGACGCCAAGGATTGTGGCATTTGGTCCTGGAGTCCGAGTGGGACTCTTGCCTTTCGGGCAAAACCGACTTTGAGGAGGCTTTTGCTCCAAGTTTCGACCCCGGGGCTCAACATATAAATAGAGGGGCAGGGCTAGCACCAAAGGGACAACAAGTTGATCCACGTGATCTATTCCTTAGCCGTGTGCGGTGCCCCCAGCCACCATATTCCTCGATAATACTGTAGCGGAGTTTAGGCGAAGCCCTGCTGCTGTAGTACATCAAGATCGTCACCACGCCGTCGTGCTGACGGAACTCATCCCCGACACTTTGCTGGATCGGAGTCCGGGGATCGTCATCGAGCTGAACGTGTGCTCGAACTCGGAGGTGCCATAGTTTCGGTGCTTGATTGGTTGGATCGAGAAGACGTACGACTACTTCCTCTACGTCGTGTCACCGCTTCCGCAGTCGGTCTGCGTTGGGTACGTAGACAATACTCTCCCCTTGTTGCTATGCATCACATGATCTTGCGTGTGCGTAGGAATTTTTTTGAAATTACTACGAAACCCAACAGTGGCATCCGAGCCTAGGTTATTTATGTTGATGTTATATGCACGAGTAGAACACAAGTGAGTTGTGGACGATACAAGTCATACTGCCTACCAGCATGTCATACTTTGGTTCGGCGGTATTGTTGGACGAGTCGACCCGGACCAACCTTACGCGTACGCTTACGCGAGACCGGTTCCCTCGACGTGCTTTGCACAGAGATGGCTTGCGGGCGACTGTCTCTCCAACTTTAGTTGAACCAAGTATGGCTACGCCCGGTCCTTGCGAAGGTTAAAACGGAGTCTATTTGACAAACTATCGTTGTGGTTTTGATGCGTAGGTGAGATTGGTTCTTACTTAAGCCCGTAGCAGCCACGTAAAACATGCAACAACAAAGTAGAGGACGTCTAACTTGTTTTTGCAGGGCATGTTGTGATGTGATATGGTCAAGGCATGATGCTGAATTTTATTATATGAGATGATCATGTTTTGTAACCAAGTTATCGGCAACTGGCAGGAGCCATATGGTTGTCGCTTTATTGTATGCAATGCAATCGCGATGTAATGCTTTACTTTATTACTAAACGGTAGTGATAGTCGTGGAAGCATAAGATTGGCGAGACGACAACGATGCTACGATGGAGATCAAGGTGTCGCGTCGGTGACGATGGTGATCATGACGGTGCTTCGGAGATGGAGATCACAAGCACAAGATGATGATGGCCATATCATATCACTTATATTGATTGCATGTGATGTTTATCTTTTTATGCATCTTATCTTGCTTTGATTGACGGTAGCATTATAAGATGATCTCTCACTAAATTATCAAGAAGTGTTCTCCCTGAGTATGCACCGTTGCGAAAGTTCTTCGTGCTGAGACACCACGTGATGATCGGGTGTGATAGGCTCTACGTTCAAATACAACAGGTGCAAAACAGTTGCACACGCGGAATACTCAGGTTATACTTGACGAGCCTAGCATATACAGATATGGCCTCGGAACACGGAGACCGAAAGGTCGAGCGTGAATCATATAGTAGATATGATCAACATAGTGATGTTCACCATTGAAACTACTCCATCTCACGTGATGATCGGACATGGTTTAGTTGATTTGGATCACGTGATCACTTAGAGGATTAGAGGGATGTCTGTCTAAGTGGGAGTTCTTAAGTAATATGATTAATTGAACTTAAATTTATCATGAACTTAGTCCTGGTAGTATTTTGCAAATTATAGATCAATAGCTCGCGTTGTTGCTTCCCTGTGTTTATTTTGATATGTTCCTAGAGAAAATTGTGTTGAAAGATGTTAGTAGCAATGATGCGGATTGGATCCGTGATCTGAGGATTATCCTCATTGCTGCACAGAAGAATTATGTCCTTGATGCACCGCTAGGTGACAGACCTATTGCAGGAGCAGATGCAAATGTTATGAACGTTTAGCTAGCTCAATATGATGACTACTTGATAGTTTAAGTGCACCATGCTTAACGGCTTAGAATCGGGACTTCAAAGACGTTTTGAACGTCATGGACCATATGAGATGTTCCAGGAGTTGAAGTTAATATTTCAAGCAAATACCCGAGTTGAGAGATATGAAGTCTCCAACAAGTTCTATAGCTAAAAGATGGAGGAGAATCGCTCAACTAGTGAGCATGTGCTCAGATTGTCTGGGTACTACAATCGCTTGAATCAAGTGGGAGTTAATCTTCCAGATAAGATAGTGATTGACAGAATTCTCTAGTCACCATCACCAAGTTAGTAGAACTTCGTGATGAACTATAATATGCAAGGGATAACGGAAACAACTCCCAAGCTCTTCGTGATGCTGAAATGAACGAAGGTAGAAATCAAGGAAAACATCAAGTGTTGATGGTTGACAAGATCACTAGTTTCAAGAAAAGGGCATAGGGAAGAAGGGGAACTTCAAGAAGAACGGCAAGCAAGTTGCTGCTCAAGTGAAGAAGCCCAAGTCTGGTCCTAAGCCTGAGACTAAGTGCTTCTACTGCAAAGGGACTGGTCACTGGAAGCGGAACTACCCCAAGTGATTGGCGGATAAGAAGGATGGCAAAGTGAACATAAGTATATTTGATATACATGTTATTGATGTATACTTTACTAGTGTTTATAGCAAACCCTCAGTATTTGATACTAGTTCAGTTGCTAAGATTAGTAACTCGAAATGGGAGTTGCAGAATAAACAGAGACTAGTTAAGGGTGAAGTGACGATGTGTGTTGGAAGTGGTTCCAAGATTGATATGATCATCATCGCACACTCCCTATAATTTCGAGATTAGTGTTGAACCTAAATAAGTGTTATTTGGTGTTTGCGTTGAGCATGAATATGATTTGATCATGTTTATTGTAATACGGTTATTCATTTAAAGAGAATAAATTGTTGTTCTGTTTATATGAATAAAACCTTATATGGTTACACACCCAATGAAAATAGTTCGTTGGATCTCGATCGTAGTGATACACATAATCATAATATTGAAACCAAAAGATGCAAAGTTAATAATGATAGTGCAACTTATTTGTAGCACTGCCGTTTAGGTCATATTGGTGTAAAGCGCATGAAGAAACTCCATGCTGATGGGCTTTTGGAATCACTTGATTATGAATCAGCTGATGCTTGCGAACCATGCCTCATGGGCAAGATGACTAAAACGCCGTTCTCCGGAACAATGAAGCAAGCAACAGATTTGTTGGAAATCATACATACCGATGTATGTGGTCCGATGAAAGGCTTACAGCAGGTATCATTATTTTCTGACCTTCACAAGATGATTTGAGCAGATATGGGGATATCTACTTGATGAAACATAAGTCTGAAATAATTGAAAGGTTCAAAGAATTTCAGAGTGAAGTGGAAAAATCATCGTAACAAGAAAATAAAGTTTCTGCGATCTGATCACGGAGACGAATATTTGAGTTACGAGTTTGGTCTTCAATTAAAACAATGTGGAATAGTTTCATAGCTCACGCCACCTGGAACACCACAATGTTATGGTGTGTCCGAACGTCGTAACCGCGCTTTATTGGATATGGTGCGATCTATGATGTCTCTTATTGATTTACCATTGTCGTTTTGGGGTTATGCATTAGAGACAGTTGCATTCACGTTAAAAGGGCACCATCTAAATCCGTTGAGACGACACTATATGAACTGTGGTTTAGCAAGAAACCCAAGTTGTCGTTTCTTAAAGTTTGGGGCTGCGATGCTTATGTGGAAACGTTTCATCCTGATAAGCTCAAACCCAAATCGGAGAAGTGCGTCTTCATAGAATACCCAAAGGAAATTGTTGGGTACACCTTCTATCACAGATCCGGAGGCAAGATATTCGTTGCTAAAAATGGATCCTTTCTGGAGAAGGAGTTTCTCTCGAAAGAAGTGAGTGGGAGGAAAGTAGAACTTGATGAGGTAACTGTACCTGCTCCCTTATTGGAAAGTAGTTCATCACAGAAATCAGTTCCTGTGACAAATACACCAATTAGTGAGGAAGCTAATGATATTGATCATAAAACTTCAGATCAAGTTACTACAGAACCTCGTAGGTCTTCCAGAGTAAGATCTGCACCAGAGTGGTGTAGTAATCATGTTCTGGAAGTCATGTTACTAGACCATGATGAACCTATACGAACTATGAGGAAGCGATGATGAGCCCAGATTCCGCGAGATGGCTTGAGGCCATAAAATCTGAGATATGATCCATGTATGACAACAAAGTATGGACTTTGATTGACTTACTCGATGATCAGCAAAGCCATGTTAAATAAATGGATCTTCAAGAGGAAGACGGACACTGATAGTAGTGTTACTATCTACCAAGCTCGACTTGTTGCAAAAGTTTTTCAACAAGTTCAAGGTGTTGAATACGATGAGGTTTTCTCACTCGTATCGATGCTTAAGTCTATCTGAATCATGTTAGCAATTGCCACATTTTATGAAATCTGGCAAATGGATGTCAAAACTGCATTCCTTAATGGATTTATTAAAGAAGAGTTGTATATGATGCAACCAGAAGGTTTTGTCAATCCTAAAGGTGCTAACAAAATGTGCAAGCTCCAGCGATCCATCTATGGACTGGTGCAAGCATCTCGGAGTTGGAATATACGCTTTGATAAGTTGATCAAAGCATATAGTTTTATATGGACTTACGATGAAGCCTGTATTTACAATAAAGTGAGTGGGAGCACTACAGCCTTTCTGATTAGTATATGTGAGTGACATATTGTTGATCAGAAATGATGTAGAATTTTTTCTGCAAAGCATAAAGGAGTGTTTTAAAGGAGTTCTTTAAAAAGAAAAGACCTCAGTAAAAGCTACTTATATATTGAGCATCAAGATCTATTGAGATAGATCAAGACGCTTGATAAGATTTTCAATGAGTACATACCTTGGCAAGATTTTGAAATAGTTCAAAATGGAACAGTTAAAGAAAGAGTTCTTGCCTGTGTTGCAAAGGTATGAAATTGAGTAAGACTCAAATCCCGACCACAGCAGAAAATAGAGAGAATGAGAAGTCATTCCCTATGCCTCAGTCATAGGTTCTATAAAGTATGCTATGCTTTGTACCAGACCTATTGTATACCTTGCTCTGTATTTGGCAAGGGAGTACAATAGTGATCTAGGAGTAGATCACTGGACATTGGTCAAGAATATCCTTAGTAAGGACTAAGGGGATGTTTCTCGATTATGGAGGTGATAAAAGAGTTTGTTGTAAAAGTTACATCAGTGCAAACTTTTACACTGATCCAGATGACTCTAAGTCTCAATCTGGATACATATTGAAAGTGGGAGCGATTAGCTAGAGTAGCTCCGTACAGAGCATTGTAGACATAGAATATTTGCAAAATACATACGGCTCCGAATGTGACAGACCCGTTGACTAAGCTTCTCTCACGAGCAAAACATGATCACACCTTAGTACTCTTTGGATGTTAATCACATAGCGATGTGAACTAGATTACTGACTCTAGTAAACCCTTTGGGTGTTGATCACATATCGATGTGAACTATGGGTGTTAATCACATGGTGATGTGAACTATTGCTATTAAATCACATGGCGATGTGAACTAGATTATTGACTCTAGTGCAAGTGGGAGACTGAAGGAAATATGCCCTAGAGGCAATAATAAAGTTATTATTTATTTCCTTATAATCATGATAAATGTTTATTATTCATGCTAGAATTGTATTAACCGGAAACATAATACATGTGTGAATACATAGACAAACAAAGTGTCACTAGTATGCCTCTACTTGACTAGCTCGTTAATCAAAGATGGTTATGTTTCCTAACCATGAACAATGAGTTGTTATTTGATTAACGAGGTCACATCATTAGTAGAATGATCTGATTGACATGACCCATTCCATTAGCTTAGCACCCGATCGTTTAGTATGTTGCTGTTGCTTTCTTCATGACTTATACATGTTCCTATGACTATGAGATTATGCAACTCCCGTTTACCGGAGGAACACTTTGGGTACTACCAAACGTCACAACGTAACTGGGTGATTATAAAGGAGTACTACAGGTGTCTCCAATGGTCGATGTTGGGTTGGCGTATTTCGAGATTAGGATTTCTCACTCCGATTGTCGGAGAGGTATCTCTGGGCCCTCTCGGTAATACACATCACATAAGCCTTGCAAGCATTACAACTAATATGTTAGTTGTGAGATGATGTATTATGGAACGAGTAAAGAGACTTGCCGGTAACGAGATTGAACTAGGTATTGGATACCGACGATCAAATCTCGGGCAAGTAACATACCGATGACAAAGGGAACAACGTATGTTGTTATGCGGTCTGACCGATAAAGATCTTCGTAGAATATGTAGGAGCCAATATGGGCATCCAGGTCCCGCTATTGGTTATTGACCGGAGACGTGTCTCGGTCATGTTTACATTGTTCTCGAACCCGTAGGGTCCGCACGCTTAAGGTTACGATGACAGTTATATTATGAGTTTACATGTTTTGATGTACCGAAGGAGTTCAGAGTCCCGGATGAGATCGGGGACATGACGAGGAGTCTCGAAATGGTCGAGACGTAAAGATTCATATATTGGATGATATGGTTAGGCCAAGGGGTCAAGCCCATGAGCCTTTAGGTCGGTGCAAAAGGAGTTTTGCGGAGGCCAGGGGGCCAAACGCCGGAGACCCTGGCGTCTGGCCCTGGGCCAGACGCCGAGGCCCATGGCGTCTGGGCCAGACGCCAAGGATTGTGGCGTTTGGTCCTGGAGTCCGAGTGGGACTCTTGCCTTTCGGGCAAAACCGACTTTGAGGAGGCTTTTGCTCCAAGTTTCGACCCCGGGGCTCAACATATAAATAGAGGGGCAGGGCTAGCACCAAAGGGACAACAAGTTGATCCACGTGATCTATTCCTTAGCCGTGTGCGGTGCCCCCAGCCACCATATTCCTCGATAATACTGTAGCGGAGTTTAGGCGAAGCCCTGCTGCTGTAGTACATCAAGATCGTCACCACGCCGTCGTGCTGACGGAACTCATCCCCGACACTTTGCTGGATCGGAGTCCGGGGATCGTCATCGAGCTGAACGTGTGCTCGAACTCGGAGGTGCCGTAGTTTCGGTGCTTGATTGGTTGGATCGAGAAGACGTACGACTACTTCCTCTACGTCGTGTCACCGCTTCCGCAGTCGGTCTGCGTTGGGTACGTAGACAATACTCTCCCCTCGTTGCTATGCATCACATGATCTTGCGTGTGCGTAGGAAATTTTTTGAAATTACTACGAAACCCAACACTACGGGCCTTTGACTAGGCCGGCCTTTTTAACCTATATGGGCCTCTGTTGGGCCCAGCCACGTGTCGACGTATCATAGGCATGTCTCCTCCAATGGACGGGCAACATCTGGCCCACTAACGAGCTGACAGGTGTTCCCTTCTACCAATCAGAATTTTACACGTGGAAATTTCCCATTGGTTCGGGCTGTTAACGGGTTATCGGATCCAAAATCCGCCCCGATAGCTTAACGGCATTCCGTTACGGTGGATGCCACGTGTCGGTCACCCTTGACGAAAGCACTTCTATGACGCGTGATTTATCATCATGGAAGTGGACACTTCCGTGATGATAATTTTGGTAATGTCATGGAACACTTCTACGACAGCACAGGTATGACTATCTTGATTCTGTCATAAAATCGTCATGGATGTACATGCATGACAAAAAATGCGACCTACTGTGACAAACATGTATCATCACAGAAGTGCATTTTTTTTGTAGTGAAACACACCGCAAAAGAGTATTACATCAGATAGATCTCCAAGAACATTGAGGAGAACATGGTATTGAGAATCAAATAGAGAGAAGAAGCCATCTAGCTACTAGCTATGGACCCGTAGGTCTGTGGTAAACTACTCATGCTTCATCGGTAGGGCAATAGGGTTGATGTAGAAGCCCTCCGTGATCGAAGCCCCCTCCAGCAAAGTACCGGAAAAGGCCTCCAGATGGGATATAACTAGGTCAGAGACCTGCGGCGGTGGAAAAGTATTTTCATGGATGCTTCTAAGGGTTCTAGAATATATGTGAATATATAAGACGAAGAGGTTGGTGAGGGGATCCCTGAGGGGGCCACAAGGCAGGGGTCGCCCCCCTAGGGCGCGCCCTCCACCATTGCCGCCGCCTCATGGCTCTTCTGGCTTGGACTCCAAGTCCTCTGGGTGTTCCGGTCCAAGAAAAATCATTGTGAAGCTTTATTCTGTTTGGACTCCATCTGGTATTCCTTTTCCGTGAAACTCAAAAACAAGGAAAAAACAGAAACTAGCACTGGGCTCTAGGTTAATAAGTTAGTCCCAAAAATAATATAAAATAGCATAATAATGCATATAAAACATCCAAAACAGATAATATAATAGCATGGAACAGTCAAAAATCATAGATACATTGGAGACGTATCAAGCATCCCCAAGCTTAATTCCTGCTCGTCCTCGAGTAGGTAAATGACAAAAAACAGAATTTATGATATGGAATGCTACCTTTATCCATGTAATTTTCTTAATTGTGGCATGAATGTTCAGATCCATAAGATTCAAATCAAAAGTTTAATATTGACATAAAAATAGTAATACTTCAAGCATTCTAATAAAGCAATCATGTCTTCTCAAAATAACATGGCCAAAGAAAGTTATCTCTACAAAATCATATAGTATGGCTATGCTCCATCTTCATCACACAAAGTATTGAATTATGCACAACCCCAGTTTTAGCCAAAGCAATTGTTTCATACTTTAGTATTCTCAAACTTTTTCAACTTTCACACAATACATGAGCGTGAGCCATGGATATAACACTATACATGGAATAGAATATGGTGGTTCTGGAGAATACAAAAAGAAGGAGATATTCTCACATCAACTAGGCATATCAATAGGCTATGGAGATGCCCATAAATAGATATCAATGTGAGTGAGTAGGGATTGCCATGCAATGGATGCACTAGAGCTATAGTTTATGAAAGATCAAAAGAAAATTAAGTGGGTCTGCATCCAACTTCCTTGCTCACAAAGACCTAGGGAAATTTGAGGAAGACCATCATTGGAATATACAAGCCAAGTTCTATAATGAAAAATTCCCACTAGTATATGAAAGTGACAACATAGGAGACTCTCTCATTTTTTTGTGGGATTCTTTGGCATCTTTTTTTATTTAGGCTTCTTTGGCCTCTTTTATTTTTCATAAAGTCTGGAGACTCATCCCAACTTGTGAGGGAATCATAGATTCCATCATCCTTTCCTCACATGGGACAATGCTCTAATAATGATGATCATCACACTTTTAATTAATTACAACTCAATAATTACAAGTCGAAACTTAGAACAAAATATGACTCTATATGAATGCCTCTGGTGGTGTATCGGGATGTGCAACGATTTAGTGTAGCAAATGACATCAAAAAATGGACAAGCCATGTAAACATCATGCTATCTTTCTTACAATCATGCAAATCAATATGACGATGATGGAGCCTGTCATAATAAAATTTAACGGTGGAAGTTGCATGGAAATATATCTCAGAATGGCTATGGAAATGCCATAACAGGTAGGTATGGTGCCTATTTTGAGGAAGGTATATAGTGGGTGTAATGCACCGGCAAAAGTTGCGCGGTACTAGAAAGGCTAGCAATGATGGAAGGGTGAGAGTGTGTATAATCCATGGACTCAACATTAGTCATAAAGAACTCACATACTTATTGCAAAAGTATATTAGCTATCGAATCAAAGTACTTCATGCATGCTCATAGGGGAAGGGTTGGGAGCAGTTAACCATCGCACGATCCCGACCTCCACACAAAGGATGACAATCAATAAATAAATCATGCTCCGACTTCATCACATAACGGTTCACCATACGCGCATGCTATGGGAATCACAAACTTTAACACAAGTATTTCTACCAATCCACAATTACTCACTAGCATGACTCTAATATCACCATCTTTATATCTCAAAACAATCATAAGGAATCAAACTTCTCATAGTATTCAATGCACTTTATATGAAAGTTTTTATTGTATCTCTCTTGGATGCCCATCATATTAGGACTAAATTCATAACCAAAGCAGATTACCATGTTGTTTAGATAGACTCTTAAAATAATATAAGTGAAGCAAGAGAGTTCAACAATTTCTATAAAATAAAGCCACGGCCGTGCTCTAAAAAGAAATAAGTGAAGCACTAGAGCAAAATTGCCTAGCTCAAAAGATATAAGTGAAGCACATAGAGTATTCTAATAAATCATGCTGCATGCATGTCCCTCTAAAAAGGTGTGTACATCAAGGATGATTGTGGTAAACTAAAAAGCAAAGACTCATATCATACAAGACGCTCCAAGCAAAACACATATCATGCGGTGAATAAAAAATATAGCCTCAAGTAAATTTACCGATAGACGAAGACGAAAGAGGGGATGCCTTCTGATGCCTTCTGGGACACAAGAGACTCTTTGTTTTGCAGGGTTTTTTGAGACAGACCATCTTCATCCTACGCCTACCACGGATTGATAAACCTTAGGTCATCCACTTGAGGGAAATTTGCTACTGTCCTATAAACCTCTGCACTTGGAGGCCAACAACGTCTACAAGAATAAGGTTGCGTAGTAGACGTCAAGCTTTTTTCTGGCGCCATTGCCGGGGAGGTTAGTGCTTGAAGGTATATCTTTAGATCTTGCAATTGAATCTTTTAGTTTCTTGTTTTATCACAGTTTAGCCTATAAAAGAAAACTACAAAAAAATTGGATTTGAGGGTGCCTCATATGCTTCATCTTTTTAATGTCTTTCGTGAAAATGATGGAAAGGAAAATTGTGCTCAAGTGCTAGAGGAAGAATGCATTAAAATGTTTGGCACTAAATCTTTGAATGATGAGCATGATTGCAATGTTGTTAGTATGAATTTTTTGAATAACCATGATGCTAATGATATGAAAAGCCACAGCTTGGGGATGCTATGTTTGACGAAGATGATATTTTTAGTCCCCCAAGTTTTGATTAGAAAATATACTATGATGATAGCATGTCCCCTATTTATGATGATTATATTGATGAAAGTGGGTTTGGAAGAGTGTCAACTTTAGGTAGTTTGATCCCACTATTTTGGAGGATGTTGAATCTTATGGTTATATTGATGAAAGTGAATTTGGAGAGGTCATGACTTTATTTAGTGATGAATTCACTATTTCGGAAGAGGTTCCAATTGATTATGAGAACAAAGTTGCTATCTATGATGATTATTGTGATGACATGTATGATATAAAGAATAATGATAACCATGAAACTTGTTATCTTGATTTTAATTTTCAATTGGATTATGCCTCACATGATAGTTATTTTGTTGAATTTGCTCCCACTACTATTCATGAGAAGAATTTTTCTTATGTGGAGAGTAGTAAATTATCTATGCGTGTGCATCATGAAAATAATGCTTTATGTGATGGTTATATTGTTGAATTCATTCATGATTCTACTGAAAATTATTATGAAGGAGGAATATATGCTTGTAGGAATTGCAATAATATCAAGTTTCCTCTCTATGTGTTTAAAATCTTGAAACTATGCTTGTTTTGCCTTCCTATGCTAGTTGATTCTTGTTCACATAAGTTGTTTGCTCACAAAATCCCTAGGCATAGGAAGTGGGTTAGACATAAATGTGCTAGTCATATTCTTCATGATGCTCCCATTATGTTTCAATTCTTATCTTTTATGTGAGCATCATTGACATCATCATGCCTAGCTAGAAAGGCATTAAATAAAATCGCTTGTTGGGAGACAACCCAATATTTACCCTTACTGTTTTTGTGTGTTCACACGATTAAGCTACTGTAGTAATCATGTTTTATAGCTTTTGTTTCAATAAAATGCCAAGTAAGACCTTTGGGATAGTTTACGGTGATAGTTGTGTTGATCCTGCTGAAAATCAGAAACTTTTGCGCCCAGTAAATTAGTTTTAATAATTCACAGAAACGTGATTTTGATCTGATTCTTTTTGCTCTGGATTGGTACAAAAATTTCTCAGGCTTTCCTAATTGCTCTGAAGTTTTGGAGTTACATAAGTATTCGAGAGTTACAGATTACTACAGACTGTTCTGTTTTTAACAGATTCTGTTTTCATTGTGTTGTTTGCTTATTTTGATGAATCCATGAGTAGTATCGGAGGGTACGAACCATATAGAAGTTGGAATACAGTAGATATAACACCTATATGAATTTAGAATGAGTTCACAACAGTACCAAAAGTGGTGATTTATTTTCTTATACTAATGGAGCTTATGAGTTTTCTGTTGAGTTTTGTGTTGTGAAGTTTTCAAGTTTTGGGTAAAGATTCGATGTACTATGGAATAAGGAGTGGCAAGAGCCTAAGCTAGGGGATGCCCAAGACACCCTAAGGTAATATTCAAAGACAACCAAGAGCCTAAGTTTGGGGATGCCCCGGATAGCATCCCCTCTTTCGTCTTCGTTCATCCGTAACTTTACTTGGAGCTATATTTTTATTCACCACATGATATGTGTTTTGCTTGGAGCGTCATGTCATCTTATTTCATTTTGCTTGCTGTTTGAATAAAACACCAAGATCTGAAATTCTTAAATGTTAGAGGGTCTTCACATAGTTGCATAATTATTCGACTACTCATTGATCTTCACTTATATCTTTCAGAGTAGTTTGTCATTTGCTCTAGTGCATCACTATTATCTTTTTAGAGCACGGCGGTGGTTTTATTTTGAAGAAATGGATGAACTCTCATGCTTCACTTATATTAATTTTAGAGTCCATGGTAATTTGCTTAGGTTATGAATTTAGTCCTAATATGAGAGGCATCCAAAAGAGATATAATAAAAACTTTCATATAAAGTCCATTGAATACTATTAGAAGTTTGATTCTTTATGATTGTTTTGAGATATGAAGATGGTGATATTAGAGTCATGCTAGTGGAGTAGTTGTGAATTTGAGAGATACTTGTGTTAAAGTTTGTGATTCCCGTAGCATGCACGTATGGTGAACTGTTATGTGATGAAGTCGGAGTATGATTTATTTATTGATTGTCTTCCTTATGAGTGGTGGTCGGGGACGAGCGATGGTCTGTTCCTACCAATCTATCCCCTTAGGAGCATGCGCGTAGTACTTCGTTTCGATAACTAACAGATTTTTGCAATAAGTATGTGAGTTCTTTCTGACTAATGTTGAGTCCATGGATTATACACACTCTCACCCTTCCACCATTGCTAGCCTCTCTAGTACTGCGCAACTTTCACCGGTACCATACACCCACCATATACCTTCCTCAAAACAACCACCATACCTACCTATTATGGCATTTCCGTAGCCATTCCGAGATATATTGCCATGCAACTTTCCACCGTTCTGTTTATTATGACACGCTCCACCATTGTCATATTGCTTTGCATGCTCATGTAGTTGACATCGTATTTGTGGCAAAGCCACCGTTCATAATTCTTTCATACATGTCACTCTTGATTCATTGCACATCCCGGTACACCGCCGGAGGCATTCATATAGAGTCATATTTTGTTCTAAGTATCGAGTTGTAATTCTTGAGTTGTAAAGTAAATAAAAGTGTGATCCCGTCAAAGAAAGTAAATAAAAGTGTGATAATCTTCATTATTAGAGCATTGTCCCAGTGAGGAAAGGATGATGGAGACTATGATTCCTCCACAAGTCGGGATGAGACTCCGGACGAAAAAAGAGGCCAAAAAAAAGAGAAGGCCCAAATAAAAAAAATAAAAAAATGAGAGTAGAAGAGAGAAGGGACAATGTTACTATCCTTTTACCACACTTGTGCTTCAAAATAGCACCATGATCTTCATGATAGAGAGTCTCCTATTTTGTCACTTTCATATATACTAGTGGGAATCTTCATTATAGAACTTGGCTTGTATATTCCAATGATGGGCTTCCTCAAATTGCCCTAGGTCTTCGTGAGCAAGCGAGTTGGATGCATGCCCACTTAGTTTCTTTTTGAGCTTTCATACACTTATAGCTCTAGTGCATCCGTTGCTTGACAATCCCTACTCACTCACATTGATATCTATTGATGAACATCTCCATAGCCCGTTTATATGCCTAGTTGATGTCAGGCTATCTCCTTTTTTTGTCTTCTCCAAAACCACCATTCTATTCCATCTATAGTGCTATGTCCATGGCTCACGCTCATGTATTGCGTGAAAGTTGAAAAAGTTTGAGAATACTAAAGTATGAAATAATTGCTTGGCTGAAACCGGGGTTGTGCATGATTTAAATATTTTGTGTGATGATGATAGAGCATAGCCAGGCTATATGATTTTGTAGGGATAACTTTCTTTGGCCATGTTATTTTGAGAAGACATAATTGCCTTGTTAGTATGCTTGAAGTATTATTGTTTCATGTCAATATTAAACTTTTGTTTTGAATCTTATGGGTCTGAATATTCTTGCCACAATAGAGAAGATTACATTGATAAATATGTTAGGTAACATTCCACATCAAAAAATTTGTTTTTATCATTTACCTACTCGAGGACAAGCAGGAATTAAGCTTGGGGATGCTTGATACGTCTCCAACGTATCTATAATTTTTGATTGTTCGATGCTATTATATTATCCATATTAGATGTTTTATATGCATTTATATGCTATTTTATATGATTTTTGGGACTAACCTATTAACCTAGAGCCCAGTGCCAGTTTCTATCTTTTCCTTGTTTTTGAGTTATACATAAAAGAAATGCCAAACGGAGTCCAATTGACCTGACAATTTTTGTGGATTTTTTATGGACCAAAAGAAGCCCCCGAAGTGAAAGAGTTGGGCCAGAAGAGTCCCGAGCCATCCACGAGGGTGGAGGCCGCGCCCTAGCCCCTCGGCGCGCCCCCTATCTCGTGGATGACTCGGAGACCCCCCCTGACGTGAGACCGACGCCAAAAATTCCTATAAATACAGAAATCCCCGAAAAGAAACCTAGATCGGGAGTTCTGCCGCCGCAAGCCTCTATAGCCACGAAAAACCAATTGAGACCCTGTTCCGGCACCCTGCCGGAGGGGGGTCCATCACCAGTGGCCTTCTTCATTATCCCGGCGCTCTCCATGACGAGGAGGGAGTAGCTCACCCTCGGGGCTGAGGGTATGTACTAGTAGCTATGTGTTTGATCTCTCTCTCTCTCTCTCTCTCTCTCTCGTGTTCTTGATGTGGCACGATCTTGATGTACCGTGAGCTTTGCTATTATAGTTGGATCTTATGATGTTTCTCCCCCTCTACCTTCTTGTAATGGATTGAGTTTTCCCTTTGAAGTTATCTTATCGGATTGAGTCTTTAAGGATTTGAGAACACTTGATGTATGTCTTGCGTGGGATACATGTGGTGACAATGGGGTATTCTATTGATCCACTTGATGTATGTTTTGGTGATCAACTTGCGGGTTCCGTGACCTTGGGAATCTATGCATAGGGGTTGGCACACATTTTCGTCTTGCCTCTCCGGTAGAAACTTTGGGGCACTCTTTGAGGTTCTTTGTGTTGGTTGAATAGATGAATCTGAGATTGTGTGATGCATATCGTATAACCAAACCCGCGGATACTTGAGGTGACATTGGAGTATCTGGGTGACATTAGGGTTTTGGTTGATCTGTGTCTTAAGGTGTTATTTTCTACGAATTCTAGGGTTGTTTGTGACACTTATAGGAATAGCCCAATTGATTGACCGGAAAGAATAACTTTGAGGTGGTTTCGTACTCTATAATAATCTCTTCGTTTGTTCTCCGCTATTAGTGACTTTGGAGTGACTCTTTGTTGCACGTTGAGGGATTGTTATATGATCCAATTATGTTATTATTGTTGAGAGAATTTCCACTAGTGAAAGTATGACCCCTAGGCCTTGTTCCGAATCATTGCAATACCGTTTCCGCTCACTTTTACCACTTGCTACCTTGCTGTTTTTATAATTTCAGATTACAAAAACCTATATCTACCATCCATATTGCACTTGTATCACCATCTCTTCGCCGAACTAGTGCACCTATACAATTTACCATTGTATTTGGTGTGTTGGGGACACAAGAGACTCTTTGTTATTTGGTTGCAGGGTTGTTTGGGAGAGACCATCTTCATCCTACGCCTCCCACGGATTGATAAACCTTAGGTCATCCACTTGAGGGAAATTTGCTACTGTCCTACGAATCTCTGCACTTGGAACCCAACGACGACTACAAGAAGAAGGTTGCGTAGTAGACATCACTCTCTTCGGAGCCGGATATGTTGATTTGGCGATGGAGCACGTCTGGCTCGTATTGGACTAGCTCCTTCTACCTCGCGCTCTTCCAGGGCTTGACCCACACCCCACACTGGGAGTTGACATGGAAGTCCTGGGCTCCCCTTCGGATCAAGTTTTTTGCCTGGCTGGCTGCTGGACCGTAGCACGCTTAGCGAGACATGGGCTCCCTCATGAACCACTCTGTCGTCTATGTGATCAGGAGCACGAGACCATGCACCACTTGCTCATCGGCTGCTCCTTCTCCCGTCAAGTGTGGTGCAACTTGCTGGCCTGGTGCTCATTCCCTCGCCTCCTCCATCGCCGACAGACGACTTCTTGCAGTGGTGGCACTCGCTGCATACGACCACCCCTGCGCCGTCTCACAAAGGGCTTTCCTCCATGATCATCCTTGTTGCTTGGTCTATATGGATCACCGCAACGACTGTGTTTTCGATGGGAAGCAACCTTCCATTCATCGCTTCTCCAACTTCATCAAGGAAGAGGCCAGAGCTTGGGCCATCGGACTCGCCAATGTTTTGTCGTAGCTGTTCTAGAGCCTTCTTTGGGCTGAGCAACCCAAGTTTCTGTCTACTCGCGTTGACGTAGGCGCCATCCGAGTGTACGCCCTGCATCACCCCCTCCCCCTCACTTTTACTCTTGTACAAAAACCTTCTTCATATCAATGAATGATACCCAAGCTGGTGCGTATTCGCGAAAAAAAAGAGCTATTGTGACAAAATATAGCAACGAACCAAAAGCGAATTTTGCAGGACATGAAGAACAATGCATCTATCATTCTATCATCTTCCTCTTCCAATTTTGTTACAACAAATTGCACAGGGAAAGTAACAATAAGTTGCTCTATATGGTGCTACAAGTGAACAAAATTACCTTGCTTTCACTACAACATACATACATATACTCAACGAGAAAGAAACAATGTAACGACGAACCAAAGTCGAATCAGTCCCTATCATTGATAGTCGGCTTCGCCGCCGGTGGTAATCCCGGCCTGCTGCTGGATGACGAGGATGGACACTTTGGACGCGAACTCCGCGGTGGCGAGCATGTCACCGAGCACGCCGAGCTCCGGGCACTCGCTCCACTCCGAGAGGCCGCTTGTGAGCGCCGACCCCTCGACGTCCCTGTCCTCCCCTCTCCGTCCGACGATGACCAGGTCGAACTTGTCGCTCATGGACCTCACCACCGACGCCGTCCCCTCCCCGTCCTCCACCGTCTTCTCCACGTACACCACCCTCTCGTCCTCCCTGTACCTTTGCCAGAACTCCTGGAGCACCTCCTCGTCCCTCACCTCGTCGTGCCCGCCCATCCCAACCCAGTTCCGCAGCTTGATCCGCACCACCGTCACCGACGTCCCCCCGCTCTCCGGCATCCTCGCCGCGTACGCCAGCGCCTCCCGGTCGTCGGGTCCCCCCAGGAAGTAGAGGGCCACCCTCTGGAGCAGGTTCCTGTTGGACGCCGTCGCGCACGCAGACCCGGACGCAAGGCCGTGGTCCACGAGGATGGCGACGGAGCAGGGCGCGTACTGGAGCACGGCGCGGTTGGCGGAGCGGACGGCGGAGTTGGCCGTGCTGCGCGCCCCGTCGGAGGACTTGTGGAACGGGAGGAGGATGAGGTTGGCCTTCCGGCTGTGCGCTAGCGAGCACACGTCATGGTGCATGGAGCTGTAGGGAGACTGGGCGACGTAGGGGCTCACCGTCACCGCCCCCGGCGCCGCCTGCTGCTCGAAGTGGCGGAACGCGTTCACGATGCGGTCCGACGGCGATGACGCGGTGGACGACTTCTTGTGGGGCTTGAGCACGGAGGCGGCGCGGCCGACGAGCTCCGTGAGGTGGAGCACGATGAGGGAGACGGGGAAGTCGTGGTTCGCGCCGGAGGCCTCGAGGAGGTCGATGAGCGGCGCGGCGTGGTCCTCCGTGTAGAGGCAGGCCATCACACGGAGCTCCGCGTTGGGCCGAGCGCCCTCCATGGTCCGCCGCTTGGCCCTTGCGAACCTCCCTGTCGGGTCGTAGAGGAGCTTGATGAGCGGCGTGGCCGCCGCCGTGATGAGCACCATGGACAACGTCAGCGTCGAGTAGTGCTCGGCAGTGGCCTTCATGGTGTCTCCCCAGTTGTTGATGGCGGCCACCTCCACGATGCCCCGGATGTTGAGCATGAGCGCCAGAGCCGTGGCCTCTCCGATCGGCATGGCGAAGAAGAGCCCCGCGGCTATGCAGCCCACCATCTTGCCGGCGACGCATAGGGCCACGAACAGCTCCAGCGCGCACCATTTCTCCTCGTGCCCGCCCAGCTCTGAGAAGTCTGTGCGGTAGCCGGCGAGCGCCATATACACGGGGAGGAAGAGCGCGATGAAGAAGGAGTCGAGCCGCTCCGTCATGGTGGCGCCAATCGGCATGCCACCGGGGATCGCGAGCCCCAGCATCATCGGCCCGATCATGTACTTGAACCCAATCACATCCGTCACCAGCGCCGACAGGAGCGCCGCGATCACCACGACGACGAAGGAACCCTCCGATAGGAGGTCACCCGCCGGGGTGCGCTTGTAGGCGATGTAGCGTCCGGCGGGGCGTGCCACGAAGGCGACGAAGAAGACGAAGCCGACGAAGGAGGCCAGGATCTTGGTGGTGAATGCCGGCGACTTGGCCTCCGTGACGAGGAACGCCGCGGCGAAGCAGGCTCGGAGGAACCAGGAGGTGACGTCGGTGATGAGGGACGCGGTGAGCGCGATGCGACCGAGCTCGGAGTTGAGGAGGTCGAGCTCGGCGAGCGCGTCGGCGATGACGGGAAAGGAGGAGAGCGAGAGGCGGACGGCGATCTCGGTGATGAGCGACGAGCCGCGAAGGTCGGCGGGGAGGGTTGGCTGTAGCATGTGGAACACCGGCAGCGTGATGGCGAGCGGGACGACGGAGCCAGCGAGGCCAACGGCGACGGCGCGGCCGCTGGGGCGGCGGAGCAGGCTCATGTCCGTCTTGACGCCCATGGAAAACAAGAAGAGGATTAGCGCGACGAGCGAGACGCTCTCGAGGATGTAGGTGCCGCGCTCGGAGAAGAGGGCGCCGCGGAGCTCATGGTTGCGGCCGAGCACCGAGGGGTCGAGGAGGATGCCGACGAGCATGTGGGTGACGAAGCGGGACTGGCCGAGGCGGCGGAGCACGTGGTGGGCGGCGGCGGAGAGCAGGAGGATGAGGGAGACCTGGATGAGGAGGAGCGGGAGCGAGAAGCGCAGCGGCTGGTCCCCCAAGAACATGCCCTGCGAGTTCACCAGGTTGTTGTCATAGCACGCCGCCGCCACGGGCTTCACCGTCGCCGTGGCATCGGCCGCTGCCTTGAACGCGGCGGCTGTCACGTTCACGGCGGCGTCCGTGTCCATCGTGCCTTGATGAGCTCCGGGCTAGCAACGCATGCAAATGCAATGGAGTGGTGGTGACTTCATGCATGCATGGATGGTGGTCCTCTTCTTGTTTGGCTGAGCTCGAGCAGGGTGAGAGGTATTCTTAGCCGTGTGGACGGGAGGGAGAGTAGAGGAAGAGATTGACTCTTCTCCCGGGGTTCCAAACTCAAACAATTGCCCCCCCCCCCCCCCCCCCCCCGTTTGCCAAAAACCCAACGTTAGCTTCACTTTTCACCAAAGCTTGTACAGTAGGACCAACTTTGCCCATCATAAAAACTTGATTCCTACATAGCCCAAGTATTGGGAGGGTGGCATCTAACCAATCACATACCTTAACTTCCAAAAGGTTTTCCTTCCCTCTTGACCAATTCCTTTGGCAAACATAAACCCCATTCCAATTACATTATGAGAACCAAATAGCAAGGGGGTCGACGATTGAAGGAATTGTTTGAGCTGCCACATAACGAAACCGCCAGTTGTCACGAATATCTCCATTTTCCATTTCAATTGGAAAATGCAGTCAGATGTCACAATATCTTAATTCAAATCTTGACCTTTATGACACAAATATTTCACCAACATTTCAAACTCATTGTTTTCAAATTCGCAAATTCAAACTAGAATACAACATATTATCCAAATGAAGCAAATATTCCAAATAAAATGATGAAAAGATCCTACGGAGCCCTATCGTTGCACCACCCTCCATCAACTTCTGTCATGGCATCTACATTGGGTGCTCTCATGTACTCCTCTTCAAAGAACTAATCACACCTTTGTAAATTTCTTCACACGGATGATGACAAGATCTTCACCAATGCGGGCATATTCATCTGCATACCTTTTTTTTACCCTAATATTCATCTGCATATTTTTATTTAAAAGGGGCATTTTATTACTTAAAAGATTTAAGCATTACACCCGGCCTTTGCATAACTAAGATACACACAGCCAACAAAGTTCTCTCACACAAACAAAAAAAAGGTGAAACATAAAGAGACATGTAGAGTTTGTATAACGTCTAAATCGGAAGGGGGGCAATCCTAAGATCATGCTTCCACCCATGTTGGGTAAAAGTATCCCTCGTCGTAGCCTCCAATCGTGTAACGTGGGATTTATGTAGGCCGTAGAATCTTTTTTTAATACTGCGTTGGCAAGGTATTGAACTCAAGACTTCCTTGCTCTGATACTATATTAAGTTCATGCTTCAGCCAACTCATCCAAAAATCTAGACTGATGAAAAAAAACGGGCAATATATTTCAACACACACCTCCAAATTGCACTTACCCGAAACTCCATATGCATTGCCATGACACACTTCTGAATTGCACTTGCGCCATGTTGTCGAATTGCATTCGTCTTCTGATGGAATATATACCATCATGCTATTCAACAACAATTACTATGCTTATAAAATTCTCTGCCGACATTATGAAACGTCTCCAAACATGATACCAATGCTAACATACATCACGTGGATTTAAGATTTAGCGATAGGCATCTCTCGAGCGATGCTACACTTACAGGCAAATTTTTACAGATTTGAGCTTACGGACAAAGATGGCATTATCAAATTGGAGGGAGTAGGGCCCCACCCCGGGAATTCAGGGGGGTGGGATGAATTAGCCACTGCCAGCTCCGTCCGTATGCTTGTTTCCGTAAGTGAAGCAATTTCGGCATCACACACATGAATTGTTCACAAGGTCCAGAAGTGCATGAATTGTTTAAGTCTACAAAAGCTGGCTGTAGCAGAAGGGTGGGATGGGAGAGCAGAGGCGACGAAGAAAGAGGAGATCAGTGCTCAATCGATCAGGGGCATGGTGTGTTGAGTGTACGATGACAACAAGGGCAGCAGAAGGCAAGACAACATGGCGATGGGAGAGGAAGCACTGCGCTCGATCGGCCCGACGATGTCCATGCGACCGATCGGGAAAGGATTAGGGGAGACGAACCACCAAATTATGAGAATCAATTAGCAAGGGGGTGGACGGTTGAAAGAATTGCTCGAGCTGCCCCCGTAAGGCTACTCATAGTGGGAAATATCGTATACTAATATCATATGCTTGATACTAGTATATGATACTATCTTCGTATTACATAATATCATAAAGTAGTATCATAGCTGACCATATTTATTGTTATGCATGACATAAAATAGCATAACATTTAACATGATACAGTATCTATCTATGTTACTATAAACCTCTCTTTCTTCTTTAATTGTGTGCCACATAAGCATGTTTGCTAGTCCCAAGTGCATGTTACCAGTTATGTTACCCCACTATGGCCAGCCTAATGAAACCACTAGTACTCGCAAATATCCAAAACATTAACGTACGCATCATGGGCGCCCGTTCGCGCGTTCCACGTCATCACAGTTGCGCAAAAAAAGGCGTTAGCGATTGGCAGAGAGAGGGAAAAGGGGATCGGGGGGTCAAGCGAGAATTTATTCCTTTTGCTCTTCCTCCACACGCAACCTTCTCTCCTCTCTTCTCCTTAGAAACAGTGCCACCGCCCGCGACTCAACCCGCCCAACTCCGCCTATGACTCAGCCCGCGTCTCCATGGCGTTTGGTTCCGCCACGCCCCACCGTCTCCTCTCTGGTCTGCCCGTGGCGGCCGTCGTGTCTGGTCCTGTGACGTGCCGATCCGGCGGCACCGCGGCCGGGTGCGATCTGGAAAACCAGCGGGCGGTGGTGCACGGTATGGGCGGCGGCGACCTGTGCGTCCCCGGTGCTGCACTGATGCCTCCTTCCTCCGTCTCCCAGGTCCAAGGAGACTCTCTCATAGCCAATCTCCAGCCCTTCCTCCTTGATCGACTCTCTCCTCCTCTGTAGAAGTAGCACGTTGTCGCTCTCAAAGTGGTCGACGCCGACGAGGACTCGGTCATGTTGTATCGACGGCGAGTGGGGGTAGCCATCTCGAGCCGTCTCAACAGCGGTTGCTGGAACTCGACGTTGGCGATTGATACGTCTCCAACGTATCCATAATTTTTGATTGCTCCATGCTACTTTATCTACTGTTTTGGACTATATTGGGCTTTATTTTCCACTTTTATATTATTTTTGGGACTAACCTATTAACCGGAGGCCCAGCCCAGAATTGTTGTTTTTTGCCTATTTCAGTGTTTCAAAGAAACGGAATATCAAACGGAGTCCAAACGGAATGAAACCTTCGGGAACGTGATTTTCTCACCGAACGTGATCCAAGAGACTTGGACCCTACTGCAAGAAGTGCCAGAGGCGGTCACGAGGGTGGAGGGCGCCCCCCCTGGGCGTGCCCCCTACCTCGTGGGCCCCCTGTTGCTCCACCGACGTACTCCTTCCTCCTATATATACCTACGTACCCCCGACAGATCAAAGAGGGAGCCAAAAACCTAATTCCACCGCCGTAACCTTCTGTATCCACGAGATCCCATCTCGGGGCCTGTTCCGGAGCTCCACCGGAGGGGGCATCTACCACGGAGGGCTTCTACATCAACACCATAGCCTCTTCGATAAAGTGTGAGTAGTTTACTTCAGACCTTCGGGTCCATAGCTAGTAGCTAGATGGCTTCTTCTCTCTTTTTGGATCTCAATACAATGTTCTCCCCCTCTCTTGTGGAGATCTATTCGATGTAATCTTCTTTTTGCGGTGTGTTTGTTGAGACCGATGAATTGTGGGTTTATGATCCAGTATTATCTATGGAAATATTTGAATCTTCTCTGAATTCTTTTATGTATGATTGAGTTATCTTTGCAAGTCTCTTCGAATTATCCGTTTGGTTTGGCCAACTAGATTGGTAGTTCTTGCAATGGGAGAAGTGCTTAGCTTTGGGTTCAATCTTGAGGTGTCCTTACCCAGTGACAGAAAGGGTTGCAAGGCACGTATTGTATTGTTGCCATCGAGGATAACAAGATGGGGTTTTTATCATATTGCATGAATTTATCCCTCTACATCATGTCATCTTGCTTAAGGCGTTACTCTGTTTTTAACTTAATACTCTAGATGCATGCTGGATAGCGGTCGATGAGTGGAGTAATAGTAGTAGATGCAGAATCGTTTCGATCTACTTGTCTCGGACGTGATGCCTATATACATGATCATTACCTAGATATACTCATAACTATGCTCAATTCTGTCAATTGCTCAACAGTAATTTGTTCACCCACCGTAGAATATCTATGCTCTCGAGAGAAGCCACTAGTGAAACCTATGGCCCCCGGGTCTATTCTCATCATATCAATCTCTATCGCTTTATTTACTTGCTTGTTTTTACTTTGCCTTTTACTTTTCACTTTGCATCTATCTATCAAAAATACCAAAAATATTATTTATCATCTCTATCATATCTCACTCTCGTAAGTGACCGTGAAGGGATTGACAACCCCTAATCACGTTGGTTGCGAGTAGCTATCGTTTTGTGTAGGTACGAGGGACTTGTGTGTGGTCTCCTACTGGATTGATACCTTGGTTCTCAAAAACTGAGGGAAATACTTACGCTACTTTACTGCATCATGCTCTCCTCTTCGGGGAAAACCAACGCAGTGCTCAAGAGGTAGCAGCGATGAGTCCGGGGTGGCCCGCTCAAGGCTTTCAGCCGGAGATCCTCAGGTCGCTCGCGTCGTTGCTACCCTCTGCCTCTCTCGCACACATCACTCGCGCCATCGCTACACTCTCCATTCTCTTCTCGTGCTTTTCCATTGTCCCGACGGTGACCTACAGTGCTGCTAAATGGCTACGACGCAATCTGTGGCGTCCCCCAGTCCCTTCTCCCCTGCAGTAGCCTTGACAATATGGTCTTCCTCCTCTCCCAGTCCCCTAATTTCTAGGCTTTTGAAATTGGCTCAATAGCTAATTCACGGCCCATAACTTTGTGTATGTAAAATGACAAGTTGCTACTGAATTAAAATTCTACCAGTTGAATGCCCAATGACCATCTGAAAGGTTATACTTCACCACTGCAGATCTAATTGCATTGTTATAGTTCAGATTAAGGATGGAATTAAGCAAGTCCAAATTTTGTTACAATATCTATTGTAATTGTTTACCTTTGTTCTATCTATGTGTTTCTATGGCACTTCAGAATGCTCATACCTCGTATCTTTTATGACAAATCTAGATGCCTAGATGAGGATACAATTGTTGTTCTGCCATCAGATGTAATGTATGCATTATGCGAAGCCTGCATGGGCAACAACAGAGTGCATTGGGTATTGGGTAGCAGAGTTCATAAAACATTTGTACTGAACCTGAACATGCAGTGGTTGTTTACTAAATTTTTAGTTGTAACAATAAGTAGGATAAGATGCAAATGTGCTCTCTGACACTACAACCGGATCAACCTCCTGAAAGTGAAAGTGACACTGGGTTCAAGATGTAAGATAGTGTGGTAGTCAACCAGGATAAGAGGTGCAAATCGTAAGTGACCAATTGTGTATTGACTAAGCTACTCTCTGATGACCCACAAGTATAGGGGATCTATCTTAATCCTTTCGATAAGTAAGAGTGTCGAACCCAACGAGGAGCAGAAGGAAATGAAAAGCAGTTTTCGGTAAGGTATTCTTTGCAAGCACTAAAATTATCGGTAACAGATAGTTTTGTGATAAGATAATTCATAATGGGTAACAAGTAACAAAGGTAAACAAGGTGCAGCAAGGTGGCCCAATCCTTTTTGTAGCAAAGGACAAGTGTCGGTGTCAAAACCGGCGGATCTCGGGTAGAGGGTCCCGAACTGTGCGTCTAGGCGGATGGTAACAGGAGACAAGGGACACGATGTTTTACCCAGGTTCGGGCCCTCTTGATGGAGGTAAAACCCTACGTCCTGCTTGATTAATATTGATGATGTGTGTAACAAGAGTAGATCTACCACGAGATCAAGGAGGCTAAACCCTAGAAGCTAGCCTATGGTATGATTGTTGTTCGTCCTACGGACTAAAGCCATCCGGTTTATATAGACACCGGAGAGGGCTAGGGTTACACAGAGTCGGTTACAATGGTAGGAGATCTACATATCCGTATCGCTAAGCTTGCCTTCCACGCCAAGGAAAGTCCCATCCGGACACGGGACGACGTCTTCAATCTTGTATCTTCATAGTCTTGGAGTCCGGCTGATCATGATAGTTCGGCTGTCCGGACACCCCCTAGTCCGGGACTCCCTCAGTAGCCCCCGAACCAGGCTTCAATGACGACGAGTCCGGTGCATATGTTGTCTTCGGCATTTGCAAGGCAGGTTCTCCTTCATGTTTCATGTGTCTGTCGGATAGTGTCCGGTTGCTTCATAAATGTTGCGCTCCTTGGCTTCTACGTCCAATAATGGCCTTCTTCCACGTGTCGTACGAATGCGAAAAGCCAGGGTATTCTTACGTTTTACCCCCTAGCTGCGCGAATAAGCCGCCTATAAGAGAGGCGAGGATCCAGATCCAAATCACACCATCCTCCTTCCGCAAGTACTTATCGAGGCGCATCTGACAAAAAATCCATTCCAACATGGATAGTCGACGCGGCTCCTCTTCTCGCGCTCCCAGTCCTCAGCCAGGAGATTGGAGGAGATGCTCAGTCCCGCATAGCGAGTTAGTGACGCTCCAAACAGAGGGATACCTTCCCCCAGCCTTTATGGTTCCAGTTCGAGCCGGACTGGCCACCTACAAGGGTGGGAAGCAGGCGGAGAAAGCACCAATGACCTGGACAAACTCTTATATAAAGCAAAGCGCTCCCGAGGACAAACGGGAATTACTGTCAAGCTAGTTTTCATCATGCTCATATGATTCACGTTCGTTACTTTGATAATTTGATATGTGGGTGAACCGGTGCTTGGGTACTGCCCTTCCTTGGACAAGAATCCCACTTATGATTAACCCCTCTCGCAAGCATCCGCAACTACGAAAGAAGAATTAAGGTAAACCTAACCATAGCATGAAGCATATGGATCCAAATCAGCCCCTTACGAAGCAACGCATAAACTAGGGTTTATGCTTCTGTCACTCTAGCAACCCATCATCTACTTATTACTTCACAATCCCTTCCCCTAGGACCAAATCATGTTTAAGTGTCATGTAGTCGACGTTCACATAACACCACTAGAGGAGAGACAACATACATCTCATCAAAATATCGAAAGAATACCAAATTCACATGATTACTTATAACAAGACTTCTCCCATGTCCTCAAAAACAAACATAACTACTCACAAATCATATTCATGTTCATAATCACAGGGATATTAATATGCATTAAGGATCTGAACATATGATCTTCGACCGAATAAACCAACTAGCATCAACTACAAGGAGTAATCAACACTACTAGCAAGCCACATGTACCAATATGAGGTTTTGAGACAAAGATTGGATACAAGAGATGAACTAGGGTTTGAGAGGAGATCGTGCTGGTGAAGATGTTGACGGAGATTGACCCCCTCTCAATGAGAGGATTGATGGTGATGATGATGGCGATGATTTCCCCCTCCCGGAGGGATGTTTCCCCGGTAGAACAACTTCGCCGGAGCCTAGATTGGTCCTACTCAGGTTCCGCCTCGAGACGGCAGCGCTTCATCCCGAAAGCTTCCTTATGATTTTTTTCCAGGGCAAAAGACACCATATAGCAGAAGATAGGCATCGGGGGCCTGCCAGGTGGCCCACGAGGTAGGGGGGCACGCCCCCCACCCTCGTGGCTGGTGGGTGCCCCCCCCCCTCTGGTGCTTTCTTCGCCCAATATTTTTAATATATTCCAAAACTGACTTTCATGGAGTTTCAGGACTTTTGGAGTTGTGCAGAATATGTCTCTAATATTTGCTCCTTTTCCAGCCCAGAATTCCAGCTGTCGGCATTCTCCCTCTTCGTGTAAACCTTATAAAATAAGAGAGAAAAGGCATACGTATTGTGACATAATGTGTAGTAACATCCCATAATGCAATAAATATTGATATAAAAGCATGATGCAAAATGGACGTATCAACTCCCCCAAGCTTAGACCTCGCTTGTCCTCAAGCGAAAGCCGATATCGGAAAATATGTCCACATGTTTAGATATAGAGGTGTCGATAAAATAAAATACGGACATGAGGGCATCATGATCATTCTTAGAACAACAACGTATATATTGTCATATGATTTCTTATGCTAAAGTAACAATCTGTTCACAATATAAACTATGAACCAGAAACTTCATTGAAAACTAGCAAACTATAACCTTAGTCATTGAAGCAATTGCAATTTATCATAACATTGGAAAGAGTCAACATAAGAGTTTTTCAGCAAGCCCACATACTCAACTATCATTTAGTCTTTCATAGTTTCTAACACTCACGTGATACTTATGGGTATGAAGTTTCAATCGGACACAGAGAAAGATAGGGGCTTATAGTTTCGCCTCCCAACCTTTTACCTCAAGGGTAATGTCAACAATAATACTTTGTGAAAACCTACATCCAAGTGGATATATATATCAGGATCTTTCCAACACATAGTGCTTGCCAAAGGATAAAGTGTAAAAAGGAAATGTGAAGATCACCATGACTCTTGTATGAAGGTAGAAGGTAAACATAAAAGATAGACCCTTCGTAGAGGGAAGTAGAGGTTGTCATGCGCTTTTATGGTTGGATGCACAAAATCTTAATGCAAAAGAACGTCACTTTATATTGCCACTTGTAATAAGGACCTTTATTATGCAGTCCGTCGCTTTTATTTCTTCCATATCACAAGCTCGTATAAAGCCTATTTTCTTCACACTAATAGATTACACATATTTAGAGAGCATTTTTTATTGCTAGCACCGATGACAACTTACTTGAAGGATTTTACTCAATCCATAGATAGGTATGGTGGAATCGCATGGCAAAAGTGGGTTTAGGGATGTTTGAGTTTAGCTAGCATGAGGGGGAAAGGCAAGCTCAACATGGTGGATGATCCATGACAATATAATTTATTCGGATATAAGAAAACATAACCCATTACGTTGTCTTCCTTGTCCAACATCAACTTTTTAGCATGTCATATTTTAATGAGTGCTCACAATCATAAAATATGTCCAAGATAGTATATTTATATGCGAAAACCTCTCTTTCTTTATTACTTCCTATTAATTGCAACGATGACCAAAACTATGTTTGTCAACTATCAACAACTTTATTCATCATACTCTTTATATGTGAAGTCATTACTCTCCATAAGATCAATATGATCTTTTTATTTCTTTTTATTCTTTCTTTTATTCCTTCAATATCATAGCAAGATAGCAAAAGCCCCCGACTCAAAACTAATCTTTATTATATATAGCTCACGAACTTGATTACATAGATAGAGATCGAAACAAAACTCTAAGCTAGATCATACTAAACTTCATTCTACTAGATCAAGATATAACCAAAAGGATCAAACTAAGAAAAACAGTAAGGATAGAGGTGTGATGGTGATACGATACCGGGGCACCTCCCCCAAGCTTGGCAGTTGCCAAGGGGAGTGCCCATACCCATGTATTTATGCCTCTTTCTTCGGAGGTGGTGATGATGGAGTTGTTGATGATGTAGGCTTGTTCCTTAGCTTGCGCTTGAAGATGTCATGGTGATCTAGATTTGTCAGAAAAACAGCTCGAAACAAAAGCAGAGGATTTTGTTGTGGTACGAGGGTCAAAACCTTCGGGAGATTATATAATGAATTTTTACCAACCAAAAGAAGTATCATGCAAGAAAACGGAGTCCGGAGGGCACACGAGGTGGCCACGAGGCAGGGGGCGCGCCCATGGGGTAGGCCGCGCCCTCCACCCTCGTGGTGCCTCGTGTCTCTTTCGGACTACTTTTAATTTTTTTAATTTTTAAAATATTCCAAAACGGAGAAAAATTGCTATTTAAGAAGTTTTTGAGTCGGTTTACTTACCGTACCACATACCTATTCCTTTTCGGAGTCTGAAACATTCTGGAAAGTGTCCCTTATGTACTCCTCCGGGGTTACGGTGTCAATAACATTGGTTTCAACATTTATGGGATTACCTGAGATATAATGTTTGATTCTTTGACCGTTTACCACCTTCAGATTTGTGCCTTCAGCGTTGTTGATTTTTATGGCACCAGAACGATAGACCTCCTCGATAACGTAAGGACCTTCCCATTTGGAAAGAATTTTTCCTGCAAAAAATCTTAAACGAGAGTTGTATAGCAAAACATAATCACCTACATTAAACTCACGCTTTTGTATCCTCTTGTCATGCCATCTTTTAACTTTTTCTTTAAATAATTTAGCGTTCTCATAGGCCTGGGTTCTCCATTCATCAAGTGAGCTAATGTCAAAAAGCCTCTTCTCGCCGGCAAGTTTGAAATCATAATTGAGCTCTTTAATGGCCCAATATGCCTTTTGTTCTAGTTCAAGAGGTAAGTGACATGCTTTTCCATAGACCATTTTATACGGAGACATACCCATAGGATTTTTATATGTAGTTCTATAGGCCCATAATGCATCATCAAGTTTCTTGGACCAATTCTTTCTAGATTGATTACAGTCTTTTGCAAAATCAATTTAATCTCTCTATTACTCAGTTCTACTTGACCACTAGATTATGGATGGTATGGAGAAGCAATTTTGTGATTAAGATCATACTTAGCAAGCATTTTACGAAAAGCACCATGAATAAAATGTGAACCACCATCAGTCAATAAGTATCTAGGGACTCCAAACCTCGGAAAAATAACTTCTTTAAGCATCTTAATAGAAGTGTTATGATCAGCACTACTAGTTGGAATAGCTTCTACCCACTTAGTAACGTAATCAACATCAACTAAAATATCTGTATACCCATTAGAGGAAGGAAAAGGTCACGTATAATCAAAACCCCAAACATCCAATGGTCCAATAACAAGTGAATAGTTCATAGGCATTTCTTGACATCTACTAATATTACAATTCTTTGGCATTCATCATAGGACAAGACAAACTTACAGGCATCTTTTAAAAGAGTAGGCCAATAAAAACCGGGTTGCAATACCTTATGTGCAGTTCTATCTCCAGCGTGGTGTCCTCCGTAATCCTCGAAGTGACACTTGCGTAGGATCTGTTCCTGTTCATGCTCAGGTACACAATGTCTAATAACACCATCTACTCCTTCTTTTTAAAGGTGTGGGTCATCCCAAAAGTAATGTCTTAAATCATAGCTTTTTTTCTTTTGCTGGTATGTCAAACTAGGTGGTATAAATTTAGCAACAATGTAATTAGCATAATCAGCATACCATGGAGCAGTACGAGAAGCATTTATGACAGCTAATTATTCATCAGGAAAGCTATCATCAGTAGGTAGTGGGTCATCAAGAACATTTTTTAACCTGGACAAGTTGTCTGCAACAGGGTTCTCAGCTCCCTTTCTATCTATAATATGCAAATCAAATTCTTGTAGCAAGAGAACCCATCTAAAAATTCTAGGATTAGCATCTTTCTTTTCCATAAGATATTTAATAGTAGCTTGATCAGTGTGAACAGTTACTTTGGAATCAACAATATATGGTCTGAACTTATCACAAGCGAACACAACTGCTAAAAATTCTTTTTCAGTAGTAGCATAATTTCTCTGGGCACTGTCTAGAGTTTTTCTAGCATACTGGATAATGTTTAATTTCTTATCAACTCTTTGCCCTAGAACAACACCTATAGCATAATCACTAGCATCACACATAATTTCAAAGGGTAAATTCCAATCAGGTGGATGAACAATAGGTGCAAAAATCAAGCCTTTCTTAAGTATTTCAAATGCTTCCACACAATCATCATCAAAAACAAAAGGAACATCTTTTTGTAAGAGATTAGTTAGAGGCCTAGAAATTTTAGAGAAGTCTTTAATTACACCAGTATTGTCACAAAAGATTTTCATTGTTGCTTCCGAAGAAGCAATGTACTCTGCTTCACACGTAGATCCCGCCACGACGATCTTCTTGGAACTACACCAACTGACAGCTCCTCCATTCAATAAAAATATGTATCCAGTTTGTGACTTAGAGTCATCCGGATCAGTGTCAAAGCTTGCATCGATGTAACCGTTTACGACAAGCTCTTTTTCACCTCCATAACAAGAAACATATCCTTAGTCCTTTTTAGGTATTTCAGGATGTTCTTGACCGCTGTCCAGTGCTCCACTCCAGGATTACTTTGGTACCTCCCTGCTATGCTTATAGCAAGACATACATCAGGTCTGGTACACAACATTGCATACATGATAGAACCTATGGCTGAAGCATAGGGAATGACTTTCATTTTCTCTCTATCTTCTGCAGTGGCCAGGCATTGAGTCTGACTCAACTTCACACCTTGTAACACAGGCAAGAACCCTTTCTTTGACTAGTCCATTTTGAACTTCTTTAAAACTTTATGAAGGTCTGTGCTTTGGGAAAGTCCAATTAAGCGTCTTGATCTATCTCTATAGATCTTGATGCCCAATATGTAAGCAGCTTCACCGAGGTCTTTCCTGGAAAAACTCTTATTCAGGTATCCATTTATGCTATCCAGAAATTCTATATAATTTCCAATCAACAATATGTCATCCACATATAATATCAGAAATGCTACAGAGCTCCCACTCACTTTCTTGTAAATACAGGCTTCTCCAAAAGTCTGTATCAAACCATATGCTTTGATCACACTATCAAAGTGTTTATTCCAACTCTGAGAGGCTTGCACCAGTCCATAAATGGATCTCTAGAGCTTGCACACTTTGTTAGCACCCTTTGGATCGAAAAAACCTTATGGTTGCATCATATACAACTCTTCTTCCAGAAATCCATTCAAGAATGCAGTTTTGACATCCATTTGTTCATAATCATAAAATGCAGCAATTGCTAACATGATTCGGACAGATTTACGCATTGCTATGGGTGAGAAAGTCTAATCGTAGGCAACTTCTTGAGCTTGTCAAAAACCTTTCGCGACAAGTCGATCTCTGTAAACAGTAACATTACCATCTGCGTCGGTCTTCTTCTTAAAGATCCATTTATTTTCTATGGCTTGCCGATCACCGGGCAAGTCCAGCAAAGTTCACATTTTTTTCTCATACATGGATCCCATCTCAGATTCCATGGCCTCAAGCCATTTCGCGAAATCTGGGCTCATCATCTCTTCCTCATAGTTGTAGGTTCATCATGGTCTAGTAACATGACTTCCAGAACAGGATTACCGTACCACTCTGGAAGACCTACGAGGTTCGGTAGTAACTTGATCTGAAGTTTCATGATCATAATCATTAACTTCCTCACTAATTGGTGTAGGAATCACTGGAACTGATTTCTGTGATGAACTACTTTCCAATAAGGGAGAAGGTACAATTAGCTCATCAAGTTCTATTTTCTTCCCACTCACTTCTGTCGAGAGAAACTCCTTCTCTAGAAAGGATCCATTCTTAGCAACAATTTTTTTGCCTTCGGATCTGTGATAGAAGGTGTACCCAATAGTTTCCTTTGGGTATCCTATGAAGACGCACATCTCCGATTTGGGTTTGAGCTTATCAGGTTGAAGCTTTTTCACATAAGCATCGTAGCCCCAAACTTTAAGAAACAACAACTTTGGTTTCTTGCCAAACCATAGTTCATAAGGCATTGTCTCAACGGATTTTGATGGTGCCCTATTTAAAGTGAATGCAACCGTCTCTAAAGCATAACCACAAAATGATAGTGGTAGATCATTAAGAGACATCATAGATCGCACCATATCCAATAAAGTACAATTATGACGTTCGGACACACCATTTCGCTATGGTGTTCTAGGTGGCGTCAGTTGTGAAACTATCCCATGTTGTTTCAAATAAAGACCAAACTCGTAAGTCAAATATTCTCCTGCATGATCAGATTGTAGAAACTTTATTTTCTTGTTACGATGATTTTCCACTTCCCTCTGAAATTATTTGAACTTATCAAATGTTTAAGACTTATGTTTCATCAAGTAGATATAACCATATCTGCTCAAATAATCTGTGATGGTAAGAAAATAACGATACCCACCACGAGCCTCAACACTCATTGGACCGCATACATCAGTATGTATTATTTCCAATATGTCAGTAGCTCATTCCATTGTTCCGAAGAACGGATTTTTAGTCATCTTGCCCATAAGGCACGGTTCGCAAACACCAAGTGATTCATAATCAAGTGATTCCAAAAGTCCATCAGCATGGAGTTTCTTCATGCGCTTTACACCGATATGACCCAAACGACAGTGCCACAAATAAGTTGCACTATCATTATTGAACTTATATGTTTTGGCTTCAATACTATGAATATGTGTATCACTACTATCGAGATTCATGAAAATAGACCAATCATCAAGGGTGTATGACCATAAAAGATATTACTCATATAAATAGAACAACCATTATTCTCTGATTTAAATGAATAACCATCTCGCATCAAACAAGATCTAGATATAATGTTCATGCTCAACGTTGGCACCAAATAACAATTATCCAGGTCTAAAACTAATCCCGAAGGTAGATGTAGAGGTAGTGTGCCAACCATGATCACATCGACTTTGGAACCATTTCCCACGCGTATCATCACCTCGTCCTTAGCCAATCTTCGCTTAATATGTAGCCCCAGTTTCGAGTTGCAAATATGATCAACAGAACCAGTATCAAATACCCAGGCGCTACTGCGAGCATTAGTTAAGTACACATACCTTTCACTTTGCCATCCTTCTTATCCGCCAAATATTTGGGGCAGTTCCACTTCCAGTGACCAGTCCCTTTGCAGTAGAAGCACTCAGTCTCAGGCTTAGGTCCAGACTTGGGCTTCTTCACTTGAGCAGCAATTTGCTTGCCGTTCTTCTTGAAGTTCCCCTTCTTCCCTTTGCCCTTCTTCTTGAAACTGGTGGTCTTGTTGACCATCAACACTTGATGCTCCTTCTACCTCCGCAACTTTTAGCATCGCGAAGAGCTCGGGAATTGTCTTATCCATCCCTTGCATATTATAGTTCATCACGAAGCCTTTATAGCTTGGTGGAAGTGATTGAAGAACTATGTCAATGACACAATCAACTGGAAGATCAACTCCCAGTTGAGTCAAGTGGTTATGGTACCCAGACATTCTGAGTATATGTTCATTGGCAGAACTATTCTCCTCCATTTTGCAGCTGTAGAACTTGTTGGAGACTTCATATCTCTCAACTCGGGCATTTGCTTGAAATATTAACTTCAGCTCTTGGAACATCTCATATGCTCCATGACGTTCAAAACGTCTTTGAAGTCCCGATTCTAAGCCGTAAAGCATGGCACAATGAACTATCGAGTAGTCATCAGCTTTGCTCTACCAGACGTTCTTAACGTCTTCAGTAGCATCTGCAGCAGGCCTGGCACCTAGCAGTGCTTCCAGGATGCAATTCTTCTGTGCAGCAATGAGGATGATCCTCAAGTTACAGCCCCAGTCAGTGTAGTTGTTGCCATCATCTTTCAACTTAGCTTTCTCTAGGAACGCATTAAAGTTCAAAGGAATGGTAGCACGAGACATTGATCTACAACAACATAGACATGAAAAATACTATCAGGTACTAAGTTGATTATAAATTAAAGTTCAATTAATCATATTACTTAAAAACTCCCACTTAGATAGGCATCCCTCTAATCATCTAAGTGATCACGTGATCCAAATCAACTAAACCATGTCCGATCATCACGTGAGATGGAGTAGTTTTCAATGGTGAACATCACTATGTTGATCATATCTACTATATGATTCACGTTCTACCTTTCGGTCTCAATGTTCCGAGGCCATATCTGCATATGCTAGGCTCATCAAGTTTAACCCGAGTATTTTGCGTGTGCAAAACTGGCTTGCACCCGTTGTATGTGAACGTAGAGCTTATCACACCCGATCATCACGTGGTGTCTCGGCACGACGAACTGTAGCAACAGTGCATACTCAGGGAGAACACTTGTACCTTGAAATTTAGTAAGGGATCATCTTATAATGCTACCGCCGTACTAAGCAAAATAAGATGCATAAAAGATAAACATCACATGCAATCAAAATATGTGACATGATATGGCCATCATCATCTTGTGCTCATGATCTCCATCACCGAAGCATCATCATGATCTCCATCGTCACTGGCGCGACACCTTGATCTCCATCGTAGCATCGTTGTCGTCTCGCCAACTATTGTTACTACAACTATCTCTACCGCTTAGTGATAAAGTAAAACAATTACATGGCGAATGCATTGCATACAATAAAGCGACGACCATATGGCTCCTGCCAGTTGCTAATAACTTTGTTACAAAACATGATCATATCATACGACAATTCATATCACATCATGCCTTGACCATATCACATCACAGCAAGCCTTGCAAAAATAAGTTAGACGTTCTCTACTTGTTGTTGCAAGTTTTACGTGGCTGCTACGGGCTTCTAGCAATAACCTTTCTTACCTACGCATCAAAACCACAATGATTTTTCATCAAGTGTGCTATTTTAACCTTCATCAAGAACCGGGCATAGCCACACTCGATGCAACTAAAGTTGGAGAAACAGACACCCACTAGCCACCTGTGTGCGAAGCACGTCGGTAGAACCAGTCTCGTGTAAGCGTACGCATAATATCGGTCTGAGCCGCTTCATCCAACAATACCGCCAAATCAAAGTATGACATGCTGGTAAGTAGTATGACTACTATCGCCCACAACTCTTTATGTTCTACTCATGCATATAACATCTACGCATAGACCCGGCTCGGATGCCACTGTCGGGGAACGCGGTAATTTCAAAAATTTCCTACGATCACGCAAGATCTATCTAGGTGATGCATAGCAACGAGAGGGGAGAGTGTTGTTTACGTACCCTTGTATACCGAAAGCGGAAGCATTATGACAACGCGGTTGATGTAGTCGTACGTCTTCATGATCCGACCGATCCTAGCACCGAAGGTATGACACCTCCGTGATCTGCACACGTTCAGCTTGGTGACGTCCCACGAACTCTAGATCCAGTTGAGGTCGATTGAGAGTTTCATCAGCACGATGGCGTGGTGACGGTGATGATGAAGTTACCGGGGCAGGGCTTTGCCTAAGCACTACGATGATATGACCGAGGTGGAAATATGTGGAAGGGGGCACCGCACATGGCTAAAAGAACAACTTGATCAACTTGTGTGTCTATGGGGTGCCCCCTTCTCCCGTATATAAAGGAGGAGAGGGCAGACCGGCCGGACCTCCTTGGCGTGCCCCCAAGAGGGGAATCCTACTAGGACTCCAAGTCCTAGTAGGTTTCCACCAAAAGGGAGAGGGGGGGAAGGAAGGAGAAGGAGAGGGGGAAGAAAAAGGGGGTGCCACCCCCCTTCCTTGTCCTATTCAGACTCAAGGGGGAGGGGGCATGCGGCCTGCCCTGGCTGCCCCTCTCTCTCCACTAAGGCCCATCGAGGCCCAACAGTTCCCCCGGGGTTTCCGATAACCCTCTGGCACTCTGGTTTTATCCGAAACTTCTCCGGAATACTTCCGGTGTTCGAATATAGTCTTCCAATATATCAATCTTTATGTATCGACCATTTAGAGACTCCTCGTCATGTCCGTGATCACATCCGGGACTCTGAACAACCTTCAGTACATCATATCATATAAACTCATAATACCAATCGTCATTGAACGTTAAGCGTGCGGACCCTACGGGTTCGAGAACTATGTAGACATGACCGAGACACGTCTCCGGTCAATAACCAATAGCGGAACTTGGATGCTCATATTGGTTCCTACATATTCTACGAAGAACTTTATCGGTGAAACCGCATAACAACATATGTTGTTCCCTTTGTCATTGGTATGTTACTTGCCCGAGATTCGATCGTCGGTATCATCATACCTAGTTCAATCTCGTTACCGGCAAGTATCTTTGCTCGTTCTGTAATACTCCATTCCGCAACTAACTCATTAGTCACAATGCTTGCAAGGCTTATAGTGATGAGTATTACGGAGAGGGCCCAGAGATACCTCTCTGAAACACGGAGTGACAAATCTATGCCAACCCAACAAATACCTTCGGAAACACATGTAGATCATCTTTATAATCACCCTTTTATGTTGTGACGTTTGGTAGCACACTAAGTGTTCCTACAGTATTCGGGAGTTGCATAATCTCATAGTATGAGGAACTTGTATAAGTCATGAAGAAAGTAGTAGCAATGAAACTAACACGATCATAATGCTAAGCTAACAGATGGGTCATGTTCATCACATCATTCTCCTAATGATGTGATCCCTTTTATCAAATGACAACACATGTCTATGGTTAGGACACATAACTATCTTTGATTAAGGATCTAGTCAATTAGAGGCATACTAGGGACTATATGTTTTGTCTATGTATTCACACATGTACTAAGTTTCCGGTTAATACAATTCTAGCATGAATAATAAACATTTATCATGAATTAAGGAAATAAATAATAACTTTGTTATTGCCTCTAGGGCATATTTCCTTCAAGTTGTGTTTCAAAATAGGTCCCTATTTAAAGAATACTTCATCTATTTCCCTTCTTTCATTCATAAACATATCATTTTCATGGTAGAGCAAATATTGTTCTAAAGGATCATTAGGAGGCAAGACAATAGAAGCAAGACCAATAATTTCATCTTTACTAGGCAATTCTTTATCATGGGGTTGTCTATGAAATTTAGCAAAATTAAAGTCATGAGACATTTCCCCTAAACCAACAGTAACAATATCCTTTTCATAGTCTATCCTAGCATTAACAATATTCAAGAATGGTCTACCAAATATAATGGGACAAAAGTCATCTTGTGGGGAACCAAGAACAAGAAAATCAGTAGGATATTTAATTTTCCCACACAAGACTTCAACATCTCTAACAATCCCAATTGGTGAAATAGTGTCTCTATTGGCAAGCTTAATAGTAACATAAATATCTTCTATTTCAGCAGGTGCAATATCATGCATAATTTCTTTGTATAAGGAATGAGGTATTGCACTCACACTAGCACCCATATCACATAATCCATGATAACAATGATCTCCTATTTTAACAGAAACAACTGGCATGCTAACAACAAGTCTATGTTTATTTTTAGTATTGGGTCTAGCAATTCTAGCAGCTTCATCACAGAAATAAATAACATGCCCATCAATATTATCTACCAAGAGATCTTTAACCATATCAATACTAGGTTCAACTTTAATTTTCTCAGGGGGTCTAGGTGTTCTAGCATTACTCTTACGAACCATAGTTGAAGCTTTAGCATGATCCTTTATTCTAACAGGAAAGGGTGGTTTCTCAATATAAGCGGTAGGAACAATAGGATCAACATTATAAGTGATAGTTTTTTCTTCAACTTTAATAGGTTCTACTACTTTCACTTCAATGGGAGGGTGATATTTAAACTACTTCTCCTTAGGAAGATCAACATGAGTAGCAAATGATTCACAGAAAGAAGCTACTATCTTAGAGTCAAGTCCATATTTAGTGCTAAATTCACGAAAAGCATCGATATCCATAAAAGATTTAACACAATCAAACTTAGGAGTTATACCTGAATCCTTACCTTCGTCGAGTTCCCAATCTTCAGAGGTGCGTTTAATTCTTTCCAATAAATCCCATCTGAATTCAATAGTCTTCATCATAAAAGAACCAGTACAAGAAGTACCGAGCATGGAGCGATCATTATGAGAAAAGCCGAGCATAATTTTTTTGAATAATAATTTCTCTTGAGAGCTCTTGATTGGGGCATGAATATAACATTGACTTAAGCCTCCAGCAAGCTTGAGAGATACTTTCTCCTTCACGAGGCCAAAAATTATGTATATAATTACAATCACGATGAACCAGACACATAGGATAAAACTTCTGATGAAATTCCAATTTCAAACGATTGTAGTCCCATGATCCAATATTATCACATAGCCTAAACCATGTCAATGCCTTTCCCTTCAAAGATAAAGGGAAGAGCTTCTTCTTGATGACATCCTCGGGAATACCTGCAAGCTTAAATAATCCACAAACTTCATCCACATAGATTAGGTGCATATCGGGATGTAATGTTCCATCTCCTGTATAGGGATTAGCTAGCAGTTTCTCTATCATACCTGAAGGAATTTCAAAATAAATATTTTTAGTAGGTTTAGTGGGTTGAGGAGAAACTCTTTGCTCTTCTGGTCGGGGTGAAGATACCCCGAACAAGCCCATCAATGGATTATTTTCCATAGTAACAAGTGACAGTAAATTTCAGCATACTATATAAATGTTTCCTTACCAAATTCCACCTACCAAAGGCGCTTCACTCCCCGGCAACGGTGCCAGAAAAGAGTCTTGATGACCCACAAGTTTAGGGGATCTATCATAGTCCTTTTGATAAGTAAGTATGTCAAACCCAACAAGGAGCATCAGGAAATGGCAAGCGGTTTTGAGTAAGGTATTCTCTGCAAGCACTGAAATTATCGGTAACAGATAGTTTTGTGATATGGTAATTCATAACGGGTAACAAGTAACAAAAGTAAACAAGGTGCAGCAAGGTGGCCTAATCCTTTTTGTAGCAAAGAACAAGCCTGGCCAAACTCTTATATAAAGCAAAGCGCTCCCGAGGACACGTGGGAATTACTGTCAAGCTAGTTTTCATCATGCTCATATGATTCGCGTTCGTTACTTTGATAATTTGATATGTGGGTGAACTGGTGCTTGGGTACTGCCGTTCCTTGGACAAGCATCCCACTTATGATTAACCCCTCTCACAAGCATCCGCAACTATGAAAGAAGAATTAACGTAAACCTAACCATAACATGAACATATGGATCCAAATCAGCCCCTTACGAAGCAACGCATAAACTAGGGTTTAAGCTTCTATCACTCTAGCAACCCATCATCTACTTATTACTTCCCAATGCCTTCCCCTAGGACCAAATCATGGTGAAGTGTTATGTAGTCGATGTTCACATAACACCACTAGAGGAGAGACAACATACATCTCATCAAAATATCGAACGAATACCAAATTCACATGATTACTTATAGCAAGACTTCTCCCATCACTACAAAAAAGTACACTTCCGTGATGATACGTGTTTGTCACTGTAGATCGCGTTTTTTGTCATGCATGTACATCCATGACAATTTTATGACGGAATCAAGATAGTCATACCTGTGCTGTCGTAGAAATGTTCCATGACATTACCAAAATTATCATCACGGAAGTGTCCACTTCCATGACGATAAATCGTGCGTCACAGAATTGCTTTCGTCAAGGGTGACCGACACGTGGCATCCACCGTAATAGAACACTGTTAAGCTATCGGGTCAGGTTTTGGATCCGATAACCCATTAACAGCCCGAACCAATGGGAAATTTCCACGTGTAAAATTTTGATTGGCCGAAGGGAACACCTATCAGCTTGTCAGTGGGCCAGATGTCACCCGTCCATTGGAGGAGACATGCCTATGATACGTCGACATGTGGATGGGTCCAATAGAGGCCCATATAGGTTAAAAAGGCCGGCCCAGTCAAAGGCCCGTAGTACTTAATCAAGTACTAGTGGGCCAGCCCGATAACGGCCTGCTTAATAAAGGCCCATTTACGGCCCGAAGCCAGATCTGGCCCGTTAATTGTTTGGCCAAAATTTGGGCCCATTTACGGCCCGAAGCCAGATCTGGCCCGTTAATTGTTCGCCTAGTAATTGGGCCCATTTGCGGCCCAAAGCGAGATCTGACCCGTTAATTGTTCACCGAATATTTGGGCCCAACTACGGCCCATTGACTTTCAGCCTGTTAGAGGCCTGATGTAGACATGGGCCCATTTCAGCCCGGTGTGACTTTCGGCCTGTTAGAGGCCTGATGTAGACATGGGCCCATTTCAGCCCGGTGTGACTTTAGGCTTGGGAATGGCCCGTGCTGCCCATGGGTCATATATGGTCCGAAGGGACATCGGGCCCACTAACGGCCCATGCTAAAGGTGGCAACAGTTAAGCCCAACGTGACTTTGGGCCTCTTAAAGGCCTGTCGCGTAATTCGGCCCATTGATGCATGTACTAAGCTTTCGGCCTCTTAAAGGCCCATGATATCAGTGGGCCAACTAAGGCCCGAGATATGTTTCGGCCTGGTAACGGCTCATGAGCTAACTGGGCTAAAAAAGGCCCGATCTACATTTCAGCCTGCTGAAGGCCCATCGACGACTAGTGAAAATTGAGGCCCAACATGCATTTTGGCCTGCTAAAGGACCGTGGTTTCATCTCGGCCATAACTGGCCAGTACAATATTCAGCCTATTAATGGTCCAATGCTACCTGGGCCAAACTAAGCGCTGGGTCGACAAAAGGCCCAACTAAAATATAGGCCAGTGTAAGTTTGGGCATGGCGCAATGTGTGAAGGCCCCAATCATTCAGGCCCAAGAAAGACGCAGGCCGACCCAATTGTGGCCTAATAAAAACCAGGCCCGTTAGAGTCGAATTTTTTGGCCCGGTCGACTACATCTGATTTTTTTCAGATAGCGAATGATGGCAGTAACTAGTAGGAGTTAAGAGCAAACCTACTCTATACAATAAAGAAATTACGGCATAGTAACTAAGAATAAACCTACACTATACAATAAAGGATTTAAGGTATATTACATCCACTGGGCATCGAAGTTCGCCACCAGTGATCATAAAGCGCAACGAAGAAGCAGATTACAAAAACTAGGCATCATTGCAGCGTAACAAAATAATACTGAACCGAGACCACTTCCAAGACGGTTCAAGAAAGGTTAGCCTTGCGGGGGAACTGATGCGCAAACTGCCGAGCAAGGCTATGAGACCGGACTAGCATGTCGGTCATAGCTTCCAGGTGTAGCTGTGTAGCAATGAGGTTCTCATTGGTGTTCTCTGCAATCTTTATTAGAGATAGGACTTCAAGTCGAAGTTGAGTTGCAGAATACCTTTCCGCTAGAACTTGGGACTGAAGAAGTCGAACTGATTCAGACAACGAATTATGTGAGCTTGTCTGACTGCTAGTCTTAAGTAACTTGAACACTGCATCAAGACAAGACTTTGGGGTTGTCTCGCTATCTTCAAGATGTTTTGCCTTCTTTGCTGCAATATATGTTGGGTTTGTTTCACAGCCTTCAGCAGACTTGTGCATGACATCAGGCATATCACCCTGAAACAAAGCAGAGAGATGACAGGTTTTGCACGTGTATAAACAAAGATGATAACTGTGTTGTCAATTCCATCCAATTTCAAATTAGAAAATAAAGAGTAAGTTCAAAATATCAATAGCATAATTTGGCATTGTTCATAATGTGGGGAGCTTCACCACACTACTGGATTACCATGTCAACATAACAAGCATAGATGAAGGGCAAAGAAAATCATTGTATCTATTTTGGATAATGTGCATGGCATGTTGTTCATATCATCAGCCACATCAGTAAGATAAAACAGGAGATGACAAGGTGCAAACATGGGCTGCTTCACCACACACTGGATTATAGATCCACAAAAACAAGCATACATATAGGGAGTATTAAGTAATGTGCATGTTATGAATAAGGAATTTGGTTTTACAAGTAAAACTTAGAACTTACGGTTCTTGCGAACATGCATTTTGGTAGAAACATCAAACTAAACAGCAGTAAACGATAGGGAGTATGAGCAAATTAAACATAAGTTGAGGATAAAGGCTTTAGAAGGACTGACTTACATTAACAGTTAACACCGTCTTTATAATGCCCTTCTCCATGTCAAGGGAAGGATAACTCAAGAATTTCAGCACAGAATCTTCTTCATAAGCATTGCCTGTACTCTACATTTTGTAGAGAGTAATTATAGATATGATAATACTGGAAGGGATAGAGGATAATGAAGATAAGATGCATATTGATGCTACATAATCAACTACCAATCCCTGGAAGTACAAGCGTTACAGGACAAAATGTACTGACAAGAGCAATGGGCTACACTTCTGCACTGGCATTGTCTGTGTATTCTACTTGTTGGTAAGATTAAATATAGATCTAAGCTTTTTTAGTAAATGGTGGGTGTTGGTGTCAAAACCGGCGGATCTCGGGTAGGGGGTCCCGAACTGTGCGTCTAGGCGGATGGTAACAGGAGACAAGGGACACGATGTTTTACCCAGGTTCGGGCCCTCTTGATGGAGGTAAAACCCTATGTCCTGCTTGATTAATATTGATGATGTGTGTTACAAGAGTAGATCTACCACGAGATCAAGGAGGCTAAACCCTAGAAGCTAGCCTATGGTATGATTGTTGTTCGTCCTACGGACTAAAACCATCCGGTTTATATAGACACCGGAGAGGGCTAGGGTTACACAGAGTCGGTTACAATGGTAGGAGATCTACATATCCGTATCGCCAAGCTTGCCTTCCACGCCAAGGAAAGTCCCATCCGGACACGGGACGAAGTCTTCAATCTTGTATCTTCATAGTCTTGGAGTCCGGCCGATGATGATAGTTCGGCTACCCGGACACCCCCTAGTCCAGGACTCCCTGAGTAGCCCCTGAACCAGGCTTCAATGACGACGAGTCCGGCGCGCATATTGTCTTCGGCATTGCAAGGCGGGTTCCTCCTCGGAATAATTTATAGAAGATTGTGAACACTAGGATAGTGTCCGGCTCTGCAAAATAAATTCCATGTACCACCGTAGAGAGAATAATATTACACAAGTTCAATCTGCTGACGTAGTTGGTGGCGTGACGTCACACCACTACCAAGCCTTTACTCAAATTGTTTTTATTGTACCACCTCAGCGCTTTTAGCGAAGCGGTTTCCTTGGCACGTCTTGTCGAAGCAGAGATCGTGTTCCCCTTATTCCGGGATTCCCATCAATACGGACGTGGGTAACCCAACCGCGCCATTGATTGCGGCGCTTGGGAGATAAGCGAGTTTTATCAGGCCGGTGGGGACACATGTTTTTGTCCGCCCATATAAGGGGATAAAGATCCAACCCTTTTACCTGCGCCTTCTTCCTCCTTGGCTTATCTATCTCCGCTAACTCGAGCTCCAGCTCCCAAGTCCGCACATCTCACCTCAACCTTCTCCAACTATGTCAGGAGCGGGAGGCAAGTGGATGGCCTCCTCCGTCACGGAGGGGCACATCCAGAAGCTGCGCAGCGCTGGATATTTGTCCAGCAACATCGCGCATCGGCTCCCCGACGAGGGAGAGCTCATCCCCACCCCCAGGCCCCATGAGAGGGTAGTATTTCTTCCCCATTTCCTCCGTGTACTGGGCTTCCCACTCCATCCCATTGTTCGGGGGATCATGTTCTACTACGGCCTGGATTTCCATGATCTGGCCCCGAATTTCATCCTCAACATCTCGGTGTTTATCGTCGTGTGTGAGGCCTTCCTCTGCATCCAGCCCCACTTTGGCTTGTGGCTCAAGACCTTCAGTGTCATGCCGAAGGTTGTGAAGGGCAGCCAAGCGGAGTGCGGAGGCGCCATGGTGGGCAGGATGTCCAACGTTACTTGGCTTGAGGGCACTTTCATGGAAACCATTAAGGGGTGGCAATCGAGGTGGTTCTATATCACCGAGCCGTGTGACCCCGAATGGGCAGCGGCCCCCGAATTCAGATCTGGCATCCCCACACGGCTCACCCCCTGGAAAGAGAGCGGACGTACATGGGGTGATTCGGAGGAGCTGACTGGACTCCAAGCCTACGTCCAAAAGCTAGTGGACAAGAATCTCAAGCTTGTCAACGTAATCCAGGTCATGCTCATCCACCGGATCCTCCCGTGCCAACGACGGGGTTTCAACATGTGGGAGTTTGATCCGGAGCAGCACCAGACTTTGAGCGGGCTCTTCGACACTACATACAAAGATGTCTGGAACGTGTTGTTCAAGGGCGCCAAGGCTCCCGCATCCACTACCAAAGACCGCGGATTTAGCTCGCAGCGTCCAGCTGACGAGGTACGCGATTTTGTCCTTTACGGGACGCTTGTTTTCCATAGTTTGACTCTATGTGGGATCTAAACTCCCTTTCCTTTGACAGGACTGGCTAACGAAGGCCGAACAGACTATCTGTCTGGCCCCATTGCCAGAGGACCCAGCGGACGCCCGCTTAACGGGGCTGCTGGCTCCGGCACCCCACGTGGTGCCGGAGAAGAAGGCCAAGAAGAATGCCACGGGCACTCGGAAGAGTTCCCGTTTTCAGGTGTTATCGGACGATGACTCCGAGGCCGACTCCTCTCACAACGGTGAGGAGGAGAAGAAGAAAGCCTCTCCCCCAGCGGGGGGAGGGAGGAAAAGGAAGGCCTCCCCAATGAGGGAGGCCGAAGGGTCCAAGAAGGGAAAAACTCTTTCCCCGGACTGCTCTGCCAACGCCAGTGACGACGACGAGGACTGGCCTCCAAGGGCCAAGCCCCTGGCGAGATCGTAAGTATCCGGACTCCCGAATAACTTCATGGTTTTTCTTTTTTGCCACACAATGTCTTTCTAATGCCGCATACAACCCTGCAGTCCGCCCAAGGATGATCTTCCCGCTTCGTCGAGCGGGTCCTTAGGTGCGTCGGATATGGATTCTCTTCCGACCGCCTCCACCCCCCGTGATGCGGATGATGCCAAGGTGGGATCCCGAGAAGGGACCCACCAGGAGGAGGAGGCCCTGGAGGTGTCGCAGGACAACCTCCCGGACTTTGCACCGGACTCGGCACCGGAACCCATAGTGGCTCCGGAGTCCGGCGGGCGGCCCCTTCGTAAGAAGGGCAAGACCGTGACGCCGACAGCCTCCGTCCAACCGGAGGCGCCGGATAGCTTGCTGGAGGCGCTCAATGGTGCCTCCATCGAAGAGGAACACCGCACTGTTATGAGTGCGGTGATTCAGAAGGTTCAGCTCGCCAAGAGCGGGCTGACCGAAGCCTGCAGCAGCCTTCTAACAGGCTTTGAGGTAAGAATTGTGATATATGTAAAATAGTACCACATAGACAGTAGCCCCTGATGCTTGGTTCGATGTTCGGAAAGAAAAGCCGGACTGAGGATCTAAAAAGATATACGTAGGAGTCATAAAAAATATGTCAATATGGGATTGCAGGCTGCGCTGCTGATCTCTGCCGCACTGACTGTGGAGGTTAATACTTTGAAGCAAAGCCTCGAGCGGTCCGAGAACGAGCTCGGCCGTGCCAAGAAGCAGCTCGAGGACAATGAAGGTGAGTAAGACCTTATTAAAATTGTACCTTACAGAAAAGGATTTTGGTTGCAAAAAGAATGACAAGGATAACGTGGGTATTGCAGGGGCCACTAACGAGGTGACGACCCTGAAGGAGGCGGTGGCCGCGGCCGAACGTAATACGGCCGCGGAACGCACCGAGCGAGAGAAGCAGGAGGCGCGGGTGGCGGAGGTACAGCAAGAGCTCCAGGATCTCGTGGAAAAACATGAGAGCCTAGAGCGTGACTCGAAGACTCGAGAGTCTGAGCTTGCATCGGCTCTTGAGAGTGCCAAAGCCGCTAAGGCCGAAGCCTACAAGGCCCTCCAAGAAATCGAGGCGATGAAGAAAATAGCAGCGGGTAAGGCATTTTTCATGCAAAGTAAGCTTGTGAGTGTTAATTACCTGTTACTTACCCGAATTCGGAGCTCTCCAGGAGCGTTCGCAGATCTTCCTTGCAGCGTGTCCGATGCTACCGCGTTTTACCGGGCCGAGGAGGGGAGCTCGATGGAGAAGGTCTTCTGATCTCAGTATGCTGAGGCCGGACATCCAGTGCCCCTTAGCGACCAGCTGAAGCAGCTGGTCGAGCTCCACAAGGTGGTCGAACAGGCCATGAAGGGCCTCATAGTTCGGCTATGGCCGAAGGAGGCCATGCCTGGGAGCTACTTCGGCCTGGTGCGGCGGCTGGTGGATGCGTGTCCATGTGTTGAACTCATCAAGCACTCCGCCTGTATTGAAGGTGCCCGTCGGGCCCTTGCCCGGGCGAAGGTGCATTGGGGCAAGATGGATGCTGAGAAGCTTGTGACGGACGCGCCACCGCTGGGCAAGGAGTATCATACTCCCGAGATGTATTATAAGACTGTGTTGAAGGGTGCCCACACTATTGCGGGTGAGTCCTCCAAAGATGTAATATTTGAGTAGACTCGCATTTTGTTATCCTGTGCGCTGAAAACTTAGTTCATATGCGCTAAGCAACGCTTGTTAATTTAAAATATTACCTTCTGTGCGGTTGTTTATCAAATCTAAGAGATGGCAAGTCGTCGGCTTCAGCCCCCATGCCACGAGTGCTGGGGTGTTCGGGATAAATATGAGCACTCTTGTTCCCATATTTGGGTCCATCTAGGGAGGCTCTCAACACAACGAACAAGGCAACCGGACTTATAATGCTTGAACACTCTCACTTAGCCATAGAATTCTATAATTTTAAATTTCGGCGAAGCCCCTACTCTTCGGAAGGCCGAATTGGGGCGCTATCCGCGCCTGGGCTGGACAAAGCCGGCTCCTCGCTCTAAGCGGCATAAGTCTTTAGGGACTCGCAAAAAACCTCTCGAACAGCGACCGGCTCTCACCTCATCATGACGGTCAGTTTTAGCTTTCTCCACTAAGGCGTTCGCCCAGCTCAACCGGGGCGCAATTGCAGTGGTTCTCCTAGTGCTACCTTAGCCGATACAACGGAACGTAAGGTACCAAAACATGGGAGCCGGGCAAACCCAACTATTGACCCAAGACATGATTCGGAGCCGATGCACATAATGCTATAAGTTCGGGGTGTCGCACTTGTGAAAGTGTTCGAACTTATCACACCATGATGCGGGAAACATAAGCCCCTGGTGTATTTAGCCGTACCAAAATGCACGGATGCAACATGTCATAAATGAACATATGTACAAGAAAGAAATGCAATTTGAAGCAAAAAGGTGCTGCATTACTTATTCAAGAAAAAACTGTTGTGAATACAGAACGATACAAATGGTGCAATAAGCAAGGGATGGGACTATTAAACATGTCCTCCTCCAGGGGGTAGGCTGCGGAATGGTGTATAAAACAGATTTAATGCTTGTAATGGAGACCACCTGGATATTCGTTGTAGCCTTTCTCCTCCCCTGGCTGTTGCATCGTGAGTTCGGCAGGTCTGTTGCCGGACAGGGCCTCTGACAAACAGAGTCCTGTGGGTAAAAATATAAAGGAAAAAGAAAAAAAAGAACGACACACTTGAGAGCCCCTGGTGTGGTTGAGCCGCATTCTGGGCCTATCGTGGTCTTTCCCCTCTCCCCATGCCCATGGTATTTCCAAAGCGTAGTGGTGTACGCGAAGGGCCTGTCTTGAAATTTGGCAGGGGCTGGGGTTGGGGCCGCACTGCTACGCGTGCTCGGAACGTGCCAGGTGGTCTTGTTGTAGGTTACTCCGGGCGCGTTTGGCCGTGTCCGGTCGCTTAACGGCCAGACTCGAGAATTGCCTTAAGAGGTTGCACTGTACTTCTGCCGCGAGAGCCGCTGTATGTTCTTCCGTTCGGAGAGAGCGTTCAGTGTTTCCGTTGACCGTGATGACTCCTCGAGGGCCTGGCATCTTGAGCTTGAGGTATGCGTAGTGCGGCACCGCGTTAAACTTTGCAAACGTGGTACGTCCGAGCAGAGCATGATAGCCGCTGCGGAACGGAACTATGTCGAAGATTAACTCCTCGCTTTGGAAGTTATCCGGGGATCCGAAGACCACTTATAGTGTAACTGAGCCTGTACAATTGGCTTCTACACCTGGTATGACGCCTTTAAAGGTTGTCTTGGTAGGTTTAATCCTTGAGGGGTCTATGCCCATTTTGCGCACTGTATCCTGATAAAGCAGATTCAGGCTGCTGCCGCCGTCCATCAGGACTCTGGTGAGGTGAAATCCATCGATGATTGGGTCAAAAACCAATGCAGCGAATCCGCCATGGTGGATGCTGGTGGGGTGGTCCCTTCAGTCAAAAGTGATCGGGCAGGAGGACCATGGATTGAACTTCGGGGCAACTGGCTCCATCGCGTATACATCCCTGAGTGCACGCTTCCGCTCCCTTTTGGGTATGTGTGTTGCGTATATCATGTTCACCGTCCGCACCTGTGGGGGGAAACCCTTCTGTCCTCTATTGTTCGGTGGTCGGGTCTCTTCCTCATCATCGCTATGCAACCCCTTGTCATTGTTTTCGGCAATTAACTTGCCTGCCTGCTTGAATACCCAACAGTCCCTGTTGGTGTGGTTAGCTGGCTTTTCGGGGGTGCCGTGTAACTGGCACAAGCGGTCGAGTATTCGGTCCAAATTGGACGGACCCGGAGTAGTTCTTTTGAATGGCTTTTTCCGCTGACCGGGTTTAGAGCCTCCGAATCCGGCATTGACTGCCGTATCTTCGCTATTATCGCTGTTAATGCGGCGTTTGTTTTTGTTGTGACGCGACCTGCCATTACGGTCCTTGAAATCCGGACTGCCAGAATTTTTGCTGAGGTTGTTGCTGCGTGCTAGCCAGCTGTCCTCACCCACGCAGAAGCAGGTCATGAGTGATGTGAGGGCTGCCATGGATTTCGGATTTTCCTGTCCCAGGTGCCGGGCAAGCCACTCGTCGCGGATGTTATGCTTGAAGGCCGCGAGGGCCTCCGCATCCGGACAGTCGACAATTTGGTTTTTCTTGGTTAAGAACCGTGTCCAGAATTGTCTGGCCGATTCGTCTGGCTGCTGAATTATGTGGCTTAGGTCATCAGCATCTGGTGGTCGCACATACGTGCATTGGAAGTTATCGAGGAATGCGGCTTCCAGGTCTTCCCAACTCCCGATTGACTCTGCTGGCAAGCTGTTAAGCCAATGCCGGGCTGGTCCTTTGAGTTTGAGTGGGAGATATTTGATGGCGTGAAGATCATCACTGCGGGCCATGTGGATGTGAAGGAGATAGTCTTCGATCCAAACCGCGGGGTTTGTTGTGCCATAGTAGGACTCAATGTTCACGGGTTTAAACCCCTCGGGGATTTGATGATCCATTACTTCATCTGTGAAGCATAGTGGGTGTGCGGCGCCTCTATACTGGGCGATATCACGACGGACCTCAAAAGAGCTTTGTCTATTTTGTTCGGCCCGGCCGGACTTACTGTGTCCGGCGCGACGGTTGTCGTCACGTATCATGGGGCGCCCACGCGATCCATAGATCGATCTTGATTGTCTTGCCTTATCCTCCAATATATCTCGCAAGTCCGGAGCGTTCCCCTCTGGCCTTGTGCTTTTCGAGCGATGCCGGGGTACGGTTCTAGTGAAGGGCCTAGAGGCCTCTCTGTCGCGACCACGGGGTGGTCGGTCAGCTGTATTGTCTGCTGGTGATGCAGGTTCATACGCTTCCTCCTCTAATCGGGGGAGCAGCTTGCGTTTAGGGTAACTTTTGGTGGGGCGTTCGAGCTCATGCTCTTCGGCCGCGAGGACTTCAGTCCATCTGTCAGCTAGCAGATCTTGATCAACTCTAAGTTGTTGCTGCTTTTTCTTGAGGTTGTTTGCCGTGGCCATAAGCCTGCGTTTAAAACGCTCTTGTTCGACGGGATCCTCAGGCACGACGAATTCGTCGTCGTCGAGGCTTGCCTCGTCTCCGGAGGGAGGCATATAATCCTCTACCTCTTCTTCTGCCGCTCTCTCAGGAGGGCTGGCGTCTCCGTCCTCCTGTGCTGAATCTTGCTGGAGTGGGTTGTCTTCAGCACTGTCTGGGGTGTTATTATCTCTGGTGCCGGAATCTTCATTCTTGTTGTGACGGGATTTAGAGCGGCGCCGCTGACGCCGGCGCTTGGGCTGTTTCTTGGAGGGGTCATCCTCCGTTGTTCCTTCGCCATTCCCATCCTTTGGGATATCCACCATGTATATGTCATATGATGAGGTGGCTTTCCAGTGCCCGATAGGCACTGGTTCTTGGTCGTCTCCGGCATCGTCGTCCATACCGTCGATATCTTCGGAGTCGTAGTCTAGCATGTCGGTTAGATCGTCGACAGTGGCTACCAAGTGGGTGGTGGGTGGGTTTTGAATTTCTTCGTCGTCCGCATCCCAACCATCCTGATCGCAGTCCGGCCAGGGCTCTCCTGATAACGAGAGATACTTTAGCGAACTCAGGATGTCGCCAAAAGGTGAGTGTTGAAAGATGTCCGCCGCGGTGAACTCCATGATCGGCGCCCAATCAGATTCGATCGGAGGGGGCGCAGGAGGTTTGGAGTCCGGCGAGGAGTCCGGCTCCTCGGAATCACGAGCTTCATGAGGGACAAGGTTAGTGTTCGGCTCTATCGCCGTAGAGGTTGCAGCCCCCGAGGCGGTGTCTAGCCACCTATCCTCGATCTGCGCAGCCGGCTCCTAATTAAAGATTGGAGCGGACTCGAGTGCGGCCTCCTGGGTACTGTCCGGCTACAGAGCTAAATCATGCCCATTGTGACAGCGCGGCGCGCTTGGCTGTGGCTCGAATCCATCGAAGATCAAGTCCCCGCGGATGTCAGCCGTGAAGTTTAAACTTCCAAATCTGACCTGATGGCCAGGGGCGTAGCTTTCGATCTTCTCCAGATGGCCAAGTGAATTGGCCAGCAGTGCAAAGCCGCCGAATACGAAGATCTGTCCGGGGAGGAAGATCTCACCCTGGACTACGTCGTTGTTGATTATCCAAGAAGCCATCGAGCCTATCGGTGACGACACAGAGGAACTCTCAATGAAAGCACCAATGACGGTGTCAAAACCGGCGGATCTCGGGTAGGGGGTCCCGAACTGTGTGTCTAGGCGGATGGTAACAGGAGACAAGGGACACGATGTTTTACCCAGGTTCGGGCCCTCTTGATGGAGGTAAAACCCTACGTCCTGCTTGATTAATATTGATGATGTGTGTTACAAGAGTAGATCTTCCACGAGATCAAGGAGGCTAAACCCTAGAAGCTAGCCTATGGTATGATTGTTGTTCATCCTACGGACTAAAACCATCCGGTTTATATAGACACCGGAGAGGGCTAGGGTTACACAGAGTCGGTTACAATGGTAGGAGATCTACATATCCGTATCGGCAAGCTTGCCTTCCAGGCCAAGGAAAGTCCCATCCGGACACGTGACGAAGTCTTCAATCTTGTATCTTCATAGTCTTGGAGTCCGGCCGATGATGATAGTTCAGCTACCCGGACACCCCCTAGTCCAGGACTCCCTCAGTGGGCGAGGGAGATAAGATGCAAAATGCTACACAATGAACCAATCCCTCTTCCCATAATACAAGAGTGTTTTGAACACTGGTGTACTGTACAAAACGTTCTTATATTATGGGATGGAGGGAGTAGCTGTTAATGTAAGTACAGTGATAGACCACGTTCAGTCCTTACAAGAGGACTGCAGAGATAAACCTCTTCAAAAGCTTGGGTTGATTCTAAATTTATGTAAGAGTCCATACGAATGTTCTTCTGCTAACAGTTTTCGTACAAGTGAGACATTAAGGCAAATGCAGAAATGTAGTTCAAATTGTGATGTGATATCATAGACAGTACCTTACGCTGCAGCCAAAACCAATGTGTAACAAGATTATTCCAGTCACCGTCAGATAAATGTAGCACCGGAGACTTTACAGAAATTTTGTTTAGAGGCTTGCCATCAAAGTGCGCTTGCCTCAGGTAGGAACGATACTTCATCTACGAGTGCTTGAAAAGCGCAACCAACCCTTGCTCGTCTCCACAATCTAGTTTGCTCCTCGCCTATTTAAAAGAATGAGGTCTTGTGTCTTCTGTTAGCAGAAACATATGCAGTAATGACCATGAATAACATTAGTACATTACTTACGCGTAAGTTGTGGAGGAAGACTGGAAATTGTTTTGTGTCTGCGGTATAATCTTTCCATGAAGGAAAGATGCGCACAAAGTTCCTGACAACAACATAAGCTCCGTCTTCTAAACTGGGAAGAAATGGAACAGGGGTCCTATTTGCTACAATTGGGGCTCTCTCTGGTTCGAAAAGGGATTTGGCAACTGGATTTGGTGTACACTCTGCTGGAATGGGGGTTTTGCATCGTAGAGCTGGTGCTATGTCAACTGGCATAATCATACTGTTTGCTGCAGTTGGGGTCTGCTGAGTTGGGGCATCAGAAATGACCAGTGTAGTAGGGCTAGAGTCTGCTAGAGTTGGGGTGTTTTGTGGGTCAGGTGATATTGCAACTACACCTAATGGGCTATTTGATTTATCAGGTGCCACTACCTTTTCCAAATACATTGCTTGTGCTCCTCCACGATCAGCAATCGCCCTCTTCCTTTTGAACATCTGATACATAAGAACAACATTTGAATGGATAAATATGGTATGATGACAGATGGAAAATGTACTGAAAATGGATAGGCAGGGCGTATTCACATACACGATGTGTAAACTAAGCTAATGGCAGTTCAACAAAGTAGAAGCAATGCAAAGCATCAGTTGCAAGATATGTGCGAGCAATGTAACCTTGGAAAGTTAGAGCAAGTACCTTGATGGGTGAATAAGATAGGGCATCTTCCTCTGACTCCTCCACTAGGGAGCTAAATTGACTTAGGTCTCCCTCTAGCTCGGAATCACTGTTAGGATCATATTCTGAGCATGAATCTGTAGGTGGAGAGCGTTTGCATTGCATTGCATCCAGACTTGATTTCAGTCCCTTAATGCCAAGTTTGATAGCCATGGCATTGTTCTGCTTTATTCTTTTCATGTGCGCAAGCTCATAATCATTATGATGTTGTTCAGAATCTGAGATTCATGAAAACATAAAAAGTAGTCAGATTATCTATGGAATGCATTGCGGATTCAACTCGAAGAGTGTCTCCCTATAAACCCTTGCATATGCAAAGTTCACCCCCCCCCCCAACCATGTTGACCAGACCACACACAGAAATACAAACCACTTATGTCTCTATAATAGGGAACACATTTCAAAACTGAAGTAGGAACATTAGAATCATATGAAATTCGTATTTGAACAAATAAACTAAGCAATTATGAGTGGCATAATGTTTAGCTTCAAGGGTGGAGTGTTGGTAGTGCGACACAAAGCAAGTAGGCAGATTGTATTCCATGTAAAAGATCGAAACCTATGTAAAAGCGGGAAATGACACTTTCTTTCTATACAATGCAGTGTTCGTTGCCCACACATGATGGAAGAGATCACATAGAGAAATACTATTCACTCATGTCTATGGTTCCGGTATTTAGAAACAGGGTGGTCCACCCTAAAAGAATATTGACAACAAATATGACAAGGCAAGCATAGATGTAGTGAATCAATCATTTACTTGTGAGCTTACTAGGACAAGTATGCAGAATTGTAACTGCAGTAAGAGACCGGCCAAAATCTGAATGAAGAAGTTTGTCTAGCATTTATTGTTTGCAACTAATCGACGTGAATAATTGGATATTATATCGAATGAGTAAGAAAGACAAGTAAAATTGTCAACAAACCTAGCTTGCAGTAGTAATCTGGGTCAATGTCACTACGACCAACAATCCGAAATGACTAGTGTCTGTTCTGAGGGCCGGAATTTTGAAAACCCTGTGAACTTTAGAGGTACTAAAGATTACTGAAATACATCTGAACCAGTAAGTGTAGGTAGCACTGAGCACACAACAAACCCTAATGACAGTACTGCCTAATGAGTAATGAATCAATTAGAAAATGGGTGATGAGGAGTGGCTGCTGAGTGTTGAGGATGTATCTCAGGATAAATCGGGTTGGCTTGGTGGGTGCTGCATGCCTGAGCCCTTAACGGACTGGGAAGGTAGGCACGGCGGCGCGCCCGGGCAGCGGTGACGCTGTTGGGCGAGCGGCTCCTCGCCTCCTGTTAGTCCGGTGTCTCCTCCTAGAGTCATGCCATCTGGGGACGGCAAGTCGCCGGCGAGGCAGGCGGCTGGGGCCGAGTAGAGATCGGAAGTGCGCAGCAGAACAATGGGGAATCGGGGCCTGGGACGACCCAAAATCCCAGGGTGGGCCAGCCCACCGTGGGCACCCTGTAGAGATACACACCTGAGCGGCGAACATGCATTTTTGAAACAAATTTAGGAACATTTAGCTGACCAATTAAACAACTCTGTTTTAATAATATCAGATTCGTATTTGAACAACTAAGCTTGTTTAGCTTGATGGGTGGAGCAGTGTTATTATGACACGAAGCATGTATTCTGATCATATAGTGATCATAAAAGGGGGAAACTCTAAGCATATTTTTTTAGCAAAAGAGGGTTTCCCCTCCGATTTCTATTAAAGAAACCACCACGGAACCAATATGATCAATTAAACCCTAAGCATGATCAATTAAACCGTATTATGGCTGTGCCATGGCAGATTTGAAGCTGCAAACTGAAGAAATGATATTTAGCATCCATTGTTTGCTTCGAACTAAGAACTAAATTCTAAGAGCTGAAAAGAAAGTAGAGTAACCAAGTTAAGATCTATTTTCTGGTTGAGATCAAAAAGTTGAGGAGATATGAAGTACCACCTCTCTTGCGGCACCGTGTAGGCATCTGGGGTGCGATGGCTGTCGGTGGCGTTAAAGCAGATCTGTGACGGTAGACGGGTGCATCGGGGGATAAGTCCCATTGCGGTGGAAGAGAAGGTCGTGTGAGCGGCCCCGGCAAAGAGGACGACGGTGCAGATGAAGCGAGAGAACACGATGCAAGGCTATTGGTCTGTCACCGTGGATGAGAAACATCCATCTCTAGCAGTGGACGACGCGGTCTTGGTAGGCGCTCCGGCATGGTGGAGGACGGTGGCGATGGATGTGGTGGAGGACGGCGGCGATGGATGGGGTGGCGGACGGAGGCTGGTGTGGGGATGGGGTGTTCTAGCGCGGACGGTGTATGAATCGAAAAATTGAGGGAGAGGTACGAGGAACCATGTTTTTGGGACACGCCTGTCTGAAATATGAGAAAGTTACTAACTTAGCCCCCGTTTAAAATTTGGATGTCTCGTCGGTTGGGGATAGGATGGTAATCTCGCATATCACCAATATTTTCCCAGAGCGATTTCGGGCGAGGAGAGGGTGGTTGACGCCCATGGTTGGCACCCACGGTGTATGAACGGGGCTGACAGGTAGGGCGGTTGTGTCACGTCTGAGTGAAGTTACAAACCTGCCCCTATTGAAATTATTTGCCTACATCGATTCCGGCCAAGTCGAGTTTGTTTTGCCGCCCATCGTGTATGAATGGGGAATGGAAGGAGAAACAGAGGTCTTTCGGACGAGCTTGAATCAAATGTGTTTTGCCGCCCATATTTGACACCCACCGTGTCAGAATGGGCTCAGAGGCGGCCGTGTCACGTCTAATTGAAGTTACTAACCTACCCCAATTTAGAGCAGTGGAAATCGGGCCGATGGATTGCCCGTGTAATGGGTAGACAGTAATTTCCATCTCCCAAACACTTGGCTTCGGGCAGCCAACGTGGGAGTGGACATTTTGCCGCTTCTTTAGAATTTTGGGACAATAAGCATCCACGTTTACCCTGGCAACTAAATTCGAATCCATTTTGTATTCCTATATCAATCTTTATAAATCATTATACGTGTTTTTATATATCTTCAAAAGGACGACAAAGAAGTATTCCACTGTCATATATGAATATGGTTTACAAATGCCGATACTCAAATTAAGAAGCTAGAATCCAGTTTAAGATGAATTCGAATATTTGGAACACTTCATGTCCAACTCAAATGTCACACGCAGCATAATGTGTACTCCCATTTAGATATGTACACAAGCGATGTATCAAGATTCAAATACCGAGTCAATCAACCAAGAATGTACAGAACTAACAGACATATAAACACTTATAGAGTATATGGATCAATAATATCAACTAACATACATAAGCAAGGCCGCTGTACTTTTTTTGGCTACAACAGCATCCTTTTTTTAGCCAGCATCTTGGCCCTTTCCGATGCGTGCCACTTATGGTCCATCTATACTACTACTATTGTTGAATGCACATTCAGCCCGATTGGCATATTTGTAGGTCTGGCACAGCAATCCAAATGAAATGTCTCCGAGTCTTATCAACTAATACATACTTGTGCTCAAATAAAATTACAAAACAAAAAACCAACAAAAACAATTATTACAAGATCTCTAAAACAAATGGTTTGATTGACTACATGAACAGACAACACAAAGGTTATTCAATGATGGAAAGAACATTTCACCTATGATTTACCAAGTAGGAATTTCATTTCCTTTTTTCCTTCAGGACCTTAATAATCTGGTCAGTCTCAGCTTGCTTCAATTTGAAATCCACCAAATATTTAATGGTTGTCTTGAGTACTGCTTGTGATTGTGTTGTTTGCTTCCTAAACATGTCAACTTCATCTCTAAGTGCAGAAGCAGAATCTCTTTCTACCACTAGTTTAGCCTCTAGAGCATCAGCAGTTGGCAATTCATAATGCACGATTGGGCCGGTGCCACTGCTGTGGGATGATGCAACGTCCATGGTGACCTCGCTCTTTGATCTTGGGCTAACCTGTTTTGCCATTAAAGTTCCGATTGGATTCATAAAAGTTGAAGTTAGTAAAACATCTCAACTCGGAGTTATAACGGCAAACCAGTTAAACAAACAAGGAATTAAAGAGTTTCAATTGGATGCTGATAAGTAGTTATTAACATCATTGTAACTCGCTGTTGCAGCAGCAAAGTAGTTAAACAAACAAGTAGATATTTAAGTTAAGTCAAACAGATAATTCTTAACAGTAAGTTTCAAACACATATATAGGCGCAGTCTACAATATGATTAACAGACTATGGCATTATGTAATCAGTACCAAACTAAATTAAGCCAAGCAACATAATTGAACAATTTTGCAATAAGTGGCTAACTAAAATTCCGAGAAGCATGTAACTGAACTTACGCTAGTTCTTTGTGTAGGCACACTGCAACTTCTTTTTCGCTTACAAGGTTGTACGAAGGAGTCCATGGCATCAATTGCTTGGATACACAGTCCCAATACTTCTTTCTTCCCACATTGTATTGGTAAGTCGAATGGTTAATCTGGTAAGATGGTGCGTCCTTGATATGTTATATGAGGACGTGTAGTCAGACTAGTTGTAGCCACACACACCACACTGGCTTTTACTGTATATTTCATGCGATTACTTTTGGCATATCGAGATCTAAGCAATCTACAATAGGATGAAAAGACTGGCATCCTTCACATTATTGGCGAACTCAGTTCATAGAAACAAGCAATTCAAGCATTCTGTGGGTAAATCAAAAGCGCTACTGGAATATTTTTCACTACCCAATCATACACACAAAAAGGGGCGACGCCACCATAGGGGCTGGTATGGGCGGCCGCCTCAGGTGGCTGGAAAGTGTGCACCTAGTTTGAGTCGTCCAGGTTGGCCCAGGCTAGTTTTGTTTGTCCCAACGCACGAGCAGGCAATGTAAAAAATGAAGAAAAATGTTTCAATTTAAATGGGCCAATAACATAAGTGCAAGGCAGGCCCTATAGCAGGCTCGCGGCCCAAACGAGCGCCTCCCATATCGATCGACAGCAGGAAAAATCCCAATTGATTCGCTCCAGCCTCCAGTCTAGTTCACTCCTAACCTAGCCGCCGCTGGACAGACCGACACAACACTTCCTCGTGCCCTCGTTGGAGGGTGGTCGCCGGGCTTCAAGCGAACGGAAGGACAAGAATATGAAGATCCAACCCTGGGTGTAGCCTGCGTGGGAGGCAGCGGCGGCAGCACGGGCATGGCATCGAGCTTGCGCCAACGGATAGTCGCAGCTTGCAAGAGTAGCTTGCGCAACGAGCAGGTACATCACATCCCTGATTATATCTAATTCAACTCTTCAATTTCTGGCCAATAGTTAAAGCTGACGGTGTTGTAAAATTGCTTGTATGTAGGGAATCTATGAGAAAATGAAACCAATTTCTACTTATTTTATAACTCCCCCAATCAATACGGAACTGACTGAATCTGATGTGTCTAATCAAGTTTCCGATGCAAACATACAAGCTCATGTCGTTCTTGAGCCTGAAGTGTCTAATGAACAGACTGCTAATGAAGGATTTGATGCAAACATTTTACATGCTCCTGATGATGAACATATAGTGTCTAATGAGGGATCTAATGCAAGCATTTTGCAGGCTCATTGAAGGATTTAGTGTCTAATGATGATCTGCTATGTTGAGAGAGACAGAGATTTGCAGGCATTGATGACAAGCAAATTATAGTGCATTTTCATAGCTTGAGGAAACGTCGAGGCCATCTACCAGAAAGTCCCCATATCATGACAACATAGCATAAATACTTTTCTAATCTGTTGTTTGAAACTATTGGCATACTTGTGCAAGATAGATATATTGATATGCAGTTTGCGCACTGGTTATAGGTGCAATTACACTTCGATATTTTCAGCCAGAGACGAATAATTCAAGCAGGTACAGACCATGTTTGTAGTCCTTGTACACCATGTTGCATTTTGTGTTTTTTGGTGCTTGCATCATTTAGTGTTTATAATCTGAACTACTTTGGATCATTAGCTGGTTTTCAAAGTGCATGTAGCTTCAAATTTCTCAAGTTATGTTGATTTCCGGAGTGCAAGTTCCTTTGTATTTTTTAAGTTAAATGTTCGCCCCTGGTAACTTGAATTCGTGGATCCACCACTACACACAAATCATACACGAATGCCAGTACGAATTAAATGAAATGTAGGGACTTACGGTAGCTCGTTGTACAGGCTCACTGCAGCTCTGCTTGCGCTTGGGATGTTATATGTACAAGTCCATGTTATCACTTGCTTGGATGTGCATGCCTTGTGCTCCTTACATCCCCCTCTGCATTTTTGACACGGCAAATGGTTGATCAAATAAGAGGAATCGACCTTGATGTTGTACCGGAGGACAGATACTCACAAGGTTATACGGGTGTGCAGGATGTGTACCAGATCCCGTAGCGCCATCATGCTTCGCTAAAAAATGGATTTGCTTGTTTCAGATATATCTCCAGAAGAAATAAGAGTTAAAGTCAGAGTTGTATAGGCGTGTAAGCTAAGAGAGCAGTGAAAGGATATCCAAACATCGTCGGAATAGTGCACAAGGGAGTGATGTGTGGATACCTAGTTCGGGGCGGCGTTTGGGCACGCTCGCCTAGCTAGAGTGCAGGTCACTTCAGAGCCATTGACGGTGATGCGCTGGCATTGGCTGGCCGCGCACGGATGCAAATCTTGAGTGGCAGTGGAGCGCTATGATGCGGTGGACGAGACCGTTGGTGAAGCTCCAACAGCCTCGGGGGGGAGGCGGAGGTGAAGTAGCCCCGGTGAGCTGGAGACGGCGTCGATGAAGCACACCTGACACGTTGGGACTCGGTGTCTATGAGGCACGTCGGTTGCAGCGGCCGATGTTGTCGGTGGACCACCCGGTGCGGTGGACGAGGGCGTAGATGAGGTAGCTCCGGTGCGGTGGTAAAGAGCGACCGTCGTCTTCGTCATCGTTGTCCGGCACAGAGGTGGGGAAAGAGATGAGACAAGGGGCGATTCGAACTTTTCTTCGGTGCCTTAAAGGCACCTGTCTTTGTGTCCATGACATGTGGGCCCAATAGTGGCTGGCCCACATCTCAGTGACCCAAAGGCAGGTGCCTTTAAGGCACCGAAGCAGCATTCACCCCGACACGACCCTAGTCTGCCTGGTGCGCCTACATTTGAGAATGCAAAAGAATCTTCTTTCATTTGCAAACGAATCTGCATGTATTATCATGCTCGTGTTTTCCTTGCAATAATTAGTCATTGGAAACGAGATACTCCCTTCATTCACTTTTGTGAGTCGTTTCAGACAACTTAAAATGAACTGTTTTGCACATTGTCTGAAATGTCTTCAAGGTCTTATAAACGTGAACAGAGGGAGTACTATAAATTAATTAATGAGGAGTTATTTGAAAAAAAATCAAAATGGTATCCACGCTAATGTGGATTAGAGTGTGTGTCACATAATTAGTTATTTGAATTAGAGTGTGTGTCACGTAGCGATCTCCAATTCTAACGTGGATTTCACATTTCACTGTATCCATGCTACTTTTTTAATACAAATTCATATGTCTATGATGAACACCATGGTAGTGAGAAAACTTTTGGATGGATTCAAACATATGACCTACAAAAAGCACAACAAATTGAGTCAATGTCAACTTTTTGAAACTTAGTATGGCACGAATTCGAAATAATTACTCGTATGCATAGTCCTCAGTTCATATCTTACAATGTACACCGAATTGAAACATCGATATTAAGTCTCGTACTATGTACATTCAACCCCCCCCCCCCCCCGCCGCACACACGGTACATACTTCCTATATCGGTCAATCTTCCTCTCCTAACCACCTTAGGAAGCTATCGGTTTCCAAGACATGTTCAGTCTTTCTCTCCATATTTTGATCTCTAAGTTTCTCAACTACACAACCCACTTTTCCACTCTGTTGCCAAATGTATTTACCTCACACACACGCCATTGCACCCCATGCTGAGCTCTCTCTCTCTCCCCCTTTCCCTCTCACCCTCTCACGCTAAATACATGCATTGCCTATCTAGCCCCCCAACCTCTCGTGCACATGCACACACGTTGTATATCTAGGTCACTCCCTCGAGACTGTCTCACTCTTTCTTCCGCAAGGCAGGCCACACTCGCTCAATCTTGCTCTCTTTATCTGAGTCTCGTTTAAGCTCGTTTTATTTCTCACACAAATGCTCCGTGTTCGGGCCTCGGTCGACACACTCTATACTCTCTCATGCATATTGTCTATCTAGGTCAGTCCATCCAAGCCGCCGCTACTCTTTCGACCTCATGGCGGGCCACACTCACTCAATCTCTCTCTCTCTCTCTCTCTCTCTCTCTCTCTGTATGTATGTATGTCTCGATTGATGAGGGAGTCCTGGATTAGGGGGTGTCCGGATGACCGGACTATGACCTTTGGGCGGACTCCCGGACTATGAAGATACAAGATTGAAGACTTCGTCCCGTGTCTGGATGGGACTTTCCTTGGCGTGGAAGGCAAGCTTGGCGATACGGATATGTAGATCTCCTCCCATTGTAACCGACTCTGTGTAACCCTAGCCCTCTCCGTGTCTATATAAACCGGAGGGTTTTAGTCCGTAGGACGAACAACAATCATACCATAGGCTAGCTTCTAGGGTTTAGCCTCTCTGATCTCGTGGTAGATCTACTCTTGTACTACCCATATCATCAATATTAATTAAGCAGGAGTAGGGCTTTACCTCCATCGAGAGGGCCCGAACCTGGGTAAAAACATCATGTCCCTTGTCTCCTGTTACCATCCGCCTAGACGCACAGTTTGGGAACCCTACCCGAGATCCGCCGGTTTTGACACCGACATTGGTGCTTTCATTGAGAGTTCCTCTGTGTCGTCATCTTTAGGCCCGATGGCTCCTCCGATCATCAACAACGACGCGGTACAGGGTGACACTTTTCTCCCCGGACAGATCTTCGTATTCGGCGGCTTTGCACTACGGGCCAATTCGCTTGGCCATCTGGAGCAGATCGAAAGCTACGCCCTTGGCCATCAGGTCAGATTTGGAAGCTTGAACTACACGGTCGACATCCGCGGAGACTTGATCTTCGACGGATTCGAGCCACGGTCGGGCGCGCTGCACTATCACGATGGGCATGATCTAGCTCTGCCGCCGAATAGTGCCCAGGAGGCCACCCCAGTGTCCGCTCCGACCCTTAGTTCGGAGCCGACTGCGCCAATCGAGGACGGATGGCTAGACACCACCTCGGGGGCTGCAACCTCTACGGCGATCGAGCTGAACATCCGTCTTGTCCTTTGCGAAGCTCCCGACTCCAAGGTGCCGGACTCCTCTCCGGACTCCGAACCTTCCGCGCCCCTGCCGATCGAATCCGATTCGGTGCCGATCATGGAGTTTGCCGCTGCGGACATCTTTCAGCATTCGCCCTTCGGCGACATTCTGAATTCACTAAAGTCTCTCTCCTTATCAGGAGAGCCCTGGTCGGACTATGGTCAGCAAGGATGGGATGCGGACGACGAAGAAATTCAAAGCCCACCCACCACCCACTTAATAGCCACTGTCGATGATTTAACCGACATGCTCGATTTCGACTCTGAAGACATCGACGGTATGGACGATGATGTAGGAGACGACCAAGACCCAGCGCCTCTGGGGCACTGGAAGGCCACCTCGTCATATGACATATACATGGTGGACACCCCAAAAGAAGGGAATGGCGATGGAACGACGGAGGACGACCCCTCCAAGAAGCAGCCTAAGCGCCGGTGTCAGCGGCGCCGCTCTAAATCCCGCCAAAGAAAAAACGGGGATTCCAGCACGGGAGATAATAATACCCCGGACAGTGCCGAAGACAACCCCCTCTAGCAGGATTCAGCACAGGAGGATGGAGAAGCCAACCCTCATGAGAGAGAGGCAGACAGGGAGGTCGGGGATGATAATTACATGCCTCCCTCCGAAGACAAGGCAAGCCTCGAAGACAACGAATTTGTCGTGCCTGAGGATCCCGTCGAACAAGAGCGTTTCAAACGCAGGCTTATGGCCACGGCAAGCAACCTCAAGAAAAAACAGCAGCAGCTTAGAGCTGACCAAGACTTGCTAGCCGACCGATGGACTGAAGTCCTTGCGGCCGAAGAGTATGAACTCGAACACCCCTCCAAAAGCTACCCAAAGCACAGGCTGCTACCCTGATTAGAGGAGGAAGCACCCAAACCTACATCACCAGCACACGACGCGGCCGACCGGCCACCTCGTGGCCGCGACAGAGAGGCCTCTCGGCCATAGATTCAAGCCGCACCTCGGCGCCGCTATACCAAAGCACGGGGAAACACGCCGGACCTGCGAGACATATTGAAGGACAAGGCAAGGCGAACAAGATCGATCTACGGATCGCATGGGCGCCCCACGGCACGTGGCGATAACCGTCATGCCGGACATGGTAAATACGGCCTGGCCGAACACAGCAGACAAAGCTCATTTGAGCTACGTCGTGATATAGCCCAGTACAGAGGCGCCGCACACCCACTATGCTTCACAGATGAAGTAATGGATCATCAAATCCCCGAGGGTTTTAAACCCGTAAACATCGAATCATACGATGGCATAACAGATCCTGCGGTATGGATCGAGGATAATCTCCTTCATATCCACATGGCCCGCGGTGATGATCTACACGCTATCAAATACCTCCCACTCAAGCTTAAAGGACCAGCTCGGCATTGGCTTAACAGCTTGCCAGCAGAGTCAATTGGTTGTTGGGAGGACCTAGAAGCCGCATTCCTGGAAAACTTTCAGGGCACCTATGTGCGACCACCAGACGCTGATGACCTAAGCCACATCATTCAGCAGCCAGAGGAATCGGCCAGACAATTCTGGACATGGTTCTTAACAAAGAAATATCAAATAGTCGACTGTCCGGACGCAGAGGCCCTCGCAGCCTTCAAACACAACATCCGTGATGAATGGCTTGCCCGGCACCTAGGACAGGGAAAGCCGAAATCCATGGTAGCCCTCACAACACTCATGACCCGCTTTTGCACGGGAGAAGACAGCTGGCTAGCTCGTAGTAATAACATGACCAAGAGCCCTGGTATTTCGGATACCAAGGACAACAATGGCAGGTCGCGTCGCAACAAACACAAGCGCCGCATTAACGGCGACAATGCGGAGGATACGGCAGTTAACGCCGGATTCCGAGGCTCTAAACCTGGTCAGCGGAAAAAGCCATTCAAAAGAAGTACTCCGGGCCCGTCAAATTTGGACCGAATACTCGATCGCTTGTGCGAGATACACGACACCCCCAAAAAACCAGCCAATCACACCAACAGGGACTGTTGGGTGTTTAAGCAGGCGGGCAAGTTATGCGCCGAAAACAGAGACAAGGGGCTGCATAGCAATGACGAGGAGGAGCCCCGGCCACCGAACAATAGGGGACAGAAGGGCTTTCCCCCACAAGTGCGGACGGTGAACATGATATACGCAACCCACATCCCTAAAAGGGAATGGAAGCATGCACTCAGGGACGTATATGCGTTGGAGCCAGTCACCCCAAAGTTCAATCCATGGTCCTCCTGCCCGATCACCCCCACTAGCATCCGCCATGGCGGATTCGCCGCATTGGTTCTAGACCCAATCATTGACGGATTTCACCTCACTAGAGTCCTTATGGACGGCGGCAGTAGCTTGAACCTGCTTTATCAGGATACAGTGCGAAAAATGGGCATAGATCCCTCAAGGATTAAACCCACAAAAACGACCTTTAAAGGCATCATACCAGGTGTAGAGGCCAACTGTACAGGCTCAGCCACACTAGAAGTGGTCTTTGGATCCCCGGATAATTTCTGAAGCGAGGAGTTAATCTTCGACATAGTCCCATTCCGCAGTGGCTATCACGCCCTGCTCGGACAAACCGCATTTGCAAAGTTCAATGTGGTGCCGCACTACGCATACCTCAAGCTCAAGATGCCAGGCCCTCAAGGAGTCATTACGGTCAATTGAAACACCGAACGCTCTCTCCGAACAGAGGAGCATACGGCGGCCCTCGCGGCGGAAATACAAAGTAGCCTCTCAAGGCAATTCTCCAGTCCGGCTATTACACGTCCGGACACCGTCAAGCGCGCCCGGAGTAACCTACAACAAGACCGCCTGGCACGTTCCGTGTAAGTGTAGCAGTGCGGCCCCAACCCCAGCCCTCATGAAATTGCGAAACCATTGCTATGCGTACATAATTATGCTCTGGAAATACCATGGGCATAAGGGGAGGGGCACAACCACGGCACGCCCAAAATGCGGCTCAACCACACTAGGGGCTCCCGATTTTTTCATTTATTTTTTCTTACTTTCAAGACTCCATTCTCCGGAAGGCCTATCCAGCAGTACAATTGCCGAACACATGATGCAACAGCCAGGAAGGCAGCAAGCTGCGTCGAATGTCCAGGTGGTCTCTTTAGCGAGCTAAATACATGTCTTACATAAAGTCCCGCAGCTTGCCCCTGGAGGGGGACATGTCAAATAATCCCATCCCTTGCTTATCGCGCTATTTGTATCGTTCTGCTTTCATAGCAGCCCTTTAATAAACAATACATAGCTCTTGTCTATTCTTGCATTCATTTTTTATGTAAGTATGTTCAGTTATAACATTACGCAACCGTACACTTTGATACGGCCAATACACCAGGGGCTTAAGTACCCCAGAATATGGTGTGAGAAGACCGGACACTCTCACGAGTGCGGCACCCTGAACTTATAGCATTATATGCATCAGCTTCGAATCATGCCTTGGGTCAATAGTTGGGTTTGCCCGGCTCCCATGTTTTGGTACCTTATGTTCCGTTATATCGGCTAAGGTAGCATTCCGAGAACTACTGCGATTGTGCCCCAGTTGAGCTGGGTTGAGCACCTCAGTAGAGAAAGCTAAAACTGACCGTCATGATAGGGCGAGAGCCGGTCGCTGTTCGAGAGGTTTGTGAGTCCCTAAAGACTTATGCCGCTTAGAGCGAGGAGCTGGCTTTGTCCGTCCTAGGCGTGGATAGCGCCCCGAACTCGGTCTTCCGAATACTAGGGGCTTCGCCGAAATTTAAAATTATAGAATTCTATGGCTAAGTGAGAGTGATAAAGCATTATAGTCTGACTGCCTTGTTCGTTGTGCTGAGCGCCTCCCTCGAAGGACCCAAGAATGGGAACAAGAGCGCTCAGGTTTATCCCGAACACCCCAGCACTCGGGGCATGGGGGTAGAAGCCGACGACTTGCATCTCTCAGATTCAATAAACGGCTGCAAAGAAGGTAATATTTTAAATTCAACAAGCGTTGCTTAGCGCATATGAACAAGTTTTCAGCGCACAAGATAAACATGAGCGAGTTTACTCAAAAATTACATCCCTAGTACATTCATTCGCCACAAGGCGGGCACCCTTCAGGACGCCCTCATAATACATTTCGGGCCTGCGATGCTCCTTCCCCTCCGGCGGCCCATCTGTCACCAGCTTCTCAGCATCCAGCTTGCCCCAGTGCACTTTAGCGCGGGCAAGGGCCCTACGGGCACCTTCGATGCATACAGAGCGCTTGATGACTTCAAGCCATGGACAGGCATCCACCAGCCGCCTCACCAGCCCAAAGTAGCTCCCAGGCAGGACCTCCCCAGGCCACAGCCGGCCTATAAGGCCCTTCATGGCCTGTTCGGCTATCTTATGGAGTTCGACCAGCTACTTCAGCTGGTCGCTCAAGGGCGCCGAGTGTCCGGCCTCAGCATACTGGGACCAGAACACTTTCTCAGTCGAGCTCCCTTCTTTGGCTCGGTAGAATGCGGCGGCATCGGACACACTATGGGGCAGATCTGCGAATGCTCCTGGAGAGCTTCGGACTCGGGTAAGTAACAAGTAATTCACTTTCACGTGCTTTCTTTGCATAAAGAATGCCTTACCCGCCGCTATCTTCTTCATCGCCTCAATTTCCTGGAGGGATTTTTTGGCTTCGGCCTTGGCAGATTGGGCGCTCTCAAGGGCCGAGGCAAGCTCGGACTCTCGAGTCTTTAAGTCAAGCTCCAATCTCTCGTGTTTCTTCACAAGAGCATGGAGCTCTTGCCGCACTTCCTCCGCCCACGCCTCCTGCTTTTCTCGCTCGGTGCGCTCCGCGGCCACATTGTCTTCGGCCTTGGACAGCGCTTCCTTCAGGGTCGCCACCTCGGTTGTGGCCCCTGTAACATTCACGTTGGTCCTATCATTATTTGCAACCAGGTATTTGTATATACTCAAATAAGGTACTACTTACCTTCCTTGTCCTCGAGCTGCTTCTTGGCAAGGCCGAGCTCGTTCTCGGACCGCTCGAGGCTCTGCTTCAATGCATCGACCTCCGCAGTCAGTGCGGCAGAGGTCAGCAGCGCAGCCTGCATTCCCATATTGACATATTTATGTTAGACTCTTGCGTATATCTTTTCAGATCCTCAGTCCAGCTTTTCTTTCCGAACACCGAAGAGAGCATCAGGGGCTACTGTCTATGCGGTAATATTTTTACATGTCTTAAATACATACCTCAAAGCCTGTTAGAAGGCTGGCACAGGCTTCTGTCAGCCCGCTCTTGGCGGACTGAACCTTCTGGATCACCGCACTCATAATAGTGCGATGCTCCTCGTTGATGGAGGTGCCATTAAGCACCTCCAGCAAATTATCTGGTGCCTCCAATTGGACGGAGGTCACCGGCGTCATAGGCTTGCCCTTCTTATGAAGGGGCCGCCTGCCGGACTCCGGAACCACTGAAGGTTCCAGTGCGGCGTCCGGCCCAGGGCCGGACTTAGATCCCTCTGGGGTTTTATCCCATTTGCGTCTGGAGTCTGGAAGGTCGCCTTGCGGCGCCTCCGGGGCTACCTCCTCCTGGCCTGGCCCCTTCTGGGACTCCACCTCGGCATCGTCCATGGGGCGAGGGGAGGTAGCAGTCGGAAGTGAAAGACTGTTCACATCCGATGAATCTAGGGATCCGCTCGATGAAGCGTCGAGCTGGGCCTTGGGCGGACTGCATGATTATGTTCGGCGTTAGAAGATACTGTGCACTAAAGGAACTCCATGAGTTATTCTGGTATCCGGATACTTACGATGTTACCAGGGGCTTGGCCCTGGATGGCCATTCCTCTCCGCCGTTTTCGGCATCGGTGGTGTAGTCCAGAAGAAGGGTCTTCCCCTTCTTGGACCCTCCGGCCTCCCCAGTTGGGGCGGCCTTCCTTTTCTTTCCTCCTCCCGTTGGAGGGGGAGAGGCTTCTTCTTCCTCCTCCTCGTCTTCGGAGGAGGAGGGCGCTTCGGGGTCGTCGGGCGATGAGTCCGACACCACCAGGCGCCGGGAGCTCCTTCGAGTTCCCGTGGCCTTCTTCTTGGCCTTTTTCTCTGGCACCACGTGAGGTGCTGGGACCAGCAGCTTCGCCAAGCGGGCATCTGCTGGGCCTTCAGGCAAAGGAGCCGGACAATCGATCTGTCCGGACTTCTTTTGCCAGTCCTGTTAAAGGAATGGGAGCTTAGATCCCGCATAGAGTCAAACTATGAAAAACAAGTACCCTGTAATGGGTAAACTAAGCTTACCGCACTGGCTTGGCGCTTCGCGCTGAATCCGTGATCCTCGGTAATGGGAGGGTGAACCTCGGAGCTCTTGAAAAGCACCTTCCAGGCATCTTCGTGCATTGTGTCGAAGAGCCTGGACAAAGTTTGGTGCTGGGCCAGGTCGAATTCCCACAAATTAAAAGCCCGTTGTTGACACGGGAGGATCCGACGGAAGAGCATGACCTGGACTACGGTGACAAGTTTAACCTTCCTGTCAATCAGGTCTTCGACGCAGGTTTGGAGTCCGGTCAGCTCTGCCGAATTACCCCATGATAGGCCCATCTCTTTCCATGAGGTGAGCCGTGTGGGGATGCCAGATCGGAATTCAAGGGCCGCTGCCCATTCAGGGTCGCGCGGCTCGGTGATGTAGAACCACCCCGATTGCCACCCTTTGATGGTTTCCACAAAGGAACCCTCGAGCCATGTGACGTTGGCCATCTTTCCCACCATGGCGCCTTCGCACTCAGCCTGCTGGTCGCCCACTACCTTCGGCTTGACATTGAAGATCTTCAGCCATAAGCCGAAGTGGGGCTTGATGCGGTGGAAGACCTCGCACACGAAGATAAATGCCGAGATGTTGAGGATGAAGTTTGGGGCCAAATCATGGAAATCCAGGCCATAGTAGAACATGAGCCCCCAAACGAATGGGTGGAGTGGGAAGCCTAGTCCGCGGAGGAAATGGGGGAGGAACACCACCCTCTCATGGGGCCTGGGGGTGGGGATGAGCTGCCCCTCATCTGGGAGCCGGTGCGCGATGTCGTTTGACAAGTATCCGGCCTTCCTCAACTTTTTGATATGCCTCTCCGTGACGGAGGAGGCCATCCACCTTCCTCCCACTCCGGACATGGCTGGAGAAGGTTGAGGTGGGAAGTGCGGACTTGGGCACTAGAGCTCGAGTGCGCGGAGATGGATAAGCAAAGGAGGAAGAAGGCGTAAATGGAAAGAGTGGATCCTTATCCCCTTATATGGGCGGACGAAACTATGTACCCCCACGAGCCTAGTAAAACTTGCTTATCTCCAAAGCACCGTGATTAATGGCGCGGTTGGGTTATCCACGCCCGTATTGATGAGAATCCAGAATAAGGGGACACGATCTCTGCTTTGACAAGACGTGCCAAGGAAACCGCCTCGCTAAACGTGCTGAGGTGGGACGTAAAACGATTCAAATAAAGGCTTGGCCGTGGCATGATGTCACGCTGTGGAATACGTCAGCAGATTAGATTTGTACAAATATTATTCTCTCTACGGTGGTATGTGGAACTTATTTTGCAGAGCCGGACACTATCCTTGTGTTCAACATCTTCTATGAAGTATTCGGAGGAGGAACTCGCCTTGCAATGCCGAAGACAATTTGCGCGCCGGACTCGTCGTCATTGAAGCCTGGTTCAGGGGCTACTGAGGGAGTCCTAGATTAGGGGGTGTCCGGATGACCGGACTATGACCTTTGGCCGGACTCCCGGACTATGAAGATACAAGATTGAAGACTTCGTCCCGTGTCCGGATGGGACTTTCCTTGGCGTGGAAGGCAAGCTTGGCGATACGGATATGTAGATCTCCTCCCATTGTAACCGACTCTATGTAACCCTAGCCCTCTCCGGTGTCTATATAAACCGGAGTGTTTTAGTCCATAGGACGAACAACATTCATACCATAGGATAGCTTCTAGGGTTTAGCCTCTCTGATCTCGTGGTAGATCTACTCTTGTACTACCCATATCATCAATATTAATCAAGCAGGAGTAGGGTTTTACCTCCATCGAGAGGGCCCGAACCTGGGTAAAAACATCGTGTCCCTTGTCTCCTGTTACCATCCGCCTAGACGCACAGTTCGGGACCCCCTACCCGAGATCCGCCGGTTTTGACACTGACAATTGACCTCGCTCTTTCTCGGACAAAAATGATATATCACCATGTTTGAGCCCAATTCGACCTATTCACATTGTATACTCTCTCACGCATGTTGTCTATCTAGGTCACTCTCTCCAACCCGTCTCACTCTTTCGATCGCACGGCGACCCTATGTGATCGATTGATCTTGCTTCCTCCCACACACAAAATATATCTACACGTCTGTGACTGGATCATATCTCAAGCTCTATCTTACAGCCCTCACCCTTGCCAAAATCTCAATCGGACAATATCTCTCCAGAGCATATATATCTGTTCAATGAATGTCGGACCACACTCACTTTGTCTCTCTATCTATATGTCTCTCGATTGACCTCGCTTTCTCACACCGTATCTCCCACGCATTGAAGCTACTACCTCTCCATCCCTCACAAAGCCGGAGCTATTTACATTGCGAGGAGCACTCCAACCTTGGATTAATTTGTGTAGGCATTTATTCCGGTCGGTTTAGATTATATTTTCGTAGCATTCGGCCCACAACTACTCCAAACACCGTTGCAACCCCCGCAACTCCCCTAGTTGATTTCCCTCTGGTTCGGTCATTGCTCTCTTGCACGTCCTTTCTTGCCTTCAACGTCGCACCATGGTATTGTTGCAAAAAAATATGTTGTTCTCTTTAATTATTATATATAATCTACAAAACTACACACCAATGGTCCACTTGGAATGGAACAAATTTTGACCCACAAATTAAAGTGCTACAAACTACACACCGAGGGGCCCACATGTCATGAAACAAATTTGGAACCATATACAAATTAAAAAATAAAGGACGAGGATCGAACATGCGACCTGGCCTTCAAGCCGCACGTCAATAGGCAACATGCGTAGAACAGCAATGTTTGTTGTAGCCCCTTTGTTCACATAATGTTTTTATATTACTACAGCCTATTTAATGGATAACATGTAATATTATTTTTAGTAGTATTCGCCTTCACTTACTGGTGGGTTCCATGTGTGCTCTCTCTCTCTCCTCCCCTTCTGCGTTTAGATGCACGGGCAAACACGAAGAACTCGCGGGCGATGTTGCCGTTGAACATATCTGGACGCGTTCACAAGTCACGACACCAGTTTCACATACTAGCAGTACTAGTCAGTGTGTACGTGCAATGCACGTTAATTTGGAAGTATATTAAGTGCATGCGGATATTAAGTAGGATATTATTTGCGTGTTATTATGTGATTAGCACTATTTTTGGCATGAAATTAACTACACACTAAACGTGTTAAGCGCTCGACATTGAAGCAGTCTAGGTCGTTGGATGACAAGGAATACATGTGGCTTGATGACGTTTTATATTTAATTTGATACGGCTCTAGCAGAACATTCAATCGATCAAACCATAGATTTCGTTCAGCCTGACTCCGACTTTAAATTATACGACGATCGATATAAAATAAACGGAAATGATAAATGTTCGGATTTTAAGCATGGCAATCCGAACATTTTTCATGGCAAATTTAAATTACGCGGCGCGGCGGGGGCGTCTTGCAGTGGGAAGCGGCTCCTCTGCCGTGCTCTGTGTGTCGTCGGGCCACTGATCGACGGCGACGGTGGCGTCTTGCGCCGTTGTTGGCGTACTCCTGGACGTTGGCCTAGCTTCAAGGAAGACCAAAATGTTCTGGACTTCGGAGCGAGTCAACTGGCATGAGGAGGCGACTGGCTTGGTGTAAGGAAGTGGTCGACGACGGCCATCCATGCCGCTGAGGGGGGCACTGGCACCCGCGCGGGGACAGGCGCTGTCAACGGCACGACGGAGACATTCGTGTGCACGGGCACTAGCACGGGCGTGCATGTCAGTGCACGCGCAGGCACATGCCCTGGTAGGTGCACGGGCGCGTGGAAGTCGGCAGGGACCTTGTGGAACCCCGTGGGATCAAGCTTAGCGACAATGTGTGGCTCCCAGCCCATCAATGCCACGGGGATGGGCGCTGGCGCGGTCGGGGCGACGGGAGCCGGAATGGGAGTGGGGACAGGCGCGGCATCTTCCCGCAAGGCCAGTTCAAGCTCGTCCCAAAGCGCCTTATGTTCTTGAGACTCCGGTTGGGTGTCTTCCTCAAGAAACTGGAACACTAAGGGCAGACCATCGTGATGCGGCATGGTGTATGTTTAGGTCAGGCTAGTTGGAGGTAGACGACATGAGAATCGGAGAGGAAGAGAGAAGATTGTAGCGATACAGGGTAGTGCGGGGTTGATTTTAAACTGCGGTGCCGACGACATTAAAAGTGGGAGCAGTTGGGACAAAGGTGGGCGGCGAAGCCTGGTTAAAGGGCTCGCCTCCCGGTGAGCCTACACAGCGGTCTGCTCGCACGCCTCCCTGGCAGTCAGTGCAGCGGTCTGCTCGCACGCCTCATGTCGACTCATCACATGCTTGCTCGGATGGCACCTGCTGATGAGAAGTGGGGACTCGTGGCGGCACGAAACGCCCACGGTTTCAATAGTGAAAGCGTTCGCCTTAACGTGACAGGTCTTTGTTCCAAAATACCTTGGCTCTTCATTTGTGCAACTTGTCATAAGAAGCTTGTCTCAAATTGAAGAAAAAACTGACAAAGTAATATTTGTGCCATATCACGTGACCATGCTCAGTTTCAAGAATTCATGCTCACTTTTGGATTTTCTGAAATTTAAGATCCAGGATTCGAAACAATATCATAACTTGCATCATGCAATAAATTTTCAAGTCATACATCTGTCCTGTTGTATTTCTTAAGAAAGGATTTGGTCAAACATTTTGCTTAGTTAGACTTCAGACAAGTTATATATGCAGAGTAAAAGGATAATCCTTCCGTACCAGTGCATTGCCTGATATATTAACTCAAGTACTAGGCACGAACAAACAGGCTCAATTCTGTGCTCATCCTGGTGTAGTAGTAGTAGTACTAGGCAATGCAGTTGACGGGTGACCTTGACGAGCGGCGGCCGAGGGAATTGAACCGTGCTCGGCACGGTAGGTAACGTTGTCTAGTTACTAAAGCATCCCTCCGTTGTTCATCAGTAGTCATTATGGACCAGGGACATGAGGGCAATTTCCTAGGGCTGGAATTCTGGCCTCCAGATATTTCGACTTGAAACGCTGAGGCTCGACTGGTTGGGGTTGCCTAATGTGCGTACCACGCACGCCACTGAAGGACACGAGCCCGTTTTTTTGTTTTTTTATATTTTTAGGATCAACATGAGCCAAGGTCTGGCTGGTACGCTGTTGGGTCCTACCATTTGAGAATACGAAAGGAACCTTTTAAATTGCCGAACGAATCTACATGTATTACAATACCCGTATTTTCCTTGCAAATACTAATCTTAACGTGGTAATTGATTTATGACGAGTTGTTGAATTAGAGTGAGTTTGTGATATAGTGATCTCAACGTGGATTTCACATTTCATGGTATCCCTAGTAAGTTTTCCAATGCAAATTCAAATTTAAAAGATGAACAATACGGAGGTGAGAAAACTTTGTATGTATCAAGAATATGACCACAGAGAGAGAGAGAGAGAGAGAGAGAGAGAGAGACACACGCACGAACACAACAACAATCCAATAAGTATAGTGCATCTATTTTTCCAAACCATGCATGTATGACACGAATTCAAAAATACTCCTTCTATTCCTAAATATTAGTCTTTTAGAGAGTTCAACAAGTGACTACATACGGAGCAAAATGAGTGAATCTAGACTCTAAAATATGTCTATATACATATGTATGTGCCAGTCCATTTGAAATCTCTAAAAAAAACTAATATTTATAGGAATGAAGGGAGTACAATATAAGACATGCATGGTCCTCAGTTCAATATTTAAAATGAACATGATACTGAAACATGAATATTAAGTCTAGTACTACAGTACATGCAAATGTTGTGTTTAGGCGGAGCTATGATTGTCGGGGGTCAACCCCTCGACCTTAGATAAAATTGTGGAACTCTGTTTAGGGTTGTTTAGATTATATTTGTCCCCACCCTCCCAACCACCGATTGGTTGTGCACCCCCACCCCTCCTCCCGGGGAGAATATCATGTGCCCCCATACCATAGATGCTATATGCCGATACGAGTTGCTTGGGGCTTGTAGATCTGAGATATAGCAGCTTACATGATGTGTCTTAATATTTTAACAGGAAACCTTGATTAGTTTGAGAATTGCACACAATTTGTACAAAAACTACTCAGATGCCCTTGGATCCCATATCCAACGACCTCGAAGCTCGTATCACCGTAGCGTCTAAGATGAAGGAGGACATCATATTCTCCTATATGTAAGAATATCATGTGCTACCACACCTTAGATGCTTTGGTGATACAAGCTCTTCGGAGCCGTTGGATTTGTGACCCAACACCTCCTCGGTGGTTCGAATGGTTTTTTGCAGAAAAGCCCCAAAAGAGTTTGGCCACTGCTTACAAGCACAAAGACTGCTCAGATGCCATTGGATCTTAGATCAAAGAACCTCGAAGCTCGTATCACCGTAGCATCCAAGCTGCGATAGCACCTTATGTTTTCTCGCACGGGAGTATATGAGGTGCTCCCGCACCGTAGATTCTATGGTGATACGAGTTCACTAAGATCTAACGCCCACAGTAGGAGGTTTGAATGTTTTTGCAATATACAGCTGATAGAGTTTGGGAAATGCGCAGAAAGTACAAGTACTACGCATGTGCCATCTAATCACTGGTCAGATGACCTAGATGATCATATCACCGTAGCGGGTAATTAAGCTATGAGGAGCACCTAATATGAGCAACAGGGAGCCGTTGGATCGAAGACGCAGCGGCACACACGAGGCCTGAGTGTTTTATTTGCAAAAAAACCTTTGGAGAGTTTGGAAATTGCGCATAATTACAAAGACTACTCCCAAGCCATTGGATCTCACTTCCAACGGTGTAAAAACTCGTATCACCATAGAATCTAAGCTGCGGGGTGGATGTGATATTCTATGCCGCTGTCATTTTTGTTCGTAAACTTGCAAAATACGTGTAACTCGTGCCGTTACTTGTCTAACCGCGCAAAGAGTTTGTTCAAAAAAAACCCATCCTACACTGAAATATCGGAACAACACACGGGGTCCCACTTGTCATTAATCAAATTTGGACCTAAAACTAACAAATCTGAAAGACGAGATTCGAACTGGCAACCTGGACTACAAAGTGTAACTCGATAGCCTGAAACAACAACGGTTGTTGGCTTTGTCCCTTAACTTGATTTTATACAGTATTACTTTGAGTAGAGTAGAGGGAGTGCCTCGTCAACACGTGCATGACCGTTGTCTCACTTACTGGTGGGTCCTAGGTCTGCGATCTCAATCTCTCTTCTCTCCATCGTCTAACCTTTCCACGGTCACACATGAAGAGTGACGCTAGCTTGCCGTGGTGTTATTACAACTAAAAAAAGCTTGGAAAACAGAAGAATCGCCTAGAACAAGAGACGTTGTGGCTGGTCGAGACGGAGCTAACCACATCCATCCTCCGTGCGACGTTTGCATGATGAAGCTGTGTGGCTAGTGGGGTGTTTTCGACCGACTGGCTGGGTCCCGAGGTCAAACCATAGGTACTAGAGTTACTGCCGACGTCTGATATAGTACTCCCTCCGTCTAGGTGAGTAAGTCATAGTGACCAAGGAGGAGGGGAAAACGAGAGACCTTAATGTTTATTTGCTAATTAATAGCATTGCATGCAATGAGCTAACCACTGCATGTCGTGTTTGGTAGTCTCAAATCATTAAAAGCATGCACACCCCTCATCTCTTATTGGTTGATATGTCAAGAAACAAGAAACGAGATAGAAGTTAATGCACTGCGCCTAAGTGTTTTGGGATTATTTGATTTTTGTAAGATGACTTACACACCTACACGGAGGGAGTATATTTTTACACGCACATTTTTCCACAGTGCCGAGACGTGGCACACCCTACCGCGCGGTTTCGGGGTCCTCCCGGGTGGTGCACGCATATATTCTTCCTGACGTGGGACGCCCTACCGCATGTTTTCTGGGTCCTCCTTGGTCGTAGCACCGAAGCAAGTAAATGAGTCATCAAATCATGAAAGACCACCTTTCCCGCCGAGTACATCAGTGAAGCACGGTGGCTAGCTAGTTGGGCTAGTTCGACCGATTAGCTACGTCGCTGCCACATTTGTTTTTTCACCCCTTTTTTTATCTACATGCCGGAAGGTAAATTTAAATATTCACCGCGGCGCTGCTCTGGTGTATGGGTGCAGTAGGATTTTTAATTTTTTGATTGATGGGAGCAGGCGCGGCAGGATTTTTGATTTTTTGATTGATGGAAGCAGGCGCGGCAGCAATTAGTCACGATGACTCCGCCTGTAAAACCCACCGCTCCCTGATGTGAGAAGTCATCGACTGGTGTTTTATCGTGTTGAAAACCAAAAGATTCCCCACTCCTCGGCTGGCTCCCCCCGCCTTCCCATAGATTGCATTGCCTTTTAGCCGTTTCGCCCCCTTTGCTTCCTCTCCCCATTGCTTCTACCTGGTGCCATGGCGGCGCAGCAGATCACGGAGTCCGAGGTGAGGCGCCTGACACAGGAGCTCCATGCCAAGGATGCGGACCTCAGGGCCAAGGACGTGGAGCTTCGTGAGCTCAAGGAGGAGAGGAGTGCCATGCTCCTCCGTTATGTGCGGGAGTTCATGGAGCTTCAAAAGCGGCAGGCGTCCACCACAAAGATGCTCGAGGCGTCGGCGGCATTGCTGCAGAAAGCGGAAGATACGATAGGCCGTCAGGGGAGCCGGCTGGAGCGCGAGCGGGCCGATCATGACGAGGTCCAAGATCGCATCAGCCACTTGGTGAACCAAGTTGCCACGCACGTGTTGCGGCTACACAATGCCTACCATCGTGCCAGCGCGATGATGCCGGCCGTCGGGCTAAACCCGTTCGACCACCCGGTCGACTTCAACGAGATGTGGCTTCCTGACCTGGTCTCCTTCTTCACCTATATCTCCGAGGATCTGAGCCGTCTCCGCGCGATGGTGGGGGCTGAGCTGGACAAGGAGGGGTTACGGGCTGCCGTCGCAGTTGCTGGGCGAATCCTTTCAGGGGCTCCGTCACCAGAATCCATTCGTGCCATTGGACGCTGTCTTTGACGAGCTGGCTCCCGTCGACCGGGAGCGGGCTCTATGGGCGGTTGCACCCTGCATCACCAATGTCATGCACCTCGAGAAGCAGAGGGACTTCGGTGGTGTTTAGGCGCCCTCTGCATGGGCATGTCCATGTCTCAGCGCAACATGACCGTTGGATCAAACTCAGACGATGCATATTAGTCACCGTAGCACAAAGCATGTGGGTGTGTTTGGTTGCATTCTCATCTCAATATAGTTGTTTCCTCTTCGTGTATTTTTGTTAACCTACTAGTCTGGACTCATGCACCCTTCATGTACTCTGCCAAACAACCAAAAGTGGGTCGAGAAGGGAACTTTGCTCCCATCCCGCGCACCCTTCATACACCCTGCCTAACACTATTCGTGCTTCATATGGTTCATGTTTCGTGGAGTACTGTAGCACCGTACTCTCCGTGCGCTGTAGACCTACTTCTGTTAACATTGATCTCACCGTTCATTCTCGACCGGACAGTCAAAAAAGCGGTACTATGTTACATATAGGAGTAGTTGACATGCGCACAACATCATTTATTACCGTCATATCTTACTACACTAGCAACAAGATTGTCTAGTACTGACATATGAACCACTGCACATGCCTAGTAGTAGGACCACTGTGTATGTTCAAGTGGCTGCCGTGTTTCGCACTCCTCCATCGTAAGAGTGGAAACGCTTGCTGTAATCTTTTTTTTCTTCAGAAAAACAGTGGACACGCTCTACCGTGCGGATCCTCCTCCAGCCATGCACTAAATTACTCACTTTCGCCGACGTGTGGGACAGCCAGCACCTGGGTCCACCAGCCATGCACTAAATTACTCCGTAGTAGAGTGACGGTAGACTACCCCGATCGAAGCGCCGCAGTAATGCCCAATGAGCCGTCAAATCACAAAACCCCCTCCTTTCCAGCAGTAAGTTGGACGGACGAAGCAACCATCATTTCACTCTTCTCTCTCAGCTTCCTCTCTTGAAGAAAACCCCCACTCGCTTCGCTTCTCCCTCATCTCGTTCCTCCTTTCACTCTTCTCTCTCAGCTTCCTCTCTTGGATGGACGCTAGAGCACCGGCCAACGTGATGTCTATGGCTCTGGCCAAAACCGTCGAGGCTCATGGTACGAAGAAGCGCAAGCACCCCGCCGAGACTACCGCAGACAAGCTCAAAGCCATCGCCCTGTCCAAGCCCCCCTCTCCGGGATCCCTCATTAAGCAAGTCCAGGTAATGTCTCTTGTTGACGATCTTTTTCTCGATCTTGATCGTGTTTTTTCATCTAACATGCAGTACTAGTACTGGTAGTACAACTTTCTGGGTGATCTTGCATGTGATTTTAGTGTGCCAAATGACGGCTCTAAATTCCTCTTTTGACCAAAACATGCGAGAGGTTGACACTGATTTCTTATAGATTACTTTCAACTACTCCCTCTGTCCCAAATTTCTTGTCTTAGATTTTTCTAGATACAGATGTATCTAATACTAAAATGTGACTTGATACATCCGTATCTAGACAAATCTAAGACAAGAATTTTGGGATGGAGGGAGTACTTTATGAACATCAATGCTACCTTTGAAGAGGGTATATTTGCCTCAGTAACTTGTGTAATGGATATTGCAAGTAATCCCTCTGCTCTCATGCCTTTGAAGATATGTTCTAGTGTCTTTGTTCACTCATTTCTGTGTGTATATGTAGTCATATATGGAGTATAATATCGAAAATCATCTTATATTTCTGAACGGAGGTAGTAATAAAATATGGTTTTTGTTTGAATTAGAACCAGGTCCACGGTGGAGATGAAGTTCTCAAAGTCATGTCGTGTGAACTGGAAGACCTAGGGATGAGTTCTACTACTAAACTATCCAGCTGCTGTGTCCTTGTCGCCACATGTCCTGAACTAGTGTTTTCCTGTAGCATTGTTGTCAGGCGTGTTCTCGAGGTTATACTGGACCACAACAATTTCCTAGTTGTGCCTTCGATTATGAAGGGTGTGGTTCTTGTAAAGCTTCCCAACAAATCTGATGTGGTTTGTCTTCATCATCATGTTTATGAGTGGAAAGACCACTCTGTTAGGTTCTCCAAGGTTGACAAGATGGTGATTGTGCATGTAGACATCTCTCACGAACTCCATGGCCTAGTCAGTTATGCGGGATTCATCCCGTAGGTCGGTGGCAAGAAATAGTCTGCAGAGTTTAATTAGTGCAACTTTGCTTGTCTGTAGTAAGTACTATTGTTCAGTACTTGATTTGTGTTTGTGAACCCTGTATTGTTTATTAGTACTGCCGCTTTTGGTGTGTGGTCAGTCCTGAGAACGGTCTATGTTAATGTATGTCCACTCAATTCAGTCTGTATATTTTGAAGTATCCAGATCATCTTTCTTGTGAGGACGGTTTATCAATTATGGTTACACTCCAATATCTGTATGCATTGCAGGGTTTATCGCACCCACCAGGATTTCCAGTCCCATGGATGTTCGGTCCATACGATTTATCACGACCTTTGGACTGTCCTTCTTGTGGGAGTAGGAGGGGCCCCTGCATGCCACCCGTAGTTGGACGATCAATCTTTTGTTTAGTACTTCAACATAGTGATTTCCTGGTAAGGATTCACTCGTGTCACATCAAGTAAATCTTATTGATTTACTGTCTAAATCTTATTGATTTAATGTCATGTTTTCTTTCTTTTCCTGCAATTATATGATGCAGGTTTTGCCATGTGACATTCACCACAGAATAAATTGTTTGGTTTGCTCTATGATGTCTATTTTTGCAGGTTTCACTTCTTATGTCGTGTCAGTAACGAAGGCACTGTCCATCACTTATGTTACTGGAAAAAATGGGTTCAGTCTGTTGTCTGAGTACAAGCTAAATCCCTATGATGAACTGCAGTTCGGTTTAACAAAAACGCCACAATTAGTCCTTCTCGCGTTTAGAAGAAATGAAGAAAAAAATTGGATCACGGTCACGGATCCTAGTCAAGTTAGAAAGCTGATCATAGCAGACCAGACATGATCGCCGTTGTCTCGCACATCGGTACCACCTTCAGCAACGGATCGAGCACCGACAATTGCTCTAGCACTGACAGCGGTAGCAGCTCAGTCTGATCCAGCTGAGGATTGGGCACCGACCGCGTCAGTGGATAAGTCTGATCTACCGGAGGATCGGGCATCGACATCGGCACTTGCTCCGACACCGGCACCAGCTCTACAAGGAGCACCATCTCCGGTAGCAGCAACGGCTTCGGCACATGCACCAACACTTGCACTTGCATCTGCTCCGGCCCGTGCAGTTGCACCGGCAACAGACTGGGCTGCAGTTCACACTTCATATACCAAAGTCCTTACAAAAACCGACATGTCCACCTTTTTGGTAAGCATTGCCGCCCAAGTGCTTCGTTCTTTTTTCTTTTCATGTTGTTTCACATGATTCAGTGTGTTGATCTAACTGTTTGGGTATGTCTTATTGTTTGCAAACAGAGAATTCCTAGAGCAACGAGGGAGTCGCTCAACAATCCAGGCGACCGCGGCCAAGTTTCTCTTACCATGCGCAGCCTTGGTTGAATGAACCTGCTCAATATACCGTAAGTACAAAGGATGGTCGCATGATGATTGATGCTAAAGGATGGTCAAGGTTCAAATCTAAATCATATCTTGCGGTAGGGGATGATGTCAAAATCAAACTTTCTCGACAAGGAGAGCTGGTCCAAATCAACTTTGAAATTCTTCAGTAGCAGCATGCAACTGCCGAACTGATCTATCCTCCGAGAGATTTTGATGTAATAATCTGGCATGGTGAAACAAGTGTCCTGTGTGTATAAGTAGTACGGCAATATTATTTAGAATTGAACTCTGATTGCTGGTTAGGAACTGTCGTTTGATTTCATTCCAACAGCTATTATGCGGTATTCATATTTGTGTATTCGCCTTGCGACATCATCTAAAACCAGCGCCATACCGATCGCTTGCAATATGAAAAGCGCTAAGGTAGAACACATAGGCCCACAAACATGCAGGGTGGGTCTGCGGCCCAAAGTCCAGAACTGTGAGCCTTCCTGAGTATTATATTCTCAGCTGAACCCCCATGAAAAAGCTGAACCCCCATAATGCCCGTGCGTTGCATGTAACATCAAGATGCATTTGTATGAGTATTTTATCTTGTGAGAGAAAAGGATGAATGAGGGAAGGCCTTATTTGCAAATGTGGAGAGGTGTGTGGGTACCTTTTTGCAAAATTGCCATAGTTTCCTTCCTATCCGTCAGATATATATCGGACGGCCTATATTGCAGGATGGCAGGCACACCATCATCACCAACTTGTCTATACTATGTTAAAAACAACTGTGTTTTTTATAATTATATATGTTATATATATTCCCCTTGATTTTTCTTATGTATAAAGTTGTGATATAAAAGATTTGTATATTTCTTTGCAGAGGGAGTATCTCTCTGACAAAATATATATTTATGTGTAACTAGTTACTCCTGTCTTTCTACTTCCTTTCGCTGATATGTGGGGCAACCGGCAACGGGGTCCATGTGCCATATGCACAAATTAGAGTGCACAACTACACGGTAGACACACCCCGGTAGTAGCGCCGCTGTAATGCCCAATGAGCCATCAAATCACAACCCCCCCCCCCCTTCCAACTTTAGCAGTAAGCTGGACGGACGAAGCGGCAATATTTCACTGGGCCTGAATCCCCTTCTCCCTCGTCTGCTTGTTCAGAGAAAACCCCCTCTCGGCGATTGCATAGGGTTTTCTCATGGAGAACCAGGTACGAATTCTTCATCCTTCCTCGATAAATCCAAGTCCCTTGGTCGCAGGTAATCCTAGGATGGCAGCCGTCGCCGTTGATGCATTTTTCTTCCTACTGAATCTAGTGTGTTTCATTTGTAGTGCCCAAAGTGTGAGTACCCTACAGGTTTCTGCGCCCTCGGCAAGGTGCCACACTTGTTCCTTCTCATCCTAACACAGGATTTTGAAACGCGCACAGTATGTTCCTAGAATCCTCTTTTCTATCTGGGAGGGTGGGGTTTCTTTGAACATGTTGTTGACTAATTTGGAAATTTGGATTGCTATATTTGGATAAAAGGTACTACTAGTACGATGGTCAACACTGACGTGTAGGAGGAAGTTATTTCTAGATTTGGATAGGGAATACATTGTGTTCTCATATTGTTTTTCCTGCAGTGTATTATTTACTCTGCCAGAACACATGTACTCAAGATGCTCAGCCTTGCCATAACTGAATACACCAGTTTAATGGTCACAGTGAAGACAAGCCATGGATATAAGTTCCAAGTTGGCTTCATGAACCAAGAAGATCGCTGCTTTTTTTATGGCCGAACTTGGATAAACTTTCTCAAGTGTTATGGACTGAAAGTTGGCGCACGAATGTTGACGGAAATAGCAGAACCTGGTCTCATCTTCACTGCGATCTTCCACCCCGACGTCGTTCCAATTGTTTATCCATGTTAGTTTTGTATCTGGTTCTTGCTTGTTGAATCGATTACTTCTTAACCAACCTATTCTGTCTAACTAATCACAATTTAACTTTAGAAGTAGCAACGAATCTCTCACGAAGATGCTACTTCTAACTGATATTTTCTTATAATTGGTGGCACGTGTAGGTTTTTTCGGAGTTAAGCAGGCTACTCGTTTGTTATTCTTGTCAGGACCCCGACTCAATGCCACATCGATCTAGCATGTAACACCTCATATCACTTTGCGGCCTCATGCACGGTATCCCCACGGGTGTCGCCTTACCAGGCCCAGGACCGTTTGCGCCTTTTGGCTCACGTATATGATAGTGTCGCTAGCATCCATATGACAAAGAACCCGGGCTGACATGACTAGTCATGAACCCAAATTGGCGCTAACTTACAGGGACAGGCATACATGACCCAACAACGAACGTGTCGGTCAACAGCGAGTGAATCCGGGCTGTAGCAACTGGGCTAGCAGGACTCCGGTAAACCGGACTGTAGTAGGCTAACAGGACTCCAGTAGACACCGCGTGACATTTCCCCGAAGGGACAGACACAGGAACGAAGAAGGACACATGCCGGCCAGCCTAAGTGTTCCGGAGCAGTAGCAAGCTACCATGGCTCAGTGGAAGCACTAGGAGACATTTCCCGGTAAGAGAGGCTACCAAGGATAAACAACTAGATAGTCAGATCCCACACATACCAAGCATTTCAAACATACACACAATATGCTCGATATGTGCAAATACAACATGGCATCACAACATGACTCTACGACTCAAGTATTTTATTCAATAGGCTCCGAGGAGCGAGATATTACAACATGGGTCTCATGACCCAACATTCAGAGCATACAAGTCAAAGCACAAGCGGAAGCTTAACATGTCTGAGTACAGACATCTACAAATGAAAAAGGCTGAGAAGCCTGACTATCTACCAGATCCTGCCGAGGGCACAAGATCGTAGCTGAGGTAACAAGCTAAACGTCGAAGTCCACGCGGTACTACTAGCGAGACTGAAGTCTCTCTGCAAAAACATAAATTAAGCAACGTGAGTACAAATGTACCCAGCAAGACTTACATCAGATCTAACTACATATGCATCATTATCAACAAAGGGGATGGTGGGGTTTAACTGCAGCAAGCCAGCTTTGACTCGGTGGCTATCCTGAACTACGACTGCAAGTAACTCTTTTGAGGTGGCGCACACGAGTCCACATATTCACCATATCAATACACCACTATGGATCCGCTCCCGTCTCCCTACGAGAACGCCATCCATAGCACTCACGCTTATCTTGCGTATTTTAGAGTATCCACTTTCACTTGTCTATGAACTGTACAGGCAACCCAGAAGTCCTTTTCCGCGGACACGGCTATTCGAATAGATCATATTAACCCTGCAGGGGTGTACTTCTTCACACACGCTCTCACCACTTACCGCCGTTTACACGACATGTACTCGGCAACCTTCAAGCGGAAGCCCAGCGAGGGTGTCGGCCACGACCTGACTAACCACACAAGTCTCTCGTCCAGGTTTATCGCCTATTCGGGTTCCATCCGCAAGGAGATCCGGCCGGGGTGTCGCTCACGGCCCCAAACGATGTGTGCAGGGTTCCCAAGCCCACCATCCGGGTGCTACTTGGTACACCGGGCCACTGTGCCTAGTCTGTCCCAAGCCCACCTGTACCGGGTGCCACTTGGTAGACTACTAACACTACCTACAAACACCAGAAACTAGTTGCAACTCCTGGACAGAGATCAGTTGATTAATAAGTCGAGAGAGTCAATTAAGGATCCCAATGTGTGGTAGTAGCTGTTCATGGATCACAAACACAGAACTCAGTTCCTGAGGACGGCTGCAATGAGACAACCCACCATGTACTCCTACATGGCCTCTCACCGCTACCTTTACCAAATCGTGTTCACACACTTAGCTCACACACAGTAGGACATGTTTACACACCTCCAATTCATCCCCGATGAATCAGACCTGACTCAACTCTAAGCAGTAGCAGGCATGACAAACAAGCATGAATGAGTAGGCACATCAAGGCTCAAACAACTCCTACTCATGCTAGTGGGTTTCATCTATTTACTGTGGCAATGACAGGTCATGCAAAGGATAAAGGGGTTCAGCTACCGCAACAAGTAACAGTTGAATCGGTGTTGTCCTAATGCAGTAAAAGAGAGCAGGAGCGAGAGAGTGGGATTATTTCGGAATGAACAAGGGGTTTTTGCTTGCCTGGCACTTCTGAAGATAGTAATAGTTCTTCATCGGTGTCATCGAACTCAACGTCGGAACAACGTCTACTGAGAGGGGACAAATACGGGCAAACAAGGAAGAACACAATCAATGCTATGCAACAATATGATGCATGCTCATGACATGGCAATATTATTTGGTTTGAGCTAATGCAACTAGCAACCAGATTAAATGAAGTTGGTTTGAATCCAAGATTCAAATTCAAACTCCATATGTGGATATTTAAATGTCATTTATATGATTTGTGCTAAACAGCAGCTATAAGTTGTTCTAACATGCATGAAAATGGTACAGATGGATAGATTGGATTTTTCTGATCATTTTTCATATATAATTTATCTCATTTGGAGTTACGGTTGAATTTCTATGATTTTTACAAGTTTTAAACATTTTCTGGAATTTCCTAAAAAGAATAAATACAGAAAATGATTTACTACGTCAGCCTGATGTCACAATGACGTCAGCAGGTCAACGGGGCATGGCCCGGGTCAAACCTGACCAGGGGGGTCCACTGGTCAGTGACACAGTGTTGGCTTGAGTGAATGACAGGTGGGACCAGTCAATGCTGACTAGGCCAGAGTCAAAGCTGACACCTGGGGTCCATGGCGTTAGCACTAATCTAATAGAAAAATTATACTAACCTAATTAAGCTCAGGGGCCCACATGGCAGTGGCTCATGCGGGTGCTTATAGTGGTCATTAGCACTAACAAACCGGCGCCACGTCAGGAGGTGACGCCGGCGACAACAGCAGCGGCGGGAACTCGCCGGAGTTGGTCGGGGCGGCGCTACTGGCCGCGGCTGGGCGCGCTGAGGGCATCTACGCGGAGCTGGAACTTGCACGCATCCAACGGTGCAAGCAGCACCTGCTGGGGCGGCCGGAAACGACGACGGCGTCGAGGTCAGCGGCGACCGGAGCCTGTGCGTCGACGGATTCGTCGCTACGGTGAGCAAGGCGTGTGTTGCTTGGCATCTACGGCGGCTGCACGTGCTAACAAGGCTATTAGGCATGCTAGCATGACCAAAGGGTCACCGGACTGACGCCGGCGACGAGCTCGTGCGGAGGTGAGCTTCGGCCTCGATGAACACGACGGCTACGGTGTGCAAAAGGACGAGGCATTAGGGGGGAAATGACCGGAGGCTCACAGCGCGTCGATTGAAGTACTCGTCCGACTCGGGGAAGGCCTACAGACGACGGAGCAACGACGGCGATCGCCGGAGTCCGAGGAAGAAGACGGAGCTGATGGCGGCGTTGTTGGGGCTCCCGCAGGGCGTGGCTCGGTGAGGAGGAAGAGGGGGTCGAGGCGGAGCCTCTGAGAGCATTGGCGAGGCGAGGTAGTGGCGGTGGGCGCGGCAACGGTGTGCGGCGGCGAGGGCAGCGCTCGGGCGCGGTGAGAGAGAGCGACGAAGAGGAGGGGATGAGGACGGGAGAGAGTGAGAGGGGGCCAGGGGGCTGTGTGGCGATCCATGGCGTCGTCTAGGAGCACCGGGGAGGAGCCAGGCAGGCAGGGAGGGAGGAGCTGGCGCGGCTCGCCTGCGCGCGGGGCACGCAGCTGCTTCTCCTCCTGGCAAGAGGAAGAAGATAGTGCTGACCCTGGTGGGCCGGGCTGGCTTTGCCCGGCTGGGCTGCTACAGTGGTGGGCTGGCTGGGCTACCAGGTAAGTCCTTCTCTCTCCCTTTTAAATTCTGTTTTTCTATTTTTCTGTAAGTTTGTGGCTTTATTAAAAATATTTAGACACCTTCAAAAATCCTGAAAATAATCATAGGCTCTTTTTAGATTAATTCCAACAGCCCACACTTATTTCCAGAATTATTTGAGCATTTAAAATATTTACTAGCATTTAAATGCCCAAATGCAAAGTACATATGATTTAATTCAGTGACCAAATATGTCATGGAAAAATGTGCAACACCTCTGGTTATGGTTCTAGCATTTTCCAGAAATGATGAACATTTTTGAAAGCCATTTGGATTCACTAAAAATATTTTTAGGTTGAACCTATTTGAATTCCATTTGGTACTAGGGTTTGGACATCCCCATTTCAAGTTCATTTGAAAAATTAAACATGATGCACACATGAAGGGCTAGCCTACTGCAGACCAGGACCAGAGATGTGACAACTCACCCCCACTAAGAAAAAATCTCGTCCCGAGATTCAAGCATAGGGTAAGATGAAGGGGGAACACAAACTAACACAATCTTCACGATCCAGGTTGCACTTCATAGGGGCGTTGATTCGATCACCATATTTGACTCGATGTCTTCCTCTAAGAACTCCAACTAACAAGACAAGAAGAGGAAAGGAAAACTCTAGAAGAATTGATCTTCTCGAAGACCGAACAACTCAGGATCAACTCATGGGATGAGACATAGCAGCATCCCCCGAGCTGAGACACGAGGCATACATCTAGAGGGATGGAGTGGAACAGATGACGAGGGTTCACTAGGTAGACAACAATTCCACACTTAAGAAGGTGGTAAATGATTGTCAACATAGCGAGGAGTTGAGTTGTCATGATACCATAACGGGGCACCTTAGGGAAGGTGACTTGTAGAAATATCCCCTTAAGTGGCAAAAAGAATTACCTTTGATTTAGAGATCATTGAGACTCTTTATACCAGCCTAAGGCAATTCTGGAGCGATCATTTGGAGGGGGTCGGTAGAATGGCATGCTTGGATTAGAATGGATGATGTGGATTACCTTGTTGAAAACAACACAAGGGATGACTTTAGTAACTGAGGAGAAGCTCAACAGTAGAGAGTGAGTCCACTATTTAAGAAGTTATAGCATAACCGAGGAAGCTGAGAGCAAACCCAGTTAGTGCCGATGATAACACCTAGAGCTTGCACGTGCTCTCAAGAACTTGAGCATTTCCATATTCATCAAGGTTTACCAACATCCGTGTCAAGGATCCTGGCAACACAACATACTACCATGATGGATAGTGATGGACGATGCAGATGCATAGGAAGATAATAGCTTCTCAGATTTCACCTTAGCGAGGCCAAGGAAACAAAATCTGGATGATCGACCGAGAGACATTTAGCACTCCGCTTCTAATGTTCTCCTTCATGTGCTAGCGTAATCCATAGATAATTATGGTTTGATATCTAGAACATCAAGTAAAAGGTCGGACTTCAGGAACACAAAAATCATAAGGCTCAACTAGGGAGTAAATTCTATGAAGTCCTTATGGGGAGGTGGCCAACTTCCTCAAACAAGATACTACAATAATAGGTCTTCCGGCTGGGTGTGTTGGCCACGACATCCACTTTACCGGTTATCGAGGGACCAATATTATAGTTCTTGGGAAAACGTTCCAACCATCATATCTGCCTGAGATTCGGATCTGGTTGGTGTCAGGATATTCCAGACTCATCGAGTCTAGAAAGAAAAATGAAAGTTTGCAACACAAATCGACAAGATGACGTTGCGAGATTCTCGGGAAATGAACTACGATAGTAAGCTCCAAAACATGAGCTGGTTCTGCTACACACATGTGAACATGTTGTCCCAAACAAGCATGACCACATGGTAGTCTTACAACAAAACACTACCGAGTTCTGGTTGGGAACCATCATCGAGGATATCGGAGTCTTGTGCATGATCTAGAATTAACACAACCAATTCCTTTTCCTTGAGCAAATCAATCAGTGGCTTGGGGTGCTAGGGAATACATATGGGATGAAGGTTGCAAGTCTCCAAACCACAGAATACTTCGCACATATGCTTGACTAACTTGGGATGATTCCGGAGGAGGCAAAAATAAACTTTCTCGAATTCACGACGGCAACTTACATCAAATGCACGTGAATCAAAGGAAGTCACGTCTTTCATCCAACATATACTTCATGAACGGGGCATGAAGAAAATGCTTACACAAGTTTCCAACACTAGCTGGATGTTCAATACAAATCATGGAGGAGACAAAGTGTTGCTGATGGGCTCAATAGCAACTCATCGGAATTTCCATATCACTGGACTTCCACCGTTATGTGAACAATGTGATAGTATTGGTCAGACCAAAGGATGTAATGGTGTATGCTCGAGGAATCAACCACGAGTAAGACAACATTACGAATATCGTTGGTTCTGATTTGATTTGAGGATAGCCCACACTCAAATCAAAGTTTTGACAAGACAACAGATCCAGCAACTGATCACGAGGACCAATCGATGAGAATATCATCTTTCTTCAACACACACACACAAGGATATCCCTTTGGAATGAACTGAGTCGGACAAGCTTTTATCTTCCAACTCTCCAAGTTGTTGTTTAGCTTATCCAACTAGCTCAGGGTATCCAACACGGATTCTTGGAGAAAGGGTGGTTTCGAAAACCAACTTGGTCACGAGCTCAACATAGCAGTCAGGTGACAACCTGGTGATACTTCCGAGAAGATAATCGAAAAATCACGAACCACTGATATGCTATTAAGCTCGAGAACAATCTTGCCTTTTAGGGCAAGATGAGATGATCAAAAGAGTGAGGGATTGGCACAATCCTAACTCATTGATCGAAGGGTGCACCGAAAATAAGGACTAGGTAGCACGTTCAGTCTTAAAATGATGATTCAAGAACCAACACACTAAGAATGAAATTATTGTCCTTTAACTACCAAGCAACAAGGTTGCTAGGAGTATTGATTTCACACATCACGATTCACTTGTCGACATTCCGGTTGCAACAACACGGGAACCGAGAAATGAATAATGATGGAGAGAGTATCACTGTATCAAGAGTTCATAGGATGGTGTGCAATTCCCATGATATTCTTGATATAAAGATGGTAATACTCCAAGGTGGAGAAGAGCAAAAGCTGGATTGGTATTTGACCTGCGGAGCACAACTACTTTGACCCAATCCTAGATATGGATGAGGTACTAGAGTTCATTTCTCCTAGTCATTCTGGAATAGAATGATTTGACGTACCACAGAAATAACAGGCATCAATAACACGAATGCACACATACTCTTGACTATCAATTGATAGACGAGGGTTAGAAGACAACTAAAGAGGGACAACTCAAAGGAACATACGGTTTTATGAGTTGTGGATGCATAGATTAGTATGTCAAACCAAGTTCAACAAGTTTCTTCCGGGTAATCCATGCAGAGAGGTAGGACTGGCAGGGTATCATCATAGAATCGAGAACTCATCGAGAGCACTCTGGTTGTGATCTTTCGGTTCAACGAGGAACTTCTGCCATAAGTGGTTCATAGTATTTGGAAGAAGGGAATACCACGGACCTCAAGGACTAATGCAAAGGTTAGTAATATCCTAAAGGAACTAGCAAACACTAACAACACGAGGTAAGTAGAGTGAATCTTGGGTCAAGAACCCAGGAATAGAATGCCTACTAACTAAGTGGCATCACGGGATGCTTTCGAGAATGATGGCCAGAGTCATCACACTAGGACACATAACATGGCTAAATTGCTAGGAGATTCTATAATACGCCTAGGGTCATAATAATAATTCCAACATAAATGCCGAGGCAGTACCTCAACACACTAGTTAGTGTGGTTGATTTGGCACAAAGGAACTTCGGAAAAGGAAAGAAGGGATTTACGACTACATCAGACTATTTAGAGACCTGGGATGACTCGGATAGCATAACGGCTGTAAAAGCTCAAGAAGATTTGAGACAGCCTACAAAAATAGTGGCATAACCACTCAGAAGCACAATATCAAGGTTTCGAGATCAACAGTTAACATACGGAAGTAGTAGGGACTGAACCGAGGCTTGAATTCATCAATCCTATAAGTATACGGATTAGTAACACGTGATCCTAATAGAAAGAAGAGAAGGCCTAGTTCCTTAACCTCGTAGGAAAGATAGGATGACTCAGATCAGAAGGCCATAAGGTATAAGGAGTAAAAAGAGCTTTACGTTCCATCCCACAATCAATTCCCTTATATAACTAAAGAATTTTTAGACTCAACTTCGACCAGTTTGGCTTGGTAATCCTACAGGCAGTCAAGCTCTGATACCAAAGCTGTCAGGACCCCGACTCAATGCCACATCGATCTAGCATGTAACACCTCATATCACTGTGCAGCCTCACGCACGGTATCCCCACGGGTGTCGCCTTACTAGGCCCGGGACCGTTTGCGCCTTTTGGCTCACGTATATGATAGTGTCGCTAGCATCCATATGACAAAGAACCCGGGCTGACATGACTAGTCGTGAACCCAAAGTGGTGCTAACTTACAGGAACAGGCATACATGACCCAACAACGAACGTGTCGGTTAACAGCGAGTGAATCCGGGCTGTAGCAACTGGGCTAGCAGGACTCTGGTAAACCGGGCTGTAGCAGGCTAATAGGACTCCGGTAGACACCGCGTGACATTTCCCCGAAGGGATAGACACAAGAACGAAGAAGGACACATGCCGGCCAGCCTAAGTGTTCCGGAGCAGTAGCAAGCTACCATGGCTCAGTGGAAGCACTAGGAGACATTTCCCGGTAAAAGAGGCGACCAAGGATAAACAACTAGGTTGTCAGATCCCACACATACCAAGCATTTCAATAACATACACACAATATGCTCGATATGTGCAAATACAACATGGCATCACAACATGACTCTACGACTCAAGTATTTATTCAATAGGCTCCGAGGAGCGAGATATTACAACATGGGTCTCATGACCCAACATTCAGAGCATACAAGTCAAGCACAAGCGGAAGCTTAACATGTCTGAGTACAGACATCTACAAATGAAAAAGGCTGAGAAGCCTGACTATCTACCAGATCCTGCCGAGGGCACAAGATCGTAGCTGAGGTAACAAGCTAAACGTCGAAGTCCACGCGGAACTACTAGCGAGACTGAAGTCTCTCTGCAAAAACATAAATTAAGCAACGTGAGTACAAATGTACCCAGCAAGACTTACATCAGATCTAACTACATATGCATCATTATCAACAAAGGGGATGGTGGGGTTTAACTGCAGCAAGCCAGCTTTGACTCGGTGGCTATCCTGAACTACGACTGCAAGTAACTCTTTTGAGGTGGCGCACACGAGTCCACATATTCACCATATCAATACACCACTATGGATCCGCTCCCGTCTCCCTACGAGAACGCCATCCATAGCACTCACGCTTATCTTGCGTATTTTAGAGTATCCACTTTCACTTGTCTATGAACTGTACAGGCAACCCAGAAGTCCTTTACCGCGGACACGGCTATTCGAATAGATCATATTAACCCTGCAGGGGTGTACTTCTTCACACACGCTCTCACCACTTACCGCCGTTTACACGACATGTACTCGGCAACCTTCAAGCGGAAGCCCAGCGAGGGTTTCGGCCACGACCTGAATAACCACACAAGTCTCTCGTCCAGGTTTATCGCCTATTCGGGTTCCATCCGCAAGGAGATCCGGCCGGGGTGTCGCTCACGGCCCCAAACGATGTGTGCAGGGTTCCCAAGCCCACCATCCGGGTGCCACTTGGTACACCGGGCCACTGTGCCTAGTCTGTCCCAAGCCCACCTATACCGGGTGCCACTTGGTAGACTACTAACACTACCTACAAACACCAGAAATTAGTTGCAACTCCTGGACAGAGATCGAGTTGATTAATAAGTCAAGAGAGTCAATTAAGTATCCCAATGTGTGGTAGTAGCTGTTCATGGATCACAAACACAGAACTCAGTTCCTGAGGACGGCTACAATGAGACAACCCACCATGTACTCCTACATGGCCTCTCACCGCTACCTTTACCAAATCGTGTTCACACAGTTAGCTCACACACAGTAGGACGTGTTCACACACCTCCAATTCATCCTCGATGAATCAGACCTGACTCAACTCTAAGCAGTAGCAGGCATGACAAACAAGCATGAATGAGTAGGCACATCAAGGCTCAAACAACTCCTACTCATGCTAGTGGGTTTCATCTATTTACTGTGGCAATGACAGGTCATGCAAAGGATAAAGGGGTTCAGCTACCGCAACAAGTAACAGTTGAATCGGTGTTGTCCTAATGCAGTAAAAGAGAGCAGGAGCGAGAGAGTAGGATTGTATCGAAATGAACAAGGGGGTTTTGCTTGCCTGGCACTTCTGAAGATAGTAATAGTTCTTCATCGGTGTCATCGAACTCATCGTCGGAACAACGTCTACTGAGAGGGGACAAATACCGGCAAACAAGGAAGAACACAATCAATGCTATGCAACAATATGATGCATGATCATGACATGGCAATATGATTTGGTTTGAGCTAATGCAACTAGCAACCAGATTAAATGAAGTTGGTTTGAATCCAAGATTCAAATTCAAACTCCATATGTGGATATTTAAATGCCATTTATATGATTTGTGCTAAACAGCAGCTATAATTTGTTCTAACATGCATGAAAATGGTACATATGGATAGATTGGATTTTTCTGATCATTTTTCATATATAATTTATCTCATTTGGAGTTACGGTTGAATTTCTATGATTTTTACAAGTTTTAAACATTTTCTGGAATTTCCTAAAAAGAATAAATACAGAAAATGATTTACTGCGTCAGCCTGATGTCACAATGACGTCAACGGGGCACGGCCCGGGTCAAACCTGACCAGCGGGGTCCACTGGTCAGTGACACAGTGTTGGCTTGAGTGAATGACAGGTGGGACCAGTCAACGCTGACTGGGCCAGAGTCAAAGTTGACACATGGGGTCCATGGCGTTAGCACTAATCTAATAGAAAAATTATACTAACCTAATTAAGCTCAGGGGCCCACATGGCAGTGGCTCATGGGGGTGCTTATAGTGGTCATTAGCACTAACAAACCAGCGCCACGTCAGCAGGTGACGCCGGCGACAACAACAGTGGCGGAAACTCGCCGGAGTTGGTCGGGGCGGCGCTATTGGCCGCGGCTGGGCGCGCTGAGGGCATCTACGCGGAGCTGGAACTTGCGCGCATCCAATGGTGCAAGCAGCACCTGCTGGGGCGGCCGGAAACAACGACGGCGTCGAGGTCAGCGGCGACCCGAGCTCGTGCGTCGACGGATTCGTCGCTACGGTGAGCAAGGCGTGCGTTGCTTGGCATCTACGGCGGCTGCACGTGCTAACAAGGCTATTGGGCATGCTAGCATGACCAAAGGGTCACCGGACTGACGCCGGCGACGAGCTCGGGCGGAGGTGAGCTTCGGCCTCGATGAACACGACGGCTACGGTGTGCAAAAGGACGAGGCATTAGGGGGGAATGACCGGAGGCTCACAGCACGTCGATTAAAGTACTCGTCGGGCTCGGGGAAGGCCTGCAGACGACGGAGCGACGACGGCGATCGCCAGAGTCTGAGGAAGAAGATGGAGCCGATGGCGGCATTGTAGGGGTTCCCGCGGGGCGTGGCTCGGTGAGGAGGAAGAGGGGGTCGAGGCGGAGCCTCTGAGAGCATTCGCAAGGCGAGGTAGTGGCGGTGGGCACGGCAACGGTGTGCGGCGGCGAGGGCAGCGCTCGGGCGCGGTGAGAGAGAGCGAGGAAGAGGAGGGTATGAGGACGAGAGAGAGTGAGAGGGGGCCAGGGGCTCCGTGGCGCTCCGTGGCATCGTCTAGGAGCACCGGGGAGGAGCCAGGCAGGCAGGGAGGGAGGAGCTGGCGCGGCTCGCCTGCGCGCGGGGCACGCAGCTGCTTCTCCTCCTGGCAAGAGGAAGAAGATAGTGCTGACCCTGGTGGGCCGGGCTGGCTTTGCCCGGCTGGGCTGCTACAGTGGTGGGCTGGCTGGGCTGCCAGGTAAGTCCTTCTCTCTCCCTTTTAAATTCTGTTTTTCTATTTTTCTGTAAGTGTTTGGCTTTATTAAAAATATTTAGACACCTTCAAAAATCCTGAAAATAATCATAGGCTCTTTTTAGATTAATTCCAACAGCCCACACTTATTTCCAGAATTATTTGAGCATTTAAAATATTTACTAGCATTTAAATGCCCAAATGCAAAGTACATATGATTTAATTCAGTGACCAAATATGTCATGGAAAAATGTGCAACACCTCTGGTTATGGTTCTAGCATTTTCCAGAAATGATGAACATTTTTGAAAGCCATTTGGATTCACTAAAAATATTTTTAGGTTGAACCTATTTGAATTCCATTTGGTACTAGGGTTTGGACATCCCCATTTCAAGTTCATTTGAAAAATTAAACATGATGCACACATGAAGGGCTAGCCTACTGCAGACCAGGACCAGGGATGTGACAACTCACCCCCACTAAGAAAAAATCTCGTCCCGAGATTCAAGCATAGGGTAAGATGAAGGGGGAACACAAACTAACACAATCTTCACGATCCAGGTTGCACTTCATAGGGGCGTTGATTCGATCACCATATTTGACTCGATGTCTTCCTCTAAGAACTCCAACTAACAAGACAAGAAGAGGAAAGGAAAACTCTAGAAGAATTGATCTTCTCGAAGACCGAACAACTCAGGATCAACTCATGGGATGAGACATAGCAGCATCCCCCGAGCTGAGACACGAGGCATACATCTAGAGGGATGGAGTGGAACAGATGACGAGGGTTCACTAGGTAGACAACAATTCCACACTTAAGAAGGTGGTAAACGATTGTCAACGTAGCGAGGAGTTGAGTTGCCATGATACCATAACGGGGCACCCTAGGGAAGGTGACTTGTAGAAATATCCCCTTAAGTGGCAAAAAGAATTACCTTTGATTTAGAGATCATTGAGATTCTTTATACCAGCCTAAGGCAATTCTCGAGCGATCATTTGGAGGGGGTCGGTAGAATGGCATGCTTGGATTAGAATGGATGATGTGGATTACCTTGTTGAAAACAACACAAGGGATGACTTTAGTAACTGAGGAGAAGCTCAACAGTAGAGAGTGAGTCCACTGTTTGAGAAGTTATAGCATAACCGAGGAAGCTGAGAGCAAACCCAGTTAGTGCCGATGATAACACCTAGCGCTTGCGCGTGCTCTCAAGAACTTGAGCATTTCCATATTCATCAAGGTTTACCAACATCCATGTCAAGGATCCTGGCAACACAACATACTACCATGATGGATAGTGATGGATGATGCAGATGCATAGGAAGATAACAGCTTCTCAGATTTCACCTTAGCGAGGCCAAGGAAACAAAATCTGGATGATCGACCGAGAGACATTTAGCACTCCGCTTCTAATGTTCTCCTTGATGTGCTAGCGTAATCCATAGATAATTATGGTTTGATATCTAGAACATCAAGTAAAAGGTTGGACTTCGGGAACACAAAAATCATAAGGCTCAACTAGGGAGTAAATTCTATGAAGTCCTTATGGGTAGGTGGCCAACTTCCTCAAACAAGATACTACAATAATAGGTCTTCCGGCTGGGTGTGTTGGCCACGACATCCACTTTACCGGTTATCGAGGGACCAATATTATAGTTCTTGGGAAAATGTTCCAACCATCATATCTGCCTGAGATTCAGATCTGGTTGGTGTCAGGATATTCCAGACTCATCGAGTCTAGAAAGAAAAATGAAAGTTTGCAACACAAATCGACGAGACGACGTTGCGAGATTCTCAGGAAATGAACTACGATAGTAAGCTCCAAAACATGAGCTAGTTCTGCTACACACATGTGAACGTGTTGTCCCAGACAAGCATGACCACATGGTAGTCTTACAACAAAACACTACCGAGTTCTGGTTGGGAACCATCATCGAGGATATCGGAGTCTTGTGCATGATCTAGAATTAACACAACCAATTCATTTTCCTTGAGCAAATCAATCAGTGGCTTGGGGTGCTAGGGAATACATATGGGATGAAGGTTGCAAGTCTCCAAACCACAGAATACTTCGCACATATGCTTGACTAACTTGGGATGATTCCGGAGGAGGCAAAAATAAACTTTCTCGAATTCACGACGGCAACTTACATCAAATGCACGTGAATCAAAGGAAGTCACGTCTTTCATCCAACATATACTTCATGAACGGGGCATGAAGAACATGCCTACACAAGTTTCCAACACTAGCTGTATGTTCAACACAAATCATGGAGGAGACAAAGTGCTGCTGATGGGCTCAACAGCAACTCATCGGAATTTCCATATCACTGGACTTCCATCGTTAGGTGAACAATGTGATAGTATTGGTCAGACCAAAGGATGTAATGTTGTATGCTCGAGGAATCAACCACGAGTAAGACAACATTACGAATATCGTTGGTTCTGATTTGATTTGAGGATAGCCCACACTCAAATCAAAGTTTTGACAAGACAACAGATCCAACAACTGATCACGAGGACCAATCGATGAGAATATCATCTTTCTTCAACACACACACAAGGATATCCCTTTGGAATGAACTGAGTCGGACAAGCTTTTATCTTCCAACTCTCCAAGTTGTTGTTTAGCTTATCCAACTAGCTCAGGGTATCCAACACGGATTCTTGGAGAAAGGGTGGTTTCGAAAACCAACTTGGTCACGAGCTCAACATAGCAGTCGGGTGACAACCTGGTGATACTTCCGAGAAGATAATCAAAAAATCACGAACCACCGATATGCTATTAAGCTCGAGAACAATCTTGCTTTTCAGGGCGGGGCCGCCTGCTTCCGCCTCCCATGGCTGGCTGCGCCTCAGCGCATGCATCGTCGCCCCACCTTCTCCTAAATCGTTAACGCCGACGTCCTCCGCGCGGTTTGGTGCGCTTGCCACGGCGTTGCCCTCTCGCGTTGTCAACATGGTCAACAAACAACAGGAATCGGTAGAAGTACGTGGATAGGATGACAGTACGGGCCCACCACGTCAGTATATGGAAAACTAAAATGCTTCCTCCTAGTGTTTTCCTGACATCTAGGACCCACGACATTGTGAGCGTATATAGTCAATAGACAAGAGAACAGTACAAGATCGGCTGACACCTGGGATGTAGCTGCTCGAGCAGTATTTTTTTTTTGTTATTGTTGAGACAGAGCAGGGTTCGAACTGGGTTGTGGCCCATCTAGCCCAGGCTTATATTTTATGTTCACCATGTGACCAGCCCAGCTATTTTTTCTTTGTGAAAATGAGCCCAGTTTATTTTTTCTGAAGAATGCCCAATCCAGATCTACTTATTTTTCTACGCCCTGATGGGCTGCAAATCTTGAAAGTAATATGAAATGGGTTGTAAATATAAAAGCAAATGACAAATTGGCAATTACTTTATAAAAAATTTCACATTTTCAGATTCCTATTTCACTGGGCATTAACCTAATTGAAATATATCTTCAAAGTACTTTAAATGTGGCTGGACATTTCAGTATTAGAAATAGTTTGGAACCCACAGAAATATGCAAAATTGGCCCTGGCCAACCAAAGAAACGACTGCAATAAATTGCATAAGAAGTTGCCATGAGCTATATATAAATTATTAATAAAAAGAAGGAGTGGTCTGACTTGTGGGCCTGTTTAGTTGACGCGTATGCAAGATTTTTTTAGTTATTATATACGTCAACAAATGATTCTAGCAGACGTAACCGTTCTATGTCAATCCAACGGCCGTCATGTTTCATCAATCTCTGATCTTCTTGCTCCAGCCGCCAAAGCAGCGCCAGTGGGACCGCCTGCTCCCACCTCCCGTGGCCGGCTGTGCTGCCGCATAGGCCTTAGCGCCCCCTACTACTCCCACCGCTGGACAGGGCATCCCTCTACTCACCCACACCCCCTGTTATTCTGCAGCAACGGCAGCCTCACACCGCAGCCGAACCGGTGAACCCTCGTACTCCTCTCTGCGCGGGCTTCCACTGCTGCATCTTTCTCGGCTCCACGTTGTCCCCTTCCTAGGCCTCGCTGTCATCCATTGTCGTGGTGCTCTCGGTGCGGTGTGGTCAATGTGGTCAACGACCGATTTCCATCGGGAGAGTACTGTACATGGAGAGGCTGACAGCTGGGTCCACGACATCCGCAAGGAAGTGCCTCCTTATTATGCAGAAAATAATTATTCCTCCAGCTGACAGCAGGGACCCACTGGACGGGCCACCAGTATTTCGCGAAAAAAAACATTTCCCCCTGACTGCTGGGACCCACCAGAAGGGCCACCGTATTTCACGAAAAAAACGTTCCCCCCGCTGTCAGCTCGGACCCACCAGAAGTGCCTCCTTATTACGCACAAAAAATGAATACCCCCCTGCTAGCTGGGACCCACCTCGATGGGAGGCTGACTTGTGGGCCTACTAAGTTGACTGGGACGGAGGCCTTTGTCAACTTTAGTCAATATATGAACGATTCTAGCTCCAATGACCGTACGATGTCCATCCAACGGCCGTAGTGCTTCTTCAACCTCTGGTCTTCTCGCTCCAGCCGCCCAAAGCAGCATCGGTCATGCCGCATGCTCCTACCACCAGTGGCCGACTGTGATGCCGCGGAGGCCTCACTGCCCCCTACTACTCTCACCGCTGGCCAGGTCATCCCTCTACTCACCCACACCCCCTGTTATTCTGCGGCGACGGCAGCGTCACACCGCAGCCGAACGAGTGAACCCTCATACTCCTCTACGCGTGGGCATCCACTACTGCGTCTTCCCCGACTCCGCGTCGTCCCCTTCCTAGCCTCACTGTCGTCCACCGCCCTGGTGCTCTCGGCGCGGTGTGGTCAACGTGGTCAAGGAACGACTTTCATCAGACGTGGACTGTATGTGGAGAGGCTGACAGCTGGGTCCACGGCCACAGCAAGGAAGTGCCTCCTTATTATGCGGAAAATAATGATTCCTCCAACTGACAACAGGGCCCCTCCAGACGGGCCACCGTATTTCATGGAAAAAACATTTCCCCCTGACTACTGGGACCCACCAGCTACATCTTCGCACGCAAGGAAGTGCCTGACAGTCGGGACCCACCTGGTCGAAGCGTACGTAGCATTGTCATTCTGGTCGAGAACATGTACGTACATATATACTGGTCGATGTAGAGGCGCGCACGTAGCATGTACACGTATGTATAGCGTCCAGTGTGCAAGAAAGAAAATACGGCCACGTATGTGTACATATGGGCAGGGTCTCGAACGCCTACTCCCGCATATGTACGGCCAGGGCTTGTGTACATGGCTGGGCCGGAACGGAGAAACAACATCGTCGTCGTGTTCATGGGGAGCCAACCGGCTGGGTCGGAACGGAATGCGTAGTCGTGTTCATCGGGAGGGCTTGGACAGAACAGGCGATGGAAACGAGGCCTGGCGTACCACAGAATGGAGGAACCGACCTTGTGTTCGACCGGCCACGTTCAAAATGGGATCCTGTTCATCAAGAGGGGTCGGGCGTACCGCAAAACGGAGGAAACGGACCTCCTACGGTCGAAACAGGGGTCCTATTGATTGGGAGGGGTGTGGCATACCGCAAAACGGATGAAACAGACTTGTGTTGGAGTGCTACGGTTGAAACGGGAGTCCTGTTCATCGGGAGGGGTGTGGCGTACCGCAAAACGGGACTCCATGCGATACTGTTCATCTCCACCGTCGACCTCCTCCAGCCTCCACCTGCGACTGTTCATCCACGGGCTCCTTTTCATCCAACCTCCACCACGTGCTACTCCACCGGCTACTGTTCAACCACCCCTCTCCACGGGCTCCTGTTCAACCACCCCTCCACGGGCTACTGTTCATCCACCCCTCCATCATCTACTGTTCATCTAGCCCACCACGGGGTCGTCCTGTTCATCCAGCCCTCCACGGGGTCCTGTTCATCCAGCCCCAACCGGCTCGATCGATCGGGGTCCTCTTCATCCAGAGGCAACGCCACGGGTCCTGTTCATCCACTCCCACCGCTCACCGTTCATCCAACCCCCCCCCCCCCCCCCGCGCAACTCTCACTGTTTGTCCAGAGAGGCAGCATCGATCGGCTTCAGTTAGCAGCAGTAGCGAAGGAATCGCTCAATCGGGTTCAGTTCACAGCCATCCATCGATCGCTCGGGTTCAGTAATGCGTAGCCTGCAATGCAATCGCTCGGGTTCAGTTAGAGCCCAATGCCCCACTCGGGTTCAGTTAGAGCCAACGCCTCGCACACACGCGCGTACGTGTACAAGAGAAACGCGCATCGCTCAGCCCCCGACCACCCATCGTAACCGGGAACTCCCCAAAATTTTCCTCGCCCTCACTTCTACCACGGTATTTTCCGTCATGGACGGCCCAAAGAATGTCATGCAGCTGCGTCTCCGGCCCGCCCAGGACGAAAAGCCCATTTTCTGTCATCATTTTTTGTCATAGAAGTAGGAGCCCACCACATCTATGATGATACCCGGTTTTGTCACAATTATCGTCATAGAAGTGTCATACGTATGACAGGAAAAAAATTCGTTCGGCCCAAAATGTCACGGATGTGTCTTTTCTTTGCAGTGCATGTCCTCAGGAACAAACGTAACTACTCACAAATCATATTCATGTTCATAATCAGAGGAATATTAATATGCATTAAGGATCTGAACATATGATGTTCGACCGAATAAACCAACTAGCATCAACTACAAGGAGTAATCAACACTACTAGCAACCCACAGGTACCAATATGAGGTTTTGAGACAAAGATCGATACAAGAGATGAACTAGGGTTTGAGAGATGGTGTTGGTGAAGATGTTTAAGGAGATTGACCCCTTCTCAATGAGAGGATCGGTTTTGATGACGATGGCGATGATTTCCCCCTCCCGGAGGGACGTTTCCCCGGCAGAACAGCTCCGCTGAAGCCCTAGATTGGTCCTGCCAAGGTTCCGCCTCGAGACGGCAGCGCTTCATCCCGAAAGTTTCCTTATGATTTTTTCCAGGGCAAAAGACACCATATAGAAGAATATGGGCATCGGGGGCCTGTCAGGTGGCCCACGAGGCAGGGGCCGCGCCCTGCACCCTCGTGGCTGGTGGGTGGCCCCCCTCTGGTGCTTTCTTCACCCAATATTTTTAATATATTCCAAAACTGACTTTCATGGAGTTTCATGACTTTTGGAGTTGTGCCGAACAGGTCTCTAATATTTGCTCCTTTTCCAGCCCAGAATTCCAGTTGCCGGCATTCTCCCTCCTCGTGTAAACCTTATAAAATAAGAGAGAAAAGGCATAAGTATTGTGACATAATGTGTAGTAACAACCCATAATGCAATAAATATTGATATAAAAGCATGATGCAAAATGGACGTATCACTCTCTAATTACCAAAACATTTGTCAGACATATAAAAAGGTTCCTTCATCCTTTTTTGGGTGGCTTGTACTGTTGCCTAATGATCTTTCCTTTTAATAGATAAAAATGCTTATAATCATAATATTTTGGGTGTGGGCATGTAACAAATTTAGTAAGATTGATTTATGTGTGCATTGTTATCTTCCAACAAAAAACCTCTGAACTGTGCCTAGCAGAACATAATGTTCAATGTATTTCTTCTATGATACCACCACATTGTAACAAGTAATTATACATCGCTGCAATTCATCCATAGTTTTGTTGAACTTCTATTTTTCTTGTTCAAAATTTAACTGTATTTCAATGTTTGTTCTTCTACATCAGGTAATGCTTGTTGGAACTGGAGTCTTTGTTATCTTGGTCAAGATTTTGCACATGGTTAGTATATGCAGTCTTCACTTTATCTACTTTATCTTCTACTCTGAAGATTTATCAGCTCAAGTGGGCAGATTAGAAGTTCAGCCATGTTTTTGCCATTGTTAGGATGCTGGTCATTTTAGGCATGGACGCACATGGCCACATGCCCCCCATCTTTGGGCGCCGAGCTTGTTGTCCCATCATGCATCTTGATGGTGTGCCGCTCAATTTAGCCTAGGTAATTGAGGGAGTCCTAGATTAGGGGGTGTCCGGATGGCCGGACTATGACCTTTGGCCGGACTCCCGGACTATGAAGATACAAGATTGAAGATTTCGTCCCATGTCTGGATGGGACTTTCCTTGGCGTGGAAGGCAAGCTTGGCGATACGATATGAAGATCTCCTCCCATTGTAACCGACTCTGTGTAACCCTATCCCTCTTCGGTGTCTATATAAACCGGAGAGTTTTAGTCCGTAGGACAAACAACAATCATACCATAGGCTAGATTCTAGGGTTTAGCCACTCCGATCTCGTGGTAGATCTACTCTTGTACTACCCATATCATCAATATTAATCAAGCAGGAGTAGGGTTTTACCTCCATCGAGAGGACCCGAACCTGGGTAAAAACATCGTGTCCCTTGTCTCCTGTTACCATCCGCCTAGACTCACAGTTCAGGACCCCCTACCCGAGATCCGCCGGTTTTGACACCGACATTGGTGCTTTCATTGAGAGTTCCTCTGTTTCGTCGCCTTTTAGGCCTGATGGCTTCTTCGCTCGTCAACCACGACGCGGTCCGGGATGAGACTTTTCTCCCCGGATAGATCTTCGTATTCGGTGGCTTCACACTGCGGGCTGACTCATTCGGCCATCTGGAGCAGATCAAGAGCTACGCCCCTGGCCATCAGGTCAGGTTTGGAAGCTTGAACTACACGGCCGACATCCGCGGGGACTTGATCTTCGACGGTTTCGAGCCACAACCAGGCGCGCCGCACTGTCATGATGGGCACGATTTAGCTCTGTCATCGGACAACGCCCAGAGCGTCGCTCAGGTGTCCACTCCGACCATTAGCTCGGAGCCCACTACGCCAGTCACGGACAGACGGTTAGACGCCACCCCGGAAACTGCAATCTCTACAGCGATAGAGCCGGATAGCAGCCTAGTCCCTCGCAGGGCCCGTGACTCTGAGGTGCCGGACTCCGATCCGGACTCCGTAAATCCCGCACCTCTCCCGGTTAAGCCCGATTGGGTTCCGGTCATGGAGTTCACCACCATGGATGTCTTTCAGCACTCACCTTTCGGCAACATCCTGAATTTGTTAAAGTCTCTCTCTTTGTCAGGAGAGCCCTGGTCGGACTACGGCCAACACGGTTGGGACACGGACGACGAAGAAATTTGTAGCCCACCCACCACCCACTTTGTAGCCACTGTCGACGATTTAACCGACATGCTCGACTTCGACTCCGAAGACATCGACGGCATGGACGCCGATGAAGGAGACGATCAAGAACCAGTGCCTATAGGGAACTGGAAAGCCACCTCGTCATACGACATATACATGGTGGACACCCCTAAAGCGGGGGATGGCAAGGAGAAAACGGAGGGTGACCCCTCCAAGAAGCAACCCAAGCGCCGACGTCAGCGGCGCCGCTCTAAGTCCCGCCAAAGCAAAAACGGCGATTCCGGCACCGGAGATAACAATACGCCGGACAGTGCCAAAGACAACCCCCTCCAGCAGGATTCAGTGCAGGAGAACGAAGGAGCCAGCCCTCGTGAGAGAGCGGCCGACAAAGAGGATGAGGACGACAATTACATGCCTCCCTCCGAAGACGAGGCAAGCCTCGACGATGATGAATTCATCGTGCCAGAGGATCCCGTCGAGCAAGAGCGTTTCAAACACAGACTCGTAGCCACGGCAAGCAGCCTCAAGAAGAAACAGCAGCAGCTTAGAGCTGACCAAGACTTGCTAGCCAACAGATGGACCGAAGTCCTGGCGGCCGAAGAGTATAAACTAGAACGCCCATCCAAGAGCTACCCGAAGCGCAGGCTGCTTCCCCAACTTGAGGAGGAAGCAACTAAACCTACATCACCAGTGTACGATGTGCCCGATCGGCCACCCCGTGGCCATGATAGAGAGGCCTTCAGGCCCTCGACCCAAGGCGCACCCCGACACCGCTCAAAACATACCAGAGTCTGGGGAGACGCAACAGACCTGCGAGACATCTTGGAGAATAAGGCAAGGCAAACAAGATCGATCTACGGATCGCATGGGCGCCCTGCTTCACGTGACGCTAGCCGTCATGCCGGACATAATAAGTATGGCCCGGCCGAATACAACAGACCAAGCTCGTCCGAGCTGCGTCGCGATATAGCTCAGTACAGTGGCGCCGCACACCCACTATGCTTCACAAACGAAGTAATGGATCATCAAATCCCCGAGGTCTTCAAACCCGTAAACATCGAATCATACGATGGCACAACAGATCCTGCAGTATGGATCGAGGATTATCTCCTTCACATCCACATGGCCCGTGGCAATGATCTACACGCCATCAAATACCTCCCGCTCAAGCTTAAAGGACTAGCACGGCATTGGCTTAATAGCCTGCCAGCAGAGTCAATCAGTTGTTGGGAGGACCTGGAATCCGCATTCCTTGACAACTTCCAGGGCACGTATGTGCGACCACCAGACACCGATGACCTAAGCCACATAATCCAGCAACCAGAGGAATCGGCCAGACAATCCTGGACATGGTTCCTGACAAAGAAAAACCAAATAGTCGATTGTCCGGACGCTGAGGCCCTCGCAGCCTTCAGGCACAACATCCGAGACGAATGGCTTGCCCGGCACCTAGGACAGGAAAAGCCGAAGTCTATGGCAGCCCTCACGACACTCATGACCCGCTTCTGCGCGGGAGAAGATAGCTGGCTAGCTCGTACCAATAACATAAGCAAGAGCCCCGGCAATTCGGATACCAAGGATAACAACGGCAGGTCACGCCGCAACAAGCATAAGCGTCGCATTAACGGTGACAATACTGAAGATACGGCAGTCAATGCCGGATTCAGAGGCTCTAAACCGGGTCAGCGGAAGAAGCCATTCAAACGAAACCCTCAGGGCCCATCCAGCTTAGACCGGATACTTGATCGCTCGTGCCAGATACACGGCACCCCCGAACAGCCAGCCAACCACACCAACAGAGATTGTTGGGTGTTCAAGCAGGCAGGCAAGATAAGCGCCGAGACCAGAGACAAGGGGCTACATAGCGATGACGAGGTGGGGCCCGGCCGCCGAACAACAAAGGACAGAAGGGATTTCCCCCACAAGTTCGGACGGTGAATATGATATACGCAACCCACATCCCCAAAAGGGAGCGGAAGCATGCTCTCAAGGACGTCTATGCGCTGGAGCCAGTTGCCCCAAAGTTCAACCCATGGTCCTCCTGCCCGATCACTTTCGATCGACGGGACCATCCCACCAGCATCCGTCACGGCAGATTCACCGCACTGGTCCTAGACCCAATTATCGACGGATTTCACCTTACCAAAGTCCTAATGGACGGCGGCAGTAGCCTGAACCTGCTTTACCAGGACACAGTGCGAGAAATGGGCATCGATCCTTCGAGGATTAAACCCACAAAGACAACCTTCAAAGGTGTCATACCAGGGGTCGAAGCCAGCTGTACAGGCTCGGTCACACTCGAGGTGGTCTTTGGATCACCGGATAACTTTCGGAGCGAGGAGTTAATCTTCGACATAGTCCCATTCCGCAGCGGCTATCATGCCCTGCTCGGACGAACCGCATTTGCAAAATTCAATGCGGTGCCGCACTACGCATATCTCAAGCTCAAGATGCCAGGACCTCACGGAGTCATCACGGTAAATGGAAACACAGAACGCTCTCTCCGAACGGAGGAGCACACAGTGGCCCTGGCGGCGGAAGTACAGAGTAGCCTCTCAAGGCAGTTCTCCAATCCATGCGCCAAACGTCCGGACAACGTCAAGCGAGCCCGAAGTAACCTACAAAAAATCTGGTTGGCACGTTCCGAGCAAGCATAGCAGTGCGGCCCTGACCCCAGCCCCCGCCAAACAGCAATGCTGGTACCACGCGTACATAATTACGCCTTAGAGATACCATGGGCATAAGGGGAGGGTCACAACAATGGCACGCCCAGAATGTGGCTTAACCGCACTAGGGGGCTCCCTATTTCGCCGTTTTCCTTTTTCACACACTTTCAGGACCCAACTATTCGGAAGGCCTGTCCGGCAATACTCTCGCCGAACCAACGATGCAATAGCCAGGGAGGAAACAAGCCACGTCAAAAGTCCAGGTGGTCTCTATAACGAGTTTAATACCTGTTTCTCTTACAATCCTGCAGCTTGCCCCCGAAGGGGAATATGTCAAATACTCCCATCTCTTGCTTACCGCACTTTTTGTATCGTTCTGCTTTCGCAACAGCCCTTTTTTTAATGAACAATATATAGCTCTTACCTATTATTGGACTTATATATTTTTATATGCAAATATGTTCAGTCATGACACTATGCAACCATACACTTTGGTACGGATAATACACCAGGGGCTTACAACACCCCATAACATGGTGTGAGAAGACCGAACACTTTAACAAGTGCGGCACCCCGAACTTATAGCACTATATGCATCGGCTCCAAATCATGTCTTTGGTCAATAGTTGGGTTTGCCCGGCTCCCATGTTTTGGTACCTTACGTTCCGCATTGTTGGCTAAGATAGTGTTGGGAGAACTACTGCGATTGTGCCCCAGTTGAGCTGGGTTAACACCTCAGTAGAGAAAGCTAAAACTGACTGTCATGATAGTGCGAGAGACCGGTCGCTGTTCGCGAGGTTTTTTCGAGTCCTTAAAGACTTATGCCGCTTCAAGCAAAGAACCGGACTTATCCGGCCTAGGCGTGGATAGCGCCCCGAACTCGGTCTTCCGAATACTAGGGGCTTCGCCGAAATTTAAAATTATAGAATTCTATGGCTAAGTGAGAGTGATAAAGCATTATAAGTCCGACGGCCTGGTTCGATGTGCTGAAAGCCTCCCTAGATGGACCCAAGAATGGGAACAAGAGCGCTTAGGTTTATCCCGAACACCCCAGCACTCGTGGCATGGGGGTCGAAGCCGACGACTTGCATCTCTCAGATTTGATAAACGGCCGCACAGAAGGTAATATTTTAAATTAACAAGTGTTGCTTAACGCATATGAACAAAGCTTCAGCGTACAGGATAACAAATGCGAGTTTACTCAAAAATTACATCTTTGGAGCACTCATCCGCTATGCGGCGGGCACCCTTCAGAACACCATTATAATACATCTCGGGCGTACGATACTCCTTGCCCGGCGGTGGCGCGTCCGTCAATAGCCTCTCTGCATCTAGCTTGCCCCAGTGCACCTTAGCACGGGTAAGGGCCCGACGGGCACCTTCAATGCAAATGGAGCGCTTGACGACCTCAATCCACGGACACGCGTCCACCATCCGCCGCACCAGACCGAAGTAGCTCCCAGGCATGACCTCTCCAGGCCACAGCAAAGCTATGAGGCCCTTCATGGCCTATTCGGCCACCTTGTGGAGCTCAACCAGCTGCTTCAGCTGGTCGCTCAGGGGCACCGGATGTTCGGCCTCAGCATACTGAGACCAAAACACTTTTTCTGTCGAGCTCCCCTCTTCGGCTCGGTAGTATGCGGCGGCATCAGACACACTACGGGGCAGATCGGCGAACGCTCCTGGAGAGCTCCGGATTCGGGTAAGTAGCAGATAATTAACTTTTATATTTTTGCTTTGCATAAAGAATGCCTTACCCGCCGCTATCTTCTTCATCGCCTCGATCTCCTTTAGGGCCTTTTGGGCTTCGGCCTTAGCGGTCTTGGCACTCTCAAGAGCCAAGGCAAGCTCGGACTCTCGAGTCTTCGAGTCATGCTCCAAACTCTCGTGTTTTTCCATGAGAGCCTGGAGCTCTTGCCGCACCTCCGCCACCCGCGCCTCCTGCTTCTCTCGCTCGGCGCGCTCCAAGGCCGCACTCTTTTCGGCCTTGGAGACCGCCTCTTTCAGGGTTGCCACCTCGGTCGTGGCTCCTGCAACATTAACGTTGGTCCTGTTATTATTATTATGCAACCAAGTATTTCTATATACATTTACAGGAGGTACTACATACCCTCTTTATCCTCGAGCTGCTTCTTGGCATGGCCGAGCTCGCTCTCGGACTGCTCGAGGCTTTCCTTCAAGGCATTGACCTCCGCAGTCAGTGCGGCAGAGGTCAGCAGCGCAGCCTACATTACCATATTGACATATTTCTATTAGACTCCTGCGTATATCTTTTAAGATACTCAGTTCGGCTTTTCTTTCCGAACACCGAACTAAGCATCAAGGGCTACTGTCTATGCGGTAACATTTTTTATATATGTTTTTGAACACATACCTCAAAGCCCGTTAACAGGCTTGTGCAGGCTTCCGTCAGCCCGCTCTTGGCGGACTGAACCTTCTAAATCACTGAACTCATAACAGTGCGGTGTTCTTCGTCGATAGAGGCGCCGTTGAGCGCCTCCAGCAAATTGTCCGGCGCCTCCGGGTGGACGGAAGTCGCCGGCGTCGCGGACTTGCCCTTCTTGTGAAGGAGCCGCCTGTCGGGCTCTAGAACCACTGATGGTTCCGGAGCAGTGTCCGGCCCAGGGCCGGACTTAGATCCCTCCGGGGCTTTACCCTCTCATGGGGCCTGGGGGTGGGAGTGAGTTGCCCTGCATCTGGGAGCCGGTGCGCGATGTCGTTAGACAAGTATCCGGCCTCCCTCAGGTTTTTGATTTGTCCCTCGTGACGAAGGAGGCCATCCATCTACCTCCCCCTCCTGACATGGTTGGAGAAGGTTGAGGTGGGAAGTGCGGGCTTGGGCGCTGAAGCTCGAGCGCACAGGGACGGATAAGCAGAGGAGGAAGAAGGCGTGAATGGAAAGGGAAGATTCTTATCTCCTTATATGGGCGGCCAAAACTACGAGCCCCCCACCGGTCTAATAAAACTCGCTTATCTCCCAAGCGCCGCGGTTAATGGCGCGGTTGGGTTACCCACGCCCGTATTGATGAGAATCCCAGAATAAGGGGACACGATCTCTGCTTTGACAAGACGTGCCAGGGAAGCCGCCTCGCTAAACGTGCTGAGGTGGAACAATAAAATGAATAAAGAGCCTGGCCGTGGCATGATGTCACGCCACGGAATGCGTCAGCAGATCTGATTGATGCAAATATTATTCTCTCTATGAAGGAATGTGGAACTTATTTTGCAGAGCCGGACACTACCCTGGTGTTCAACATCTTCTATGAAATATTCGGAGGAGGAACCCGCCTTGCAATGCCGAAGACAACTTGCGCGCCGGACTCGTCGTCATTGAAGCCTGGTTCAGGGGCTACTAAGGGAGTCCTCGATTAGGGGGTGTCCGGATGGCCGGACTATGACCTTTGGCCGGAATCCCGGACTATGAAGATACAAGATTGAAGACTCCGTCTCGTGTCCGGATGGGACTTTCCTTGGCATGGAAGGCAAGCTTGGCGATACGATATGAAGATCTCCTCCCATTGTAACCGACTCTGTGTAACCCTAGCCCTCTCCGGTGTCTATATAAACCGGAGAGTTTTAGTCCGTAAGACGAACAACAATCATACCATAGGCTAGATTCTAGGGTTTAGCCACTCCGATCTCGTGGTAGATCTACTCTTGTACTACCCATATCATCAATATTAATCAAGCAGGAGTAGGGTTTTACCTCCATCGAGAGGGCCCGAACCTGGGTAAAAACATCGTGTCCCTTGTCTCCTGTTACCATCCGCCTAGACGCACAGTTCGGGACCCCCTACCCGAGATCTGCCGGTTTTGACACCGACAGTAATCTTCTCGAGATTCATGCCTCGGTTAATTATTATTTTATTAGAAACATTAATTAGGAAAACAATATATGTTTTCACTCATAGGCCAACAAAGTTTGTCTTCGTCCACCCACCATCCAAAATTATTTTAAATATTAGGGTGGTATCAGTGTTGGGTAGTACTACAAATTCATGGTGTCTTGTTACCAAATTGACCTATTTTCAAGTACACTAACATACATCCTTTGGTTCACTTATAGGAGCAAAACAAATGGTTAAATATGGATTATCAGCTCAAGAGCGCAGATTAGAAGTTCGGCCATGTTTTTTCCATTGTTGGGATGCTGGTCATTTTAGGTATGGACACACATGGCCACCTGCCGCCCATCGCCATGGGCCGAGCTTTTCGTCCCATCGTGCATCTCGATGGTTGATACGTCCATTTTGCATCATGTTTTCTTACTGTTATTTATGTTGTTTTATTGTATAATAATGCTTTGGAGTAATTCTAGTGCCTTTTCTCTCAAAATGTGCAAGGTATGTACCAAGGGGGAGAATTCTGGCAGCTAGAAATCTGGACCTGAAAAAGCTACGTCAAGCTACCTATTCTGCACAACTCCAAATGAGCTGAAACTCCCCGAGGATTTTTTATGGAATATTTAAGGAATATTGGAGCAAATAAGTACCACATGAGGGCCACCAGGTGGGCACAACCCACCTGGGCGCGCCAGGAGGCCCAAGCGCGCCCTAGTGGGTGCTGCCCTCCTCGGCCCACCTCTAGTGCCCATCTTCTGGTATATAATTCATTTTGACCTAGAAAAAAATAAGGAGAGGACATTCGGGACGAAGCACTGCCGCTTCGAGGCGGAACTTGGGCAGGAGCACTTTTGCCCTCCGGCAGACCGATTCCACCGGGGAAACTTCCCTCCCGGAGGGGGAAATCATCATCATCATCACCAACAACTCTCTCATCTTGGGGAGGGCAATATTCATCAACATCTTCATAGCACCAACTCCTCTCAAACCCTAGTTCATCTCTTGCGTTCAATCTTTGTATCAAAACTATAGATTGGTGCCAGTGGGTGACTACTAGTGTTGATTACATCTTGTAGTTGATTACTATATGGTTTATTTGGTGGAAGATTATATGTTCAGATACATTATGCTATTCAACACCCCTCTGATCTTGAGCATGTTTATCATTTGTGAGTAGTTACTTTTGTTCTTGAGGTCACGGGAGAAATCATGTTGCAAGTAGTCATGTGAACTTGATATGTGTTCGATATTTTGATGGTATGTATGTTGCCATTCTCTTAGTGGTGTCATGTGAACGTCGACTACATGACACTTCACCATATTTGGGCCTAAGGGAATGCATTGCGGAGTACTTATTATATGGTGGGCTGCGAGAGTGACAGAAGCTTAAACCCTAGTTTATGCGCTATTCCATAAGGGGCCGATTGGATCCAAAAGGTTTATGCTATGGTTAGAATTTATTCTTAATACTTTTCTCATAGTTGCGGATGCTTGCGAGAGGGTTAATCATAACTAGGAGGTTTTTTAAAGAAAGAACATAAACTAAGCACCGGTCCACCCACATATCAAATTATCAAAGTACCGAACACGAATTAAGCCAACATGATGAAAGTGACTAGATGAAATTCCCGTGTACCCTCAAGAACACTTTGCTTATCATAAGAAACCGTTTTGGCCTGTCCTTTGCCTCAAAAGGATTGGGCTACCTTTCTGCACTTTTGTTACTACTATTGCTACTTGCTCGTTACAAATTGGCTTGCTACCAAACTACTCCGCTACTTACAATTTTAGCACTTCCAGACATTACCTTGCTGAAAACCACTTGTCATTTCCTTATGCTCCTCGTTGGGTTCGACACTCTTAACCCCATACACTTGTGGGTCATCAAGGCGATTTTCTGGTTCCATTGCCGGGGAGTGAAGCACTCTTGGTAAGTGGAAATTGGTAAGGAAACATTATTACTATGTGCTGAAATTTATTGCCACTTGCTACTATGGAAAACAATCCTTTGAGGGGTTTGTTCGGGGTATCTTCACCTCGACCAGAACCACAATTAGTTACCTCTCAACCTATTGCACCTACTGAAAATATTGAATATGAAATTCCTTCGAGTATGTTAGAACAACTGCTAGCAAATCCTTATGGAGGAGATGGAACCGAACATCCTGATATGCACTTGATATATGTGGATGAAATTTGTGGATTATTTAAGCTTGCAGGTTTACCTGGAGATGAAGCTAACAAGAAGTTTTCCCTTTCTCTTTGAGGGTAAAATCATTGACATGGTATAGGCTATGCGATGATATTGGGTCTTGGAACTGGAACCGTTTGAAATTGGAATTTCATCAGAAATTTTATCCTATGCATCTAGTTCATCGTGATCGGAATTATATATATAATTTTTGGCCTCGTGAGGAGAAAGTATCGCTCTAGCTTGGGGGAGGCTTAAGTCAATGTTATATTGATGCCCCAATCATGAGCTCTCGAGAGAAATTATTATCCAGAACTCTTATGCTCGGCTTTCTTGTAATGATCAAATCATGCTCAATACTTCTTGTACTGGTTCTTTTATGAAGAAGACTACTGAAGACTAGGAACTCAATGAAGGTAAAGAGTCAGGTATTGAACCTAAGTTTGATTGTGTTAAAACTTTTATGAATACCTATGCCTTTTCAAAGTTTAGCACTAAATATGGACTTGACTCTGAGATAGTAGCTTCCTTTTGTGAATCTTTTGCTACTCATGTTGATCTCCCTAAGGAGAAGTGGTTTAAGTACCACCCACCAACTAAAGAAGAAATTAAAGAACTAGTAAAAGCTAAAGAAGAAACTATTATTTACAATGTTGATCCAGTTGTTCCCACTCCTTATATTGAAAACCCACCTTTTCCTCTTAGGATGAAGGAACGTGCTAAATCTTCAACTGTGGTTAAAAAAAGTTATGTTAGAACATTCAAACCTTATGAACAAATCAAAGTTGAACCTAGTATTGCTATGGTTAAAGATCTCTTAGTTGATAATATTGATGGGCATGTTATTTACTTCTGTGATGAAGCTTATAGAATTGCTAAACCTGAAGGAAAAGATAAACATAGACCAGTTGTTTGCATGCCTGTTGTCTCAGTTAAGATAGGAGATCACTATTATCATGGGTTATATGATGTAAGTGCTAGTGTGAGTGATATTCCCTTCTCCTTATATCAAGAAATTAAAGATGAAATAAGACTTGCTGAAATAGAAGACATAGGTGTTACTATTGAACATGCTAATAGAGATACTATATCACCAATTGGGATTCTTAGAGATGTTGAAGTCTTGTGTGGGAAGATAAAATACCCTACTAATTTTCTTCTTCTTACCACCCCACAAGATGAATTTTGTCCCATTATATTTGGTAGACCTTTCTTGAACACCGTCAATGCAAAAATAGATTGTAAGAAACAAACTACCGGTGTTAGCTTTGGTGATGAATCTCATGAGTTTAATTTTTCCAAGTTTAGTAAACAACCTCATAAGAAAGATTTGCCTGGTAAGGATTAAATTATTGGTCTTGCTTATATTGTTGTGCCTCCTACTGATCATTTGGAACAATATTTGAAAATGATTTGCACATGCGTGAGAGAAATGAAATAGACAAAATATTTTTCGAACAACAACCTCTGCTTAAACACAATTTGCCTATTGAAACTCTAGGAGGTCCTCCTCCACCTAAAGGTGATCATGTGTTTGAAGTAAAACAATTGCCAGACACCCTGAAATATGCTTATATTGATGAAAAGAAGATATATCCTGTTATTATCAGTGCTAACCTTTTAGAACATGAAGAAGAAAGATTATTGAAAGTTCTAAGGAAGCACAGGGCTGCTATTGGATATACTCCTGACGATCTTAAGGGCATTAGTCCAACTCTATGTCAGCACAAGATCAATATGGAACCTGATGCTAAACCCGTTGTTGATCACCAACGTCGGTTAAATCCGAAAATGAAAGAAGTGGTAAGAACGGAAATATTGAAACTTCTGGAAGCAGGTATAATCTATCCTATAACTGATAGTAGATGGGTAAGTCATGTTCATTGTGTCCCTAAGAAGGGAGCTATTACTGTTGTTCCTAATGATAAGAATGAGTTTATTTCACAAAGAATTGTTAAGGGCTACAGAATGGTAATTGATTAGAGAAAAATAAATAAAGCTATTAGAAAAGATCATTACCCTCTGCCTTTTATTGATAAAATGTTAGAAAGACTATCTAAGCATACACATGTTTGCTTCCTTGATGGATACTCTGGCTTTTCACCAATACCTATTTTACAATCTGATCAAGAAAAGACCACTTTTACTTGTCCTTTTGGAATATTTGCTTATAGACGTATGCCTTCTGGTTTATCTAATGCACCTGCTACCATTCAAAGATGTATGACTGCTATATTCTCTGATTTTTGTGAAAAGATTGTTGAGGTTCTCATGGATGAATTTTCTGTTTATGGGAAGTCTTTTGGTGATTGTTTAAGCAATCTTGATCGAGTTTTGCAGAGATGTGAACAAACAAATCTTGTCTTGAATTGGGAGAAGTGCCACTTTATGGTTAATGAAGGTTTGTCTTGGGCCACAAAATTTCTAAAAGAGGCATTGAGGTGGACAAAGCCAAGGTTGATGCAATTGAGAAAATGCCATGTCCTAAAGATATCAAAGGTATTCGTAGTTTCCTTGGTCATGCTGGTTTCTATAGAAGGTTTATCAAAGACTTCTCTAAAATTTCTAGGCCCCTTACTAATCTTTTGTAAAAGGATACTCCCTTTGTGTTTGATGATGATTGTATGGAAGCCTTTGAAACACTAAAGAAAGCCTTAATCACTTCACATGTTGTTCAACCACTTGATTGGAACTTGCCTTTTGAGATTACGTGTGATGCCAGTGATTATGTTGTTGGTGTTGTTCTAAGACAAAGAGTTGATAAGAAACTAAATGCTATTCATTATGCTAGTAAAACTCTAGACAGTGCTCAACAAAACTATGCTACTACTGAAAAATAATTCTTAGCAGTGGTGTTTGCTTGCGATAAATTTAGATCTTACATTATTGATTCTAAAGTAATTGTTCACACTGATCACGCTGCTATAAAATATATTATGGAAAATAAAGATGTTAAACCTGGACTCATTAGGTTGGGTTCTTCTGCTACAAGAATTTGATTTGCATATTACTGACAGGAAAGGAGCAGAGAACCCCGTAGCTGATAACTTGTCTAGACTTGAAAATATTCTTGATGACCCACAACCTATTAATGATAGCTTCCCTGATGAACAGCTAGCTGCAATAAATGTTTCTCATAGTACACCTTGGTATGCAGACTATGCTAATTATATTGTTGCAAAATACATACCACCTAGCTTCACATACCAACAAAAGAAAAAATCTTCTTTGATTTAAGACATTACTTTTGGGATGACCCACATCTTTATAAAGAAGGAGTAGATGGTATTATTAGATGTTGTGTACCTGAGCATGAACAGGAACAAATCCTACGGAAATGTCACTCCAAAGCTTATGGAGGACATCACGTGGGAGACATAACCGCTCATAAGGTATTGCAATGTGGTTTTTATTGGCCCACTCTCTTCAAAGATGCCCGTAAGTTTGTCTCATCTTGTGATGAATGCCAAAGAATAGGTAATATTGGTAAGCGTCAAGAAATGCCTATGAATTATTCACTTGCTGTTGAACCATTTGATGTTTGGGGATTTGACTTTATGGGACCTTTTCCTTCCTCTAATGGGTATATACATATTTTGGTTGCTGTTGATTATGTTACTAAGTGGATAGAAGCTATTCCAACCAGTAGTGATGATCACAATACCTCTATTAAAATTCTTAAGGAAGTTATTTTCCCAAGGTTTGGATTCCCTAGATATTTAATGATTGATGGTGGTCCACACTTTATTCATGGTGCTTTCTGTAAGATGCATGCTAAGTATGATGTTAAACATAGAATTGTGTCACCTTATCATCCTCAGTCTAGTGGTCAAGTTGAACATAGCAATAGAGAAATAAAACTACTCCTGCAAAAGACTGTTAATAGGTCCCGGAAGAATTGGTTTAATGAATTAGATGGTGCACCTTGGGCTTATAGAACAGCATACAAAAATCCTATGGATATCTCTCCATATAAAATGGTTTATGGAAAAGCTTGTCATTTACCTCTTGAGTTAGAACACAATGCATTTTGGCTAATAAAAGAACGTAATTATGATTTCAAACTTGCTGGAGAAAAGAGGTTATTTGATATTATCTCATTAGATGAATGGAGAACCCAGGCTTATAAAAATGCTAAGTTATTCAAAGAAAAAGTTAAAAGATGGCATGACAAAAGAATCCAAAAGCATGAGTTCAAAGTCGGAGAATATGTTCTTTTGTACAATTCTCATTTCAGATTTTTTGCAGGAAAACTCCTCTCCAAATGGGAAGGACCCTATGTCATCGAGGAGGTTTACCCATCCGGAGCTATCAAAATAGATAATGTCGAAGGGACTAACCCGAAGGTCGTCAATGAGCAACGAATAAAACACTATATCTCAGGTACGCCCATTAATGTAGAAAGCAATGTTATCCAAATTTTGACACCGAAAGAACACATAAGAGAGTCCTTCCAGAACACTCTAGGATCATGAAAATAAGGAGGTACGTGATACGGTAAGTAAACGGACTCTGAAAAATTCACAAAAATGTATTTTGTCAGCTTTGGAATATTTAGAAAAATAGGAAAAAAAGAAACTTCCAGGAAAGTGACCCTGGTGGGCACGATACACTAGGGCGCGCCAGGCATGCCTGGCGCGCCCAGGTGGGTTGTGTCCACCTCGAGTACTTTTCGGTATCCATTTTTCTTCTGTTCTGCTTGTTCTCCAAGATAAACAATCTATATATACCTCCCGAACCTGTTAACCTTTGTATCGTGGAGAAATCTCTTGTTTTCTTTTCTTGCTGTTTTCTGTCAGATCTGTTGACCCAGGCATCATGTCTTCTCCCTCCTCCAACACTAAAGAAGGCGAAGCTTGGTTGCTTCAGGTAGAATCCAGGGAAGAGGAATCTGAAGAGATCGTTATGGAGGAAGATGAGGGGGAATCATTTGGGATTCACCCTCCGGCCTCTGAGAGAGGGACTCTGGCTGGCATCTCCACTCATCCTAACCCCCATCAAGCCATGAGGCCCCTAAACAATCAAGAGGGCCCAAGAGATCATGAAGAACTCCCTACAAGGAGGACTCTACACAGGTTACATTGAAACAATTTTCACAATTTGATTCATAAGTATGGGTTCGAAAACACTCCACATGTGCATATAACATCCAATTGGGACATATCTTGTCCAAGAGAAAGTGATGCAGGGACAAACTCTTGGGGTCCAGAAAATAAGCATATCATGGCTGGAGTAGAGAATAACACTGAGCTGCTCCATCAAGCTCTTCAAGAGATTCATAGCTTAAGAGATATGCTCAGAGATATATTGGACAAAATTGCTTCTACTTCATCACCACCAAAAGAAAACTGAGTATTGGGTATGGGCACTCCGCTTGGATTTCGCCAAGCATGGGGGAGGTGCCCCGGTATCGTATCATCTCCATTATCATTTGCCTTTACTTTCTTAGTTTGATCAATGGTTATCTTTTGCTATTAGATGAATAAAAGTTTAGTTCGATCCTTTCTTTTTCTGAGTTTGCTTAGTGATCAATCTTTGTAATCGTGTGTGAGATATAATTAAATTAGTTTGAGTTTTGCCTTCTTTACTTTCTTGATGCAATAAAAATAAAGGAAATAAAAGAAAAAGATCATATTCTAATCTTATGGTAAGTGATGACATTACACAAGGAAAAGTATAAGTACAAAACTTTATTGTAGATTGACAAACATGGCATACGTCAATGATGCAACACATGAAAGAATTAATAAGGGAAGAGAAGATTCACATATAAATACACTATCATGGAAATCTTTTGTAATTGTGAGCACCCATAAAAATATTATATGCCAAAATTGTTGACGTTGGACAAGGAAGACAACCTAATGATTTATGTGTGTTCATATTCACATAAAAGTCATATTGTCATAGATCCTTCAACATGTGGTGCTTGCCCCTATCTTCGCTAGCCAAAAATTCCGCACTAAGTAGAGATACTACTTGTGCATCCAAAACCCTTAAACCCTATCTTCTTTGAGAGTCCACCATACCTACCTAAGGATTGAGTAAGATCCTTCAAGTAAGTTGTCATCGGTGCAAAAAGGGCAATAAAATTTGCTTATAAAAATGTGAGATCATTTAGTGTAAGGGAAAATTGAGCGTTGTACGAACTTGTGATGGTGAAGAATAAAAGCGACAGACCGCATAATAAAGGTTGCCATCACAAGGGGCAATATAACGTGGCGTTCTCTTGCACTAAGGAGTTGAGCATACAAACAAAAAGCGCATGGAAACCTCTGCTTCCCTCTGTGAAGGGACTATCTTTTACTTTCATGTATTTACTTTCATGCAAGAGTCAAAGTTTTTCTCTCTATTCCTTTTATTTTTCTCCTTTGTCAAGCATCATGTGGTGAGGAAAGATCTAGGCACATATTTCCAGTTGAATATGGATAGCATGAGTTATTATTGTTGACATCACCCTTGAGGTGAGTGTGTTGGGAGGTGAAACTATAATTCCCTATCTTTCTTTGTGTTCGGTTGAAACATTTTGCTCAAGTGTACGTGGTGAGTGTTAGCAATCATAGAAGACTAAATGATGGTTGAGTATGTGGACTTGCCTAAAGGCTCTGATACGTGACCTTCTTGAAAAGATGATGAATTGTAGTTGCAAAGTTGACTGAGAACATAGTTTGTTGGTTTCCAATAGAGTTTATGCTTTATACTTCATTGTTGTGATGAATTGTCACTTGCTCATGAGAAGTCTATGATAAAAGTTATATAATAAAAGTTTTATACTGAAGTTTGTTGTTGTTATAATAAGTCACATGATGCTGCTATGTGCGTATTTTTCTTTTTATCGACACCTCTCTCTCTCTCTAAGCATGTGAACATGTTTTTCGATTTCGGTTTTCGCTTGAGGACAAGCGACGTCTAAGCTTGGGGGAGTTGATACGTCCATTTTGCATCATGTTTTCCTACTGTTATTTTTTTTTTATTGTATAATAATGCTTTTTGGAGTAATTCTAATGCATTTTCTCTCATAATATGCAAGGTATGTACCAAGGGGGAGAATTCTGGCAGCTGGAAATCTGGACTTGAAAAAGCTACGTCAAGCTACCTATTCTGCATAACTCCAAATGAGCTGAAACTCCCTGAGGATTTTTTATGGAATATTTAAGGAATATTGGAGCAAATAAGTACCAGAGGAGGGCCACCAGGTGGGTAGTACCAAAGGAGGGCCACCAGGTGGGCACAACCCACCTGGGCGCGCCAGGAGGCCCAGCCGCGCCCTGGTGGGTGCTGCCCTCCTCGGCCCACCTCTGGTGCCCATCTTCTGGTATGTAAGTCATTTTGACCTAGAAAAAAATAAAGAGAGGACATTCGGGACGAAGCGCCACCGCCTCGAGGCGAAACTTGGGCAGGAGCACTTTTGCCCTCTGGCAGAGCGATTCTGCCGGGGGAACTTCCCTCCTGGAGGGGGAAATCATCATCATCATCATCACCAACAACTCTCCCATTTTGGGGAGGGCAATCTTCATCAACATCTTCACAGCACCAACTCCTCTCAAACCCTAGTTCATCTCTTGCGTTCAATCTTTGTATCAAAACTATAGATTGGTGCCCGTGGGTGACTAGTAGTGTTGGTTACATCTTGTAGTTGATTACTATATGGTTTATTTGGTGGAATATTATATGTTCAGATCCATTATTCTATTCAACACCCCTCTAATCTTGAGTATGTTTATCATTTGTGAGTAGTTACTTTTGTTCTTGAGGACGCGGGAGAAATCATATTGCAAGTAATCATGTGAACTTGATATGTGTTTGATATTTTGATGGTATGTATGTTGTCATTCTCTTAGTGGTGTCATGTGAACGTCGACTACATGACACTTCACCATATTTGGGCCTAAGGGAATGCATTATGGAGTAGTTATTAGATGGTGGGTTGCGAGAGTGACAGAAGCTTAAACCCCAGTTTATGCGCTATTCCATAAGGGACCGATTGAATCCAAAAGTTTAATGCTATGGTTAGAATTTATTCTTAATACTTTTCTCGTAGTTGCGGATGCTTGCGAGAGGGTTAATCATAAGTAGGAGGTCTGTTCAAGAAAGAACGTCACCTAAGCACCGGTCCACCCACATATCAAATTATCAAAGTACCGAACATGAATTAAGCCAACATGATGGAAGTGACTATGAAATTCCCGTGTACCCTCAAGAACACTTTTCTTATCATAAGAAACCATTTTGGCCTGTACTTTGCCTCAAAAGGATTGGGTTACCTTGCTGCAATTTTGTTACTACTATTGCTACTTGCTCATTACAAATTATCTTGCTATCAAACTACTCCGCTACTTACAATTTTAGCACTTGCAGACATTACCTTGCTGAAAACCACTTGTCATTTCCTTCTGCTCCTCGTTGGGTTCGACACTCTTACTTATCAAAAAGGGCCACAATTGACCTCATACACTTGTGGGTCATCAATGGTGTGCCGATCAATTTAGCCTCGGTAATCTTCTCGAGATTCATGCCTCGGTTAATTATTCTTTTACTTAAAACATTAATCAGGCAAACACTTTGTTTTCACTCATAGGCCAACAAAGTTTGTCTTCGTCCGCCCACCATCCAATATTATTTTAAATATTAGGGTGGTATCAATGTTGGGCAGTACTACAAATTCATGGTGTCTTGTTACCAAATTGATGTATTTTTAAGTACACTGACATACATCCTTTTTTTCACTTAATAGGAGAAAATCAAATGGTTAAATATGGGTTATGTCCTCTTACACTGAAACGTGAATTGTTTTGCACTATTACATCTGACAAAGGAAGTCCTGGGTTAAAGGTAGTTCCATGTCTATTGGTGACGATTGCGCTGGAAACCGGAGGTGGCATCTTGGTCTTCTCCATGCGAACACCACATCTCCGACGATGCAGCCACGGCCCGAGGGCGGCGAGCTGATCTCCCAAGGCTCCTCGCTGACGCATGACAATGCCCACCTCAATTATCCGTTATAGAATTTATGCTATCAGTTGTTTGTAGTTGTGCTCTGAATAGATGTCCCCTACTTGTAGTAGATAATCATACTTTGCTATAATACATTGAACAGCTAGTGCTTCTATGCGGGAACCCCACACAAATTGTAAACATGAATATGAAATGGACGTTTACCAACCTGGCACCGCCCCAATCACCTCTCAGGTCGCGCCATAGGGTGGCGCCAGTTAAGGCTCGCTTGCCAAGGGCTAGTGGTTAAAGTCTCTTTTATTGGTGCGGTACTGGTGAGTGCAATGCGCGGTGCAGTAGCCTTGAGAGGCGTCCAAAGCGGCTTAGGAAGCGGCGCACCTGTGAAGCGACAATGAACATGGCTAATGCCAACACTCAAAGGTGGGCTTCCCCTAATTCCTTTATGTATATATGCAAGCTTGTGTGGTGTGCTCTGCTTCCTCCTCCCTATTTTAATTAATGAATCTATTACTGAGCAGAGCATGTGCTTTAGGTTCACACCATAAATGATATAGTTGAGAGAGTGCTCTTTTTTTGGCGGTTTTTGGTAATGACTTACTATTCTTCACATATTTGGAAAAGCCTATGTATTTACATTTCTTATGTCAAATTGTGTTATGTAAATTAAAGGAGAACAATGTAACTTTGCCTTTAAATATGAAAAATACTTGCATGCAACTAAATGCAATCTAAAATTCATAGCTATAAAAGAAAGGCCTTGATATTCAAATAACTCTCATTTTAGATCGTGTAGAGTGCAGGTGCTTACTATCCTACTTGAATGAACTATGGCCATGAAGGAAATTTCCTATTAGGAACACATGCTATGTTTGGTTATGTGTGTCATCTTAGTGTCAAAAGCATCTATGGAATGCAATGTGGACTGTTAAATACTTCTTGAAGAGACAATACTTGTTATCTGTATCCAAGTTTCTAACTGCATTGGCAGGAGAAAAGTCTGGTTTCCGTTAATGTAATCTTCAATACATCTTTATCTACTTTTTGCAACTTCGAACTTCAAAAAGTTAGTAAAAGAAGTATGACCCAATACTTAGTGCAGATAAGAAAGTGAAAGGGATGCATCCCACCTGGCACCGCCTCAACTTCCTCTCAGGCGGGTGCGCCCCAACCACTATAGGGACAAAGGTACTGCCCAAAAATTGAAGAGAGTGTTATATCATGGACATTTTACTTGCTTCGTTACTTTGTTTCGTGTAAGATTATATTTTGATCTATTATGTCTAATTGACCTAAACTTGCAAAGATCTTGGGAAGAATAATTAGTTTCAGTATATAGACTAGATTATTTGCCAAACACAATCTAAAATATAACCGGATATTTCTTTGTTGCAGATTGTAAGGTTCAAAGATAAATAATCTCATCAAGTTTTTCTTGAACCGGAGGGTAGAGATGTCCCTGAGTTATATCTACACATCTCTCACTGCGCCTCGGTTCTGCATATGTCATCGTTTTTCCTTTTTTTCACCAGTTTTCAGTCTGATACTCCAATATCAACTGTTCTTATCTATGTTATTTCTTGTGCAAAAATGATATCTTCTGCAATAGTTTACTCAAAACTTACAACCTCATTGATGGGTTCATTTTGTTAGCAAATGTTGTGAAAACATTGAAATCTATGATGGATTGGATGCAATAGAATAAGTTTGTTCATATTTCTTCATAACTTTTAAAATACAGTGTCCAGGTGTAGTTCAGTAATTTTGACATGTATATTGTTGTAGGTTGAGGCTGTATGAACGAAGTGAACACAAGGTAAAAGGCAATGGCAATTGTCAGTTAGTATTTAGTGCCATACTCACATGAATAATTACTTTCATTTTGTTGAAATAAGCATTATAGGCTGCCATACTACATGCATACATTTGATCATAAGCATGTTCATTAGCTAATAAAGATATTTGTATCTGTTTCATATCGGATATCATCCCATTGATATTCTCTAACAGCAACGATATACTCCCTCCATTCCTAAATATAAGTCTTTTTAGAGATTTCAAATGGACTACAACATACGGATGTATATAGACATACTTTAGAGTGTAGATTCACTCATTTTGCTCCGTATGTAGTATTCGTCATGCGGCAATGAGAAGATCCTCTCGGTGAGCCCTCTCCCTCTTGTTTCACTATATGATTTAGGTTGTGACTAACAAAGACTATATTTGGCGAGATTGTGTTTTGTTCATATACATATGTTGGGCAACATACATTGAGGAGTTCATTTGCTTCCATTTCTGTTCGTTATGGTGGATTGATTAGGTTAATTTAGTTGATTACCTGGATAACCAATAGGTGTTCAATGGATTTAAAATTTTAATTGTTAAAAAATGACCGAGATGAGATATATGTCGACACAATGCCTGGATTGGTCCAATAAAGTGTTCATTTTCCATAGCACTTCTTTTTCTTAGTAGTTGTAGAGGATATTTGGCATAGAAGTTGTTCAACTAAAAGAAGTACGGAAAGCTAACATGTGGTCATGGTATCATGTTTTTTATCTCTCGAGTTGGTGCCCACTCTGCACTTATTTAAACGATCCATTTATGTCTTTCTCCCTTGTGTAAACAAGCATGCGCATGTGTGCAGAACTATAGATGGTCATATGAAAATGCTCTTATTCCTTGCTATGCTGTAGTTTTTTGCGACGGAGCAAAATAGCGAAAGTGGTCTGGTAAATGCTCTTCTAGCTGCGTTTTTTCTTTTATTACCTTTCTCCAGTTAAGATATCATCTCAAAGTGTTTACATTTGGCTGCTAAAAACACAGGTAATTTGGCCATATGAGTTTCTTTCTTTTAGAGACCACACAATAGAACAACAATGGGTTCCAGTTTTTTGTTTATGCAATTCATCTTCTTGCAACTTTCTTTCCTTTGTTTATGCGACCGATATCTACATCTACGCTAACTAATTGTCATATTCATTTGACGATAAAGTTAACCCATCCATTATTATTCCTCTTATTTTTGGTTGCTTTATGCTAAGATCTTGCCCCCGTCTCTAAGCTTGTTGATTTTGTAGGGTTCTTATGAATCATGTTGGTCGTTTAGCGCGTCTAGGGCATTGGAGTGGGCCAACTACATGATGGGCAAAATGGATGCACCCTCCAAGCAACAGTTGATCGGCTGCGACCATGAGGTGAGGCTCTTTTTCTTTGGTCGTTCTATTAAGCACGAGCTAGTGTTAATAAGAATGAAATCTGATTTAGTGTAACCCGAAAAGATCTTTATTTGTGCTTCATAAAGTCAGATTAGTTTTGTTATTTCAGTTCTATGATTTGTAGGTCACTATACTAACGCATGGTACTATAATCATGTGGTACAAAAAAGTGGTTTGTCTATACCAAAGATTAGTGATTTATGTCAAAAATTTCTGTTGGGGTAGAGCAATTTGCTTTAGGTTGGCCTCCGCTAATTAATTCAGACATAGTAACATTGATTTGTTGTTTCTTTTTGGTTCCTCACACATTTTCATAATGTTGAGACAATCGGAACATTGCATATGATGGTAAGCAAGTTCTGCAATACACCTTTATTCATGCAATTACTTTTTGGAGCATTGTTCCTGCATCTAAACTCAAATCATATATGATGCAAGCAAGCATATGGACGAGGAGGCCGAGCCATCCATGAACCCCTCGCCTTCTGGGGCAGAGAAGGACAAGAAGGAGCATTTCACAATGCGTAGGGCATCACGAGCAACCTGAGCCATTATCATCTATATAATCCCTTACGTAACCTCCAAGACTGCTGCTTGTGTCACAACATGTGCCTCTTAATATCTAATGATCTATGAAGTCACTGCTTTTCTCTTAGAGATGATCCGTTGTCTGAATGTGTTACATTTGTACTGCTTTCTCTTATAGTTCAGGTCAGGAAGTTGCACACACATATATTCTTGTGCTTTCAGTTTGGCTTTATAACAATGAATAGTACAAATAGAATAGTTACGGTATGATATAAGTGTGTCAGCTACATGTGTTGCATTTTTGTTGGTTTGTTCTACTATAGATGCTAGTTTCTTCACAAAAAATCACATAATACACAAAGCACATTCCTCAGTGCAAATAGGAGAGTGGAAGGGACGACTCCTACCTGGCACCGTCCTAACTTCCTCTCAGGTGGCGCCACCAGGTGGCACCCCAATCCCTAGTCTCCATTATCCATCTCAGTTGGCAAATGCAGTTGAGTGTCACAATATTTTAATTCAAATCTTGACCTTTATGACGCAAATATTTCGCCGACATTTCAAACTTATTGTTTTCAAATTCACAAATTCAAATTAGAACACAACATATTATCCAAATGAAGCCAATATTCCAAATAAAATGATGGAAAGATCCTACGGAGCCTTCTCGTTGCACCACTCTCCATCAGCTTCTGTCATGGCATCTGCATTGGGTGCTCTCGTGTACTCCTCTTCAAAGAACTAATCACACCTCTGTAAATTTGTTCACACGGATGATGACAAGATATTCTCCAATGCGGGCATATTCATCTACATACCTTTTTTTAGTCTAATATTCATCTGCATACTTACCCAAAACTCTATATGCATTGCCATGACACACTTCTGAATTGCACTTGCGCCAAGCTATCCAATTGCATTCCTCTTCTGATGAACAGACCATCATGCTATTCAACAACAATTACCATGCTTATAAAAATCTCCGTCGACATTATGAAATGTCTCCTAAAACGTATACATAGCGCAAGTATCCAAACATGATACCATGCAAACATGCATCACGTGAAATTAAGATTTAGCGATAGGCATAACACACATGAATTGTTCACGAGGTCTAGAAGTGCATGAATTGTTTAAGTCTACGGAAGCTGGTTGTAGGAGAAGGGTGGGATGGGAGAGCAGAGGCGGCGAAGAAAGAGGAGACCCGATACAGAGTGCTCAATCAATCGGGGGCATGGAGTGAACGATGACAACAAGGACAACAGAGGGCAAGACGACATGGTGATGTGAGAGAAAGTAGTGCACTCGATCGGTCTGATGGCGTGTATGTGACTGATCGGGGAAGGATGAGGGGAGACGAACCACCAAATTAGTAGTAATGTGCATTACCAAGATGAAAAGACCAAATTACCCTTGAGAATGGACAGCTAGACTTCTCTGGTACTCTCGCATACCAGGGTACCGTAAAAAGTCTCTTGTCTGAAACTTGAAGGAATTTCACCCCTACTTTCTAGTCATTCCAAGTCAAATACATAGTTATCTCACCATGTGTATGACCACCAGAACCTTGGTCCATCTTCATGTCTCGTGCATACCACACCCCATATCGCTATTACTACATCGAGTTTGTGCTACTCCGGTCAAGTCTCCACCGCCGCGAACCCACACGACTTAATCCCCACTGCAAAGTACCAATAATCATCACCGATCAATGATGGGTTACACGTATTCCTCAGGTCTACCGACAAGTATGCACACGAGCGACAACTACGCAATCACTAGCATGCTCATGGACACTGTTTCGGGGTGCGGGAACCGCTACTCGCGAGAGCACCAAGGCAAACAACCAACGCAGCTGCTCATGATCCACATGGGCGACCACGGCGAGGTCCTCATGGACAAGGTCATTCAAGCGATCGAGCTACTCAACGAGCCAGCCCCGGCAGCGACGAACCAAGAATGTTGTGTGCTCTCGACACATCTGTCTCTGGCGTGAAGTGTCGTGCACTATCCGCCTCCGCGCTCTGGTGGGAAACCAAGTCATGCTCCACCTCTCGACTCTGGCTGCACTCACAGGTTCATCCCGATGTCCTTTGCGAAGTGCATCACTGCCAATACGATGCCCCTACCGGCGGTGGGACTATGGGTGGCCAACGGTGAACACTTGATCTGTGAAAAGCGTGTTCCACACATTAAGTGTGGTTGCAGGGAACACATTCACCGCCAACATGTGACTACTTGCACTAGGTGCATATGATAGAGTACTGGGTATGGATTGGCTGAAGTTGTTCACCCTGATGAGCGGGCCATGTTTGAGCATCAAGGTGGCACTATCACACAAGGTGTTTGAAACAATGTCGTGCAGTCCCTGGAGGCAATTAAACTGGAGCGGTTCAACAAGTGGCAGGCCAGCAATGATATCTAGTAAATGGCGTTGGTCGACAGGCAACAACACCAAGGAGACAAGAACGACAAGTTGCCTACAAGCATTCAAGTGGTGCTCAATGACTACGACATTTTGGAGAGCCCAAGGAGCTCCCTCCACATCGACAGTACGACCACGCAATCACGTTGGTCAGTTGTGCGCAACCAGCAAACCCAAAACCTCACGGCCACTCGCCCCTGCAAAAGGACGAGATCAAGCGGCAAGTCTGAGACATGCTGCAGTCTATGGTGATCTCACATAACATGAGCCCATTTGCTGCCCCAGTCCTCTTGGTCAAGAAAAAGGACGGATCTTGGCGATTCTGCATCGACTACTATCGTCTCAATGACATCACCGTGAACAACCGATTTCCACTGTTGATCGTCGATGAGCTACCCGTTGCTACTTACTTCTCCAAGCTGAACTTGCGAGAGAGCTACCATTAGATCCGCATGCGGGAGAGCGACAAGGAGCAGACTGCGTTTAAAACTCACCACGACCACTTTCATTTCCGTATCATGCCTTTTGGTCCAACGAATATGCCAGCCATGATTACAATGCCTGATGAACCATATCTTCACCAAGTATGTGCGCATATTCATGATTATTTTTCTGGATGACATCTTGGTGTATAGCACCATGTTGCAGAAACATGAGGAGCGTCTACTAGCGGTGTTCGATCAACTCCGTCAAAACCATCTCTACGCCAAAATGTCCAAGTGTTTGTTCGCCAAGGACAAGATCAGCTACCTAGGGCACGTCACCTCATGCGATGGCGTCACCATGGACACAGAGAAGACATGTGCTATGTTCAACTGACCAATGCCATCCACGTCAACAAAGCTGTGTAGATTTCTCGGCCTCGGTGGCTACTACCGGAAGTTTGTGGCGCGCTGTTAGATAATAACAAGAAATAAACGAGACACAAGAGACACATATTTTTACGTGGAAACCCTTGCGGGAGAAAAACACGGACGCATGAAGGCGCAATCACTATGAGGAGGAGTATTACAAGCACGAGACGACATATCGTCTTAGGTGCGACTACATGGGGGATATATGAGGGGCAACACATAAGAGTCCTTGTAGGACAAGTAAACGAGTTGTACTCGTTCGTGTCGGTACCAACCAAGGGCCCACGTCATATGTACTACGTCTAGTCCAATACGGTAGAATTTGGATCACAATTTAACAATCTCCACCTTGAGTCAAATTCCCTCCAATAGCCGAAGAAAGTGAATAACTCCATCCAAATCAGCATAAACACCTTGTGCGTCAAAGTCCATAGGACTAAAGAACTACCAACTAAGCCTGAGCAAATCTCAAACTTATTGGTCGGAACTGGCTTTGTCATCATATCAGCAGGATTATCATGAGTACTTATCTTGCATACCTTCAAATCACCTTCAGCAACAACATCTCGAATATAGTGATATCTGACATCAATGTGCTTTGTTCTCTCATGATACATTGGATTCTTTGAAGATATATAGCACTTTGACAGTCACTAAATACGGTAGGGCAAGATGAATCTCCACAAAGCTCAGTGTATAAACCTCTCAACCAGATAGCTTCTTTGCAAGCCTCAGAAATAGCCATATACTCGGCATCAATAGTGGAACATGCCACAATAGAGTGCAAAGTTGCTCTCCAACTCACAGCACAACCACCAATGGTGAAAACATAACCTGTGAGTGATCTTCTCTTATCCAAATCACCAGAAAAATTAGAATCAACAAAACCAACAAGTTCATCTCTAATTTTCCCAAACTGTAAATAAGCATTAGAAGTACCTCACAGGTATCTGAAAATCCACTAAACTGCTTTCCAATGCTCTTTTCCAGGATTAGCCATATATCTACTGACAACGCTCAATGCATAAGATAAATCCGGACGAGAACAAACCATGGCATACATAAGTGAACCAACTGCACTTGAATAGGGAACTCTAGACATGTACTCAATATCGGAATCTGACTTAGGACATAAAGCTGATGACAATTTGAAGTGTGCAGCTAATGGAGTACTTACTGGCTTGGCATTATGCATATTAAAATGACGAAGAACTTTATCAATATATCCCTTCTGACTTAGATATACCTTTTCAGACAGTCTATCTCTGGATATTTCCATGCCAAGAATTTTCTTTGCTACACCCAAATCCTTCATCTCAAATTCATTACTCAATTGCTTCTTTAATTCATTAATCTCTGACATACTCTTTGCAGCAATAAGCATATCATCAACATAAAGGAGCAAATAAATAGTTGAACCATTGACGATTCACAAATAAACACAACTATCATAGTTAGACCTTTTGAAACCTTGAGAGAGCATAAAGGTGTCAAATCTCTTGTACCACTGTCTCGGAGATTGCTTCAATCCATAAAGAGATTTCTTTAACTTATAGACAAGCTTTTCTTTTCCAGGAATAACAAAACCTTCAGGTTGTTCCATATAAATATCCTCTCCTAATTCTCCATGTAAAAATGCAGTTTTAACATCCAAGTTCAAGCTCAAAATCATGCATGGCAACAATACTGAGTAAAGTGCGAATAGAGTTATGCTTCACAACAGGAGAAAAGACTTTGTTATAGTCAATACCTGGAATATGGCTATAACCTTTAGCAACTAACCTTGATTTATATCTTGTCTCATCATTAGGAGAAACACCTTCTTTCCTCTTGAAAACCCACTTGCAATGAATAGGTTTCTTCTCTCTAGGCAATTTTAATAAATCCCAAGTGCCATTCTTTTCAAGTGATTCCATCTCATCATGCATAGCGGTCATCCACTTATTACTATCATCAAAAATAATAGCCTCGGAATATGAAGAAGGCTCAGCATTACCTTCAATTTCTTCTGCAACAGATAAAGCAAAAGAAACAATATTGCACTCTTCTATTAACCTGTCAGGTTTATTAATACCCCACCTAACTCTGTCACGTGCAAGATTCCAACTGGGTGAAACAATAGGCTGATTTCGAGTGGGAGTGACATGTTCATCATCAACGACGGGTTCATCATGTGCATCAATAATTTCATTACCAAATGTATCACCTGTTTCAATAACATGCTCCACCTGAACAGTAGGCTGCTGAATAGTAGGTTGTTGTTCACTCTCAACAGGAACATTAGTAGATGGAACATCATGTAACATAGCAGATTCATTAAAGATAACATTTCTGCTAATAACCACCTTCTGGGTTTCAGGATTCCACAATTTAAAACCTTTAACACCAGATTTATAACCAAGAAAGATGCACTTAACAGTCCTAGGCTCCAACTTTTCATTATCAGCATGAGCATAAGCAGTGCAACCAAAAACTCTCTACTGTGAATAATCAGCAGGTGAACCAGACCATACCTCAATTGGAGTTTTCTTATTAAGAGCAATAGATGGTGAACGGTTAATGAGATAACAAGCAATGGAAGTGGCCTCAGCACAAAAATGCCTATGCAAACCTGCATTGGACAACATGCAATGGGCTCTGGAAATAATGGTCCTGTTCATACGCTCAGCAACTCCGTTTTGTTGAGGAGTATAAGGAACGGTGTAATGTCTGACAATGCCTTCAGACTTGCAATAATTCTTAAATTTCTTAGAACAGAATTCCATACCATTATCAGTGCGAAGTATCTTTACCTTCTTTTCAGTTTGTCTTTCAATCATAATCTTCCACCCCTTAAATGATGAGAATGCTTCATATTTATGCTTCAAGAAATAAGGCCAAACTTTTCTTGAATAATCATCAATAATAGTCAGCATGTAACTTGCACAACCTAATGACTTCTTGCAAGATGGTCCCCATAAATCAGAATGGACATAATCAAGAATACCTTCAGTTGTATGAGTCGAAGTGTTGAACTTCACCCTCTTGTGCTTGCCAAAGATACAATGCTCACAAAATTTCAATTTACCAGGTTCATATCCAACAAGAAGACATCTCTTATTTAACTCTGTCAAACCAAGTTCACTCATATGTCCAACGCATATGCCAAAGGTTAGCAGCATCACAATCAGAATTCTTTGAAACAACTGGAGTAGCATTACCTGAAACGGTTGAACCTCGAAGGTAATAAAGACCATTGGTCGAACTTAAATCACCTTTCATCACAATAAGGGAACCTTTGGTGACTTCCAAAACACTATCTCCACCAGAATACTTGTACCCCTTTGCATCAAGGGCACTAACAGAGATAAGATTTCTCTTCATCTTCGGCATATACCGAACATCTGTCAAAGTTCTGATTGTGCCATCGAACACCTTGATTCGAACGGAACCTATGCCTTCAATCTTGCATGGTGAATTATCAAAACCCAAAACGGAACTAGCAGAGGTAGTAGAATCAAAAGTAGTAAAACAATCTCTATGGGACACATATGAAAAGTGCATGGAGTGTCAAGTACCCACTCATCATTGGTCTCAACACATCCAGCAATAACAACAAGAGCATCATCAGAACTATCATCACGAGCAACATTAGCAGAATTATCACCTTGTTTGTTACCTTTCCTCTTTTCTTTATTTTGCAACTTGAAACACTCTGAGATGTCATGCCCGTCTCTCTTGCAATATCTACAATACTTCTTGTCTCTGGATTGCGACCGGCCCCTGTAGACGTTCTTACTTTTGCCTCTATTTCCATTATGTGAGTTCTTCTCCTTTATCCTTTCATGAACAGATAATCCCTCGGCTTGGGATGAACTTGAACCATCATGAGGCATCATTAATTTAATCTTCTCCTTAGAGTTCAAAGCTTCATAAACTTCATTAAGTGTGAGAGTATCACGACTGTATAATATGGTGTCTCTAAAATTGGTATAAGAACTTGGCAGTGGACAAAGTAACATTAAAGCAGTATCTTCCTCTTCATATTTAACCTCCATTGCAGCTAGATCAGATATGATCTCTTTAAATTCTGAAATATGATTCAAAACATTACCTCCCTCGGGTAACCTGTGCAGGAATAATTTTTGCTTCAGATGCATCTTGCTGGTGAGATATTTAGTCATGCAAATCCCTTCCAATTTTAACCACAGAGTGGCGATAGTTTTCTCGCTCAAAACTTCCTGCAAAATATTATTATGCAAATGGAGTTGAATTTGTGACAAAGCCTTACAATCAATTTTTTTCTCCTCATCAGTCCAGTCCTGAATTCTATTCTTCGCAAAACTATCCAGTGCTTCATCATAGTCGGACTGTGCCAACAACGCCCGCATCTTGACTTGCCATAGGGTAAACCTTGTGTCTGGTCCAGCGGCAGAAGATCGTATTTCATGGATGCTATGAGTCGATAAAACTGTGTACACAAAGTAATACAAGCCGATAGAAAATTCTTGACAGAATTAATTTGCGGAGTAACGAAGTTGAAAATGTAGCACCTGGTAGATGTTCGGGTGGATGTAGCAATTGATCAAAAAATATCTGAGCTAGTAAACAACTAGCAACCTTCACGTAGCAGTACTAGTTTAAGTACTTGCTTACTCTGGTCTTCACGTGTAGCACGGCAACTCGGTGGATGAGGTGATGCCTCGGAACTTGAGTCTTGCACGTGCAGCAAGGCGGCAACTCGACGAATCAGACAACGACTGCAGCCTTGGTGATTTCGAAAGTAGCAGCGGGTAATTGATTAGCGGCTGGACAGATCGCTCCTCACGGAGCACCTCGGTTGCGCGCGGCTATAAAGAACCAGCGGAACTCCAAACTGTTGTCGGTCTCGGCAAATCGATCTGGCTTCGGATCGCCAGGTCGCGTCGGCGGCGCAGAACGCCAACCTAATTTTTCTCGTCTCAACGAACTCGTATGTGTAACTTGGCTCTGATACCACTTGTTAGATAATAACGAGAAATAAACGAGACACAAGAGACGCGGATTTTTACGTAGAAACCCTTGCGGGAGAAAACCACGGACGCACGAAGGTGCAATCAATATGAGGAGGATATTATAAGCACGAGACGACAGACCGTATTAGGATGCGACTACATGGGGTATATATGAGGGGCAACACATAAAAGTCCTTGTAGGACAAGTAAACGAGTTGTACTCGTTCCCGTCGGTACCAACGCAAAGGCCCACACCGTATGTACTATGTCTAGTCCAATAGGCAGAATTTGGATCACAATTTTAACACGCGCTACGGCTTCATCGCCATGCCACTGGAAAATCTCTTGACGAAGAAAGGATTCGAGAGGACTGCGCAAGCTCAGACGGCCTTCGATCTTCTCAAGAGCGCCATGGCAAGTGCTTCGGTGCTCACCCTACCGGATTTCTCGAGCCCTTTCACTTCTACTCCCTCCATTCCTAAATATAAGTCTTTTTAGATATTTTAATATGGACTATATACGGAGCAAAATGAATGAATCTACTCTTTAAACTATGTCTATATACATATGTAAGTAGTTCATATTGGAATCTCTCAGTGGCGGAGCTCTCAGTCAAGGTTCGTATTAAGCTTTCGCACCCGTTGATTGTGGATTCTCCTCTGTTGTGCCGTGGAGTTTGATACGCACGCCGGTGCGGTGCGTTAGGTTGCTTGTAGAGTCTTGGTATTGTGATCCTTCGACGTACCCCTCATCTATTTGGTCCTGTTAGTCTGCTAGCTAGATCATGCCTTTTGTTGGGCATCCCTGTTCTTCTCTTCTTGTAACATTTGTTCTTGTATGGTTTTCAGTCCGGTTTTCCTTATTAACACGGTAAATTTGTTAAGGTTTTCGATCTGATATTCCTTATAAACTAGATCACTCGTCTGGCATTATGGCCAGTTTGAGTAATATATTTAGGTGGAGGGACTCCTCCGGTGATTCTAAAAAAAACATATTGAAATAAAGACTTATATTTAGGAACGGAGGGAGTAGTTCATACCATGAGGCTGGCCTGGTCAGCCATCTTCAAATCAGTCGGACAGAAAAAACTGCTGCCAATTCATCTTTTGAGATATAATAAAAAGTTGAATCCATTACAAACTTGGGTCATGCCTCTTGTCCAATTGGTACCACAACACACACCAAACCCAACAAGCGTACATGCCAACTGAATTAATGTCCAATCTGAAGAGCCTGAATGCGTGAACACGACGTATGAAACTACTATGAATCAAGTTCTAAAATATTATCCTTTTTAAAGTTTGGCAATGCATGAGCATGAATCGATCAGTCAATCAACCTTGGATGATTCTTGGTCGTTGTTTTCATCCATGGACGCGGACCGCCACCGCCGGCTCAGCATCCTGGGAAGCCGGATCACCGAGTTCACCCGAGCCACCCCTTCCAGCGCCCTCCACACAGCCGTCCCCTCCTCCGCCTCACCGCCGCCCAGAGCCTTGCGGAAACTCCCGGTGAACGATAACACAGGTGCGTGAGGCGGCTTGGTCGTGCTGTCTTCCTCAGATGAAATGGCTGCTGGCTTCAGGAAGAGGCAGACAGCCGCGCAGTCATCGACCATCGACGTCGGGAACTTGCGCCGCCACGCGCGAACCGCCCGGTCCACGAGCTGCTTTGCCGCCTTTGAGCGGTCGGAGGCCGACGAGACGATCTTGACCACCTCCTTGTTGGATAGCACGTCCCATATCTGCAACACTGTGTGGTTAGATAAGAAGATACAGAGACGAGTCTACTTCAGTTAACAGTTGCTTGATGTCAGCCTGATCATAAAGGATTTGATTTATGTTATCTTAATTTAAGTTGCAATAGTGTCAGGAACTGTTCTTAACTAAAGGAAGTTGGAGCATGATTGGAATGTAATGGACATGAAACTAGAGGAAATCCACTCTTGTTACCCCATCAGTGGCAAGCACCAAGAAGTCATCCTTTTCTGACAGCTTCCTGTAGTACACTTCGGGTGTGCAGATGAGACCATGGTTCTTGAGGCAGAAGTCTCCGAAAGCCCTTGCCATGGCGAGGCCCGGCGCGTCCTGGTCCGGCAACCACAGCCTAGGCACGTCGGGCTCATCGTCCATGGCGAAGATTCTCCCCTTGCAACTCAGGATCCTCTCAGCCTCACCTACGACAAGTCCAGAAGATACATTGCAAGTTGCAGTTAACAAGTGTACGTACCACCTACAGGCAAGTATGACATGAGAAATTCAGAGGCTGACCAGGAAGATCTGGCTTTAAGTCGGTGGTGATTTGCACCGAAACCGGGCGGCCCTTGCTGTCCCGCGCGCAGAGAACAGCGCGCGAATCGCCTAAATTTGCAACGATCAAGTGATCACCCTGTATGCAAAAAATAGCAACAATTGAAACTTTCAAATATACTTCTAAATTTCAAGTGAACATTTCGGTGCTTTGGCCGAAATGCAAACTGGAACCACTGAAATTCGGTAATTTCGGTAGGTGCTGAAATATTTCTGAAACTGAAATTTAAAACCATCTAGTATCTATTACCTGCCTAACGACGGTGACAGCAGTGGTGCCACTGCAAAGGCAGTCGATCCCGGAATGCTGCCTCAGCTCCTCGTCGACGTCCTCGAACGCCTTCACGATCAAGCTCTTCCACGAGGACAGCAGCTGGTGCTCTTCGCTGGTGTCGCTGGACGAGGTGCAATCCGACTTGTCGAACGAATCCATGTCCGCGTTGCTGTTGCTGGAGAGGGCGTCGTCTTCAGCTCTCGGTGCCAGAGAGGCGGACAGCTTCTTGGGAAGGGAGTCTCGGACATGCCGTGCGACGTCCCGGCCGAGGGGCCCGTGCCCGTCGAAGACTCCGCAGAAGATCTGGCCCTTGTGCCCGGCGAAGTCCTGATCATCTTGACACATCAAGATTATCTTATGTCTCAAGTAAATTTTGCACATAATCTAGCAGCTAGGCCATACTGATACTATCTGCCACGGATTTCAGTTTCTAATGCTGCATTCATGCTGATATTAGTACACTGGTGAGCAATAAATATGTCATGAGACTAAGTAGAGTACGTACTACATAGGAGATCAGGGCAATGGTGAGCAATCAAGATGGTGAGGTACATGTGTGGTGATTACAGTATCTCAGGTGTATTGCAGGTTCCAAAGTTTTTCAGTTTGAGCAAAGCTAGTAGCAGAGATGGACCTAGTACTACTGCAAAAAGCTGCCGATTCAACTTGCAGCGAAGAAAAGAACATATCTCCCATGGCTACAAGGAAGGGGAGGGAAGGAAAGGAAAGCTTGACCTTACCTGGCAGGCGGCCATGGCGTCCTGGTTGACGCCTTTCCACCCTTGCTTGGTGTGCATGGACACCCCGGCGGCGCCGGCGAGCTGCTCCTGCAAGAAGTCGTCGTGCTTCCAGGGGAACCACCCCTCCGTCTCCTCGAGCTCCCTCCCCCCTCCTTCCCTGCTGCAGCAGATCCCCATTGCCGCAGCCAAATCTCGGCAGCTACCTAGAACCTAGCTAGCTCGCTCCTGCAGCTGCAAGCAGAGGTGCACGGAACGGGATGGGCATCTCGGAGTTTAATGCGCGCGGGCGGGCGTGTGTGCGCGTGAGCGAGCGAGCGAGAGAGTGGGGTGAATGGATGTTTATCTTGCCATTTATAGCGTTGGGGCGCCATTAATGGCGAGAGGACATGGGCGCCCCGTCCTGGAGGTAGATGGGGACGGACGCCGCTAATGGTGGTGACGCGGCCGCATTCAATGCTCCTCAGCAACTCTTGTTGCCTGTAGCTGTGGGCGCCAACGTGAGATGCCTGCCTCCTGCGCCCGTCGTCGTCTTCAATGCGCATCTCACTGGCTCTGGCTCTGGCTGGGCGTCAGAGGAGGCTCACCTGTCTCTCCATGAAAATCCTTGCGAGTTTGCAGTGCCATAACGCGCTTGGTACCGCTCGCCGCTCGCCTAACGTCCATGAATTCTGAGCTCTAGCCAGTGTTGCAGTTTGCAGGTAGCAGCGGTCGCTGCCAAAGTGCCTTGTTTGGGCTAGGCCTGATGATAATTCTTGGCCCGGACAAGTCTGATCTGAAAATGTCAAAGCCTGGCCAGGCCCGGCCCAACCCAACATATGTGAAAAATGTCTTTTCCTTCTTAATTTAATGACACGCTAGGCGTCATCCGGCATGGATCAATTGGCGATTAAGTATGGCCAGTAGGAGCCAAACGACTATAGTGGCGAAAATATAAACCGCCTCTACAGCCATTCGATAAGGCAGTGTGTGACCCTCTGATCGTCTTCCGTTCTCTTGTAGCTTGCACAATCAACACCACTTGTCGAATTCAAAAAAAAAAAAAAACACCACTTGTCATCCTGTCCCGTCACAGCGTTGATCGTACTTGCACAAGCACAGCCCATGCTAGCAGGCAACCGCCACCACCGTCGCAGCGTCGACCATCGCTTTGCACCTTGTAGCCTGCTCGTAGCATCCGTCGTTGCCGACATTGCAGTGTCGCCTGAAGTTCTGATGGTCCCTTGCGTCACCACCGACATTCCCCTCAAAGCTTCAATGATTCCCGTCGCCGGAGGCTCATGGGCCGTCCAATTGGCAACACATCAGATGGACCGCATGTTGCTTCGCTTCTCCCAGCATCACACAAATGCAGCATCTCGCCAGCCCACAGCTCGTGGACTATCATCACCGGCGGTATCGCTGGTCGCTGGCACTGCTTCACAACATCACCAGCAGCATCGCCAGCCGCGTTGCAGCATGACTGCATCCTTCGCAACAACAGGTGGTGATGCTCACCTATAACCCCTCACCCGCACGCAGCATGCTCCTCTCCCTGCACGGCCGCCCTCGGAAGCATCATCGAACATGTCATAGCATATCAGCGACCTTGCAACAATAGGGTTTGGTGCTCATGCGAAAGACACTCTTTCTCACTGTCTCCACCCCAATTGTCGTCTCCCTCACTGTTCCGGCATGTTCCGCCGTCCACCACCGCGATGGATCCATCATTGGATGACCTAACGGAGATGATCATTATCCCGCCAAAGTCGGAGGACCGGGTGGCGGTGGACGCCCGTAAGGCTGCGTTCTCGGAATGCATCAAGGAGGATGAATTGTTGTGTGAGGCATAGTATCCATGTTTGGTTTCACAAGAGAAAGCACTACGATCCCTACCATAAGGAAGTGGTCCATCAACGCAATGGAAGTCGCTCACCAATCGATGGTACACCATTCAAGAGCGAGTCAAAAAGTTTTGCGGCCTCTACAATCAAGTGAAAATCCGGTGGCCAAGTGGCACACAATCCAACAGCTCGTAAGTTTTGTGACTTGTTCAACTTGTTGACCCTCCATTGTCTTCATTAGCTAGCCCATACGTGCGTGCAGGCTATACCCAAAGATGGAGAAGAAGCACTTCATCTATATGCATTGTTGGTTGCACTTAAGTAGGCAAAACAAGTGGCTCACCGCTGTTGCCAATTCCGTCTTAGAGAAAGACGTCGCATTCGAGAGTCCTAGATTGGGCAAATTAGAGTAGACCGTGAAGACGAACCTATGGATTTACTTCTTCAATCCTCTCATTCTTATTGACAGTGTGAAGCACCTCAGCGAGGACTCTGGAAGGCGTACCCAAGTTGGGACTTGAAGATGACATTGGCATGGGACATGATGTATCATGCCTAGGATTCGATTTCTAATACCGCCATGCTCAATGAAGATGAGGGTAGTGATCCAACCATGCCAACACAAGATGGGCTTGCTCCGGCCAAGAAGGTGATTAGGAACCGGGAGAGGAAGTGGGAGGAGGTGAAGTAGAAGCGAGAAGGGTGATACGTCTCCAACGTATCTATAATTTTTTATTGTTCCACGCTATTATATTACCCGTTTTGAATGTTTATGGGCTTTACTTTACACTTTTATATCATTTTTGGGACTAACCTACTAACCGGAGGCCCAACCCGAATTGTTGTTTTTTTGCCTATTTCAGTGTTTCGAAGAAAAGGAATATCAAACGGAGTCCAAACGGAATGAAACCTTCGGGAGTGATCTTTTTGGAACAAACTCAATCCAGGAGACTTGAAGTGGACGTCAAGAAGCGGCCGAGGCGGCCACGAGGGTGCCTGGCGCACCCTAGGGGGTGGGCACGCCCCCCACCCTCGTGGGCCCCTCATGGATCCCCTGATCGACTTCTTTCGCCTATATATACTTGCATACCCTGAAAACACCGAGGAGCACCACGAAAACCTATTTCCACCACCGCAACCTTCTGTATCCATGAGATCCCATCTTGGAGCCTTTTCCGGCGCTCCGCCGGAGGGGGAATCGATCATGGAGGGCTTCTACATCATCGCCAAGGCCTCTCCAATGAGTTGTGAGTAGTTTACCATAGACATTCGGGTCCATAGTTATTAGCTAGATGGCTTCTTCTCTCTCTTTGAATCTCAATACAATGTTCTCCTCGATCTTCTTGGAGATCTATTCGATGTAACTCTTTTTGCGGTGTGTTTGTCAAGATCTGATGAATTGTGGTTTATGATCAAGTTTATCTATGAGAAATATTTGAATCTCCTCTGAATTCTTTTATGTATGATTGGTTATCTTTGCAAGTCTCTTTGAATTATCAGTTTGGTTTGGCCTACTAGATTGATCTTTCTTGCAATGGGAGAAGTGCTTAGTTTTGGGTTCAATCTTGCGGTGTCCTTTCCCAGTGACAGCAGGGGCAGCAAGGCACGTATTGTATTGTTGCCATCGAGGATAAAAAGATGGGGGTTATATCATATTGTTTGAGTTTATCCCTCTACATCATGTCATCTTGCCTAATGAGTTACTCTGTTCTTATGAAATTAATACTCTAGATGCATGCTGGATAGCGATCGATCTGTGGAGTAATAGTAGTAGATGCAGAATCGTTTTGGTCTACTTGTCACGGACGTGATGCCTATATACATGATCATGCCTAGATATTCTCATAACTATGCACTTTTCTATCAATTGCTCGACAGTAATTTGTTTACCCACCGTTGAAAGAACATGCGGTGCCCCCATGTTTGGTTTTGGTAATTGATGACAATCTCTATGGACTAATGGTTGCCTTGAGTTATATTTGAAGGATTTTTCCATAGGCTTTTCTTGGAGTCCATTTGTTGGTTTCAAGGAGAGTTTGTGATGACCAAGGTGCCACTCAAGGAATTACCTAAAGATTGGTCATGTGAGAGGTTGATCAAGACTAAGTCGAAGAGTGAATCAAGTTGATCAACACACAAAGCGTAGAAGATGTACCGAGAGGGATCAAGCGATCCCATGGTATGGTAAGCATTGTCAATTACGCTTTGTGTACTAACCCATGATCTTCGTGAGAGTTCTTTGTGGGGTTAGGTTGTGGTGTGCAAGTTCAAGTGAAGCATCACGAAGAGATCAAATGCTTGAAGCTTGCAGTCCATTGTGGTGACAATGGACTTGTGAAGATGTGCGGAAGAGTGGCTCACCCATAGTGGAGTATGGGGGAGCAATCAACTAGTCTTCATCGAGCCAACGCAATCAAGAAAGGTGGTCCAACTTGAGGGAGTCAAGATCGTCATCATCTAGCTCAAGTGGACCATGTGCAAGGCAAAGGTTTGCCCTTGATAGGTTTTCCTTTTTACCGGTCTCATGATGGTAGTTGGGAGACCGGGTTTTAGGTTCGATTGTCGTACTATCAAGGGGGGCTCTCGATGAGTAACTTGATCGTATCATTCGTAGAGAGATCAAACCATTGCATCCATACATCATCTTTCTTGGTTCTTGTTTGGTTCTCTTTGTGAGTTTTGGAGCTTTTGGTCATCTTGATGACAAGCTCGAGTTCATCGAAAACGGAGTTCACATGCATCTTCTATGATGTTTCCGATGTTGGAGGTTCTGTCGGTTCTTCTCTGTTGGAGGTTTCTCTCCTCTTTTTGTTAGGCATACTTCCCCTATTGTTGTTTTGATGCTACTCGTTGTCTTGTATCCAACAAGCTTGAGTTTGCTCAATTCGGTGTCATTTGCAGAAGTTATGGCAGTTCTGGTTTTCCTTGGAGCGTACTTGTTTTCGTGGAAGTGGCATAAGGTTGGTGTTGTTCGGAGCTCAATCATTGTAGTGTAAAGCTCCGGGAAAGCGTCGGGGTCTCCAATTAGGTTGTGGAGACCACCCCGAGCAATTTGACGGGTACTGGTGACCGCCCCCAAGGGTTGCCAAAGTGTACGGGTTCGGTGACCGCCCCCAAGGGTTGCCATTTGTACGGGTTCGATGACCGCCCTCAAGGGTCCCTTAGTGGAATCACGGCATCTTGCATTGTGTGAGGGCGTGAGGAGATTACGGTGGCCCTAGTGGCTTCTTGGGGAGCATTGTGCCTCCACACCGCTCCAAACGGAGATTAGCATCCGCAAGGGTGTGAACTTCGGGATACATCATCGTCTCTGTGTGCCTCGATTATCTCTTACCCGAGCCCTTTACTTATGCACTTTACTTTGTGATAGCCATATTGTTCTTTGTCATATATCTTGCTATCACATAGTTGCTTATCTTGCTTAGCATAAGTTGTTGGTGCACATAGGTGAGCCTAGTTGTTCTAGGTTTTATGCTTGATAAATTAACCGCTAGGTTTATTCCGCATTTGTTCAAGCCTAAATCGTAATTATTTTAAAGCGCCTATTCACCCCCCCTCTAGGCGACATCCTCGATCTTTCAATCGTAATACTTATGCTATCTTGAGAGAAGCCACTGGTGAAACCTATGGCCCCCGGGTCTATTTTCCATCATATAAGTTTCCCATCTATCTTATTTTGCAATCTTTACTTTCCAATCTATATCATAAAAATACCAAAAATATTTGTCTTATCTTATTATCTCTATCAGATTTCACTTTCGCATGTGGCCGTGAAGGGATTGACAACCCCTTTATCGCGTTAGTTGCGAGGTTCTTGTTTGTTTGTGTAGGTACGAGGGATGTGTGTGGAGCCTCCTACTAGATTGATACCTTGGTTCTCAAAAACTGAGGGGAGTACTTATGCTACTCACCCTTTCCTCTTCAAGGGAAAACTAACGCAGTGCTCAAGAGGTAGCAAGAAGGATTTCTGGCGCCGTTGTCGAGGAGGTCTTCGCTCAAGTCAAGACATACCAAGTACGCATCACAAACTCATCTCCCTCGCACTACATTATTTGCCATTTGCCTCTTGTTTTCCTCTCCCATACTTCACCCTTGTCATTTTATTCGCCCTCTTTTTTCCGTTCGCTTCTTTTCTTTTGCTTGCCTCTTGTGTGTCTGTTTGCCCTTATGGCTTTTCCTAAGAATGCTGATCTTCACCTTAGAAGGTTGGAAGAGATCGAAAGCAATGTTAGAATCTTTATGACTTTACAATTTGAGCATAATAACTTCTTTAGGAATGAGCTTAAAGAACAAAAAAGCTTTATGGAGTTCATGAATAAAGAGCTTGATGATATGTCTAAGGAATTTTATGGTTTGAATTCTCAAATTGCTCGTCTTGAAAAATCAATAGCCCAAATTTCTGATAAGCAAGCCACCTTAGTTAATAAGATGGTCGCCAAACCAGAAGGGTTAGAGGGAAATAATAATGATGAAGATCTAAAAGTTATTCATGTGTCCCCTATGAAATCTTTGTTTTGCAATATGGATCTTGGTAATGATGGGACTCGAGATGAGTCAACTTTAGTTAAAAGGCGTCCCAATGATTCGGAGTTTCTAGATCTTGATGCTAAATTTGGTAAAAGTGGGATTGGAGAGGTCAAAACTTTACATAGCAATGAACCCACTATTTCGGATTTCAAGGAATTTAATTATGATAATTGTTCTTTAATAGATTGTATTTCCTTGTTGCAATCCATGTTGAATTCTCCTCATGCTTATAGTCAAAATAAAGCTTTTACCAAACATATTGTTGATGCTTTGATGCAATCTTATGAAGAAAAACTTGAATTGGAAGTTTCTATCCCTAGAAAACTTTATGATGAGTGGGAACCTAATATAAAAATTAAAATTAAAGATCATGAATGCTATGCTTTGTGTGATTTGGGTGCTAGTGTTTCCATGATTCCAAAAACTTTATGTGATGTGCTAGGTTTCCGTGAATTTGATGATTGCTCTTTAAACTTGCACCTTGCAGATTCCACTATTAAGAAACCTATGGGAATGATTAATGTTGTTCTTATTGTTGCAAATAGGAATTATGTGCCCGTAGATTTTATCGTTCTTGATATAGATTGCAATCTTTCATGTCCTATTATTCTTGGTAGACCTTTCCTTAGAACGATTGGTGCAATTATTGATATGAAGGAAGGAAATATTAGGTTCCAATTTCCATTAAGGAAAGGCATGGAACACTTTCCTAGAAACAAAATCAAATTAACTTATGAATCTATTATGAGAGCCACTTATGAATTGAATACCAAAGATGGCAATAATTAGATCTATTCTCACTTTTATGCCTATCTAGGGCTTTAAACGATAGCGCTAGTTGGGAGGCAACCCAATTTTATTTTTGTTCCTTGCTTTTTTGCTTCTGTTTAGTAATAAATAAATCACCTAGCTTTTGTTTAGATGTGGTTTTATGTTTTAATTAGTGTTTGTTCCAAGTAGAACCTATAGGATAACCTACGGTGATAGTTAATTTGATCTTGCTGAAAAACAGAAACAGTTGATTCTTTTTGCAGTAGATCAAAGACAAATTTCCCAGGACTTCCTATTTTGGTAGGATTTTTAGAGTTCCAGAAGTATTCAAAAGTTACAGATTGCTACAGACTGTTCTGTTTTTGACAGATTCTGTTTTTCGTGTGTTGTTTGCTTATTTTGATGAATCTATGGCTAGTATTGGGGGGTATGAACCATAGAGAAGTTGGAATGCAGTAGGTTTAAAACCAATATAAATAAATAATGAGTTCATTACAGTACCTTAAGTGGTGGTTTTTATTTCTTACACTACCGGAGCTTATGAGATTTCATGTGGAGTTTTGTGTTGTGAAGTTTTCAAGTTTTGGGTAAAGATTTGATGGACTATGGAATAAGGAGTTGCAAGAGCCTAATCTTGTGGATGCCCATGGCACCCCGAGATAATTCAAGAACAACCAAAAGCCTAAGCTTGGGGATGCCCCAAGAGGCATCCCCTCTTTCGTCTTCGTCTATCGGTAACTTTACTTGGAGCTATATTTTTATTCGACACATGATATGTGTTTTGCTTGGAGCGTCTTGTATGATATGTGTTTTGCTTGGAGCATCTTGTATGATATGAGTCTTTGCTTTTTAGTTTACCACAACCATCCTTGCTGTACACACCTTTTGGGAGAGACACACATGATTCGGAATTTATTAGAATACTCTATGTGCTTCACTTATATCTCTTGAGCTAGACAATTTTGCTCTAGTACTTCACTTATATCTTTTTAGAGCATGGAGGTGGCTTTATTTTGAAGAAATTATTGATCTCTCATGCTTCACTTATATTATTTTGAGAGCATTTTAGAACAGCATGGTATTTGCTATGGTTATAAAATCGGTCCTGGAATGATGGGCATCCAAGTTGGGTATAATAAAAACTATCATAGAGAGTGCATTAAACACCATGATCAATTTGATACTTGATAATTGTTTTGAGATATAAAGGTGGTAATGTTAGAGTCATGCTAGTGGGGTAATTATGAAATTGAGAAATACTTGTGTTAAAGTTGGCAAGTCCCGTAGCATGCATGTATGGTAAAAGTTGTGTAACAAATTTGTTGCATGGAGTGCTCTTTTGATTGCCTTCCTTATGTGTGGAGGTCGGGATCGCGCGATGGTTAACTCCTACCAACCCTTCCCCTAGGATCATGCGTAGTAGTACTTTGCTTCGAGGGCTAATAAACTTTTGCAATAAGTATATGAGCTATTTATGACTAAATGTGAGTCCATGGATTATACGCACTCTCACCCTTCCACCATTGCTAGCCTCTCTTATGCCGCGCAGCTTTCGCCGGTATTATACATCCACCATTTACCTTTTTTTAAACAGCCATCATACCTACCTATTATGGCATTTCCATAGCCATTCCGAGATATATTGCCATGCAACTTTCCACCGTTCCGTTTACTATGACACGCTCCATCATTGTCATATTGCTTTTGCATGATCATGTATTTGACATCGTATTTGTGGCAAGGCCACCTTCATAATTTTTTCATACATGTCACTCTTGGTTCACTGCATATCCCGGTACACCACCGGAGGCATTCACATAGAGTCATATTTTGTTCTAAGTATTGAGTTGTAATTCTTGAGTTGTAAATCAATAAAAGTGTGATGATTTTCATTATTAGAGCATTGTACCAAGTGAGGAAAGGATGATGGAGACTATGATTCCCCCACAAGTCGGGATGAGACTCCAGACTTTATAAAAATAAAAGAGGCCAAAGAAGCCCAAATAAAAAAAATAAGCCAAAGAAGCCCACTAAATAAATAAAAAAATGAGGGAAAAGAGAGAAGGGACAATGTTACTATCCTTTTTCCACACTTGTGCTTCAAAGTAGCACCATGATCTTCATGATAGAGAGTCTCCTATGTTGTCACTTTCATATACTAGTGGGAATTTTTCATTATAAAACTTGGCTTGTATATTCCAATGATGGGCTTTCTCAAAATGCCCTAGGTCTTCGTGAGCAAGCAAGTCGGATGCACACCCACTTAGTTTTTTTTGTTGAGCTTTCATACATTTATAGCTCTAGTGCATCTGTTGCATGGCAATCCCTACTCACTCACATTGATACCTATTAATGGGCATCTCCATAGCCCGCTGATACGCCTAGTTGATGTGAGACTATATTCTCCCTTTTTTGTCTTCTTCACAACCACCATCCAATTCCACATATAGTGCTATATCCATGGCTTGCACTCATGTATTGCGTGAGAGTTGAAAAAGCTGAAGCGCGTTAAAAAGTATGAACCAATTGCTTGGCTGAAACCGGCGTTGTGCATGATGGGAGTACTTTGTGTGATGAAAAATGAAGCATAGCCTAACTATATAATTTTGTAGGGATAAGCTTTCTTTGGCTTTGCTATTTTGATAAGACATGATTACTTTGTTAGTATGCTTGAAGTATTACTATTTTTATGTTAATATGAACTTTTATCTTGAATCATTTGGATCTGAACATTCATGCCACAATAAAGAAAATTAAATTGAGAAATATGCTAGGTAGCATTCCACATCAAAATTTTTGTTTTTATCATTTACCTACTCGAGTACAAGCAGGAATTAAGCTTGGGGATGCTTGATACGTCTCCAACGTATCTATAATTTTTTATTGTTTCATGCTACTATATTACCCGTTTTGGATGTTTATGAGCTTTACTTTACACTTTTATATCATTTTTGGGACTAACCTACTAACCGGAGGCCCAACCCGAATTGCTATTTTTTTCCTATTTCAGTGTTTCGAAGAAAAGGAATATCAGACGGAGTCCAAACGGAACAAAACCTTCGGGAGCAATATTTTTGGAACAAACGCAATCCAGGTGACTTGGAGTGGACGTCAAGAAGCGGCCGAGGCGGCCACGAGGGTGCCTGGTGCGCCCTAGGGGGGTGGGCGCGCCCCCCGCCCTCGTGGGCCCCTCGTGGCTCCGCTGACCGACTTCTTTCGCCTATATATACTTGCATACCCTGAAAACACTGAGGGGCACCACGAAAACCTATTTACACCGCCGCAACCTTCTGTACCCGTGAGATCCTATCCTGGAGCCTTTTCTGGTGCTCCGCCGGAGGGGGGATCGATCACGGAGGGCTTCTACATCATCGCCAAGGCCTCTCCGATGAGTTGTGAGTAGTTTACCATAGACCTTCGGGTCCATAGTTATTAGCTAGATGGCTTCTTCTCTCTCTTTGAATCTCAATACAATGTTCTCCTCGATCTTCTTGGAGATCTATTCGATGTAACTCTTTTTGCGGTGTGTCTGTCGAGATCCGGCGAATTGTGGGTTTATGATCAAGTTTATCTATGAGAAATATTTGAATCTCCTCTGAATTCTTTTATGTATGATCTTTGCAAGTCTCTTCGAATTATCAGTTTGGTTTGGCCCACTAGATTGATCTTTCTTGCAATGGGAGAAGTGCTTAGCTTTGGGTTCAATCTTGCGGTGTCCTTTCCCAGTGACAGTAGGGGCAGCAAGGCACGTATTGTATTGTTGCCATCGAGGATAAAAAGATGGGGTTTATATCATATTGTTTGAGTTTATCCCTCTACATCATGTCATCTTGCCTAATGCGTTACTCTGTTCTTATGAACTTAATACTCTAGATGCATACTGGATAGCGGTCGATGTGTGGAGTAATAGTAGTAGATGCAGAATCGTTTCGGTCTACTTGTCACGGACGTGATGCCTATATACATGATCATGCCTAGATATTCTCATAACTATGCACTTTTCTATCAATTGCTCGACAGTAATTTGTTCATCCACCGTAATACTTATGCTATCTTGAGAGAAGCCACTAGTGAAACCTATGGCCCCCGGGTCTATTTTCCATCATATAAGTTTCCCATCTATCTTATTTTGCAATCTTTACTTTCCAATCTATATCATAAAAATACCAAAAATATTTATCTTATCTTATTATCTCTATCAGATCTCACTTTCGCAATTGGCTGTGAAGGGATTGACAACCCCTTTATCGCGTTGGTTGCGAGGTTCTTGTTTGTTTGTGTAGGTACGAGGGACGTGTGTGGAGCCTCCTACTGGATTGATACCTTGGTTCTCAAAAACTGAGGGAAATACTTACGCTACTTTGCTGCATCACCCTTTCCTCTTCAAGGGAAAACCAACGCAGTGCTCAAGAGGTAGCAAAGGGGTTGTGGCCAAGATGACAGAGAAGCTTGAGGCTTCATGACGAAGAAGGGGGAGGCTAGTGTCGCGTGCAATAAGGTGAAGAAGCGAAAGAAGGCGGAGAGGTTTAGCATTTTCATGGACATGTAAGAAAAGAAGCTCAAGCTCCAAGAGAAGAAGCTTGAGATCAATGCCACTTCAGGGAACTCTAAAATGTTGTTTGTGAGGACGTCATACTTGGGTCCCGATGCGGCGGTCCAAGCCTGCCATGCGATCTTATTGAAGCACTTCGCACAAATGGAGGAGGTCGGACCATCCGAAGAGTGAGGTCTTTGCTACAAACAGGCGACCTGGGAGCCAAAGATGAAGGTCTTTGCGTGGACAGGTGGATTGGCAACTTTTGGAATCGGTCGATGTAAAAACTTATTAAACATCTGGTGCTTTTTGATTGTGAATAGTTACATATACTTGCAACTATTAAATGTATGCTTAAATTCGTATTGATTTAGATATACATGTGAAATGGAGGAGGCCGGAACATAGGCGAAGATTTGATGACTCCTATTGGATGGCATCCGTTTCTATTCTTATGCAAACGTGCCCATGGATATTTGGAGGTATACGTTCTGATGAACACGTCAAACATGCATGTAGATATTTGGTAGTATCTGTTTTGATAAACTACGTTGAAGTTGCCCCTATGATGCAAGCATTCAGTGGTATTCATTTTGGTAAATGGCGATTAGGGCATCTTTGATTCGTAGGATTCTTAAAATGAAGGAAAAGGAAAAATACAGGAACAGGATGGCATGTCCTATATAACCCTACATAATCTGAGAGAATGTTAATAGGGCATGAAAAACAAAGAAATCCTACAAAGAGGTTTAGGATAGGATTCTATAGGAAAATTTTCTTGAAAACACTTCCATTTGTAGGAATAGAATCATGTTCCTATAGATGAATTCTTTCTATCCTCCACATTTCATAAGAAATAAATATTAGGCTAGACTCAATGATAAGAATCCTATGATGTGAACCAAATGACATCTCTTTTTCTATTCATATTCATAGGATTTGAGATATATGTCATCTCATCTCATTTTCTATGACTTTTCTATTCCTTTGAATATTCTATCCTATGAACCGAAGGAGGCCTAAGTGAATGAAAACTTTCCTCCAAAATGTAGTACCATGGATCCTATGAAAAAAGTCCTAAGGATTCAATCCTACGAATCAAACTACCAACCATCGCAGGAAAAAATTTCTAAGGGTCCATCCTCCCAAAATCCTATGTGATTCTTTTGAGCCCTGAAGTTGCTGCCCTAGGAGGCAGGTAGGAGGGGGGCTTGGAGAGCACGATGGCCGGAGATCGGATTGGGGACACGTGGCGTGGCAGGGCGGGAGCAGGAACTGACACGTGCCAAAGCGGTGTCATGACACACAAAACCAACATTAAGCTGCCCATAGTGGTGGTATCTTAGGTAGTATCGTGCACTCGGGAATAGCAGCCATGTTGATGTGGCAGAAAATTAGAGAGAGAGGGTTAGAGTAACATACCATATCATGTTAAGTGATATGCCACTTTGTATCATGCATGGCAATAAATATGATCATCTATGATACTACTGTATGATTCTATGCACTATGAAGGTAGTATGATACACTAATATCACATGCATGATACTCGTCTGGCGACTCGGGGGTAAAAAAACCCTAGCGCCGCCACCTTCTTCCCCTTCCCCCCAGCCGTCTTGCCGCCGCCAGAGGACGCCCCCGGCGAAGCTCGGGCCGGCCCCAAGGAAGGCGGCGGCGGGGCGCCAGTTCCTGGTCTCGGAAAGGAGATCCACTCCGAGGCAGCGGCAGAAGGAGGCGCGGCGAGGTGCGAGGTGGGCGGCGCGCGGGCTGGACCCGGTCTGGGGTTCCGGCGCGCCCTGGTGACGCGGGTGTGCAGGGGCCCGCGTGCACGGCACGAGGCCGCTTCGAGCGACGCGGTGGCGCGCGGGGGGTTTCCCCAGAGCCGATCTGCTGGGGTTGGCCTTCCCCCCGTGGCTGGCGGCCCGCTTGCGGCTCAGATCCATGGCGGCGCCCATGGCTGGTGGCACGTGGCGCAGCTTGGCGGCGGGCGGCGCCAGCGTGGACAGGTGGGCCACTTCTCTGGCCATGTGGATGGCGGGGAGGTGGTGGGCTTCGGCTGCGGCGGCGGTTCCTCGCTGGATGTTGGTGGCCATGGTGATGTTCGTCCTCGACCCCGATCTACTCCGATCTGCAATGGATCCGGCCCTTGCTGGCTTCGGTCACCGTTCTTGGGTGTTGGCCTTGCAGATCCGGTGGCTGGAAGGGTTCTGGGGGAATCTCTTGGCCGGCGTGGCGGCCACTCCGATGGCAGTGCCTTTGGGTGTTGCTTCCCTCGTTGGAGGCTTCGGAGAGGACCTCCTTCCTTCCACCCCTCCCAGGAGCTCAGGTGAAAACCTCAGACCCCCCTGTTCCAAGCGACGACGACACCACGGTGGCGTGCTCCTTCCTGAAGGCGTTGCTCGGGGCTGCTCAAGCGGCGGTGGAAGTGGCGACGGTTCGGTGTCGACATATGCATTCTGGTCAGCTTCATCTTGGAGGTTGCCGCGACGTAGGCGACGCTCGTCTGGTGGAGCTACTGCCGATGGTCAAGGCATCGTCGGCAGTCTGCGCCATCAGGTTTGGGATGCTCAGGGGGAAACCCCAGATCTGGGTCTTCCGAATCGGATGATGATGGCGTTCTATCGCTTTTCCTTCTGGGGGCATCGTCTTGGAGCAAGTGCTGGCTCGAGGGATGGTGGAGCGGTCTTTCATCTCACATATTGGATGGCGGCAGAGATTGATGGCATGGCGCTGTGGAGACTCGGCGCCCGATGCGCGGAGATGGGCGCGCGCAGGAGGAGGTTGCTGTCTGGCGTCATGGTGACGTCGATGGCAGAGTGGCCAGACAAGGTAGAAGCCTCAATATGATCTGAAGACCTGTGGAAGATGGCGGCGACGACACACGAGTGCGTCTGACCGGATTGTACCCCAGACCCGGTATGTGGCTCGGCTGGGGCTTCCAAATGAGTTTCGGCTTCCGGCTTTTGATGTTAGGCTTAGGTGAGTGGTTTGGGTAGTGGCCCAGCTCGCACTCCTTCATCATTTTGGATAGGAATAGGGGCATATGTTGCCAAAATGGTGTTCTCAGGCACATTGTTGTAATACTTTGTAAGGTCCTCGAGAATATAAGTGGCCGTATGCATCTTCCAGATGCAGAGGCCGGGGGTCATCCTCCTTTTCTAAAAAAAATAAAATATCACATGCATGATACTAGTATATGATACTCCCAGTATGAGTAGCCTTATGCGGCGCAGCAAACATCACAGCTCCATCTATCTGGAAAAGAAAGAACAATTAACCTGAGATCAGCAAAAGCAACTTCACTTCCTTTTGCTTTAGTTGTATCAACTTCCTTTTGCTTTAGTTGTATCATGCAGTATACCAGAACCATTCATGATTTGAGAATTGGACACCAGGAAATACACAGGCCAAACACCTCATTCCAAATAAGAACACATTGGACAGGTAATCGAACTGTGCACACTCTCATATTGATCCGTAAAGTACAGGTCGACCCTCCAGTGATTTCTCTATGATTTCATCTATCTACTGCTTCTCTATATACAGGATACGGCACAACAAAAGAACCTCCCAGTCCACTGAAGGAAACATACATATACAACATTGTTCCGATAATGTCTGTTCTGTACACAACTCCACTCCACCTTGGTGCAAAGCCTCGTTCTACACCATCATGTTCATGTAGGCTGGACCGCTGACAGTCAAGACGACGACAACAAGCATTTCTCCTAATCTCATCGTACAAGCACATCTCGGGACTGTTGTTGCCATATGTCACATCGTTCTTGCTCGACCTGCAAAGACCACACGCTTACTATTAGACATTATGCTGTTAAAGCTGCAGTTCAGTTGATATATCTACAGAATACATCATAAAAGACAGATGAGAAGTGTTAATACAAATAATAATTCAACTTCAAATCTTCTACACCTAGGCTTGTAAGGGGGAAGTAGAATACCTTGAATGGTTTATCAATCCACTGGAAAGCACAGCCGCGAGCCTCGACGACTTTGAGCATATGCGGAGGCATCATAGATCTGAACGCTGCGTGAAGCTTCACCCTTGTCAAACCACCAGAGACCATAAGAGCAGCCATCAAGCCATTAGGTGTAATACCCGCCAAGTGTACAATCGTCATGTTCTGAAGCCCACATATGCTAGAGAGGGACAGAAGTCCAATGTCGGTGACCGAACAGTATGACAAGTTTATCTGTCATGATGCAGCAATGTCAATAACACAATTGTGGACACAGTATGACAAGTTTTTCTCTCTACAAAAAACAGATAAGGATTGTACCTGACGGAGGCTATGAGAGAACTGGGAAAGAAAAAGCATCCCCACATCATTGATCGCAAAGCATTTCTTGATATCAAGCTTGGCAAGTAGCCTGCATCCGATTGCTATTTCTGAGAGCCCAGCAGATGAAACACTGGGGCAACCACGGATCTCCAGTGTGTTCAGCTTTGCACATTTTGAGAGCGACACCAACGAAACATCTGTTATTTCTGTACAGTAGGACAGGTTGATAGACTCTAGCATTGGACAACCTTGAGCAATTTGAGTAACCCCCTCATCACTAATACCCCCAGACCTATACAAATCAATATCTCGGAGTTCTGGACAAGACTTCCCAATGTGGATAAGCGCTTCATCACTTATCCTCATGCATATTCCAATTTTTAAGCTTGATAGTTTTCTGCATCCAGACAGAGCTTTCAAACCTGCAGAGGAAAGATCTCATCATTGTTATTTTTTTGTTGTCATTGTTGTGAGAAAGAGTTAATTCGGTGTCCATTTACCAAAAATAATTAGATATATGAAGTTCAGTACAAACCTTCATCGTCCAAATCACTGTCGGTGATGTCCAACTCTTCCAAATGGCAAAATCGCTTCCCAATCAGTCGGAGCCCTTCACTAGAAAAATGGCTACAGGACTCCATTCTTAGAGAGATGAGGGAAGGGCATGAGCTAGTGATGGCAGCTAAGGAAACATCAGTGATATTGCGATTGCAAGTAATGTCCAGCTTCAGCAAATTCTTTAGTCTTGACACAACGAAAGAAAGATCTGTATCTGTCATTCCTGAGCACTTGCTCAGGCTCAACTCTCTTAAAGAGACGCAAGAAATTCCAATGTATTTTAGTCCATCAGCCATGAACTTGCAGCCTTCCAATTTCAGGGTCTGCAATTTAGGAAGAATTTGGAAGCATCTTCCCATAGATGGAGTAACCTGCCAAAAAGAAGAATGTAAAACAAACTGGAGAAGGCCAAGTTATGCCCAGATGATGCTACTACAATTAGATACTTACATTACAGCAGTACGACAGATTCAACTCCAAGAGATTTGGCACTGCCTTCACAACTGATGAAACTCCCGCATGAGTGACATTTCGACAGGTTGACATATCAAGCACCTGCAAAAGTAGAAGTGTTATTTTCAAGTTTGTTGGCCACGATATTTGGGAAACTTTGTTGAGTGCCTACACATGTTCTAAACTTCTAATGCAACTACTTGTTTTACATCGACATGTATGGACGTGCCAAACATTCTATATTAACTGCAAATGTAGTGCTAGTATCCTAGCGACATTACATTATAAATCTACACAAAGAGTTGATGAACCTAATGGTGATCAAATGAAGATGACATGACACACAACACTAACACGTGAGACAAAATGGTCTAGTTTGATGATTACCCGTAGTGATTTGCTGCATTCATTCTCAGGGCCACTAAGGGCATCATCATCTATTCCAACACATCCCACCAGTGCCAACACCTCAAGATTGGGTAGCTTCATGATGGCTGGAAGGCAGTCTTTGGAGATCTGCAATGCAAGATAAGTATTTATTAGTCCAACGAAATTAGTGTGTTCGTCTATTTGGCACCTCAACAGAAAGTAGCCTATTACTGATTCCCATCCTCAAAAGGTATTTTTTTTACTGCAGTAGTCCAATTCTTTGACAGAAAAAATCAAGAAAAGTAATTTTCACCGCGATAGTCCAATTCTTTGACAGAAAAAATCAAGAAAAGTAATTTTCACTGCGATAGTCCAATTCCATGAGCATTTCTTGCAAAAGAAAATATAAACAGAGTTGCTAAAAACATCAAACCGTTGTGCTAGTATTCTCCTAGAAAGAGCGAAAGGGAAAACTGCCAAACCGTATGTAGAAATTCACGTGAGAAACATGTACATCTAAACTTTCCAAGAAAGCACCAAAATCAACTCTCTTTTTTCCATTAATTAAAGTGTTTCTGGAATCAAGAAACGCATGAACGGGGAACCCCAAGCGATAATTCCTTTGGTCCAAGAAATGGAACATGACGTGATGGAGAGAGATCAAGAAGAAGCACGGCTCACCATGGTGTAGGAAAGATTCAGGGTCCTGAGTTTCTTGCACTTGAGGGCGAGTAGCTGGACCCCCAAATCCGTGATCCCGAGGCACCAGTTGAGCGTGAGCTCCCGCAGGTCCGGGCAGCCGACGGCGATGCAGCCGAGCCCCATGTCCGTCATGGGCTTGCAGCGGGAAAGGCAGAGCCTCTGCAGGCCCCGCGCCCGCGCCAACTCCGCGGCCGCCGCGTCCCCGAGGTCGACCCCATTGGAGAGGTCGAGGTCGGCGAGGCCGGGGCAGGCGGCGACGAGCGCGGCGAGGCCCGGCGCCCCGAAGCCGCGGGAGCGGGAGAGGTCGACGGCGCGGAGGCAAGGCATGGGCGCGGAGGAGAGGGCGGCCAGGGCCGCTCCGGGGACGCGCGGGCAGAGGGTGAGGTCGAGGCGGACGGCGGTGGGGTAGCGGGCGAGCGCGGCGCGCAGGAGGTCGGCGCGGTACGGGCGGAGCACGCGGCGGTGGCGCGACTCGGCGGCATGGCAGGCGCGGGAGGCGAGCGCGAAAGACTTGAGCGCGCGCGGATCGGCGGCCGCCACCCGGTCCAGGACCAAGAAGAGGAGCTCGTCGGCCAGCGAGTCGATCGGCGCGGCCGCGGCCGCGGCAGCAGCAGGGCAGACGCGTCGGCGCTTGTGGAGGTGGCCGTGGGTCGCCATGGCCATGGCGGGCAAGGCAAAGTTGGCAGTTGGTTTTTCGTTGCGACACCAAGAACGGAAGGGAGAGTAGCAATGGCTGGCCACGGCCTACTCACACGCAACAATCAAGAAGGAGGAGAGGGAAAAAGCAAGGAGCGTTGGAAATGTCGAGACTGCCCCTGCGTCGCCCTTATCACGGCTCCCGCGAGACGCCCCACCTCGTTTCCCTATTTACCCCGCGTGCTGGAGCGCTCTGCTGCAGGGGAGTGGAGTACGGCGCGCGCGACGACCGGGGGTGGCATGGTCATTGCGCGGCGGGGAAAGGACGGTACGGAGGAGGTACAGGCGGGGGCAGGGGTGGAATAACCGAAAAGATGGCGAGGAAAGCGAGGTGAGAGCCTGAGAGGGAGAGCGGGGAGGGTACGATGCGGGGGAGGGACGGAACGGAACGGATCGTACAGCCGGACGGGTACGATGCCCCGCCGCTACGCGCACCGCCCTCGCCCCTTACCCGCGTCTTCGAACCTCATGGTGACATGCGGGTCCGGGAGGGCGTGGTGAAGGGTGAGGAGTGAAGCTGGTGAGAAACGGGGGAGGCGGACTTTTTTTCATTTGACTGGTCCCGTACTACCCGGGGACGGCACGCACTGGGGGACTGCGTGGAGTTGCTTCCAAGGCAGAGAGACCACTCCGGTTATCACCGCATAAGGCCAACTCCACCGCACGACCCTATCCTGTCCGCCCCCGTTCGTTTAGGGTAAAAGGAACAAACGAGACGACCCAACGCGCGGGCGCAAACGGACTTTTGTTCGCTTTGTGCCCGCTTTCGACCCATCCGCGGCTCAAGTTTGTGCCGCTTTTGGGGTGAAACGGACGCCACGCGGACGCGCGGGTCGTCTGCGCATGTCCTCCCCTGGCCCGCTCGTCGGTGGCACAGGACGGGCCTTTTTCTATCCGCCCCCTCCCTCCCGACGGCCGCCCGCTGTCATTGCAGCCGTGCAACTTGGACGCGCGCTTGCCCAACCCCTTCCTCTCGTCGCCGCCGAGCTACCCAAGCACGACCACCTTGTTTGCGCGCCCGCCGGTCAGATTTGGGGCGGATCCGGTCGGTCTTGAGCTCGCCCGGCTGTGGGAGGCCGGGCCGCGCCATGGACTGGCCGGGAACCTCGCCGGAAGGCCCTGGCAGGGCCGCAAGGCCACATGCAGGCAGTGGCTCATCCTCTAGCCGCTCGGATTTGCACCGTCAGTGGCCCGCTGGCAGATACGCGATGGCGGCCGGCCGGACTCGGTGCTTGCCCAAAAGCTCGTCGGCGCACCGTTGCCCCTCATCAAGTGCGACCACTGCCCAAGGATGGTCGTGCGCCGCGTGTCTACAACGCTGGAGCATTCCGGATGGGTGTTCATCAAGTGCTTAAACGATGGGGTATGTGCTCTTTTAGCTTCGGTTTGTGCTTTCGACTAGACTAGTGGTGCTAACTTTAAGTCTTATTGTGTAGAACGGATGCAAGTTTTGGTATTGGAAAGAAGAGTACATCGATATGTTGATAGAGCGAAATGTATTGCATGCTCGTGCACTTTTAGGTAGCCTAGAGGCTTTAGATGAGACAAGTGCACTTGTTGCTAGATTAGAGGCTAGGCATGATACTACGTGCGAAGAAGCAACAAGGCACGATACTACGTGTGAGGAAGTAACGTCGACTTCTGGCTTGAAGAAGAAAGAAGGGTGCAACGTCGTGCCTCCACAGATCAACAATGAGTGCATCGAGAAGGCGCTAACCCAACTCAAGGGAGTAGTTATGGAAGTTGGGTATCTTCTCAAATGTATTCTTGTGGTTCTTGTTTTCTTTGGCCTTGCTTTACTAGTCAAAATGTAATGATGTATTATCATATACCAAAAATGAATGATAAAAAAAAGTTAAGGACTTGCAAAGAAATATAAGCGGACAGGATGGGGCAAATGGATGCGGCCGCGCGGTGGGCGCGCGGCCACCGCATCCCAGGACAGGCCCGGACACGACCCCAAATCCCTACCCAAACGGACAGAAACCGGACAAAACGGACGTCCGTTTGAGGTCGCGCGGTGGAGTTGGCCTAAATGTTTCTTTTAGGCTATCCGTAATGATAGTATCATAGGTAGTATATATGCATACCAACCAAGCAATTTTGATGAGGTGGCATAGAATTAAATGAAGAAAGAGATGCTTGAGTATCATATCATGATACCGTATCATATTAAATGATGTGCTACTTTGTGTCATGCATGACAATAAATATAGTACTCTATGATACCAATACATGATACTTTGCATTACGGATGTAGTATGATACTCTCCATTACAACTAGCCTTATAACTATTTTTTGAGGTGTTAGGCATCTTTAATGGAGTCCTACAAATCGCTAGGTGTCCGGACTTTTTTTACCCCACGATGTCACGTACGTCGGCGGATGCGCCCGTGCTTGAGTTTTCTTATAAATCGAAGCAAACCTGAAGGAGGTTTACCATGTTCCCCGTGCTTTTTGTGCTGCTGCCGTCGATGTTTGGTGGAAATTCGACATGAACATGTAAATGCACGTGTGTTTTGGCGGAAGCTGGTTGCATTTGTTTTGGCAGAGGCAAGCTGTGTATTTTGGCGGAACAAGCCGTTTTATGTTGCTATCGGCTTTGGCGGAAGATGCATGAAACATGTACTCCCTCCATTCCGATTTACTCGTCGTGGTTTTAGTTCAAATTAATCACGACGAGTAAATCGAAACGGAGGGAATAGGTGTGTGCATGTGTTTTAGTGGAAGCAAGCTGTGTATTTTGGCGGAAGCAAACCGTTTATGTTGCTATCTGTTTTGGCGGAAGCCACATGGAGCATGTAATTTTGTGTGTGTGTGTGTGTGTTTGAGCGGAAGCAAGCTGTGTATTTTGGCTCAAGCAAATTGCTTTATGTTACTATCTATTTTGGCAGAAGACGCATGAAGCATGTAGGAGTGTGTGTGTGTGCCCGCGCGTGTTTTAGCAGAAGCAAGCTGTGCATTTTGGCGGAAGCCGCATTAATAAATATAAGATGTAGGTTTGGACGCGTTCGTATTCAGGTCCGTGGACGTGTTCGATTTGCGGCACGACGTTGAAGATGCCCTCATAACTACTGTTATTGTCTACTGTTATGTTATTGCACTATCACCTGAAAATATCGAAAAATGAGAAACACATATTCTTCAAACGGCATGAAGTTGTGTATTTGAGCTTCTGGAAGTGTGTGATGAGCTCATTTTTTGACAACACAGCCGTCCTTCCAAAGTTCCAAGACGCCTCACCTGTGTGCGGCCCGGGAATCAATCTCAGAGCTCTCATGTACTCCCTTCGTTCCCAAATACTATTTATTTTTCTAGACATTTCAAGTGGAAATAAGTACTCCTTTCTTTTTGTACGAGTGGTAGTAGGAAATAGAAAAGCAAGTAGGAGTAAAGAAGAAAGATACTCCTCCACCAGGTGATGCCCGGGCGGGCGATGACGGTGGAGTGCGCGTGTGGCGACCGCCGTACCAAAAAGGACCCGTTCCGTTCTGTGCTGGTACTACTGCTACGTCCTCAGTACACACCTCGCCCTGATAAGCACTCTCCCAGAAGAAACGATAAGATATGATGATGATGGGGAACAGCCCAGCCGAGCTGATCTGATCTGATCTCATCCCATCTCGCCTCCTTTTCCGTTTGGAAGGTTGCTTGATAGCCTCCCTCCCAGCCCGGCCCTTTCCTGGGAAGGCTCCATCTGCGGCTCCGCCTGCCTGCCTGGCTGTCCCTGCCTCCGCCTCCGGTACCTACTTGCCGACGCATCAGCGGGCCCACCCGTCTGTTGTCGCCATCCGGCAGTGGCACCCTCACGTCCACGCCATTTCCGTGGGTGCGGATAAGGACTGTTTTCACGCTCCCCAAAGAGATTTGAAAGAACAAAAAACTACTTTATCCGTTTTTTATATAGTTTACAAAAGCACGTATTGTGCATTTGTTTTTCTTTAAAAAATGTGTTTACCAATGTATGCATGCATGAAGTACATGCATTTAAACTAGTCACAGTAGGAGTAACTTGGAGTAGTAACAATGCATACTATGTTACTACTCTATGTTACTAACCTCTATAGTGGGGAGTAACATATGTGTTGTGTCATGCATCACTTCATTTATTATGTTGTAGACTCATCTTTTCTTGATATATGTGATGTTCTATGTTAGTACATGCCTTTTTTTTCATTAATTATATGTCACATCATCTATTTTGACTAGATCAGTGTGATGTTACCACCTATGTTACTTCCCTCTGGGTAATCTTAGTCAATTTTCTCTTAATCCCTGCATGCAATGATTTAATGCACCTTGAAATCCGAAGATGTGATGGGGAACAATCAAATTGAGACTTATAAAAGAAAATCTAAAATTTTAAAATAAGCCCTATAAACTGGAAATGGGATAGTAGAAACTAATAAGTCATGTGTAATATTATCGATCTTGATTACCGTGTGATGAGACAGAAACATGTTTTTCTACTTTAAAGTGCATTGGTAAGACGGAAGTACACTCTTTTGCGGACAAAATTTAAAGCCAAATATACACCTTCACCTGGCGGAGGGAGTATGCTGACATTCATGGAATGGGACCAGTATGCGAAAAAGGGCATCTCTGTCGACCCAGTGGGAACCAGGGTACCACGGGCATGCTGCCTACGACTTAGGAAGCGACACCTGAAGAAGACCTTAAGAGGCGGCCCAACTATGGGCCGTGAAGCAAGCCACCTCGCGAGGTCCCTCGCCACAAGGAGAGACTCTACTAAGGACAACATCAAGCAGCAAGCGGCCTCACAAGATACCCCTGGCGAGCCCCCTCCCCCCTCCCGCAAGGGCTTTCGCGCGGGAGGGTGTGCGGCGTCAATCGCGTGGCCATGTGCCCAACACGTGGGTGGCGCGCCGCGCCCGATGACACCAGGAAGACCGTGCCAGCAGGCGCGGCCAGGGTAGATTTTCTCTTTGGTGATAAGGGAGCAGCGACGTCTGCCACCCCACAAAGCGAGCTCCAAAGGTTACCACTTCGGTGCAAGAAGATCAGGACGGCACGACACGCTAGGGCAGGCGTCATCGCCGAGCCCACCCGCGCGTCAAAATAACATCTTTAATAGGCGGAGTCAACTTTTTTCAGGATAAGACTGAGTGTTTGTCCCCCTTTGAATTGCCATTGTGTGGCAACCCTTCCCACCAATGTTCTCGGGGGAAGAGGACCAATGCAACTATAAAAGGGGCAGTGCTGCCACGTAGAAGGGGATCACACAATTGACCCCTGAGACTCACCTTGTAGCTCTAAGAGCACTGTCTCCACAAGCAATCCCACCAAGCAGGAGTAGGGTTTTACATCACACTATGGCCTGAACCTGGGTAGCTCAATGTGTCCTTGTCGTGTCTTGCGTCCCTCTCTCGTGCCTCGCTCGTCGTAGCCACACCAAGCTCGCTGTCTAGTGCTAGGTCACGAACCATGGCCCCAGAGTTCGAACAAGGGTTTTGGAGGATTTCCCCTAGCACAAATCAATCCCCCGACATTTGGTGCGCCAGGTAGGGGCCTTGATTTTGTGCCTTCAGCCTCGATATTGACATGGCTGACGCACGACACGAGCGCGCCCTGCGCAGGGCCTACCGGGTCTAGACGGAGCCCATCATCAATGACAACCTTCCGGGTCTAGACGGAGCAAATGATTCACACGAAGTTACTATCTCAGAGTCAAGTCCATATTTAGTACTAAACTTATGAAAAGCATTTGTTTCCATAAAAGATTTAACACAATCAAACTCAAGTTTTATACCTGACTCATTACCTTTGTCGAATTCCCAATCTGTAGAGTTGCGTTTAATTCTTTCCAGAAGACACCATTTGAATTCAATAGTTTTCTTCACAAAGAAGCCAGTAGAAGAATTATCGAGTATGGACCGATCATTATAAGAAAGTCGAGCATAAACGTTTTGAATGATATTTTTTCTTGATAGCTCATGATTGGGGCATGTGTGCATCATGGACTTAAGCCTCCCCCAAGCTTGAGCGGTACTTTATCATTCATAACAAGTAACAAGTAGAAATAGTAACAAAGATGCAGCAAGGTGGGCCAATCCTTTTTATTGCAAAGGACAAGCCTGGACGTTCTCTTATAATAAGCAAACCGTTCTCGAGGGCACATGAGAATTATTGTCTAGTCATGTTCATCATGTTTAGTTGATTCACATTCACTACTTTGATAATTTGATATGTGGGTGGACCGGTGCTTGGGTGTTGTTCTTACTTGAACAAGCAACCCACTTATGATTACCCCCTCTCGCAAGCATCCGCAACTACGAAACAAGAATTAAGATAAATCTAACCATGGCATGAAACATATGGATCCAAATCAGCCCCTTACTGAATAACGCATAAACTAGGGTTTAAACTTCTATCACTCTAGCAACCCATCATCTACTCCCTCTGTTCCTAAATACTTGTCTTTCTAGAGATTTCAACAAGTGACTACATATGGCGCAAAATGAGTGAATCTACACTTTAAAATATGTCTACATACATCCGTATGTTGAGTCCATTTGAAATGCCTAGAAAGACAAGTATTTGGGAACGGAGGGAGTACTTATTACTCCACAATGCCTTCCCTTAGGCCCAAGTATGCTGAAGTGTCATGTAGTCGACGTTCACATGACACCACTAAAGGAAGCAACAACATACATATCATCAAAATATCGAATGAATACCAACTCACATGATCACTTGTAACAAGTTTTCTCCCATGTCCTCAAGAACAAAAGTAACTACTCACAAATTATATTCATGTTCAAGGTCAGACACTACAAAAAAAAGACACATCCGTGAAATTTTGGGCTGAACAATTTTTTTCCTGTCATGCTTATGATACTTCTATGATGATAATTGTGACAAAACCCGGTATCATCATAGATGTGGTGGGCTCCTACTTCTATGAAAAAAATCATGACAGAAAATGGGCTTTTCGTCCTGGGCGGGCCGGAGACGCAGCTGCATGACATTCTTTGGGCCGTCCATGACGGAAAAAACCATGGTAGAAGCAAGGGCGAGGAAAATTTCTGGGAGTTCCTGGTTACGGTGGGTGGTCGAGGGCCGAGCGATGTGCGTTTCTCTCCTACACGTACGCGCGTGTGTGCGAGACGTTGGGCTCTAACTGAACCCAAGCGAGGCGTTGGGCTCTAACTAAACCCAAGCGATTGCACTAGCTACGTTACTAAACCCGATCGATCGATCCCTTGCTGTTAACTGAACCCGAATGATTCATTCTCTACTGCTGCTAACTGAAGCCGATCGAACCCTGCTGCCTCCTTCCCTTGATGAACAGTGAGCGTTGTTGGGGGGTTTGGATGAATAGTTCCCGGTGGGGGTGGATGAACATGACCCCGTGGTGTTGCATCTGGATGAACAGGACCCCGATCGAGCCGGTTGGGGGTGGATGAATAGGACCCCGTGGAGGGCTGGATGAACAGGACGACCCTGTGGAGGGTTGGTTGAACAGTAGCCAGTGGAGGGCTGGATGAACAGTAGCCCTTGAAGGGGTGGTTGAACAGGACCTTGTGGAGAGGGCTGATTGAATAGTAGCTGGTGAGAAGCGCGTTGTGGAGGCTGGATGAACAGGAGCCCGTGGATGAACAGTCGCAGGTGGAGGCTGGAGGAGGTCGACGGTGGATGAACAGTAGCCTGTGGAGGCTGGAGGAGGTCAATGGTGGAGATGAACAGTATCCCGTGGAGTCCCGGTTTGCGGTACGCCACACCCCTCCTGATGAACAGGACCCCTGTTTCGACCATAGTGCTCCAACACAAGTATGTTTCCTCCGTTTTGCGGTACGCCACACCCCTCCCGATCAATAGGACCACGTTTCGACCATAGGAGGTCCAACAGAAGTCCGTTTCCTCCGTTTTGCGGTACGCGAGACCCCTCCCGATGAATAGGATCCCGTTTCAACTGTGGTCATTCGAACGCAAGGCCGTTTCCTCCATTCCGCGGTATGCCAGGCCTCGTTTTCATCGGCTGTTCCGTTTGCCCCCCGATGAACACGACGACGCATTCCGTTCCGACCCAACCGGTTGGCTCCCCATGAACACGACAACGATGCAGTTCTCCGTTCCGACCCAGCATTTACACGAGCCCTGGCTGTACGTATGCGCAAGTAGGCATTCGAGACCCTGCCCGTATGTATGTATGTGGCCGTATTTTCTTTCTTGCACCCTGACCATTGTACGTACGTGTACATGCTACGTGCGCACCTCTACTACGACACGTGCACGCCTCTACTACGACACGTGCGGGCCTCTACATCGACCAGTATGTACGTACACGTTCGCGACCAGAATGACAACGCTATGTACGCTTCGACTAGGTGGGTCCCGACTATCATGCACTTCCTTGCGTGCGAAGACGTAGCTGGTGGGTCCCAGCAGTCAGGGGGCGAATCATTTTTTTGCCCGTAATATGGACGCACTTCCTTGTGTGCGAAGATGTAGCTGGTGGGTCCCAGCAGTCAGGGGGAGAAAAGATTATTTTTCAGGGTAAAAAGGATGCAGTTGCATGCATGCGTCCATGGGCGTGGTGCATTCCCACTGCCAGCCTCTCGCATACAGTCATCTTTCGATGACTCTTGGTTGTTGACCACGTTGACCACACCGTGCCGAACGCACCAAGGCCGATGGACGACGGCAAGGCCCCAGACTGGAACGACCCGAAGATGGGGAAGACGCGGCAGTGGAGTCGCGGATGGAGAGGAGTGGGAAACTTGACTGGTTTGGGTGCGCGGCAACGCTGCCGCGGTGCCGCCCACAGGAGACAGGAGCAAGAACAGAGGTTGAAGAAGGAGCACGGCTCTTGGATTAACATCCACTGGTCCAGCTGCTAGAATCATTTGTTGATTAAGTTGACAAAGCCATGCATACACGTCCGCTTAGTAGGCCCACAAGTCAGCCACCAAATCTGACGGGTCCCAGCTGTCAACGGGAGGAATAATTTTTTCGCATAACAAGGAGGCACTTCCTTCCGTGCGAAGATACAACCGGTGGGTCCCAGCTGTCATGGGGAGGAAACATTTTTTTCAGCTTAATAAGGAGGAACTTTCCTTGTGTGCGACCATGGACCTCGTGGGTCCCAGTCGTCAGGCTCTGCACGCACAGTCCTCTTCCGATGACTCTCGTTTGTTGACCATGCCACACCGAGCGCAGCGAGGCGGTGGGCGACAGCAAAGACCCGGACGGGAACGACCCGGAGATGGGAAGACACGGCAGTGTGAGTCACAGATTGAGAGGAGGAGAAGGGTTATAACTAGTTCTGGTGCGGCGTGGGTCTGTAGTCGGTGGAGAATAACAGGAGGTGTGGAGGACTGGACGAATAGCCTGGCGGTGGTGGGGTAGCGCTTCACAGTGATGCGTGCTAAGCAGAGCTGCTAGCTGCCGGAGGCCGGACCAGGCGGTCCTGGCGACGCTGGAGGAAGAAGACGAGAGATTGAAGATGCATGCCGGCCGTTGGATATAAATCCAATGGATGTGGATGTCATAATCATTTGTTGACCAAGTTGACAATGCCTTGTGTCGTGGTGGGCGCACGACAGATGCCATGGGATGGCTAAAGAGATGAGGAGGCTCGAGGGCACTGGTGGGCTCCAAAGGCGGGGTTGGTATGAGCGAGCGCGGGACGCAAGACATGCCCAGGTTCGGGGCTCTCCGGAGAGACAACACCCCTAGTCTTGCCGAGTGTAGTTTGATGTTCGACAGTACAAGGTTGCTGCTTGAGCTGTGTGGGGGATGAAGGAGGGTTGGCCAAGGCTTAGGCTGCTCCTTCTCCTGAGTGGGTGTTACTGTTGGGTGGC